>NC_136064.1:78598922-79198922 GCF_964261635.1 Lissotriton helveticus
CACAATGCTTTAGGGCAACACGCTGGTAGGACAAGTAGTGTGCGACCAACTGGACTTTCTTTTATATTCAAGCTCTCTTGAGCTGGTGGGGCTGACGAGCTCGGGTTACGCACCTGCGTGCCAAGAGCGGTCCCGGACCTGAGAATCTTTTTTGGCAGCCTACGCAGCACCCTTACATATATGCCTATTCCCTGCTGACGAGAGGTAACAACCTCGAAACACGAGTCCAGGGATGGCCAATGAGACAGTGATTTTTGCTCAAGACTCTGGCAGAGGCGCACCCGCTGATGCTTACTTCATGGACCACAATGCTTTGGGGCAACACGCTGGTAGGACAAGCAGTGTGCGACCAACTGGACTTTCTTGTATAGTCCTGTAGTTGGACTGCACTTTGGCAGCGGGTGCTCAATTGAGGGCACAAGTTAGATACGTGAGGTTATTGTAATACATTGGGTATAATAGGTCGGGTGCAAGTTCCATTAGAGGTTCCGCCGTCGTGCTTTCGCTTAAAACCCTAAATGTACATTTTGTGCTTGGGTAGGGACCTTGCATTAATTAAGCAAGCGCTTAACCCCATTTTACCATTAAAAAGGTCTAAGAACGAGTCACCTTGTAGTCACACAAGACTGGCCCTGGAATGTCAAGCATGCTCTGACATTCAAAATTGCATTTAGGGCATTTAGGGCTAACAGAGTTTCTTTACCATAGGATAATGACTGTGCTGGGACAAAATGGGCTGCATGGCTGATGCTAGCCGCATTTCTGATGCTGATGAGCGCAGACAGTTTTACCTTTGGTGCATCTTCGGCATTCCAGTGGTGCGCCCACTGCACACATCCACTGCAAGCCCGCGCTGCTTCCTGCACATAATGGGCAGGGGAACGCTACTAGCCCCGCTCAAACTCCAACCGTTAGATCACTACCACTCTAAAGATGGCGCTGCGGTATGGGGTGCAGGAAGGAAAAGATAAAAATAAAAAGCACCTCCACTTAAAAACGTTTCGCATGTCCAACTGCCAACTAACCAACAAAGGGCCATATTATCGAAAATGAGCATAACATTATCGCCGCTTTTGGAAACTGCCGCTAAAGTGGCAATAAGGGCTTGATAATATGCCCTAGAGAATTCCAATAGAAGCCCAGTTTTGATGTCCTTCCCACCAGAACCTGGGCTTCTATTGGAATTCTCTAGGGCATATTATCAAGCCCCTTATTGCCGCTTTAGCGGCAGTTTTCTGCCGATAAAGCGGCGATAATGTTATCGCTCGTTCCTGATAATATGGCCCAAAATTAGGAGCTTATTTACAAGCACCAAGGGCCGCTGGTGCATCTCTTTTTCCTATATACAAAGTGGCGCACCGGCAGCGCAAGGGGCTTGTAATAAGCCTGTTAGCCATCACCCACAATATCAGCTAAAAACAACAGTTTAGAATTTTTATTTTAATGCACTTTTTTCTTACTTCCACGCAAAAGGGTGGTAGAAGGGCTGAAAAAGCACAAAGCAGAAAGAAGAGGTGCACATGATGTACTGACACGAGTGAGAAATGAGAAAAAGGAACAAAGGTACAAAGATATAAAAGAGCAGGGGTGAAAAACGAGGAGAGGACAAAAAATACAAAGATGCAGCAGGGCAGGGGGGAAGAGTGCGAGAAAAAGAGCAGAAGATGCAGAGATGAAAAAGGGCCCAAGGGAAAAGACGCCGAAGGGCGCGAGTGACAGCTGACAAAAAGGGGCAATAGATGAAGAGATGAAAATGGCACAAGTGAAAAGTGAGAGTGAAAACAGAGAGAGGGAACAAGGAGGAGGTCAGCAGAAGAGTGGAGCATGGCCTGAAAAGGCCTTGACTGGTTGGAGGACCAGTCCAGGTCAGTGGAGAGTCCTTCAAGTAGTCAGAAGGTTCATGGACATGAGTCCTCTTCATCAGTGGAGACCCAATGAAAGTATTCTTCTGAGACTGGTCATGAAATACATTCTGCCCAACAGGAGGACTTTTCCATTTGACTCTTTAATTTACTCCCCATTGTTTGTATACAATTGATGGTAGCCTTGCAGCGTTGTAATTGTCCAGGGCCTATCCCCTTCAATATTCACTTCATCTACTTGCTATATTGATGTTACCTATGTGGATGTCAATGGCCCCCCGGAAAAAATATTCTTATTTAAGTAGATTGGCACTGAATGGTAGCACACAGAAGATGGGGTTTCAATCTGTGAATAGTAACACAGAATGGAAGTGTGAAAGTCAGTTTAGACAGTACCTCCACTTTATCTAGCAAAACAATCATTCTTCACATCTGGCCTGTTTATTCTATGCAAAAATGACAAAGGGATATTGCACAATATAAGATGCCCAGTGCACTGCACCATCTATAATAAAGAGCTCTCCATACATTGACTCTGGTTGTAAAACATTCTTATGTTTATTAAGCTCTCAGGGCCCGATTCACAGAACTAACTTAAGACAAAATCCTAAACCTACTACCAATTTGGTATTCACAGAAGGCACTTACTTCTTTTGGTATTCACAGAAGGCATTTAGGAGTCCTAAAGTTAGGAGTCCGAACTTTACTACTGCTAAACTGAGAAAAATCCTAACTTTAAGACTTGGTATTCACAGAAGGCATTTAGGAGTCCTAAAGTTAGGACTCCTAACTTTACTACTCCTAAACTGAGAAAAATCCTACCTTTAAGTCTTTCAGCTTTCACAGAAGGTATTTAGGAGTCCTAAAGTTAGGACTCCTAACTTTTGTGAATACCAAAATGAGTAAGAGCCTTCTGTGAATACCAAAATGGTAGTAAGTTTAGGATTTTGTCTTAAGTTAGTTCTGTGAATTGGGCACTGACTGAGCAGGTTTAAGAGTGATTGACCCAACATCTTTATGTAAATTTCTCCTTTGCTTCCCATACATCCCCGGATGACAAGCCAACCAATCATGTGATACACTAGTGACACAGGTGAGAAATCATTCTGCGGATGTTCTTGAGCGAAACGATTTACCATGGACTTAAGTGTACATCATGTTTGCTTGACATTATCTATCCCTGAGACTTAGGTTGTTCTCTGTGGTGAATGTGTAAACAGGATGCTTTTGTAGGCCCCTTGTCTGACTTCCTATTGTCCTGTCATGGGTCACTCCTGTGAACAGACGTTAGGACTCACGTCACATGCGCAAATCACTCTACTATCAGGCTCACTTGACAGTGCTCTGCTCTACTTGGTACAAAAGGGGGTGGTGATGGACGGAGCATCTGAACCAATCAAACACTCACACCCAATCAACAGATCTGGGTTTAATCCATCACCGTTCTTTAGCCCACTCTGCCACCCCACTCTGGCCATATGCAAATCAGTCTGACCCGGTGCCTCATGGGAACAGTCCAGCGCGAACTGCCAAGCCATGCCTTCCCTGGACCGGAAACAAGCTTCCGAGGACCGGTTTCTGGCATTCCAGCCGTCTTCAGCCCGGCTTGCTTGAATCCAGTGGCAAAGTGAGCAAGGGACTCACGTCTGAGCATACCCTGCCAACTTATGGCGAACAAAGCGGTACAAAAGGGGGTGGTGATGGACTCTACTTGCTCTACTTGGGCCATTCATGGGGGAAACATGTCTAGTACATTAATGCTGCCAACATTGGGAAGGATAGACCTTTCATCCAGCAGAAATTCTAGGACAAAGGGATATTGTCTTACTGTATCTCAGTGGTGGTCTAAGGAAGATGGGACCTTCATCGGGATAAGCCTGAGAGAGGCTCTGATTAGCTCTGGAGATATGAGCTATCCGGGGGATGAACTGCATGATATTCTTATCAAGGGAAGGTGCCTCCACCCCTTCTTTAATCAACTCCTGACTCCTTTTTCATCTACTACCACTCCTCAACTGCAGCTCACTCTCTTTCACGTCAGAAGTAGCTGCAATTATCCAAAGGTGACGTCAGAGGAGCTTTAACTGGCACTGGAGCGTTAAGAGAAGAGTAGGTACATACATCCATCATAGGTAGACATACAAAAAATGAGAAAGAACTCACCCCTTAGCAGTAAAACAACCAGTGCTGCTGTAAACGCTGTGCAAAATAAAAGACACTAAAATACTGACGGGCAAATTTATGAGCCCCTTGCGCCACTGATGCGTCACTTTTTGTGATGCTCCAGCAGCACAAACTATGAAATCATATGTATGAGACCAGAGACGGCCTCTGTTAAGATAGCGCCCTGGGCAGAGAGAAATGTGGTGCCCATTCTGATGCTAACCTATTAAAGGAGGCAGCAGGGAGATGCTTTCACAGGCCAGGCCCTGGCACGGCAGTGACTGGCTCATGAGCACAAACATCTCCGGACCTCTCCCAGTGCACCTTAATCACCAATAGCTTGGCTCCCTCACGGTGATGATGGTTGTGTGGGAGGGTGTCAGCAGGGGTGAGACAGTGAAGGGAAGGCTACAGGGCGTAATGGGGTGGTAAAAGCATTGCCCACGGTATTATAATGAAGGATTGAATCCACTTTAAACTGGCATGTAAGGCAGAAAGCCTGCAGGAACACGGACAAGGCTGGAGCAAGATGACAGGGGTGCTGCTCTTGGCATTACCCTAATGCAGACAGCTCCGTACGCCCCTCAGAATATTGGCGCCCTGGGCCTGGGCCCAGCTCACCAGTGCTAAAGGCCGACCCTGTATGAGGCCACACAAACTACTTTCCATGGATTTGAATGGCCTCATAGATACGGAGGAAGGCAAGGCAGAGCAAATCGCTGTGTTTCCTTACTCTGCGCTTGGAAGGCGTTCCATGGACATTGCAATGGGAGTTCCCATTCAGCACCCATGGATTTTGATGTTTCTGCAGATTTACAAAATTGATCAAACCAAACCAAACCAAACCAAAACCAAACAAATACATACTGGGCAGCTTAAAACAAATAAAGCAACAAATAAAAAGCATGCAACTGTAACTTACAAAATACAAAGCCAATGGTATGCAATGGGCAGAATGCATTGGGAAGCTTTCCGAATGTCCTCAAGAGGTCTTGCAAAACCAGATTGCTATCCTGTCTGATAGGATTCAACCAAAACATAGTCTGGCAGGCCATAAAAGAGGCCCACAAATTGCCCAAAAAAAGGCCTTTACACTGACCTATGAGATCAGCCCATCTGGCACTGTCAGATTGCCCAATAGGCCAGTCCAACCTTGGGATAGAGAGAGGGAGTGATCGAGAGAGAGAGATCGAGATAGAGAGAGATCGAGAGAGAGATCGAGATAGAGAGAGAGAGAGAGAGAGAGAGAGAGAGAGAGAGAGAGAGACAACAGAGGTGACCATGGCAGCCTCATTAATTGGGAATGAGTCACACACTTAAAACACAGTCCTGGGGATGCGTCAAAATCTTACACCTTCTGAGGTAAGGCGTACTGAGGAGAAATAACTTTATTTATTTTTCCTCGTTTAATCCTCTTTCCATGTGTGCTGCATTTTGGGACACACATAGAAAGAGGAAAAAGCCTCCCAGGATTATTTTTGTGCAGGAAAGTCACCCTTCAATTCTTCCAACAACAATGGCACCCACACAAGGGGAAAGGACAGGAATGCACCTTACTGGATAATTACAGTGTATTTCTGCCCTTTGGCTTTGACGTAGGGCAGCGCAGCAAGGTAACGTGCTACACCGCCCTACGGCAAAACCCCATAAATGAGGGCCTGAGTGTCTCAGTGCATCGGTGAATGGGTGGGGCGGTGCTGTCCTGGAGTTAATGATACCATACAAGCAGGTCCTGTAAACTCTGTGGGTGTGGAATTAATAGGGATTCTGTGTAAAACCCTGAAAATCCCTTTAGGAATGAGACATTTCTGTGGGAATCAATAATTGCAGGTCCAATTCTACCTTCAGTAAATCCTCACTCCCCCCTCACGAATTCCCAGAAGCGTTTCATGGAAAACACAGCAGGTGGTCTGAAGACTCATAATTCTAGGGGAGAGGGCGCTGGTAGCAGTGTTTGTAGCCCTTGTGGAAATTACAGGCCCATCAAAGTAGTGTAACAGCATTATCGCCATTTGTGGTGTTCGGAAGCAGAAGCCTGGAAGAGGAAGAAACTGCAGTGGATGGACAGCAAGGAACTCAGAGAGCCGGAGTCACAACCCGTCACCCCAGGACAAAGAATTATATGTCAGAGAAGTGCTTTCATGAAAGGTTAAGCACACGTGTGAAAGAGTACGGTCAGATTGGGATAGAAAATAGGCCTGTGCACCAAAATTAAAGTGGCCCCAATCAGTAAATAAGATAGCTACAAACGTGGCCCATGTTTGCAAATTGGGTAAGTTTTGAACTTGTGAAGACAAACTATAAATGTTTGCAAGGCATTGGAGACTGCGTGGATTTGAGCTCGCTGCAGGCAATATATCATTTTTTTATCTCAGAGAACTCAACAGTAAAAAATAAACATTTGCAAAGCCAATAAGTCTCTCCTATGCAAGAGCTATTGGCTCTGCCAATGTGTTTTAGCCGTGTTGTGCACCAGCGTGGCTCATGTTCAGTGTGGCTAAAAGTTAGAGGTGTAGGGGAGAGTGGCATGGAGTGGGGGTAGAGTGACATAGAGTAGATTATAGTGGCATATAGTGGTGTGGGATGGTGTAGAGTGTTGTGGAGGAGAGTAGAGTGGAGTGGCGTAGAGTGGATTGGAGTTTCATAGAGTGGAGTGATGTAAAGTAGAGGGGTGTACAATGGAGTGGTATAGATTGGCATAGCATAGAGTGGAGTAAAGTGTTGTTTAGTGAAGTATCATAGAGTGAGGTAGAGTGGAGTGGTGTAGTGTAGTGTAGAGTGGAGTAAATGTGCCGTAGACTGGAGTGGGGTGTCATAGAGTGTAATGTTGTAGGATGGAATGCTATAGAGTGGAGTAGAATGCCTAGAGTGAAGTGATGTAGAGAGGCGTAGGGTGGAGTGGCAGAGAGTGGTACAGGGTGAAGTAAAATGCCATAGAGTGGAAGGGAGAAGAGTGGCATAAAGTGGAGTGTTGTGGAATAGAGCAGAGTGGAGCGGAGTATCATAGAGTGGAGTGGAGTGGCATCAAGTGAAGTTGAGTCGCTTAGACTGAAGTGGGAAATAGTGGAGTAGAGTCGAATGAAGTAGAGTGGAGTGGCATAGAGTGGAGTGGAGAAGAATGGAGTGAAGTGCCATAGAGTGGAGCAGAGGGGTATAGATCAGTGTTTCCCAAACTGGGGTCCGCGGACCCCCAGGGGTCCGTGACACATTCCCAGGGGGTCCGTAGGCAACAGTTTTAAAAGCACAGAAAATTTTCTTGTATAATTAGCAGCTTTCCAGCAGCAATAAAAGTGTCAAGATAATGCCAGTGATTAATGTACCTGCTGGAGTGTGAGGAGAGTTTTGTTCAGTGGCAGCTTTCATTTAACTAATGTAGCACAGAGGGTTAATGTTCCTACTGCAAAGAATGTGTAACATGCATCTTAAAAAGCAGTATTTTATGTGCCTAGGTTCGTGGTTACTGCTCTTGTCACAGAGATTGCTTTATTACTGTGCACTTCATAAGTGACAATCGTAATCTAGCAGAGGGACCTATAAACTGTTTAAAGAGCTGCTTGCAAACTGCATGGTAGCAGTTAGTAACTTATATTTTTTCCCAGTTATTGATTATTCTGATGCTGCTAAAAAGATTTATTTGGGTGGAAATAAATTTTTAATGTTAAAGTCAGTGCTAGCCACTGTGTTATGTTCTGAATCCTGAGTTTGTGCTTTTCCAGACCAAGCACTCTTTAAACATTTTATATACACACTGATTTACATGTATGATTCAATGTCTCTATATGTGTGTGATGTAAAGTGCTCTGACATCCTACAATGGTATGAGAGATGCTATAAAACAAATGAAATAAATGTGACAGAGGGGCTATTACTTCAATATAAAATACTAAGGGCCAGATGTACTATCCGTTTTTATATGCGCGAACGGGTTTGCAAACCCGTTTGTGCATGAAAAAACCTATTGGGCCATATACATAGCCTATTTCGCGAGTCGCAATTTGTTTGCGATTCGCTAAATAGGTTTTGCAACTTGCTATTTGGAAGGGGCATTCCCTTCCAAATAGCGAGTCTCAAAACCATGTACAAATGTTTTGCGGTCGCAAAACAGTCGCAATTACCACCTACTTAAAGTAGATGGTAATGCATTCGCAAATGGGAAGGGGTCCCCGGGGGATCCCTTCCCCTTTGCAAATGCATGCAAAATTATTTTTTAAGGGCAGGCAGTGGTCCCAGGGACCTCTGCCTGCCCTTAGAAAATGAAACCAAAACGATTCATTTTTTTTTTTTTTTAAATGCATGGTAACGGGCTGCATTTTTTTAAAACTGCTTTATTTAAAAGCAGTCCCAGACATGGTGGCCTGCAGAGCCCAGCAGGTCACCATCCCTTGGAGGGCTGACATTCCCAATGGGCTCGCAAATTGCAAGAGGCTCATTAATATTAATGAACCTCGCAATTTGCGACCCCATTGGGAATCCCAAACAGTGTTAAACACACTGTTGTACATTTCATTTAGCGACTCGCAATTTGCCACTCGCATTGTGTCGCCAATTGCGAGGCGCTAAATGAAATGGTCGTACATCTGGCCCCAAAATCCTTAGTACTTTGAGTATTTGTTTTGTGTGCACACGTGTGTATTTTTTCGAATTACTGTTTTAATATTTGAAATTTAACTCATACAAATTGCTTAGGGGTCCCCGGCTTCCAGTGGTGACTCAATGGGGGTCCTCAGGAGTCAAACGTTTGGGAACCACTGGGGTGGAGTGTATTAGAGTGGAGTAGCCTTGTGTGTCATAGAGTGGCACAGAGGGGAGTGGTAAGAAGTGGTGCAGAGTGAAACAAAGTATTGTAGAGTGGAGTAGAGTGAAAATGGAGGCACGAGATAACACATGATCAAAAGCACAAGAAGTCCATGGAAATAGGAACAATGGCTAGCGTTAGCTTCCGGTCTCTTGGCTTTACCAATGCTTATATTGTTTGTGTTTTTTGTCTAAAAACATGTAACATGAGCTGGTTGGTAGCAGTGAGAGGGGAACTGCTAGACTCTCACCTAAGTCGCACAGGCACTGCCTAAAAGCAAAAATACTCTTAAACTGAATAGAACACACCAGCATTCCCTGTCACTGAAGAGGACTATTTATTGTGTGGATGAGCACATTGTGCAAGAGCTGAATACTATCACTCACAGTCAGGTGAACCAATGGCTGAAGTGGGCGGATCTTGTGCCCCATGCTGTGGTAGGTGGAAGGAAAATGTGAATGACACCACAGCAGACCAATGGATGAAAAGGGTTGACTGAACGCTCCTGTGAGAATGTGTAGTACATATATTTTTATTAGGAAAAAGGTTTTGGCTAACAATAGACCTAAAAAGGAAATGTCTAGCAAAATGGATGAGAGGAGAGCAGACCATGGTGGAGGGAAAAGGAGGACTGCGACCGGAAAACAGAAGGCAAGAGTGGTGCCATGCTTCACAGTGGCTCCAACATGCCGGGGGCACCGGAGGCAGGGTCTCCAGGGAGCAGCACATGTAAGGCAAATTATTGTGTTAGGGGGTGATGTCATCGCTCACTGCACAACAGAAGGTGCACTGGGCTTCTAGTTTTCATGTAAAGACAAAGTAATAGAGCAGGTGGGGTCTTATGGAAAGTCAATTTCTACATAAGGCAGATTTGTTTTAGGATTGACAGGCAGCACAGCGCCTGGTCCTGTGGGTAAGACTAAGACACTCTTTGGTTTCAAACCCATGACATTTAACCTAAGGAAGGATGTCTCTGAATCATATGAAATAGGGGCCGATTCACAGAACTAACTGAAGAGCAAATCCTAAACTTACTACTTTTGGCATTCACAGAAGGCATTTAGTAGTAGTAAAGTTAGGCTTTTGTCTTAAGTTTGACTGAAGACAGACTTAAGACAGACTTAAGACAAAATCCTAACTTAAGTATGTATTAAGTCCGTCTTAAGTCTGTCTTAAGTTTGTCTTAAGTCTGTCTTAAGTCTGTCTTAAGTTTGTCTTAAGTTTGTCTTAAGTCTGTCTTAAGTCTGTCTTAAGTTTGTCTTAAGTTTGTCTTAAGTTTGTCTTAAGTC
This sequence comes from Lissotriton helveticus, assembly GCF_964261635.1. Lineage (NCBI taxonomy): Eukaryota > Metazoa > Chordata > Amphibia > Caudata > Salamandridae > Lissotriton > Lissotriton helveticus. Next base: position 78,609,032 of record NC_136064.1, read on the forward strand.
TGTCTTAAGTCTGTCTTAAGTTTGTCTTAAGTCAAACTTAAGACAAAATCCTAACTTTACTACTACTAAATGCCTTTTGTGAATACCTAAAGTAGTAAGTTTAGGATTTTGTCCAACGTTAGTTCCTTGAATCGAGTCCATAGACGTTTAGTATATCTGGCTAGGGCTATGTAAAACGCCAAAAGAAAATAATAAATAGATGGACACAAAATACAGCTTCTTTAATAAATCCAGCATGCTCGACCAACAGCTTGTGTGGCACTCATTGTACTGTTCAGTTTCAGTGACACACTTACCAGTAGTGACACAAATACATAAATGGGCCTCTTTGTCAAACAGATTCAGTTTTCTGTATATTTCGCCCTTCTGAAAGATTAATGAATGTCAGTGTTAATAAATGTGGTCCAATAGCAAGTTATTCAGAGCAAGTGTACAAATAAAAGTATATTTACACAGGTATTACTACAGTGGAATGGTCAAATGCCTTGTTATTATAACAGTACTGCATAACTAGAATTAAAGACAAACAGCTTATTGCCTCACACAATGAATATCATAAGGAAAACCACAAATATTAAATAATGGCGTGGCAGGGGAAAAAAATTGTCAGTGGGTATAATCAGTTTTGTTTAATCTCAATGAGTGGATATGACCTTTTATATTGTGGCTGAGGTTAAACATCTTTGTTTATAACTATTACACATGCCACATTTGTATGGAAGATATATGCAAATCTGAGGAGAGTAATTTGCAGTTTATTACTGTTATCGAGGGAGGGGCCGGCTTTCCTACATTCTCGAGGATTCCCCTCTGTGACTCAGCCCCCCCTCCAATGAGCAGTATTAATAAATACCATATTAACACCACTCTGCTGCTGATATGCACCTACCAGACTCACCGGTGCTCGTTTTGTCAATTATGAAAATGAAATGATTTAATTTATTATTGTGACTTTTTAAAAATATTATTAAAACATTAAACTCGGTGAGAGGGAGTAAGTGGGAAGCTTCCCCTCATTGATACTTTCGCCCTGCCTGATGCACTTGTGGAGGTGAGGGACACTCAATAAAACGCTAATTAACTGCACGATTCAAATCAGCAGAGTTCAACAATATAAGAGGTTGCACTTTTTGTGTTTGGGGAGAGTGGGGCTTAGAAACAGAGATTATTAGAACTGGGTACTCAGGGATGTCTGAAGAAGTCTCACTGTCAATGAAGTCCCCTTTATCAAGTTATAAGTACACACCAACGAAGACCCCGGCAAGGACACAACTGCCTGCACAGAACAGCTGCAAATCCCTTCTGCCCCCAGTTCATATCATCACACTCCACAGTGACTTTAAGAACAACACTGCACCTGGTGAGATAATGCAGCCATTGCTAGAGCATATCAATGTCCTGGCAGAATAAGAGAAGCACCGATTTTACCAACTAGAATAACAATAAAAGAACATTATTTTGAGATCTTAGAAACACTTTACATAGCAAGTAAATTACATTATTTCTAATTCGGTGTTTGTGTTTCTTCCACTTAAGTGTTTGCTGTTGTTTCTTGGTTTATCTTCTCAGAACACCAACAAGAGAATGGAGGGTCAAACTGGTGGATCTGAGCTCGCTTACGGAACAAGGAATGGCAAAGTCAATAGGGGGCTTATTTACAAGCCCCTTCTGCCTCCGGAGCGTCATTTTTAATATGGGAAAAAGTGTTGTATGGGCAGCGCAAGGGACTTGTAAAGGAGTCCCTAAGTCTGACCTTGGTAAGTCTGTGATGGTTCCCATCTAAAAGGGATGTGCATGCGCTTGGAAAAAAATAAATAGAAACTTACACATTGCTAAAAATTAAAAAAGGGAAATAAAGGAGACTTGAGTACATGACTTGTCCAAACAGGCCTTGTACTGAAGTGAGCAACTTTTTAGAGGGATGTGTACGCATGCGCAAGCAAAATGCTGTCAGTCACAATGACTGAATGGCTGATGAGGGCTGGCCCTTTGGTCCATGTTGTAGGCAGTGATTTGCTGAAGCAAAATGAGAATGACAGTTGAACAAACCAATGAATCAAGAGGCACCCTGATTATGTATATCTATATGTAGGGGCAGATTTACAACTTCTGCCTCATCTCTGCTAATCAGCAGGGATGCGCCAGAAGAGTTGCGAGGCATCTGCCCACCCATGCGCCACCACTGATGCGCCGCATTTACAATGCGGTACAAAAGGGGGTGGTGATGGACGGAGCATCTGAACCAATCAAACACTCACACCCAGTCAACAGATCTGGGTTTAATCCATCACCGTTCTTTAGCCCACTCCGCCACCCCAGTTCAGACATGGCCATATACAAATCAGTCTGACCCTGTGCCTCATCTCATGGGAACAGTCCAGCTCGAACTGCCAAGCTCCGTCCATCACCACCCCCTTTTGTACCGCATTTACAATGCGGCGCACAGATAGGCAGATGCTTGTCGCAGTCCCCAGCTGAAAGGTGGCACATTCTTGGTGTTGCGTCACAAGTGCGACGCAGCTCCAGCAAGGCTCGGGGTGCCCTATCCCTAACATGCTGCGTCAATCCTTATGCCTGCTTCAAGCAGGCGCAGGGTTTTGACGCAGCATGGCCTTAAAAGTGACTGAGTGAAATCATGTAGACTTCACTCAGCCACTTTTAGGAGGTGTTCCTGCGCCGGAACACCACCCCGCAATGCCTACATGTGGCGCACGGCTTTACAATGCAATTCTGAAAACTTATAAAAACCTGGCTGTTTGCGTCCATCTAGCACATCCACTGTCGTACTAGCTTCTGGTATGTCCGCAAGCGCTGGGACGCCCCGTTGCTGGGGTAGCCATGCGTATACAAGATACCATAACATAACATAACAACGTGACTCATCTCCCAGATGCGTCATGTTGTAAATACCCCGCAGCATGGCGCTGGCTTTGCGCCGCCGCTGCATCACAAAAGTCCCGCAATGGCGACATAAAAGAGGCGCAAGGGGCTTGTAAATCTGCCCAGTAATTTTTATTTAAAAATATTTTCGACTACATGAAGGTAGTGAGAATGCTTAAGTTGTCTATAAGCCAGACCTAAAAAGCAGCGTTTGAAAAAAGCAGAAAGAGAAAAGCGCTGCACGGGACCTCTTTGGGCGATGGCCCCACTAGCAGCCACCACAAGCAGCTGAACGGTCACAAATCTTCCACACTTCATAATTTGCTGTCACTGTACAGCCCCAGGCAAAAAAAACAAAAATAAATAAAATACACCCGGCACAGCTGACTGAGCCTGAAATAGCAGGATTTGCTGAACGGTGGTTGAGCAGATGAAAGCGGGTCCTCACAGGCTGTCTTGTGCTGGGGCAACCAGGCAGAAAATCACCCCTGCTGGACGGTGGGGCCTTGTGCTCTCTGCTGAAGCAGCACAGGAGGAACAGGGAGCTGTGGTCAGTGGAGCTGAAGAAAACATTCATAGGGTGTTGATTTTCTGATGTCCCTGAACTGCATCCTCTGTAAGGCGCTAAGGGCGGATGTACATAGGGCCATATGTATCAAGCCGTTTTTGAGTCGCAAAGGCCGAAATTCGCAGAATTTCGGCCTTTGCGACTCGCAAACGGCCGTTTTGCATGTTTTGGAATGTAAGAAACGTTCCCAAAATAAGGAATTGCAAACTTGTGCGATTCCTTATTTTTCCATAGCATTTAGGGAATCGCAATTTTGCGATTCCTTAAATGCTATGTATGTAGCATTTTTGGCTTGCGAATTTTGGATAAGAATTCGCAAATTACCACCAACTTGTAGTTGATGGTAACTTGCGAATTCTTCCAAAAATGCACAATTTGGCATTTTTACAGGTGGCATGTGATGCACACACATGCCCATAGGGATGTATGTGCGCCATATGCACACACATGTTCTTTTCAGGGGTGCAGCAGGGTGTCTTTGAGACACCCCTGCACCCTTGCAATAATTCTCATATTGCGATTAGCAAATTGTGAATTCACAATTTGAGAATTATTTTGCATTCATTCCTATGGGCGAATGCATTGGAAATTATTCCTTAATTGCGAATTCGCAAAATGCGAATTCGCAAATAAGGAAGCTTAAGGAATCGCAAATTAACAGCGATTTTTTTCATACATACCATTTTGCATTTCCTAAATAGCGATTCCTTAAAATTCGCTATTTAGGAAATGCAAAATACTTTGATGATACATATGGCCCTAAGACCTTTTGCGATTGCATTCATGCAACCCCCCCTATCCAGGCGGGAGACTATGGATTTCAAGGCTGGTCTCTCGCCTGCCGATTCCTGCATGCAGAAACCCGAATTAGAGTTTTGTAAAACTGCCAAAAATAAATATTGATACCTGTCACGCATGCTCCATTACCCCCCTCTAGGAATTCCTCTCACATCAAAGGTTAGCTTGGAACTCTGTTGCGTTTGCCAGAGTTTAGAACCCTGTTTTTGTTTGCCAGAGTTTAGAACTGTGGGGCATATTATCAAGACAGGAGATAAAATTATCGCTGTTTTTTGCACCAGAAAACTGCAGCTAAAACGGCGATAATGGGCTTGATAATATGCTCTATGGAATTCCAATTGAATCCCATGTTAGATGTGAAGGACATTTAACCTGGGCTTCAATTGGAATTCCATAGAGCATATTATCAAACCCATTATCGCCGTTTTAGCGGCAGTTTTTTGCCGCTAAAACTGCGATAATTTTATCGCCTGTCTTGATAATGTGCCCCTCTGTTTTTGTTTGCGCTATGTTATTAAACAGCGAAAAATGAAATGCTGCTTGTCTGTCACCGTACATACCAATAGACCCTTTTCTGGCTGATCGCCTCTGCTTCAATATAAGTCAGTGAGGAAAATACAATCTCCCAGCTATTTTTTTTAAATCTATCACTTGCCTGCTCTAAAATGTTGGCGTGTATGCCTCTTGCTACAGTTTGTAAAATTGCATTCTTTGTGACTGGGAAAAAGCCTATTGCTGTGTACCAGCAACGCGCTTAAAATCGGAAATTACTTTCTGGCTTGCAAATGTGCCCTTCAGGATTGGCTGTGATTTGTCAGGAGGAAGAGGTCTGATAGGCCCGTTGCCCTCCTAGAGAGACTGTATCAATTGTGACAGCAATTGTGGTCGCAAAAGTATTGATCTGACACCGACTCCCTCAGGGCGATAGTGTCTCTCCACACAGCACTTCTGCTGATATGCAAATACCAAACTCACAGGGGCTCTTTTTGTTAATCTTCTAAAGTAAATAATTTTTTTTATTATAAGGACTTTTGTAAATACTATAAAACGTGACATCTGGTGGGAGGGACAAAGCGAGGAGCTGCGACCCTTTCACACTTGTGTCACATTGGATGCACTCATGGAGATGAATCCAAACTCCGCAAAGGGGAAGTTGTCATTGTGGGGCAGCTTCCACAGGACAATATAGTGCTTTAATCCCTCCCACGCTGGTGACGGAACCGCTCCGTCACGCCCCTCGGGTGGGCTGTGCTGGTGACGGAACGGTTCTGTCACGGCCCGCTCGCCGCGCCTGTGCGGCGCTGATTTCGCACCTGCGCGACTCGTTCTATTGAGGGGGCGGGGCCGTAACGGAACCGTTCTATCACAAGCACCGCTCACCCAAGGGCTGTGGCGGAGCGGTTCCGTCACCAGCGTCTGAGCACCGTGCGCCCCCCCACCCCTTAGCACTGCGGCGGAATAGCCGCCGCAGCGAAAGGGTTAATTTTGCAAAAAGGGTGAGGATTAACAAGTGAAGCTTTGAATCAGTTGGTGGCTAGAGCAGAAACGTCATAGCCTGCGGGAGAGCAAGTTAGAGCAGGAGCTAGAGCTTCCGTAGCCCAAATCCTGTTAAATCTCTCAATCAATCAGTACTTGTTAAGCGCGACTACTCGCCTGTGAGGCTCTCAAGGCGTGGGGGTGGGGGCTGCAGGTCGGATATGGTGGTGCGGTTCAGTCGAAGAGCCAGGTCTTGAGATCCTTCCTGGATTCGGTCCTCGACGGGGATAGCCCGAGGTGGAGCGGCAGGGTGGTCCAAGTTTTGGTGGCGAGGTAGGAGAAGGATCTTCTTTGGGTCCTGATCTTGTGGATCTGAGGTGCAGTGGCCAGGGCCAGTTGGGTGGAGGGGAGGTGTCTGGTGGGAACGTGGTATGACGGGCGGTGATTCAGGTATGCTAGTCGGGCATCGTGGAGGGTTTTGTAGGCATGTGTGAGGAGCTTGATGGTCAATCTTTTGTTGACTAGGAGCCAGTGGAGTTTTCGTAGGTGTTTGGAGATGTGGCTGCGGCGGGGGATGTTGAGGATCAGTCTGGCTGTGGTGTTTTGAACATTCTGTAGTTTCCTAAGAAGTTTCTGGGTGACAACTGCGTAGAGTGCATTTGCCGTAGTCAAGTCTGCTGCTCAAGTGTCCGTGGGCGACTGTCTTTCTGGCCTCAGTGGGGATCCATTTGAAGGTCTCTCGAAGCAGACACAGCACAGGTAGAAAGCGCAAAAAAACGATGAAGAATAAAAGTAGTTCTCCTCATTGTGCCACTCTAGTGCCTCCTTTTCAAAGATGTTTGTTTATGGCACTGCCTCAGATGTACAGATCCTTGTAACTCTGGAGCAGTGTCAAAAAGCAATGGGTGTTGCATGGAAATGCCCACAGCAACACCCATTGCACGACCCTTTGCCTCAGAAAATTGCAGTGAGGAGGGCCATATTTGCAAGGCGGTGATAAGCCACGCAAAGAGGCTTAGTGTCAGAAAAAGTGACACTCCACTGGGGCAAAGCCCTTATAAATAGGCCTTTAGATTACAAATGTCTCGCTGCTCAGGCCCATTGTAGTCTTGTTTGAGAAAGAGTAGTGAGAGATACAGCCAGACGCCCCAACTATTCATGTCAGTTGCCCTCCCACCATCTGTGCATCTTCAGGGCACATTGGACCTCCTGTATGATTGGTTGGTACAACATGCATCCCTCCCCATTGGCCAGCTGTGCACTGGCTGCAGGAAGGAGGACAGCTCCTGGGAATTCCTAAAGTGGTCCAGCTTGGGTCAAGGAGAAGTGTGCACAAGAACAAAAACCTCTCTCTAGCAACAATTTAATACATGGGTGTCACCTCAATGAAGGAGAAGTGTGGCCAGGGAATGGTGAGTTCCAGGAGAGTGTGAGGGTTAGTTATGGACAGATTTCTCATCTGGAAGGAACAAAGGATGATAAACGAATGAACACCATAATTACCTGTAACTCAATGGAAATGATAAACATCAAACTGCTCTCATGGGGCAAATCAGTTCAAGCACTGCCCAAAGTCCTATTGCAAAGATGCCATTTTATGCATAAGAAGAAGAGGAAAATGTAAGTCAAAACATGGAGCCAACTGGCAGCTCAGAGGAAATGCTGCAGCCTCTAGAGAAGGGAAAAGTGTTTATGTAGAGTGAGGGCAGAGATTGTGTACTATTTGGTCAAGAACAGGTTGACTAAGAACTTCCATGGAGTCTATAGCACTGCTGGGAGGGCGGGGCGTGGACTGCTATACCTCGACAATAGTCTCAAAGCCTAAGTCCCAGAACCTTCTGCTCTGGCCCACCTGGAAGCCCATACTCTGTTTAGATCTTTGTAGGAAAGAAGTCTCTGCAGTTCCTTCCAGGTGTCTGCTTCCACTGAAGACAGCAAACCGTGAAGGCTGGGTACCTGGGCTTTCTCTTAAGTTGAGTATCAGAAAATGTTTTTGTTTTCCAGCCAGTCACAATGGCAAATCATTCAGTCGTTGATGATTCATTAATCTCTCACATATAGAATTAAGTTTATTAGGAAATATTCACATTTTTATATTGCAAGTGTTACATTTCATATTTTTGGAGTAAAGAATTCCTTCTTCACTAACATCATGATATATTTGGTTCTGGTGCCTCAGCTGTGTTCAGCTTTCTGTGGGCATTATTTATTTTCATTTAATTTCTCACCCACTAGTATTCCATTTAACTCCCAGACTCACATCACTGACTTTTCCCAGGATCTTAAGGGCATAATAGCAAGAACCTCATTAAAATTATCGCCATTTTAGTGGCAGGAAATTGCTGCTAAAAAGGCGATAATGGGCTTGCTATTATGCATTATAGAATTCCAATAGAAGCCCAGGTTAGATGTCCTGCACATCTAACCTGGGCTTCTATTGGATTTCTGTAACGCATATTAGCAAGCCCATTATTACTGTTTTAGCAGCAGTTTCCTGCCACTAGAATGGCGATAATTTTAACGAGGTTCTTGCTAATATGCCCCTCAGCCCCTTGTATTGTAGAGCACTTCTCATCACCCGCGAGGGTATCCTGGTGCTGTAGCCCTTTTGGTCTCTATTCTGTTTCTCCTCTTCAGAGAGCAGGGTTGAATCATACATAAGGCCACTGGAGTTATGCGATTGTGCAGCTGAGGCAATTTTTGTATTATTATAGATGTGCTGCATTTGCTTCATAATCTATCATCTGCCGCATACTAAGCGGATTTTAACAAAAACATTTTTGTTTCTAGCTCAAACGGATCAAAAGTCGCTCAAAATACAGCAACACAGGTTGCAGCGCAGTGGAAGGTCCTTTTCAGTGCTGTACTAGTCACCTTTCTATTGCTTATTTATATCTTTGTAAAAAGAACAATTAATGGACAGAATGTTGAACAATATCAAACATCCACCCCAGTACTAAGATCTGGGCCTAAATCCATCGATTTTTTGTTCCCCATGTCATTCCAGTTTGAACTCAGCCATATGCAAATCCTGCTTGACCCTGTCCCCCATGGGAACAGTCCAGTCCGAACTGCCATTCCAGGTCCTCCCTGGACTGGAAACAAGCATCCTAGGACCGGTTTCGGGGTTTCAACCCTCATCTGCCAGGCTAGCTTAAATCCAGTGGCATTGAGATCACGGGACCCACGTCTGGGCATACCCGTCCCACTTGGGGTGACAAATGCAAAAAGAACAATTGATGGACAGAATGTTGAATAATATCAAACATTCACCCCAGTACAGTGCATTGTTCAGCTTTCCGTCCATCATTTGTTCCTTTTGCTTTTGACGTGGGAAGGGTATACCCAACCGTGGGTCCCGTGCTCACTGCACCAATAGATTCAAGCTAGCCTGGCTAATGAGGGGTGATGCCCTGAAAACAGTCCCAGGATGCTTGCTCCTGATCCAGGGAGGAACTGGCTTGGCAAAGGAAGAGGCTCTGTAGTCGTGGGAGAGTCTCCGCACTCAGGGCAGATTCTCTGCTAAGGGGACACCTGCCAATGCATACTTACCCATAAAAATAGTCTTCATAATTTAGTGCAGTCTCCTAAAAAATATTCATATACTTAATCTCCATGTGTTTTCTGGTTTAATATTTGGTCTTTACAAACAAATAACTTCCATATTTCAAATCTCGATGTTAATATTGTGACACTCTGCATATGATCCCGCCTAGCTCTTCTTCAGGAGTGATAAAATGTAATCAATTAACATCTAAATATCTACTCACCCTGGTCAACAATTACATCTTTCCCCTGCACAGTTCCTTTCACAAATAATATTCCATCACGCATTTTGCGGTGTCAATGTCCTCCACCACTAGACTACAGGGTGTATGTGCTGCCCACCCGTCACATGGTCTTAGATACTATAAGAATTCTCATTGCGGAGATTCTGTCCCGAGTGCTGAGGCTCCCCCATCACTGTGAGGCCTTCGCCTCAGTGGGGAGACTCCCCTATGACTTTGAGGCCTCTGCCCGAGTGCCGAGGCTCCCCTTCCACTGCAAGGCCCCCGCCAGAATGCGGAGACTCTGCTACGACTGCGAGGCCTCCGCCCCAAATGCAGAGACTCTCCTACGAATGCGAGGCCTCCGCCCCGAGTGCCGATGCTCCCCAACCATGGTAAGGCCTCTGCCCCTAGTGCCAAGGATCCCCCACCACTATGAGGCCTCCGCCCAGAGTGCAGAGACTCCCCCACCACTGAGAGGCCTCCTCCCAGAGTGCAGAGACTCTCCTACGAGTGCAAGGCCTCCGCCCGAATGCAGAGACTCTCCTACGACTGCGAGGCCTCCTCCCGAGTGCCGAGGCTCCCCCACCATGGTGAGGCCTTCGCCCCGAGTGCAGAGACTCCCCCACCACTATGAGGCCTCCGCCCAGAGTGCTGCAACTCCCCCACAAATGCGAGGCCTCACCCGAGTGCTGAGGCTCCCCCACCACTGCGAGGCGCCCGCCCAGAGTGCGGAGACTCTCCTATGACTGCAAGGCCTCCGCCCCGAATGCAAAGACTCTCATTCGAGTGTGAGGCCTCTGCCCTGAATGTAGAGACTCTCCTACAAATGTGAGGCCTCCGCCTGAGTGCCGAGGCTCCCCCACCACTATGAGGCCTCCGTTGAGAGTGCAGAGACTCCCCCACCACTGCAAGGGCTTTGCCCAGAGTGTGGAGACTCTCCTACGACTGCGAGGTCTCCGCCACGAATGCAGTGACTTTCCTACGAGTGCGAGGCCTCTGCCCCGAATGCAGAGACTCTCCTACGCTACGAGTGCGAAGCCTCCGCCCCGAATGCAGAGACTCTCCTACAAGTGCAAGGCCTCCGCCCCGAATGCAGAGACTCTCCTACGAATGCGAGGCCTCCGCCCCGAATGCAGAGTCTCTCCTATGATTGCGAGGCCTCCGCCCGAATGCAGAGACTCTCCTACGAGTGCAAGGCCTCCACCCCGAATGCAGAGACTCTCCTACAAGTGCAAGGCCTCCGCCCCGAATGCAGAGACTCTCCTACGAATGCGAGGCCTCCGCCCCGAATGCAGAGTCTCTCCTATGATTGCGAGGCCTCCGCCCCGAATGCAGAGACTCTCCTACGAGTGCGAGGCCTCCGCCCGAATGCAGAGACTCTCCTACGAGTGCAAGGCCTCCACCCCGAATGCAGAGACTCTCCTACGAATGCGAGGCCTCCGCCCGAATGCAGAGACTCTCCTATGAGTGCGAAGCCTCCGCCCCGAATGCAGAGACTCTCCTACGAGTGCGAAGCCTCCGCCCCAAATGCAGAGAGTCTCCTACGAGTGCGAGGCCTCCGCCCCGAATGCAGAGAGTCTCCTACGAGTGCGAGGCCTCCGCCCGAATGCAGAGACTCTCCTACGAGTGCAAGGCCTCCACCCCGAATGCAGAGACTCTCCTACGAATGCGAGGCCTCCGCCCGAATGCAGAGACTCTCCTACGAGTGTGAAGCCTCCGCCCCGAATGCAGAGACTCTCCTAGGAGTGCGAAGCCTCCGCCCCAAATGCAGAGAGTCTCCTACGAGTGCGAGGCCTCCGCCCCGAATGCAGAGTCTCTCCTATGATTGCGAGGCCTCCGCCCCGAATGCAGAGACTCTCCTACGAGTGCAAGGCCTCCACCCCGAATGCAGAGACTCTCCTACGAATGCGAGGCCTCCGCCCGAATGCAGAGACTCTCCTACGAGTGTGAAGCCTCCGCCCCGAATGCAGAGACTCTCCTACGAGTGCGAAGCCTCCGCCCCAAATGCAGAGAGTCTCCTACGAGTGCGAGGCCTCCGCCCCGAATGCAGAGACTCTCCTATGAGTGCAAGGCCTCCGCCCCGAATGCAGAGACTCTCCTATGAGTGCGAAGCCTCTGCCCCAAATACAGATACTCTCCTACGAGTGCAAGGCCTCCGCTCCGAATGCAGAGACTCTCCTACGAATGCGAGGCCTCCGCCCCGAATGCAGAGACTCTCCTACGAGTGCGAAGCCTCTGCCCCGAATGCAGAGACTCTCCTACGAGTGCGGAGCCTCCGCTCCGAATGCAGAGACTCTCCTATGAGTGCGAGGCCCCCGCCCCGAATGCAGAGACTCTCCTATGAGTGCGAAGCCTCCGCCCCAAATACAGAGACTCTCCTACGAGTGCAAGGCCTCCGCCCCGAATGCAGAGACTCTCCTACGAATGCGAGGCCTCTGCCCCGAATGCAGAGACTCTCCTACGAGTGTGAAGCCTCCGCTCCGAATGCAGAGACTCTCCTATGAGTGCGAAGCCCCCGCCCCGAGTGCTTAGGCTCCTCCACGATGGTGAGGCCTCTTCCACGAGTGCAGAAGGCCTTTGTGAATCAGGCCCAGTCTCACAAAATAATTGTTTCATTTCACAACCGGGATCCACAGCCGGTGGTGCTAACCTGAACTGAAAACACTGCCCCAGGGGGCTGACAACTATCCAATTAGTTAGATCCAGAGTCACCTCACCTTTCATTAAATGTTCCCCAGTCTCAAAGGTGGGACCTTAGGATTAAGCAGAGAGTGCAGGGTGACCGTTCCCTTCCACTGCTCTGGTATTCTTGGCAGCTCAGCAGCCCTCTCCTAGGACTCCCCTTCTCCTCTGCTGTGCTAAAAATACACTCAGCACAAATGCACAGAGACGTTCTAAATTGCCCTAAATTACACAGGCGTTCTGTCGAGATCTGCAAAGACGTATTATATTGTTTGCTTCCTTTCATCTCTTTCTTGAGATTTTTTTATTCTTCTGCAGTTTCTTGAAGATCTCCCGGGATGACGCCTTTACTACAAGTCGTAAAATGGCACACTGTGAAAATCTGCGTCTCGATATTTCCTATTTTTGAAAAAAGAGTTTTTTCCTGTAAAAGTTAGGAGAATAAAGGTGTATAATAATTGGAAGAGGAAAATTCTGCAAAGTGACTGTTTTGCTGATTTATTTGGTTGTATGGCATTACAACGCAGGCTTTTACTCCGCGTGCCATTACAACACTGTTTTTACAACGCAAGTCGTTACAATGACTTGCGCTGTAAGCGCTGGATAGTGGAATAGTTTAATTTTCTATTCCAACTCCAGCCCACGTTGACAGTAGGGAAGGTGTTGGAATAGAAAATTAAACTATTCCCTATCCAACAGCGCCCTCCAGCGCAAGTCTTTGTAACGACTTGCGTTGTAAAAGCAGCGTTGTAATAGCAGCGCGGGGTAATGCCCGCGTTCTTATGGCTGTTTACCATTTATTTTCTGCAAAATCAGTGAAACACTTATAGAGGTTTTTTTCAGTTATTTACAACAACAAAAAACATTTGCAGTTCAAATGTGGGAGATATTTTTCTGTCAAAATGATCTAATCTTACCATTGGCAATACAAAACATGGAAATCTCTACAATTTCACCTGTTTTCGATAGGCCGAGGCGCTGGCCACCAGGAATAGAAGCAGAAAGGACAGTACCTGCAGAGAGCAGGAGTTCAGGGGCACCGATGGGGGGGCCGCAAGGCTACCTCACCAGCTGAATATACCCCACCACCCATCTCACACCCATCCTGATGGAACTAAAGAGTAAATGTAGAAACACAGTCCCAAGGATGCTCCCACTTAAATTATACATGAGGAATTACAGGAAACCCAAAGATAAAGGTGGCCTGACCCTGAGAGACATTGAAAGATCATAGACAAATAACATGACAAACCTAGGGGCATATTATCAAGAACGGCGTTAGAATTATCGCCGTTTTAGCAGCAGGGCTTCTATGGGAATTCTCAAGGGCATATTATCAAGCCCATTATCGCCGCTTTAGCGTTGCTTGATAATATGCCCCCTAGTTACTGGACCCTCAACCTCATAACTTTATCTCAAAACTGGGAGTCTACTGAAGGCCTCCAGGAGAAGAACTGAAAACCTGGAAAGATGAGGGGATAAGGGGTTGGAGGAAGAAAGCCCTCTGGCAACTGGGAGCTGCTGAAGTAGGGGAAGCCCCCCATATTTTTCTACAGAGCACTAGAAAAAGGACTTCCGCCCACGGCTTCCAAATCAGGGCCAGCGCCCGGAGAAGGAGAAGAAAAGGCGGAAAAGCCCACAAGAAACTTAGGGGCATATGTATCAAGCACTTTTCCTGTTCGCAAACGAGCCGATTCTCAGAATTAGAGAATCGCCAAATTGGCGTTCTCTATTTTGCAATTGCATTTAAGGAATCACATATTGCGATTCATTAAATGCAATGTCAGAAGCTCAGAAAAAGTGCAATTTGGCCTTAAGAAATCGCAAATTACCATCAACTTCAAGTTGGTGGTAATTTGCGATTTCTTTGAAATATTCACTTTTTTGCATTTTTCGTAGTGCCATGTGGTGCACATACATGTCCTTAGGGCATGTATGTGCTCAACAGGTTTACGCATACATATTTCAGGGGTGCAACAGGGTGTCCTTTTGACACCCTGGCACCCTTGAAATTGCATTCTCAATTTGCAATTGTCTAATTGCGAATCGTAAATTGAGAATGTCATCCCATTCATTCTTATGGGCCTCCTAGCCCATAGGAATGAACGGGAAGGTATTCCTTAATTGCGAATCGCGATTTGCGATTCGCAATTAAGGAATATTAAAGAATCGCAATTATTATTGTGATTCCTACATACATAGCATTTTGCGATTCCTTAATAGCAATTCGCTAAAAATTGTTATTAAGGAATTGCAAAAGGGCTTGATCATACATGTGTCCCTTAGGCGCCAAGGGTATAGTTCTGATCTGAGGCTGAGCAGCAGGTTGGCTGAGATTATCTGTGAGATAAGTCATAGTTCCTGTAAGTACTGAAAATCCCCACCCCCTTTGTGATGTAGGCAGGGTAAGACCCGGAAGAGGAAGGAAGAAGAAGCAGATCTGACAGGAGAGGAAGGCGGTGGCAAGTAGACAGGGTTCCTCCTTTTATATCTCTCCGAGCACCCCCTCATTCAGGTGATCTGCAAAGGTGCCCTTCATGGAAGGGTTCCAGTCTTCCTTAGAGAGGGGGTCCCTCGCAGCAGATCTGGGAGACCACTGCTTATGCAAAGCTCTACATGATAAGCAGAACGCCAACAGGGCCGGACTGACTACCGGGTGTTTTGGAATTCTGCCGAGCTGGGGGCTGATTTCACCGCGGTGGGGGCTGATTTAGTTCATGGAGACCTGCATGTGCTTCGCAATAAATAAAGCAAAACGAATTTCGTTCAGTACATGCAGGTCCCCATCAACGAAATCAGCCCCCAGCTCAGCAGCATTCCAAAACGCCGGGTAGCCAGTCTGGCCCTGAACACCATTGCATAAAGCCGCAACAAAGTGTGCATGAAGACACCGCAGACAGCACAGGGTGATCCCAAAGTCACCAGGTTCATCTGCGAAGACAGTCAGGCCGGCTGTAGCCCAACCCTTACCTACAAACAGCAGAACCTGGTCGCCCACTGAAGATGGTGCCTGATAGCATCCTCACAACTCATCACAGGATGAGAGCCATCCAGCCTCAGGTAATGCATAGAGGCAGAGGGATGCTCTACCCTCCACCTGCTCATGCAGACATTGTCGAAGAAAGAGCTGAACATCTCCCTCCATTTACTTCCACCCCAGGACCTGCCTCGGGGCAGCAAAACTAGAAGCAAAAGACCCAGGGTCTCGTTTACTTATTTTTGGCGTAGGGCAGCCCCGTAAGCCTTCCTCCTGCACGGCCCTACATCAAATGAACAGGGCAGGAATGAGCATTATCTATAAGATACATATCATTCCTGTCCTTTTCCCCTGCGTTGGCGCAAAAATGACTGTCTTGCTCCAACACAGGCACCCTTGCACCATGGTGCCAGGATGTCTGTGTTCAAATCAGGTCTTTTTTGTGGGGGAAGGGGCACCTTCCTTAACAAAATGAACCCTTATGCTCCCCCTGGGAAGGCTTAGGCTTTTGATGCATCCCCATCCCCAGGATTACAGTATGTTGGCTAAATTCAGGTGAACTCTATGGCTGTTTACTTTATTTTATTACTTGTTCTGTTTTTGCACTCCATAGTCGTACTTTTGTTTTACCGCTAGCTTAGTTTATACGATTATGAGCTTTATATAACTTTGTCACCTAGATCTTTGTATGCTTTATCTAGCTTTCTACATATGACTTGTAAAGCGCTCAGATACTCGCAAGGTTCTTGTTTGCGCTATATAAAACCTTCAAAATAAAAATAAATAAATACGTCAAATGCTGTGGGTGTTACATGGGAACTTGCGCTGCGTTGCCTCACACCATATAAACATGGCCATGAAAAGTCACACAGGGTGGCTTTACGTGGCCTTGTAGGTATGGATATGGCCTATGAACGACCGGAACATCACAAAATGTGATGCTCCGGCGGCGCACAGGGATTGTAAATAAGCCCCCCAATGAGGTCACCAAAGAGATAGGGGCACCACATGATCTCTGCTACTCATTTCCACAGACCAGCAGAAGCAAAAGGCCATGGGGAACAGGAAGAAGTGAGGCTGTGGTGATGAAGAACAATAGGGATCCCCTCTCAAAAATTTGCAGCAGACGTGGACCCCTCACTCAGGCAGAGCTCATGTAGCCAAGAATCCAGTACCGCAGATTGTGGCCACCCACTGGGGTACAGCAGGGAATCGGCCAACGTCAACACAAACACAAGAAATTGGGGTTGGTGGTTCTCTGGGCTGTAGTGCCTGGAGGAGGCCGGGTGGAGCCCCCCTCAGTGACGATTGGGCATTTTGCTTATTGTAGATGGGCAGCGGGGCGTGTCTGAGAGGTGCACACACCTGGATCTGTAAAGACGAGGAGGTGGGTAAAGAGGCAATGAACATATTCAATAAACATCTGTCAAGACGAGGAGGTGGGTAAAGAGGAAATGAACATAGTCAATAAACCAGACCAAGTGCGAACAACTCTTCCCAAAGAGGACTCGAGCAGAAGTGCTGCATTGAGGCTCCTTAATTTGGTGACAGATATCGACCCCTGGCACATAGAGAAATGTTTCAAACCATGAATTTTCAAATTCAGCACACACAAGTCAATCAATATATGAATATATATAATGCATTGCCCACCCTGGTTAACTCTGAGAAATGAGAGACAAGAATTATTTAAAAAATGTTTTCAAAATGTCTCTTGAATTTGGCAATGCACCTGGAGTCCTTCTGGCAGAAGCATGTCTGCTTCAGAGGTCAGCAAACATTTGTGTTCTCATAACTCCTGAAGTTCTTCAAACTTGATAGGGTTCATTTTGGGTGTTTGGTGCAGTAAAGTGCTAAAGTAGGGAGATCAGGAATGCTGCTTTTGGGCTTCGAAATTTGGGGCCACATTAGGATGGCGGGCAGTCCGCCCCCGCCAGGCCGGCGGTAGCCACCGCTGGCCTGGCGGGGGCTATCTGCCCGCCATCCATACAGGAATGGCTGGGGGGTCCGCGGTGGATGGAAAGACCGCCCACCGCTTTTCCGCCCGGTCGACATGTCGCAAAAGGGTTCTATATGATGGCGGTGTCTTTCAGACACAGCCAGCCATATTAGAATGTGCTATCGTGAATGCCTTTCCGTGGTGAAAGGCATGCGAAGTCTGCTTTGGGGGCCCCCATGGACTCTGGGGGATGCACATGGGAGGTACCTATGGTACCCCCTGCCTTTTAAAGAACAACGTGGCAGGCACCGTGCAGTGCCTGTCACGTTGTGCTTTGAAATGCACAACATGTATTTTTAGCATTGCGTCGGGCTGTGCTTTCAGCACCGCCCACCGCAATGTTAAAAATACGGGATGCGCCCGCCACTGTGGCGGGCGAACCTAATTGCCCCCACGGGACCCCCGCCCTTATGGCGGGCGTTCTCTTTCACCGTAAGGATGGCGGGTGGACAAAGTCCGCCCGCCATCCTAATGGGGCCTTTGGTGTCAGACATCGATGAGTGATACTGGATATAAGACCATTTAAACATACACTTCTGCATTCCCTAAGCAATCCATCCCATGGGTGGCAGACTTCCCTCACATTGTTTTACTAATAGTTACAATAGTTTCTAAATTATGAAACTCTCCCTACAGCCTCTCTCGGGCAGGAGCCTGTCCGGAGCAATTATCAACCCAGATATGTTGCCTTTTGGGTCCAATTGACTTCTGGTACCTAAGGGCTAACCTGGATTCAGCACAGGTAGCCGGCTCCAGAAGAAAATATTTGCATTTCTGGTTTCGGGCTGGTGATAGTCGTTAAAATAAAAAAACATTTTAAAAGTTATCTGTCAATATTCTGCATTGCCTAAATAAAATATTTTGGGTGCCATATTTCCCACTTCCTCAGCCCTCACACTTAACTGGCTTGCCAAGAGAAAGCAAGAACATCATTATTTGTTAGTTTTTGCTAAATTTCCTTAAAGATTAATTTTTCCCTTGTGTACTTTTTTGTTGAGGAGTTGCAAAATTCAAATATCACTAAAGGGACTCATGCTGATAAATCACTGCGTTCTCAGTCATGAAAATTGTCTTCATAATTCAGTACAGTCTCCTAAAAAAAGTAATATACTTCATATACTTGCGTTTTTCTTGCTATTATTTTGTCTTTGCAATCAAATAATTTCTACATTTGAATTCTTGATGTTTATCTTATGAATCTCCTTCTCTCTATGTGATGCCACCTGGCTCCTCATCAAAAGTGTAAACATTGAATCAATTAACATCTAAATATCTACTCTTGTGATCCTTCTCACTTTTCATCACCCTGTTCAACAATTCAATCTTCCTTCCTTTCACAAATAATGTTCAACGGTTCATGACGCACTTTACAGTATCAATGTCCTCCACTACTAGATACCTGGTGTATGCACTGCCCGTCCGTCACATGGTCTTAGGTATTAAGTCTTCTTTTCACTAAGTCTTTCATCTCTGCCTCTTGTAGTTTTTCTCCTTCACAAGAAGCTTGAAAGGTCATATGGTTTGTTAACTTTGATGCCAGAGGGCCTGTTGATCAGACCGTAATCGGTCATGCGGAAACGTTGACCGTAGAGCTGTAGGATTCGGCTCCGACCGACACGGAATCCCCGAGAGCCGGAATGACCGAACGGTTTCTTTTCTGACAGCAAACATCGTAATCAGTTGGGCGGATTGGATTCCACTGAGTTGGGACGATGGGTTCCGACATGGTCTAGCGGATTCCGACTGCCGGTCGGAGGCTTTCCTTCCGACATCGCATTCGGCCCCTTAGGGCCAGATGCATCAAAGGGTTTTGCCCATTCTGTGTCTATGGGAAAATGTGTTCATGCATATGGCCCTAAGTCTTTGCTTTAAAAGTTACACATGCAGTGAGCTAGAATGTTCTCCAAAATTAGAGACTTGCACCCACTGGTTGAGGCAGTATCTCGAAATACAATATTTTTGTGTTCCAAGAAGTGAAAGCCACACCCACTAAATGAGACTGCGGGAAGGAATGCAAGAATTGTACCTTATGAGAGAGAATTTGAGAAGGTGTGGAATAGTCCCAGGTGGAATTATAATTCCACTAGCGGAATTGGCCGAATGTGGGTAACTGCATTATGCTGGTAATGCAATGTTTGTGGCAAATTCCTCCAATCTGTACGTAGCGGAATTATTCTGTCTTTCATCCCTCACAGGAACAACACAAGGCTTCACAACGCACGGTTGCGTGATTTCCAGTTGCCATAGAGAGTTGCAGTGCCATTTTATAATGCCAGCGGACACAAATGGTCATGGTCAGAGAGAGCTGCCGTTCGAGTAGATGTGCTGCAGCTTGATTTGTTTTTCTATACAAGCAGCAACAAAATCAACTTCATGATCGCGCGCTCTTGCACAACACATGGCGCCGTTCCCACTGATTTCCAATGCTGCACGACTACTAGCTCTAAATTGCAGCGCGAGCAGCATATTTTCCGCCTGTTGGAGGAATTCGGCGGAATCTTGCTGAGTTTTTCTGAACTACACGGAATTCAGCGGAGTTAAATTCCACGGCTTCCACCGACCCCTAGTGTGAAACTGGCACTAAATGGTGAGGCAGGGTTTTAAGAAGTGAAACTGACTATGGTGCAACCATGATTAAAGGTAGTCTCCGGACTCTTGGTTTGCCCCGATCTCAGCTTCTCTCTGGCCTGCTGGTGCCATTTCAGCCTCTCCCAACTTATGCTGTCAGCAGCAGGACGCCTGAGTGAATACCAGAACCGGCTGCAGTCACTAAATAAGCCGTTTTACAACACATGTTGTACAATAGATGTTGGCGCCAACCCTGTAGCCGCATTATTAACGTTTCTTAATTTGCTTGTTCACTGTGGGCCCGATTCACAGAACTAACTTAAGACAAAATCCTAGACTTACTACCATTTTGGTATTCACAGAAGGCACTTACTCATTTTGGTATTCACAGAAGTTATGAGTCCTAAATTTAGGACTCCTAAATGCCTTCTGTGAATACCGAAAGTCTTAAAATTTGGATTTTTCTCAGTTTAGGAGTAGTAAAGTTAGGACTCCTAACTTTAGGACTCCTAAATGCCTTCTGTGAATTCCGAAAGTCTTTAAAATTAGGATTTTTCTCAGTTTAGTAGTAGTAAAGTTAGGACTCCTAACTTGAGGACTCCTAAATGCCTACTACGAATACCGAAAGTCTTAAAGTTAGGATTTTTCTCAGTTTGGAGTAGTAAAGTTAGGACTCAAACTTCTGTGAATACCGAAATGAGTAAGTACTTTCTGTGAATACCAAAATGAGTAAGTGCCTTCTGTGAATACCAAAATGGTAGTAAGTTTAGGATTTTGTCTTAAGTTAGTTCTGTGAATCGGGCCCTGTGAGTCTGATAGTTCATTAGTTAGTTGGCTCTCTCATTCTTTTGATCATTTCAGCATTGTTCTCAGACCGTCAGTGGACGCTGGGCCTGTGGTCTGCACCTTTTATTTACAGGCCCAGAAAGCCTTTGTGAACCGAGCCCTTTGTCTGCAAGCAGCAGATCGCGGACAGCTCAGACATGCAGCTATGCAGCTTTGTGGCCAATCATCATCTGCTTTAATCTGCATTGTCATAGCTCTGGCGCTTTTTGGTATTTGTTTCTCAATTTACATGATGGCATCGCTTAGCGTTTTTTTGTAGGAATGCGGCCGTTCCTTGGATTTTCAAGAAAAATGCGAACTGAGGCTGACATAGAAACACATCACAGTGAATATGATATGACAAACTACGTGTACATTTGGCAGTAGGGTAAGAAGTGGGTCACATCCAACTCAAATACCTCAGAGGGAATTTTTTACAGCAAGATTAAACAAGCATTGTGCATTGCAGTGGTTCTGGGAGCGAACCTGCAGTGCTGCCACATATGTTATACCAACTGTGTACTGGAAAGCTTTAGTGTCAATATCGGCCACACTCACCAGCCCTCACGCAGCAACATGCATGTCACATACATAAGCAGACAATATAACTTTTAGATGGGAAAAAATGCTGCAGGTTTATTACCATACCAAATATGCCAACATGGTGGGTTATCTTACAGACGATCCAAAGGCAAGCCGCCCCTCGCGGCCTACCACCTGAATGGGCCAACTTGCTTTAGCCAATCGGTGCTTAGCGGTTGTGGTGAGGGGATAGCCCCTCCCACCTCCGGTGAACCATCGGTCCACCCTGTTACTCACGCCCCCCCACGAGGGGCGGAGCATTCAAGTGACCCCCGGTTGTACAGGTTTCCAACTGCACGTAGGACAGACGGGGCGCTATCGCACCCCAGGGTCCACCGCACAGACTTCCTGGGGATATTAGGCCTCAGCACCCTTTGTTTTTCCTGAAGAGGGTAGCCCTGAGTACCTTTCCGCCTCTGGATCGCCCTGTAACTCCACCTGCAACACAAATCAAGAGAATTAGAAGAACATTCTCCTCATCCTGAAAATGCCGGGTAAGCGGTAGGGAGGGAAACGGCATCTGGGTGCAGACAAAGAGGCCGCCATGTGGACTGGGGAGGCATATATACCTCCACCCTTCCCCCACCATGGCCGGAAATGACACACCGGATCCTGGAGGGGTCCCTGGACACTAGGCTTTAGTGCCATCTTGTGGCACTAAAGGGGCCGCCCTCTTATGAGGGTCCCCTGCGGGGATGGGGCGGTCAGAACACATAATCTCTGCTTATGTCCATGTGGTACTCTCCCCGAGAGACAGTTTCTGCAAGAACCAGACTCTTTCCAGTATCTTCCCAAACTTTATTTTTGCCATGCACGCTCGCCTGAAACAATCCATATGGGGCGCATGGCTAGCAGGGGATTGGAGTAAGTAGACGCAGTGATCAGTTGCCCCGCTTCATCCAGCTCCTATCAGCTTCTTACAGATGCCCAGGGGGGTTGGGAGAGGCTGTATTCTCAGGCAGACACTGCGAGATTCTCAGCCACTGCTTTTGACTCATCTGCGTTGCTACGCGTTGTCGGACCGCCAACCGGTAGGGTCAGCTGACCCTAGAGGGAAGGTGGCAAACCCCACCCATGGGCAGCTGACAAAGGGCACGGCAGTAGCAGGGCGCAAGAGCGCGCCAAAAAGGAAAAGGGTCAGCGAATGACCAGGGCAGTTGGTATTCAAGAGACGCAATCAAGGAGGAGAGGCATGGCCTCAAAAATGGCCATGAGGGCGACCTGGACAAGCAATCCCCAGGTTGGTCGCCGCAAACAGTGACCAGGCGCAAGATCACATGTGCATTGTAAGGAGAGGGGAGCACAATATCCCTAAATGGAGCCGGGGTTTCAGTCAACCAAAGGGGCTGTGTCAATAGTCAGAACCTCATCAGGCGAGGGCTAATAGTTAGCAGCGGAGTACTAGGTGCACGCGGGACTAGGACACAGTAAATAATGCAGTCAGTGGACAAGGAGCACAGTCTGAACACATTGGAAGGGGCTCTGTTTTCTCAAAGAAGGGATGGATGGATGCAGATGGGGAGCTAGGTTGCACACAGTAAACGAGAGAATAGAGGCGAACCAGAGTAACCTCGGACAACAACCCTGGTCTGGATCGCAGAACAGTATTCCCAGGGAGAATGCATCAGGGCTCGAGTCATAGCATTATATTAACTTTAGCAGGAATAGAAGGATGGAGGCGAGGTAGGCTAGGCACACGCAATGGAGAAGAGAATAGAGGTGGACCAGGGCAAACTTGGACGGCAACCCCTGGGCCGGATCATGGAACATATTACAATAGGTGACCAGTATTTCCAAGGGGGCGCATCTGGGCTCAAGTAATAGCCAGAAATTTTCCTTGGTCACAAGCATATCTTTTTGGAATCAGAGTTTAAGATTAGCCCCTTGCAAGGGGCAGTGGCACCAGTCTCACTATTGGGATGAATGAGGCAGGGCGGGGAAAGAGCTCAAGTCAGAGAACCCCCTTCCTCCGGGGTGTGCCTGGGGGTAAACAGATTAAATGGTTCAGCTGCCTGGCAGAGAGCGATAGCTTCCCCCATAGCATCGTACAAGGGCTGGAACTAATTTTCTTGTGGGCCTCAGGGGAGCTGTCAGTGGTCAGTTAGCACATCCAGGGTGGCAGTAGTCACAAGGTTTAACAATATATCTTCACATAAGGATGTAAACCAGCAATTGCCCAAACAAAGTCCTTGGGATGCGTTAACGGCAGGCACTCTGGAGATAAGTGCCCAGACAAGGTCTTTGGGATGCCTTACGGCAGGGACTCTTGAGACATGTCCCCGGACAAGGTCCTTGGGATGCTTCACCGCAGGGATATTTGAGGGATAAGGTAAAATGGTCAGTGTTGTACGGACACAGGAGACAGGGCTTGCAGCTCAGGCATGTATACAGGGCAAGAAACACCATACATTCTGTAGCAAGTTGAAGCCTTTAAGCCGCATCCCGCTGTACCACGTGACAGAAGTAGAGCTGTCACAGCAGATGGAAGCAATTTATGACAACCTGGAAGAGACATCATGACTGTAAGGTTGATGCATTACAGAATTAGCCAAATTAAGGTAATTAAGGGGCATATTATCAAGAACGGCGTTAAAATTATCGCCAGTTTAGCAGCAGAAAACTGCCGCTAAGGCGGTGATAATGGGCTTGATAATATGCCCTTGAGAATTCCAATAGAAGTCCATGTTCTGGTGTGAACATGGGCTTCTATTGGAATTCTCACGGGCATATTATCAAGCCCATTTCGCTGCTTTAGCTGCAGTTTTCTGCCGCTAAATATGCAATAATTTTAACGCCGACCTTGATAATATGCCCATTAGAAGGGAGAAAGTATAGGAGGTATACTGTATAACCTGTTATGAGATGGCTTGCGTTTCTGGTACGCCCCCCTCCCCAGGATTCATAGACAGAGAACTGGAGGAAGATCACTTACTTTCTTGGGGGCAGCGGCATAAAATCAGCTGCCCCTGGAATTACGCGTTTCAAGTGATCGAAGGATGGTTGGAAATGCAATAGGTCTCGGATTTATTTGAGTTAGAGCTAATGGCATTGTAAATGGCAATGTCTTTTAGCCATTATGTGGGTTGAATTGGAATTGTTAGTTGTGGAATTGTGTGGCGTAAAATTGTGTGGTGTGGAGTGTGTTTGTGTAGTGAAATGATGTGGCATGGTAGAATGTTGTGGGTGGTAATTATGTGGTATTGAGTTTACTGGAATTGTGTGGAGTGGGATTGTGTGTTATTGAATGTAATTATGTGTAATGGTATTTTGTGTTGTGGAATGGTATGTGGTGGAGTTTAATTATGTAGTGTGTTAGAATTTTGTGGCATGATGTGGAATTCTGTGGTGTGGATTAGATGTATGTGGTGTGTTGTGTTATTGTGTTGTTGAGGTGAATTATGTGGATTGGTGTCAAATTATGTGGAGTGGATGGATTTGAAACAAGCCCTGTGGTGGTGCCTTAATCTACTCTTCTTAAAGTGGATTCATTAATGAGCTGCAGTGGTGTGTCTCCGTCATCAAAGATTATACGTGGCTCTTTGAAGATTCAGTGAGGCTGAACATAACCTGCAAATGAATGACCAATCATCACCACGGCGGTGGTATGTAGAGGCTCACACAGAGTGGGCATTGGCATCTGGCCACGAGGATCTCTTAACACTGTTCTACCTTCAGAGTGAACACTGCTCGGAGCCTCAATCTGCGAGGATTTCACACCGGTCACCCATGTTAGACTTCAGAGCCGCACCGTCAAACCATGAGTAGATGATTGTGTACAAAGGGCATTTCTACTCTTATGAAAATGATCTCTTCCTTTATTTTCAAGCTGAAACGTTTAATCTTTTCAGAAGAATGGCCTCTGATCACACTCCACCTTTCCACGTAGCCCCCACAACAACGTTCATAACATGCTCGTAAACATTACAGAGACAGAGGCGTGTTTAACATTCTAACACCAGATGTTTGTACAACATAAACCTCTAATCGCAAATTGGAAATCATATTTGTAAAATGCTTGAAATTAGGATTGATAACATATGCATGGAGAAAGAAAACACCAGATTGCTCTCAACAGCACAATTCACATTAATGGTTAAATGTGATACATCAGTCGGCAGCGTTTGTTACGCATCTATTGAGTCCAGGTGGAAACCCGCGAGTCTCCTCTTCTCACAAAGGGCTGTACAGCGCAGTCCGTGACGGCTTCTTTGAAATGTGGAACTGAAAGCGATCGCTATAGAAAAACAAGGGTCGCTAGGCGCTGGGGACCGTTGGGAGGATTAAGCAAGCTATTGCCCAGATTCACAGGGTGCAGGGATAACCTGCCACTGGCACCGGGGATCGAACTGTGAACCTTATGGTCCGGAGTCAGGGGCCCTGGCCGCTCCGCCACACCTCTTCCACAGGCATGGATGGACCCTGCCCCAGGGCCACCACTGTGGGGGAGCACGAGCTGTTAGGTGTCCGGTATCTGAGAGGGGAGAGGAGGCCACAGCTCCTTTACGGTGAACACCGGCTGTGAGTAATGAGGGGTGCCCGACTCAAGAGTGCACGCTGTGTGTGTCACGCGTGAGTGGGGTATTCACGCCCTGGGCGTGGGTGGTCTCCGGCTCTACCTCAGCGGTGTTGCCTTCGCTGAGGGCGCGTCGGCTCTCTTCCTGTCTCATGTTCATTTCTGTTTCTAATGCCTCGCTGTGGACAGATAGTGTGAGGATGTGTTCTGGTATCCGGTGCCCTGGAAGGATGAACGGCCATTACAGTCCTGATCACAAGTAGCACATAGAGCTCTGTAGGAGGCGCTTAAGTCACTGAGCTATTCCACCGCATTCTGTGTTCAGAAGAGGACCAGAGGAGGGGTCTCTGTAGGGGGGGTCCCTAGGATCATCGGCGTGGGGGGGTGCTGCCAGCTGAGATGTTGCATTTGATGGACAGCTCGAGGCCTCAGGTGACAGCCAGGGCCTCCAGGAGCACTGGGTGTGACAGGGCCGACCCTGCGTGCCCCTTGTTCCAAGAATGGGGGGACTGGAGACCTCACACCCCACTAACTTTTACAAGTG
This sequence comes from Lissotriton helveticus, assembly GCF_964261635.1. NCBI lineage: Eukaryota > Metazoa > Chordata > Amphibia > Caudata > Salamandridae > Lissotriton > Lissotriton helveticus. Next base: position 78,635,214 of record NC_136064.1, read on the forward strand.
GCTTTGTGGGACCCAGATGGTGGTTGTATGTCATTACAACGCTTGCATTTACCCCGCATGCCATTACAACGTGGGGATTACAACGAAAGTCGTTACAACGACTTTCGCTGGAGGGTGCTGGATAGTGGAATAGTTTAATTTTCTATTCCAACTCCAGCCCACGTTGACAGTAGGGAAGGTGTTGGATAGAAAATGAAACAATTCCCTATCCAACAGCGCCCTCCAGCGAAAGTCGTTGTAACGACTTTCGTTGTAATCCCCGGGTTGTAATGGTAGTGCGGGGTAATTCCCGCCGTTGTAATGGCTGTTGTAATGGCTGTTCTCCGTGGCTCTGGGTGACGTTACCATGACGACCCTTGGATGCAGGCACTGCAGTGAATGAAGCGGACAGACAGCTGCCCATCACGAGGCGGGGTGCACATGAAGTGGTGCCATAAACTTGATGCACATTTAATGCCAATTCCAGCTATAAACAGTTGCGGATTCAACATTCCTTGAAACGGAGGGACTTGTAACTTTGTCCTCGCAATGACTCTGATGTTAAAATTTGCACAGCAAGGGCGTTTTGGGCACAGCATATTACTACTCCCGTTTTCTGGGGATTATTCAAAATGCAACATACATGCTACGTAACAAATACTGATTTTGCTGACAATTATTCTGCAGCACTTTTGTTCAAAAGAACGGTGTAAAAATCCCAAAAGTAAAACCGTCTTTCCGCCAGCAAAGACAATTTGCCGAAAATGCACTTTTATGAAAAATCCGGTGCGGCAGTTTAATCTCGCATATTAAAAAAAAAAGAAAATTTCATCAAATCGTTTCTACAGCACTTCGTGGAGCAGCCAAAGGCGAAATTTCACATTCTCAACAGAATGTTTAAAATTTAAAAAAGTGATCGCTAGCGATCACTTTTGTAATAGTCCACGTTTGACCTGCTGCTCCCAATCGCCCTCCCATCTCATCTGCTCTGGAGTTTTTTTTAAATTGTGTTTCCTAGAATGTGTGCAAGGAGGAGACGCAAGACTGATGTTTAAATTTTTTTTTGTTAAAGATGTATTGCATTAAATTTTTGTAGCCTTTCCACACACCTGGTGAAAGCAACTCACAACCCTGGTTTATACTCCCGCCAAGACGCATGCAGTGGAAATCCAGGCCCTTCATGCCTGACATAAAACAGCAACACCCCCCGCCCTTCCCCACCCTGGGTGCGCTGCTTGCTCGCCCGTCTGAGGGAACAACTGCGCCTTCGTGGACTTTCCCAGACTAGTAACATTTTTAGGCGCTAAACCAAAACACCGGGATGAGAGCGAGAAGGCTGCAGGAAGGGGCCGCCGGCTTGCCTGCCGCGGCGTTGCTGTTTGTACGGGCAATTGTCATCTTCTGAGAACATTGGAGAGCCGCTAGAAATCACATCTTCACATCAAACACCCTGCCCAGTGCTCCAACACCCTCGGGGTCAGCGCTGCACTATGGAAACCTCCCAAAAATAAATACATGACTAAAGTTATCTCATGAAAACTCTTACAGGACAGGCTCCTGGTGGCTTCAATGCAATAATTACACAACTACATAAAAATACCCAGCAGAGCAGCAGTGAAATGGATAAAAAAAAAAAGAAGAAGCTCGCGAGTGGTGCACGTTCGCCACTGCGAAGCATATGTCTTCAATTATCGCGGCCGTGTCTGGCCGCGATAATTGAAGATATATGGCCTTTGTTGCGCGTAAAAGACACCAATAGGCCATGGGCGGAGCTACGCGACCACCCATGGCCTATTGCGTGGTCTGTTAAAAAAATACACGCACGCAAAGCCCAATGAAAATGGACCTAAGAAATGCACACGCACGAGCTGTGTGGAATTTCAAGGTCCATTTTCAAAACCCAGAGAAAAGGACTCTGGCGGCGCGAACACTGCTGCGCAGTGTACGCTAGGCCGAAACCTAAAGAAGCTGAAACTCTGTTTTTTCTCATTAGACTGAGCGGGTTTTCTTTCTGACCTTCAGCTGGTTCTGCGCCAGGATTCTCCCTGGAGTAGCTGCATAGCTGGAATATCTGCCTGAAATATAGGTTCCAAATCATATCATATCTCCTACTGATGTGCCATAGAGTTCTCAATAAGAGGGAAGCTTCCTCTTGTACTGGTCATACAAGAGAAGCGTGCTCTCCTACTGACTGTATGCTATGTCTGATCGTACTCAGGGGCGTCTCTTATTCAGTGGACTTTGGGGGGTGTAATCATAAATGTCCCAAGTAACATAGCAGTGGGCTGCAGGGTAGAGGGTAAGATGACCAAGATTTGGAACAGACTGTTTCCATGAGGAAGAGCAACAGTATTGGTTCGCATTAGGTGGGCTTCTGTCTAGAGTGGCACAAAGTGTGAAAAACAATGGGTTAAAAAAAATACCACGCCAAGTGATGGGTACTGTTGAGACTATTGGCAAGCATTCATCCCATCACCTTTTGGGTGTTTGATTGCCAGTCGTACGCCTGGATACTCGAGAATTGTGCAACTTTCGAAGCCTATTTCTGCCAATGTTTGCGAATCCCAAAAAATAGTAAATTTGCACCTATCGAAGGAGTACTTGTATGAGGGCAGATTTACTAAATTTTTGCTATACCAGTCATTATGGGTCAGATGAGGGTGGCTAAATACCGGTCGGTAATGCCGAAATTCGGTAAATTTCAGTGTTACCGACCGCTATTTAGCCATTCCTAATGTAGGTAAGGAATCGGTAAATAAGGAATCGGCAAATACAGATTCCTTATTGCTCTTGCATTTAATGAATCGGTAATACCGATTCCTTAAATGCAATGTAGGAAGCACATTAAAGAGTGCTTTTGAGCTGTAAGAAATCGTTAATTACCACCAACTTCAAGTTGGTGGTAATTACCGATTTCCTTTCAAAAATCACTTTTTTGTTTTTTGTTAAGTGCCATGTGGCACACATGCATGCCCATAGGGCATGTATGTGCGCCACATGTGCACACATGCACATTTCAGGGGTGCAACAGGGTGTCCTTTGGACACCCTGGCACCCTTGAAAGTGCTCCCGCTATTAGCGACTCGGTAATGCCGAATCGCTAATAGTGAATGTCTTCACATTCATTCCTTTGGGCCTCCAAGCCCATAGAAATGAATGGGTAGGTTTTCCTTATTACCGAATCTCAATTACCGATTCCGAAATAATGAATATTAAGGATTCTGTATTTTTTACCGAATCCTTACCTACATAGGAAATACCAATTTCTTAATAGCGAATCTTAGGAAATACCAATTTCTTAATAGCGAATCTGTAAAATTCGCTATTAAGAAATCGGTATTTCAGATTTACCTACATCTTGCCCTATATATTTTGAAGATCACAATCGAAAAATGAACACATTAAAACCCTTTAGTGAAATGCGAATGAGAAAAGCTCAGGCCAACCCATACCCAGCTACCAAACCAAGTATGAATTTGAGAGATGCCACACCCCAAATATCCCCACTGAAGCTTGGCCTCTGCCTGTCCCACCTGGGCCTGGTAGATCGTCCGGGGAACTTACGACTGCAACCATGTACTGCACAATGGCCTGAAGTCCCTGCCCGGGGATCACTCATTTTAAATGAACTTTCACTGCACATGCTCGTCTTCGCTTCTGCTACTAGATGCCTTGATAGCAGTTATCAAATTGGTGCATACGGACAGGGTCCCAAGTTTTTTAGCCCTCACCGTATCAAATGACTGACAGCCCAAGTCGCACATAAAGTACGGCACACAGGCAAATTAAAAGGGAAAGCTAAGCCAGAACTGAGCAATGGATCTGGCTTGACTCTAAGAGTCCATGCATGATCCATAAAAACATATGGCTTGTATATTGTGCAACAAACATAATGTAAAAATATGATACAATTCTTCAAAATTCTAAAAAGCATATTTTTTTCACATGCGGAAGCGTTTCACCATAGGACATCAGGTTATATCATTGCAGATATTTCCTTAGACTGGTAGGGCCTCATTTATGAGAAATGACGTGAAAGCAGCGATGCGTCACTTCTCAGTGCGCACTCCTTGCGACATTCCTGATGCGTCATATTTAATGTATGATGCATCATGTCACAAGGAGTTACAGATACGTCAGTATTTCTGACGTATCTGTAAGCGCAAAAGTGACGCATTGCTGGAGTGTGTCACAAAAGTGACGCAACTCCAGCAATGCGTCCTTTCACATGGGGCAAGCCCCATGTGAAAGGGCCTGTGTCAGTCTTACGCCTGCTGTGAGGCAGGCGCAAGATTTTGACGCAATCTCATAGATTTCACTGCGTCACTTCTACGACCCTCCTTGCGTCAATACGCCCCCTTGCATACATTATTACCTGGCGCAGGTATAATGTAGCGCAGGGGTTTACAAAGTGACGCATCTACCTAGATGCGTCACTTTGTAAATATGGCGCAACAAGGTGCATTTTTTACACCACTGGTGCGTCACAAAAAGTGACGCACAAGCGGAGTAAAAGTGACGCAAGGCCTCATAAATAAGGCCCGTAGTTTTTAGAAACATTCATGGCTCGTTCCCCAACAGCAAGGTTGAGGGACAAAGTGAACTAAGAGGCACGTCAGTACTAATGTAAACCCTAAATATGGCATAGATTCTTTTTATGGATGGAGAAACATTACAGTCTATTAGAACATTGGAATGTTGGGAGCTCCACTGAAAACAATGGAGTGCTCTGGGCTTATAATGGCTGGTATAAGCCAGGAGCTCCAACATTCCAATCTTTCTTTGTTCACAGCTCTGGCTGTGAACAAAGGCTTCAGGGAGCCTGAGGGGATTCCAATCCCCTCACGCTCCCTTAAAGCTTTGTTTTATTTGTTGGAACATTCTGCCCTCTAGAATGTTCTAATAGCCGTATAGCCCTTCGTAGCTGGGCTATACCGGCTATTAAAGTCCCTCTCCCTTGTTAAAGGTCCTCGCCGCTGCAGAGGGCATTTAATAGCCGGTATAGCCCGCTACAGCGGGCTATAAGGCTATATTAAATCAAGCAAAACAGGTGCTAGTAAAGTTCACAGTCTATTAAAACAACCATAAGAGGTGCTAGTAAAGTTCACATCCTGAACTCAAGTATTTAATTGTGCACCCATATGTGAAAGTAATGAAAAGGGAGTCTCTGTAAATCAAAATATGTGGCCAGGATCGCACATTTTGAACAAGAAGCGAAGCCAGCATTTATTCCAGGTTATCTGGTTTCACTTTTTGAAATTAAGCCACCAGATGGGTATCTCTGTCTCACTTCCTCTCCTGTTTACTTAAAAGGTCACAGTTTTGTCTTTCATTCCTGGCTCTGGATGAGAAAACTCGACAAAGAGATAGCAGACCTGACTCAGGGTCCCCACACCCAACTACCAACCCAAAGATTCATTTATTTGGGGGGTGTCACATACCAAAAAACCCTCCTAGAACTACGCCCCTGATCGTACTGTAGCATAATGTATAAGAGGGAAACATGCTCGATTACTGATCATACTCTTGTGTTCTGTGTATGAGGGAAGCTTGCTCCTCTTATTATGTAGTGTTCTGAGTATGAGGGAAGCTTGCTCTATTACTGATCATCCTCTAGTGTTCTCTATAAAAGGGTAACTTGCTTGCGTATGGATCGAACTGTAGTGTTCTGTGTATGAGGGAAGCTTGCTCTTCTACTGATCATACAGGAGTGTTCTCTAAATGCCGCTGATTGTATCTAGGCCTAAGTGATATGGTAACTATGCCAGACAATCAGAGTAATTTCAGTAATTTGCATTACTCTGGTGATACAAAAATAGTGAAATTATGCAATTCCGCCAGCTTGAGTAACTAAGAGTAATTTGGGGCAAAAATCCTACGATAGAATCACAGGAACAACGAACTAAGAGAGATCGAGTGGCAGCTGGCTTCAGCTGTTCATGTCCTGTAGCACTTAGTGCTATATTCTAAGAGTAAAATGCATACTTGGGCCCATTGTGAACACGAGGGTGCGTTTTGCACTACGAAAATAGTGTTAATTGTTGGATTACTCTTCCCACGTAATCATGCATAATTTTGAGTAGTTTTGCAGTAATTATGAGTAATTACTAGAGAGAATTGCACCAGTCATACCCACCCCGAATTGTACCATAGCATTCTATGTATGAGGGAAGATTCCTCTTCTAATGATAGTACTGTAGTGTTCTCTCTATCTGGGAGACCTGCTTTGCCATTGATCATACCGTAGTGTTCTGTGTATGAAGGAAGCTTGCTCTTCTGCTGTAGCAGTGCTCTCTATAACAGGGAGTCTTGCTCTCATATTTATCACACCTTAGAGCTCTCTATTAGAGGGAAGCTTGCTCTATTACTGATCCAACTTTAGAAGTCTCTATTAGAGGGAAGCTTGCTCTATTACTGATCCAATTTTGGTATTCTCTATAAGAGGCAGGATTGATTGCTCTATCGCTGATCATAGTTTAGTGTTCCCTGTAAGAGGGAAGCTTGCTCTATTACTGATCTAACTTTGGTGTTCTCTATAAGAGGCAGGATTGATTGCTCTATCGCTGATCATAGTTTAGTGTTCTCTGTAAGAGGGAAGCTTGCTCTATTACTGATCCAACTTTGGTGTTCTCTATAAGAGGCAGGATTGATTGCTCTATCGCTGATCATAGTTTAGTGTTCCCTGTAAGAGGGAAGCTTGCTCTATTACTGATCCAACTTTGGTGTTCTCTATAAGAGGCAGGATTGATTGCTCCATCGCTGATCATAGTTTAGTGTTCCCTGTAAGAGGGAAGCTTGCTCTATTACTGATCCAATTTTGGTATTCTCTATAAGAGGCAGGATTGATTGCTCTATCGCTGATCATAGTTTAGTGTTCTCTGTAAGAGGGAAGCTTGCTCTATTACTGATCCAACTTTAGAATTCTCTATTAGGGGGAAGCTTGCTCTATTACTGATCCAACTTTGGTGTTCTCTATAAGAGGCAGGATTGATTGCTCTATCGCTGATCATAGTTTAGTGTTCCCTGTAAGAGGGAAGCTTGCTCTATTACTGATCCAACTTTGGTGTTCTCTATAAGAGGCAGGATTGATTGCTCTATCGCTGATCATAGTTTAGTGTTCCCTGTAAGAGGGAAGCTTGCTCTATTACTGATCCAATTTTGGTATTCTCTATAAGAGGCAAGATTGATTGATCTATCGCTGATCATAGTTTAGTGTTCTCTGTAAGAGGGAGGATTGCTCTATTACTGATCAAACTTTAGAATTCTCTATTAGACGGAAGCTTGCTCTATTACTGATCCAACTTTGGTGTTCTCTATAAGAGGCAGGATTGATTGCTCTATCGCTGATCATAGTTTAGTGTTCCCTGTAAGAGGGAAGCTTGCTCTATTACTGATCCAACTTTGGTGTTCTCTATAAGAGGCAGGATTGATTGCTCTATCGCTGATCATAGTTTAGTGTTCTCTGTAAGAGGGAAGCTTGCTCTATTACTGATCCAACTTTAGAATTCTCTATTAGGGGGAAGCTTGCTCTATTACTGATCCAACTTTGGTGTTCTCTATAAGAGGCAGGATTGATTGCTCTATCGCTGATCATAGTTTAGTGTTCCCTGTAAGAGGGAAGCTTGCTCTATTACTGATCCAACTTTGGTGTTCTCTATAAGAGGCAGGATTGATTGCTCTATCACTGATCATAGTTTAGTGTTCTCTGTAAGAGGGAAGCTTGCTCTATTACTGATCCAACTTTAGAATTCTCTGTTAGGGGGAAGCTTGCTCTATTACTGATCCAACTTTGGTGTTCTCTATAAGAGGCAGGATTGATTGCTCTATCGCTGATCATAGTTTAGTGTTCCCTGTAAGAGGGAAGCTTGCTCTATTACTGATCCAACTTTGGTGTTCTCTATAAGAGGCAGGATTGATTGCTGTATCACTGATCATAGTTTAGTGTTCTCTGTAAGAGGGAAGCTTGCTCTATTACTGATCCAACTTTAGAATTCTCTATTAGGGGGAAGCTTGCTCTATTACTGATCCAACTTTGGTATTCGCTATAAGAGGCAGGATTGATTGCTCTATCGCTGATCATAGTTTAGTGTTCTCTGTAAGAGGGAAGCTTGCTCTATTACTGATCCAACTTTGGTGTTCTCTATAAGAGGCAGGATTGATTGCTCTATCGCTGATCATAGTTTAGTGTTCCCTGTAAGAGGGAAGCTTGCTCTATTACTGATCCAACTTTGGTGTTCTCTATAAGAGGCAGGATTGATTGCTCTATCGCTGATCATAGTTTAGTGTTCTCTGTAAGAGGGAAGCTTGCTCTATTACTGATCCAACTTTGGTGTTCTCTATAAGATGCAGGATTGATTGCTCTATCGCTGATCATAGTTTAGTGTTCCCTGTAAGAGGGAAGCTTGCTCTATTACTGATCCAACTTTGGTGTTCTCTATAAGAGGCAGGATTGATTGCTCTATCGCTGATCATAGTTTAGTGTTCTCTGTAAGAGGGAAGCTTGCTCTATTACTGATCCAACTTTAGAATTCTTTATTAGAGGGAAGCTTGCTTTATTACTGATCCAACTTTGGTATTCGCTATAAGAGGCAGGGTTGATTGCTCTATCCCTGATCATAGTTTAGTGTTCTCTGTAAGAGGGAAGCTTGCTCTATTACTGATCATAATTTGGTACCATAGTGTTCTCTACATGAGGGAAGCTTGCTCTCCTACTGACCGCATTATAATGTTTTCTACATGAGGGGATCCTACTCTCCTACTGATCGTACCGTAGTGTTCTCTGTATGAGGAAAGCTTGCTCTCCTGTTGATCATACCATGGTGTTCTGTGTATGAGGGAAGCCTGCTCTCCTTCTGACAGTACCACATGTGTATGAGGGAAGCTTGTCCGCCACTGATTGTTGCACAGCTGCAGCCTGTGCAGGAAAGAGTGGTGGAGCAGTGGGGCTGGTTGGGGGGGATTTTGACGGACGATGATGAGGGAAAATAATTACTTTTCCCTCGTCTTCATCTGTCCTAACCCCCCCCACCCGGCCCCACCGCTCCACTGCACTCACCTGCACGGGCCGTGGCTGTTGTAGACTAGTGTTCTTCATATGAGGGAGGCTTGCTCTGCCCCTATTGTACAGTGGTGTTCTGTGTACGAGGGAGGCTTGCTCTGTCCCTAACTGCACAATTGCTCTCCTGTTGATCGTACCGTAGTGTTCTGTGTACAAGGGAAGCTTCCTTTCTGCTGACCGTACCGTAGTGTTTTGTGTATGAGTGAGCTTGCTCTGACCCTAAATGTACATTAGTGTTCTGTGTATGAGAGAAGCTTGCTCTGCCCGATCGTACACTAGTGTTCTGTGTATGAGGAAGTCTTGCTTTGTCCCTAACTGTACAGCAGGCCTGGGCATAAAATTCTGCTCCGCTCAGTGAGTTTGCTGAGTTTTTCCCACTCTGCATAGAACACAGAGTTCCGAAAAACTCAGCTTAGCAGAGCTGAGTTTTACCTCTCCCATGGCTCGCCGTCATTAATTTGGCAAGCGCAAGCAAGAAAATATTACTCAAGACCACCTCTCAGCAACATTTTTCAATGCAGACAGTCGTGGCTGGTCGCTACCGCTCGCGTTGAGAGCCCTCCCGCTTGCATTGAGGAAGCTGCCACTCGAGAAGAACATCTACTCGAGCAGCTGAAAGAAGCAGCACCCTCTTGCTCTGCGCATGATGCTGTTCGCAATGATTTTACAGTGCGGGACAAACTCCCACTAAAAATCGAAGCCAGCAGCGTAACATATCGAACTACGCGGTACTCCGTGTAGCATGGCAGAGTCTTTTGGTCACTTCGTTCAGTTTCGCGTAGCAGAACTCCGCGAACTCCGCCTAGGCCTACTGTACAGTAGTGTTCTTTTTATGAGGGAAGTTGGTTCTGCCACTGATTGTACCGTGGCGTTCTGTGTACGAGGGAGCCTTGCTCTGATGCTTCTTGCCAGTAAACCCATGCCATGAGACTGCATGTGCTGTGCCTGCTCTCTTTCTGCTAGAGCTGATTGCCCTTCCGGTCAATGCCTACAGCCTGAGTGGGATGCCTGAGCCTGTGAGTAGGGCAGACTGCACCGCGCCGGCCTGTGTCATGACTGTTCATGCTGCCTGTGTGTAGGGCAGTCTGCACCGTGTCTGCCTGTGTCATGCCTGTTCATGCTGCTTGTGAGTAGGGCAGACTGCACGCGCCTGCCTGTGTCACGCCTATTCACGCTGTTTGGGTGTAGGGCAGACTGCACCGTGCCTGCCTGTGTCATGCTTGTTCATGCTGCCTGTGAGTAGGGCAGACTGCGCCGCGCCTGCCTGTGTCATGCCTGTTCACGCTGCCTGCGAGTAGGGCAGACTGCGCCGCGCCTGCCTGTGTCATGCCTGTTCACGCTGTCTGGGTGTAGGGCAGACTGCGCTGCGCCTGCCTGTGTCACGCCTGTTCACGCTGTCTGTGTGTAGGGCAGACTGCACCGCGCCTGCCCGTGTCATGCCTGTTCGTAAAATTAATGGCTGCCACTACTTCCACTCCTGTAAGCCTGCAATCTCCCACCTCCATTACATGCGTGATTAAGGTTTCGAATACAAACACTGTGCATTTGTTAAATAGAATATCAATTGCACAGTAATTACCTGAGAAAAACACGTTCTGCAAAGTTCGTTTCAATCCGTCTCCTCATTTATAGGTACTGTTGTGGCTGACAGGAACAAAGGATGTGGGAACAGCAGTTAAACTTGTATTTAAAAAGCATTGTTATTTAATCTAATGGTGCTAATTGGGGTTTTCAATCTATCTCGCTCACAGCAGGCAGCAGTAATAGCTGCTCTGCACTGGTGTGTGCTGCAGACAGCCTCAGTCCCACTGAAGGCTTCTACAGGGGCTGAGAGTTCACGGTGTGCACGGCTTACCCGCTGCAGACTGTGCTCTCTAGGGCAGAACTGGACATGGGGAACTCTCAAAGAGGTGGCGCTGAATGACTGTCCTGAACTGCACCCTTCAAGCAAGAACAGTGAGAGCCTGACTTCTCCAAGGGCACTAGAGGAGGTGGGGGGCCACTTCAGACATGTCTTGGGGCACTCTATGCAAAATTTGCTAAAATGTGCACGAAAGACACACTGAGCACACAACCTCATGCACAAGCCCATTGCACTATTTGTGATGCACCAGTGGTGCAGTGCGCCAGCCCATATTTACAAGGCTACATAAAATTACCCTGCATGACTTTTCATGGCCTTGTAAATATGTGCCACTTCCATGCATTAAAGTGCGTGAAAGGGGCGTTCCAGGGGTGTTGCAACATCCATGGAACCTGACACATTCCCATATTTGCTTCAGAATCCGACCCCTCCCCAGGGGAGGCGAGGCGTGGTGCAACGATCAGGAACAATTTTACATCTCCTCATTTTTTGCTCTTTCTATCTGTGTTGCATTGTTTTTGTGCAGGAAGCTGTCTCTTTCTGGATAAACACAATCATCTCTGCAACGCAGGCACCCTTGCACCATGGTGCAAAGGGGGGTCTGCATTGGGGCACAGCTGCTGTTTGTGTGCTGGTGCAGGGTAGAAGGATAGGAATGCACTGTATCTTGTACATATGGCGCAATCCTAGCCTTTTATTTGGACGCACTGCAGGAAGTCACTCACAGAATGTCCTAAGTACTTGTGAGGTGCACCAAGCAAGCCTGCCCCGCCCCATGGGTTTCGGGGGACACCTTCCTTGCAACCTTATTCAAGAAAAGTGTCTATGTCATTGAACATTGTTTAAAAAGCTACGGGTTGTAGATGCAGCTCAGGTAACGCTGTTACACAATGTAACATGTCCTCCTAACATGTCCTTTCTCAAACAGTACACCACTCCTCCCCGTGGATTTCCTATCCCACCCTTCCAAGCAAATCATCCCTCTTAAAATATGATTCAGAATCTCATTGGTAGATGTAGGATGGGGCAATAAAAAGTCAACATATTTGCCGCTACTACCAATATGCAATGGCGGACGACAGGGCAGCAACAGTGGCGGCCGCAGGGGGAGGGGAGGGTTGAATAAAAAAAAATCTGATCCTACGGCCGCCCTGCGTTCTGCTGCTCCTCCTTTCTTCCGCTTCTTCCGGCAGTCCCTGGGACAGACTACCCATCCAATCCAGATGCTGCTCTCATACTATGACAGCAGCGCGGGCATTGGCCTGAACGGGCTGGTTTGACGGTCAGGTCAGGTACAGGGAGTCTGTGCCATTTCGCCACTGGGCTGTGAAATAAACCGAAATGCGCATGTTTTTGCCGGCCTGAGACATGGACACTTAGAAGTGCACATAGCATTCACTACATAAAGGAGTACAGCAGTAGTATAAGCTTCACTACATTAAAGGAGTACAGAAGTAGTGCAAGCTTCACTACATAAAGCAGTACAGCAGTAGTGCAAGCTTTACTACATAAAGAGTACAGCAGTAGCGCAAGCTTCGCTACATAAAGGAGTACAGTGATAGTGCAAGATTCACTACATAAAGCAGTACAGCAGTAGCTCAAGCTTCACTACATAAAGGAGTACAGCAGTAGCTCAAGCTTCACTACATAAAGGGTACAGCAGTAGCGCAAGCTTCACTACATAAAGGAGTACAGCAGTAGCTCAAGCTTCACTACATAAAGAGTACAGCAGTAGCTCAAGCTTCACTACATAAAGAGTACAGCAGTAGCTCAAGCTTCACTACATAAAGAGTACAGCAGTAGCGCAAGCTTCACTACATAAAGGAGTACAGCAGTAGCTCAAGCTTCACTACATAAAGAGTACAGCAGTAGCTCAAGCTTCACTACATAAAGAGTACAGCAGTAGCGCAAGCTTCACTACATAAAGGAGTACAGCAGTAGCTCAAGCTTCACTACATAAAGAGTACAGCAGTAGCTCAAGCTTCACTACATAAAGAGTACAGCAGTAGCGCAAGCTTCACTACATAAAGGAGTACAGCAGTAGCTCAAGCTTCACTACATAAAGAGTACAGCAGTAGCTCAAGGTTCACTACATAAAGAGTACAGCAGTAGCTCAAGCTTCACTACATAAAGAGTACAGCAGTAGCGCAAGCTTCACTACATAAAGGAGTACAGCAGTAGCTCAAGCTTCACTACATAAAGAGTACAGCAGTAGCTCAAGCTTCACTACATAAAGAGTACAGCAGTAGCGCAAGCTTCACTACATAAAGGAGTACAGCAGTAGCTCAAGCTTCACTACATAAAGAGTACAGCAGTAGCGCAAGCTTCACTACATAAAGGAGTACAGCAGTAGCTCAAGCTTCACTACATAAAGAGTACAGCAGTAGCGCAAGCTTCACTACATAAAGAGTACAGCAGTAGCTCAAGCTTCACTACATAAAGAGTACAGCAGTAGCTCAAGCTTCACTACATAAAGAGTACAGCAGTAGCGCAAGCTTCCCTACATAAAGGAGTACAGCAGTAGCTCAAGCTTCACTACATAAAGAGTACAGCAGTAGCGCAAGCTTCACTACATAAAGGAGTACAGCAGTAGCTCAAGCTTCACTACATAAAGAGTACAGCAGTAGCTCAAGCTTCACTACATAAAGAGTACAGCAGTAGCGCAAGCTTCACTACATAAAGGAGTACAGCAGTAGCTCAAGCTTCACTACATAAAGAGTACAGCAGTAGCTCAAGCTTCACTACATAAAGAGTACAGCAGTAGCTCAAGCTTCACTACATAAAGAGTACAGCAGTAGCGCAAGCTTCACTACATAAAGGAGTACAGCAGTAGCGCAAGCTTTACTGCATAAAGGAGTACAGCGGTAGCGCAAAGATCATTACATAAAGCAGTGCAGCAGTAGTGCAAGCTTCACTACCTAAAGCAGTACAGCAGTAGCGCAAGCCTCACTACATAACGCAGTACAGCAGTAGCACAAGCTTCACTACACATAAAGCAGTACAGCAAAAGGACAAGCTTCACTACATAAAGCAGTACAGCAATAGTGCAAGCTTCACTACATAAAGCAGTACAGCAGTAGCGCAAGCTTCACTACATAAAAGAGTACAGCAGTAGAGCAAACTTCACTACATAAAAGAGTACAGCAGTAGCTCAAGCTTCACTACATAAAGAGTACAGCAGTAGCGCAAGCTTCACTACATAAAGAGTACAGCAGTAGTGCAAGCTCCACTACATAAAGCAGTACAGCAGTAGCTCAAGCTTCACTACATAAAGAGTACAGCAGTAGCGCAAGCTCCACTACATAAAGCAGTACAGCAGTAGCTCAAGCTTCACTACATAAAGAGTACAGCAGTAGCGCAAGCTTCACTACATAAAGGAGTACAGCAGTAGCTCAAGCTTCACTACATAAAGAGTACAGCAGTAGCTCAAGCTTCACTACATAAAGAGTACAGCAGTAGCGCAAGCTTCACTACATAAAGGAGTACAGCAGTAGAACAAAAGGAGTACAACAGTAGTACAAGCTTCACTACATAAAGGAGTACAGCAGTAGTACAAGCTTCACTACATAAAGGAGTACAGCAGTAGTACAAGCTTCACTACATAAAGGAGTACCGCAGAGATCCTGCCACTGTCATGTGTGCATCAGCCAAAAATCCTGCCACTCTCACATGTATATCAACCCAAGATCTTGCCACGCTCATGTGTGCATCAGCCAAAAATCCTGCCACTCTCACGTGTATATCAGCCCAAGATCCTGCCACTCTCACGTGTATATCAGCCCAAGATCCTGCCACTCTCATGTGTGCATCAGCCCAAGATCCTGCCCCTCTCATGTGCACCTGTCCTGCTTGACTCTCTTGGTCTTCAAACTTGCCATATCCTACCCTGTGGAGAAGGAGAGACAACCCCAAGTGTTGAGGATGACAGAAGAAGCCTTACACCCCTTAATTCTCAGAACAGTGGTAACAAGGACTGACCATTACACCCTTATGGACACAAGCAAAAATGAGTGGAGGGCATGGGTTTGGCCCGGTGTCGGATCAGGATTCAGGGTTCATGGATGGCAGCACAGTGCCTTGATTCAAGTGAAAATCTGTTACCGCCTTGAGGTGGAAGCAAGACACAGATGCTGTTCCAACACTTGTGGCAAGAAACAAGAGCGATGCTTCCTACATATGTATGTTCCCAAAATGTGGCTGTCACCTCGGTGAAGCGATCACCGTGAGGAATATCAAGCCAGCATGCTCCAGGGTTTAAACTGATATTTTCACCATGCCACTATGCCGCCAAGATGTAAAATATCATTGCCAGCAAGCCAATGTTCCTCCAGCATGTCAAGAACCAAGCCCAGCATGTCCGTATGCTCCAGAATTACAGGGCACAATAGGTACAAAACATTCCAGTATCGCCTTGTCTCCGCTCAGGTATGAACATGACTATTTCCATCATGACAGTGTGCCTGAGTACCTAACTTGACATTGAATTCATGCCGGTGCGCCCCAGTGTGTCACTCACCTTTGTCATCATACCAGTATGTCCACAGTGTGTTCAGAACCAATGCCACCAACCCATCCCATCACACTACCCTGAAAAACAACACCCACTCCCCACAATAAGCCATCACCCAACTACGCCAGCAGTGTTTAAAGAAACAACTATGAGATGCCAGTTAGCATTAGTTTGCAAGGTAAAATGGGTGGAATTATGAATTAATCTCAGCCACGTCTATGACTCACCACTGGGCATAACTGGTCACCACTCTAGGCCTCAATATAGTCCATTTTACTTTTGCTCCGAGTGCCGCACCAGACAGGGACGCGCCATGTGCGAATCAGCGTTGGTCCTGCTCCATTAAGAACAATCCACTCCTCCCTGCAAAGCCAGGGCCCTCTGGTTTTGGCCTCTTTGGGTCTCAACAGTGAAATGCAGCTTCAGTCCCAGGGTACAGAGAGTGTAAGAAAATGATTTTTTTGTATGGTCAACCCCAAGTTTTAGGGCTTAGGCTGCTGGGTTTTTGACTTTGAGAGTGCACTGAGGAATGCTAACCAGACCGAATTGGCATACGCTAACTTAAACATAAGTCCCTAGTATATGGTACCCAGGTCATGCAAGTTAGAGAGTCACCCCAGGGATCACAGCATTGGTTACACTACCATGGGTGTGACACGTGTAATTCGAGTCCACCATCGCAGGATGGGAGAGCGGTTTAGAACTACTAGCCTAACTTTGCCATTTAAAGCAATGGCAAAGTCAAACCTTCCCCTGAAATATGTGCAAGTCACCCATATGTCAGAACTACGAAACCCTAAGAAATGGTGCAGGACATTTCTCTGGCAGAACTTGTCTATTACGTGTTCTGGTAGCAAAAATGCAACAAGGTGTCTTTTCTGCAGAAACACTTGATTGCCCTGTTGGCATATACAGGGGTACATGTTGACCCCTCACCTGTACTAACTTCTGAACGGTGCCTCCAAAGTTGATACACCAAGGTATCAAACAACTCGTTACATTAAGCCCGACTTGATTCTCAAGTTGAAATTAATGTAACATGTTGCTGTGTGCAACTTTTACAATGTTGCCACATTGTTGCCTTTATTCCCCTGTGTCCTGACTGGTTGCACAAAGAGCCTGTCCCCAAGATAGTTTTTGCCCTCCTATGGAGACATCCTGATGATTACCAGAAGAGGAGACAATAGAAGATTGCACTGGAGGGAGGTACTACCTCCCTCCTGCAAGAAGCCATACAGGTGCAGGCCCAGAAGGCAAGCTTCAAAGGAGAAGCTGCCTTTGAAGGGCGAATGGGTAACACGTGGGAGAGGAGATGTTCAATCAATCAACCATTTGTAGAGTGCGCTACATACCCGTGAGGGTCTCAAGGCACTGGTGAGGGGAGGGGGGGCCTCTTCTGATCGAACAACCAGGTCTTGAGAAGTTTCCTGAAGGTCAGCAGGTCTTGGGTCTGTTGTAGGCTCAGTGGGAGGGTATTCCAGGTCTTGGCGGCGAGGTGAGAGATGGATCTCCCGCCAGTGGTTGTTCTTCGGACGCTGGCGAGTGTGAGGTCGGCGGAGCGGAGCTGGCAGTTAGGGATGTAGAATGAAAGTCGTCTGTTGAGGTAGGCTGGGCCACTCGTGAAGTGCCTTGTGTGCGTGGATGAGGAGCTTGAAGGATAGCCTCTTGTTGACGGGCAGCCAGTGCAGGTTTCTCAGGCGGGGGGTGATGTGTCCGTGGCGTGGGACATCGAGGATCAGTCGTGCCGAGGCGTTTAAGATGCGTTGCAGTCGTTTGATGAGCTTGGTCGGGGCTCCTGCGTAGAGGGCGTTTCCATATTTGAGTCTGCTGCTGACGAGGGCCTGGGTGACTGTTCTTCTTGTATCTGTCGGGATCCACCTGTAGATCTTGCGGAGCATGCGGAGGGTGTTGAAGCAGGAGGAGGAGACGGCGTTGACTTGCTTGGTCATTGAGAGGGTTGAGTCGAGGATGATTCCCAGGTTGCGTGTGTGGTCGGTGGGTGTCAGGGCTGCCCCCAGTGCCGTCGGCCACCAGGAGTCGTCCCAGGCTGATAGGTTGGAACCGAGGATGAAGACCTCCGTTTTGTCCGAGTTCAGCTTCAGTCAGCTGATCTTCATCCAGTCTGCGACGGCCTTCATTCCTTCGTGGAGGTTGGTTTTGGCGGTAATGGGGTCCTTGGTGAGTGAGAGGATCAGTTGAGTGTCGTCGGCGTAGGCGTAGTTTCATTGTCTAGGTAGACAGGCTCGCACTAGGGACAGGGAAGGGGAAACCAGGTGCCTCAGGGACATGTAGCCCCCTTGGTAGCCACACCTCTGGGTTAGGCTAGTGGGCTCTGGGCACTGAAAATGGGTTCTGCCATATTGGAAGTGGGCAGAGTGGTGCATCCTGGGATAGCCAGATGCCACACTTCACAAGAAGTGGTCACCAGGAGGGAGGAAACCTAGTCGCCATCGACTACTGACCCTGTCTAGACTGAGGGCACTTTCTGAGCATTTGCATGATACCCAGAACTCAGATCTCAGCTGAACTAGAAGAAGGACTGAAGAAAGACTTCCCTGCTGCAGCAAGGACCCGGCAATGAGAGGCTGCCCTGGCATGGACTGCACCTGCTGAACCTGGTGGCTAGCAAAGTAGAAGGGACAATGCTTGCCACATCCTGCTCATGGAAAAGTAGTCTCCAAAGCCCAGCCAAAGAAAAAGACTCCAAGGGTCAGTCAGCTGACCTACTGCTCGCAGAACAGGGCTACAACAGCTGAAGAACCCTGCTGGGGCGAGTTGGTAGCCCAGATTTTCAGATCGCCACCACTCGCTGCCCTGCAGCACCAAAGACCAGGACTCAATGTCCAAACTTGCACCGAATCTGTTGAGAGTCGTCAGAGTACAGCTTGGTCACCCAGAAGATGAGTTATAGCCCAGGGAAGGATCTGTCTGTGACCACAAAATCTGGCAGCTGGAAGTTCAGTGGTGAATGGACTTCTCCCAGAACTGAGAGGATTTCAAGGGTTGTCGACCGCTGTGACCAGGACCATCTCACCATGTTTGTGGCCCAAGGAGTAGACAGAGAAAGACCCCCATCGACCACTTCACATCCAACACCATGCCTGAGTATCTAAAGCATCCTTCATCCCTTGCATCAGGACCTCTCCAAAGGAACCTACAGCAAAAGGATAAAAGTGCTAGGAACTGCCTGAAGACTGCTTCTCCCACCTCATATAACTGGTTCTGAGGACCCTTATGGTCCCACTGACTGGCTCCCAGGTGGAGTTGGTTGCCCAAAGTAATTGAAACTGACCACAATACAACTAGCCCAAACTGTTTAGTGAAAAAGTGTGTCAAATTTGTTGAATCTGCCAATGCTTGTTTATGGAAACATAAAAAGTGCATATTTACTGTACCTTGTAAAATGTATATCTTCAGAACCCTCTGGTTGATCTTTTTCATTGTGATGTCTAAAAATACACAAAAATACAGTCTATTGTTTATAAATTAGTGTTGGATTTCTTGAGTGTCTCGTGTATTTCTTATGCAATTGTTTTGGCACTATTTAAATACTTTACACTTTCTCCTTTATATAAGCCTTACTGCACAGAGCCACAGCTACCCAGGGTTGAAACAGAGGGTTTAACAAACGAAACCTACCGGGCCTAAAAGGGTTGGTAAGGGCATTAAACAGTGAGGTCGCACAACCACACAATACAATACACCCCATTTCCTCACAGGGAGGTACATGGTCCACAGCTGGCCATTTCCGTTGTACGTAAGATGTCTTACGGAAAAAGGGTTATAAGTGCAATGCTTAAATACATTTAAGATACTGGTAATTACTTGCCCATGTCCGTGTGACGTGCCTCTGCCATCAAGAAGCACTCCCTTGGAGGGGAAAGTGTTCTGCCATTATGTTCTGGTATGTAAAGATTCTGGGCCTGATTCACAAAGGTAAACTTACATTTTTGTGTAAGTATAACATTGTTTGCTATTCACAAAAGTGTTTTACAAGTAGATTCTTTATGACTGCGGAGTCACTGTGCACAACAAGGTAGGACTGCCCTATCTCTTATGTGCAGGACTCCACAGTAAAGATACTACTCGTAAAATACCTTTGTGAATAGCAAACACTCTTCAACTTACACAAAGGCCTAAGTCTACTCTTGTGTATCAGATCTTCAAAGTCAGCACTGCAGTCTGACCTCAGAATGTACTCGCCATTGCAATCTGACCAGTATTCTCAGTGGGCCCGATTCACAGAACTAACTTAAGACAAAATCTTAAACTTACTACCATTTTGGTATTCACAGAAGGAACTTACTCATTTCGGTATTCACAGAAGTCATTTAGGAGTCCTAAAGCTAGGAGTCCTAACTTTACTACTCCTAAACTGAGAGAAATCCTAACTTTAAGACTTTCGGTATTCACAGAAGGCATTTAGGAGTCCTAAAGTTAGGATTCCTAACTTCTGTGAATACCAAAATGGTAGTAAGTTTAGGATTTTGATTTAAGTTAGTTCTGTGAATCAAGCCCACAGTATGTAAAGTGCAGCTGAAGTCGTGCCAGCATCCCAGACGTACATACAGCTGCATCACCATTAATCCTTTGTATGTAAAGCAATACTGTCACCATTGCAATACATCGCAGTAGGTAAAGTGCCACTGAAGTCATGCCAGCATACCCACAGTATGTAAAGAGTTGTTGCAATTGTGCCAGTATGCCTCGGGTATGTAAAGTCACACTCCCATCATCATGCCTGCAGGAGCCCGTTCTTAAAGCAACACTCCTGCCCCCCTCCTGACCCCTGACCTCTTCATCACACACTCAGCCAGAAGCACCTTTGATGTTCTTCTCAAAGTCCGAACAAAGCACCATCGAAGGCTTTCTTCTGCAGTCTTGTGTTTTCCAAGTAACCAACTTGGTTCAAATATGTTTACAGACTCCAGCAGTTTTCCCCAGAAATAGGTCAGTTGACTTGAATTAGAAATGACTGAGGTAAAAGGGTAGGCGGGAAGGATGTCTCAGTGAGCTGAATGTTCACTGCTGACATATACGTTGTCCTGGAGGTCTTGAGTCTCAAATCAAGTAAGGCAGACTAATCCTTACTTCCCAGTGGTGGGTATAGTTAATGGAGAGGGAGAGAGGCCCCTACTGGAGGGAGTAAAACCAATCTGATGGAAGAATACCCCCCTCCAAGAAAGAAAGCCTCCTTTGAGGCTGTTAAACCTCTTTGCTAGATGCTTAACTGACTTAGATCATGTGCAGGATAATAAATCTAGCAAGTGTAAAGGTTGTATAACATTAAACCGGTCAATAATATCGTCCTGCGTTCACAATGCATACTGTACATTGCGTAGCCCTGCACTGTCATGGTACGTATACTATTATTTTCACCTTTATATCCTCAGCCTAACCATATTACCTATTGCATTCACTTATTAATTGTACCTAGTGTTACTTTACAACTGTAGGACAAGTTAGCGCATCCAATATAACTGTCATACAATAATCCAGTATAATCAGGGCCTCTGGAATTATGAGATTGTGCGGCGATTTCAGCATAATTATAGGTTCGCGACATAATTCATAATCTGGCTCATAATCTGCAGATTTTAACAAAAAAAATAATCTTTCTAGCTCAAACGGTTCAAAAGTTACTAAAAGTGCAGTGACACGTTGCCACACGGTGAAAGGCCCTTTGCAAAACTGGATTGGACAGTTTTCTGTTGCTTTTTGCTAAATTTGGGGGTTAAACAGGCGCCAGTGAGGTGCAACCAACGCCCAGACAGAGTTACCAAGTTTAACAAGCATTGGAAATGCAATAGGTCTCGCATTAGGAAAGTTTGAGCAATTGGTATTGTAAATGACACTTTTTTTATTTATGTGTTGGTTTTGAAAATAGCAAAAGTAATAGCTTTGTCAGTTACAATGTCAATAGTTTTAACTTTCGCAAATGTGACACCTATAGCATTTGTAATGCAATGTGTGTTGTATTTACGTGACTTAGATGTATTGATATTGCAAATAACAATGGCTTTTAATTTTGTAAATAATTAATACTTAAATAAAATGTATTGGAATTTATAATGGCAATAGCTTAAACGTTTGTAAATAAATTTGTGAAGATTATGTTCAGTGTATTTTATTGTGACGAAAATCCAAGAACATTGCATTTGCACCTACACAGCCACACACACACACACATAGATGTGGTGGTGGTGGATCTGGGGGATATGGTGGTGGTTGATGTGGTGGTGGTGGATGTGGTGGTGATGGTGGTGGATGTGGGGGTGGATGTGGGGTGGATGTGGGGGTGGATGTGGTGGTGGATGTGGTGGTGGATGTGGTGGTGGAGGTGGTGGTGGAGGTGGTGGATGTGGTGGTGGATGTGGTGGTGGTGGATGTGGTGGTGGATGTGGTGAAAGTGGTGGTGGATGTGGTGGTGGATGTGGTGGTGGAAGTGATGGTGGTGGTGGATGCCGTGGTGGATGTGGTGGTGGTGGATGCGGTGGTGGTGGATGCGGTGGTGGTGGATGCGGTGGTGGTGGATGTGGTGGTGGTGGATGTGGTGGATGTGATGGTGGTGATGCGGTGGATGTGGTGGTGGTGGGTGTGGTGGATGTGGTGGTGGATGCGGTGGTGGTGCATGTGGTGGATGTGGTGGTGGTGGATGTGGTGGTGGATGTGGCGGTGGATGTCATGGTGGATGTGGAGGTGATGGTGGATGTGGTGGATGTGGTGGTGGATGCGGTGGTGGTGGTGGATGCGGTGGTGGATGTGGTGGTGGATGTGGTGGATGTGGTGGTGGTGGATGCAGTGGATGTAGTGGTGCATGTGGTGGATGTGGTGGTGGATGTCATGGTGGATGTGGAGGTGATGGTGGATGTGGTGGATGTGGTGGATGTGGTGGTGGATGCGGTGGTGGTGGTGGATGCGGTGGTGGTGGAAGTGGTGGTGGATGTGTTGGATGTGGTGGTGGATGTGGTGGTGGATGTGGTGGATGTGGTGGTGGTGGATGTGGTGGATGCGGTGGTGGATGTGGTGGTGGATGTGGTGGTGGATGTGGTGGTGGTGGGTGTGGTGGATGTGGTGGTGGATGTGGCGGTGGATGTCATGGTGGATGTGGAGGTGATGGTGGATGTGGTGGTGGATGTGGTGGTGATGGTGGATGTGGTGGTGGATGTGGTGGTGGATGCGGTGGTGGATGCGGTGGTGGATGCAGTGGATGTGGTGGTGGTGGATGCGGTGGATGTGGTGGTGGATGCGGTGGTGGTGGTGGATGCGGTGGTGGTGGATGGGGTGGTGGATGTGGCGGTGGATGTCATGGTGGATGTGGAGGTGATGGTGGATGTGGTGGTGGATGTGGTGGTGATGGTGGATGTGGTGGTGGATGTGGTGGTGGATGCGGTGGTGGATGTGGTGGTGGATGCGGTGGATGTGGTGGTGGTGGATGCGGTGGATGTGGTGGTGGTGGATGCGGTGGATGTGGTGGTGGATGTGGTGGTGGATGTGGTGGTGATGGTGGATGTGGTGGTGGATGTGGTGGTGGATGTGGTGGTGGATGTGGCATGACATTTTTATTAAATACAGAGGGGTACTTATTTTGTACCAATCACTGACCGATGTTAATGTAAGGGTTGTAGATGGTGGGTTGCGCATGCCTTGTTTTCATTTCCATTATAATGACAATAATCCTTTCTTTGACCCTGTGCTCAATCAACGTGGACTGTATTATAGTGAATACGAGGGGCTTAGATAAAGAAATAGGAGAGGCGAGGAGGAAGGGAAACTGGGGTAAGGAACAGCCGACGGAGGAGAACAAGACGGAGGGCATTGCTGTGGGGAGGGGGAGGAGAAATGCGACACGGCGGGCAGGGGAGGGGGCGGAGCGGGGAGAGCGGCGATGAGGGTGTGAAGGTCTCACATGAGGGGGCGTGGTATCTTAAGTCGTGTTGCTTTGGGAGGCAAGATTTTTAAAAAGCGCCATACTGAAAGAAAGGCGTGCGCCGCCTTGTTGAAAGTGAAAGGTGCTGAAAATAAACATATGCAGCGGCACTACTGCTGAAGCGCAAGTGCGGAGCTGGTTAAAAAACCATGAGTAATTGAAATTTAAGGGAGCCTGCTGTGAGGAAAAAAAGCCTTGCCTGCCATTGTTTGTATGCGCTGTGCTTTGCTCAAACATGAAGCACGACGCCCAGGCGATGAGGAGTGCATGACCCCAGAGCCTAAGCCTGCTTGGTGTACATTTAAGAACTCCATTTGGTCTCTCATGAAGGGGCGTGGGATCTTAAGTTGCGTCGCTGCGGGAGGCAAGATAAAAAAACAAGTTAAACAAGTTTTAAGAGGAGACGCGGCCGTGAAACTGAAAGTACGGCCGACCGGCCGTGAATAATTAGGGGGTGAGAAATGCGCTGGGAGGGCTGCCTTTGATGTGGTAATGCGAGGCAGGCAGGCAGGCGGCTGGTGGCATTGTGCACACGCTTTTTAGGGCTTGCGCTTGCGCAATGACCTAAAAAGCACATGCACTGCATGGAATCGCCAGTTCGGTAAACTCTCGATAAGCCCCTATATATCTCGCTCCCGCTCAATGCGCATGCGCATGGAGATAGGTCGCTCGACCTAAAAATGATGCAATTAAGACGTAATACTATTTAAAAAATGTGCTGCATTATGCTGCATAATTTGGCTTTTCTTGCCACATAATTTACTCAACTATGCCACATAACTTGGGCCTCTCCTGCAATTCCAGTGGCCCTGAGCATTGCTAATGGTGAGGGAGAGCGCCCCTGCTGGAGGCGACTGAGAAGACCAATCCAATCGAAGAACGTATAACATAAGTCAATAACATCGACCTACAATTCTATTGCATCCGGTTTATTGCGCAGCCCTGCACTGTCAGGGCAAATATACCGTTAATCTCCCCTTTAAATCCTTCACCTAACCCTATTAACCATTGCATTCACTTAATAATCGTACCTAGAGTTACTTTACAAAGGTATGACAAGTTAGCAGACACAATCTAATTGTTATACCATATGAGGCATGCAATAAAGGAGGGTTATTCCATGTGCACAGATATCTGGGGCTGGAGCCAGTGTGGACACCGAATAAGCAGGAACACTTGGGTTTCCAGTGAAGGGCTCCATAAATCCATCACAAACTGGGAAGGTGTCCTAAAGGCGAACATTAGGAGGTGCTAGGCTTGGCGGGAGAGGCGGTGGGCCAGCAGCTGATGTGTTTATAACTCGCTGAGACTCCTATTAGAGCGCGCGAGCGCTTCCAGCTGTCTCGGCGCTCTTTCTTTCCTCTGGTAATGAATCCATGTGGGAAGGCCCGGCCCATCTCCAGGGCCACATTGTGGGCTTTGCAGTGTCGAGAGGAACATCTGGGCTTGAAGGCTCTGAGGGTTGGAGGGAGCACTGGCCCTCCATTTCTATTTGTTTTATTGCATTTTCTATTATATAGCACATGGGCCATTCTTTCTGGTCCCTGGGCGCTATAAAACATAATTAGAAACAAGATTTATTAGAAAAGGTACACAATAAGTGATTTCTATTAAGTTATGGGTGCAACTGGAGTGCAGGGACTTGAAAAACAAGCAAGAGGCTTGGCGCCTCAAAGTGTGGCCTGATGGGAGGGCGGAAGTGTGCTAAGGCTTTGAGTGATGTCATAAATGGACAGGCACTCACTGCAGGAGAAGGAATGCCAGCCTGGCAGTAAGGAAGTGTCAGCAAAGGATTACATAAAGTAATCCTACTCTGACTATGTGGCTATAAATTAGGCTGGATGCTACCTAATTTATAGCCACATAGTTAAAGTAGGATTGCTGAGGCTTGGACTTCATTGCCCACAATCCCGTGGGGCTTCAATGGCTGCCTGGAGGCGGGGCTCTCTGCTGAGCACTTTAAAAGTTGCCGCGTCTCTCGCTGCGCAGGACACGCCCAGAGAAGGCCCAAAGGAGTCTGGGCTGGGCCAACCCTCTTGACTCCGCGATGTTATGCCCTCAAGGTACTGTTAGTTCAACATTCACTTGCTAGAACCGGTGAATATCCATTACGACGCGGTTGTTACACCACGCTACCATTACAACGAGGGCAATACAACACAAGTCGTTACCACGACTTGCGCTGAAGGGCGCTCTAGGCTAAGGAATAGTAGATTTACTATTCCAACACCTTCCCTACTGTACGTAGGCTGGTGTTGGAATAGTAAATTTTACTATTCCTAAATCCAGCACCCTACAGCGCAAGTCGTTAACACAACTTGCGTTGTAAAGCACGCGTTGTAATGGTAGTGCGGTGTAACAACCGCGTTGTATTGACATACAACCGCTAGAACCAGCTTTAAGGAGTGCCCTGATTACTTGAACAAATTCAGCATTGTATATTAGTTGTAATTCATATCTAATAAACCCTCTACCCTGGTGATAATCTTTTCTATCATGGCGTTAATCTTTATAATAGGCAAAGGGAAGGTTGTCTGCACTAGATCGACCATTGAGCCTTCAAGAGCGCCTTGGATTCCAGTCTGGCCCGGGCAGTGGGAGCTATCTCTTAAGAGGTAGACATAGCGGGAAGGTGTCTATCCCTGGATCTGAAGAAGCCACTGGCGATCAATCCAGGGAAAAGGACACATGATCCCCGCTACTGCCCTCCCCGTACACGAACCTAGGTCGATTGTTTTAGAATGTTCAAACCTCACAGATTCTGGCCTTGCTACCAAATGGAAGTCAAGATCAAGGCAATCACAAGCCCAGGGGGAGTACCCAGCGAGCCACTTGATAAACTAACATCAGACTGACGCAGTCAAGGCTAGCAGGGCAAGTAATCCTGGCCCAGACTGGGATATTGTCTTTTACAAAGTTGAAAACCATGATTGAGTCATGTGTAAGCCCTTTTGGGGAGGGTCTGGGAACCCTGGATAAAACAAATAGCAAACCTGACATTACCACCGTGGAGGCAAATTTGTTCAATCGTAACTCTACGGCCCCACCCACGACCCATGTCTCTGAACCACACCATGGCCGCCCCATCTCATTTTCACCTGGTAGGCATGAGCCAACTGGCCGGGGGCAGAAGTCACAGGGAGGGAATAGTCTGCATAATGTATGTACTCTAGCACATCCCTATCAGGTAGGCCAACTCCGGAGCAAATTCCTATATAAATAAGATTATAGAGCTATAAACACCGAGCAAAATTTACCTCCCGAAGCATGTCTTTATGCAGCTTTCCTGGCCAATGTTCCTATATTGGCGCTTCAGCTACTAACTCAACCGACCAGTTGAAAATAATGTGTCATTGGCTCTCCAGGAATGTTGACTTCAACATCTCGGATTATGAAAATTAACTTTTTATAAGATGAGTGAGTAGGATAGGCCCCTGAGAAAGAAAGTTGAAGGGAACTGTGTAGTTATGAACTGTAGATATCCAGTCTTGGGGAAACACCTCCTTTCACTATCTGTTGTTGATCCATACACCGAAAGTGTATCTGTCTCCTGACTTTGTCGTGTATTTCTATAGGTTCTGATTCGATCCCCCTATTCCTGACCCTATTCTGGTTAAACTTACTAGCTAGTTAACTAACAGTCAGCCCATGAGGCAAGAAAACCCCCATGATGCAGATACCGTTATCTGACGCAGTCACACTACGGCACAGGAACGTGTTATCTGATTAGGTCATAACGCTTGAGATCTAATTAGACAAGCGACATTCCTCCAGCCCCTGATAAGGCATACGACGTTCTCATAACAAATCAAACCTATGACAACCTGGATAATCCGTGCGGCCATTGTTTTGATTTCACAGAGAACTTTAGTAAAGAATGTGCTAACGAGCAAGTCGTATGACATCTTTATTGACGTACCTATGTCCATCCTTACGTCAATCTCGGCACCTTTAAGGTATAAATATTGCCGACCTTGCCCTATGCAAACACACGCGTGGTGACAAGACGGAGCAGCCATACTTGCCGAAGCCGAGAGCAGAAGCAGACCCCGCAGGCAGCAGCCCCGCCTTCCTGACGCGCTGAGAGACGCGCTGCTATCTCAAGCCGAGAGACCCAGCACCGGCGCTTCTGGGCAGCCCTCGCAGGCAGCCTGGGATATCGAGAGCAGAGAAAGAGATACCATTCCTCATTCATCCTAAATTCCAGGTACAGAACTGAATAACCCCTCCTAGAGAATTCTTTAGTTATTCACTTGGCAAAAACAAACTTAACTTAAACTGTAACTTTCTATTCCCGCCCACGCATTAGACTTAGGTCAGGTACACGGGGTAGGCGTATTTAGAAACACCAGTTGAGTACGTTTAGTCAAAATGTATATGTGTATGTAAATATATTTTAATCATTTTAAACATCATATGGCTCAGAAACCATATCAATGTTTTTACAGTATTATTTTATACTATTGCTTCTAATGTATGCACTTTACTTAACTATAAGTATTGCAATAATATCGATCCATTTCTCTTGTACGAGAAAAGAGACTGATCAATAAATAACATCTTTTATTGAACACGCCCGTCTCTTCCTTTTCTCTACATTCTGATGAGACTAAGAATGCACGTACTGACTGAGTAAAATAATTGCCTTGTGCTCACACGACTCTCGAGATTGACTCTTGATTAGGGGAGAGCAAAGTTGTCATGTTCTATGGTTGTCAGAAACTAAATCCCTTCTTGTCTAATCAGGGGAGTTAATCCTTCCTTGAACATTCGAGAAAGTTTCTAGCGAACTCTGAGCTTAGCTGGCAAACCCAAAAATTAAGTCTAGTATCGACAGTAGTAGACCTAGTTAACGTCTGGCCTAGGCCTTTACTGCTGTAGGTACTATTCCAATGCGCAGAGCCTATTGGGAAAATAGGAGCTACACTACATGGCGCCCAACGCGTTTGGAAAGGGCGATAAAACTAACGTAAGACATTTAGAGTAACTCAGTCGTGCTTTCTCACTCAGACCCCTTTTCCCAAATACTCCAAAGACGTCTGGAGTGGGTGAAAGGTTATAATATCCTCCAAAACCTCGCAGGAGGGAACTCCTATGTATGGTTCTTGGTCTAGTCAACGTTGAAGGATAAAACAGTTCCAGAATATTGTGCACCTAATCTCTGTTTCCATAAAGAAACCTGATCTGCAAACAAAAATAATACCATCCTGTCAGTAAAATGGGAGACAGCGATGGAGAAAGAGAGGCAATTAGATTAGCTACTGAAATAGCAGATGCTGATGCTACCATGCAAGCAGCAGACGCGGATATAATACTTATTCCGGTCATTAAAAGGAGATCTATAACCTTAAAACTTATAGAAAATGGACTGACACCTAGAGGTGGCACAGTCATATTCGTAATTGAGGCACACGAATATCGGCAGACAGAGGTATACTATACATGGATACATTTTCCAGCAGCAAATGCTGTGACAAAGTACTTCCACTATTACAAAGTAGAGGAACCTCCTGAAACGTACACTCCTTTCGAGGAGGTGGAAGTACCACTCAAATTCCAAGAGCATTTGCTCTTATTTGATGGCGCCCTAATACATAACAATCACATTACAAGGCTCGGTCCTTTAGGAAGACCAGGAGCAACGTGGCCGGTCCTAGCCGGATACACACCACATCCAGACATCGAAAGAATGCCTGCAGCAGAGCTGTTAATACAGCTAAAACAACTACTAAAAATTCACAGACAATTAGTTCAGTATGTAATGCGGACTTCAACAATTCAGCCAGCGATTAAACTTCCACAGCTGACCCCTCACCAGGGGAACACAAATAAAATTACACCACAGAACATCCAATCCTGCCTAGGTAAAGTTCCAGCTAAACGGGAACAAATACCATTCTGGTTGGCACAGAAAATTACCCAAATAGAGGCGGTGTTTCCTGACACCACCCCACTGGAAAAACACAGGATTCTGACTATATGTCTCCCAATGGGAATCGCACCACACATTGAGGACTGTGACACTTGGGGTACAGTCTTTGCTTCCATCTATACAAAAACGCACGGTGTTCCATCCATTTCGGTAATACCAGATGTGCTAAAACAAATTCAAGATGAATACGGTCCAGAACCTGCTTTAACTCTTGGTATGAAATTACTGAAAGACTTCAAGCAAGTCTCGGCTATATTACTAGCCAACATAAAAGGTGAAGCAGCAAACGTGGCGATCCGCCAGAGGTTAAAAGAGACAGATATAGCAGACCAACCAGCTGAAATTGCCAGAATCATAGAAAAATCCTATGAAGAACTAGGCAGAGATAGTCTAGGTGGAATACCAGTAAAACCGCAACTGCCTACAAGTCCAGAAAAAATATTTTTTAATAATAATTCACCAAAAAAGAACTGGGATGGAAATAAACAATCCAATCCTAAAGAAAAGAAATTCCAGTCCAGAGGAAGGTCTCCTAGGCAAAGAGAGAAATCTCCAAACCCGAGACAAAGGTCACCTCAGAGTGAACCCTCTGGGAATAGATATAACCTTAGAAATAGGGATAATATTAAAAAACCTGATAGATATCAAGACATTGATACACGTCCCTCTCAATCTTTTCAGAATTCCTCGCAGAAATCGGAAAGAAGAGGACGATCAGAAGAGCACGCCAAGTCCAAAGACAAGGAACCTGCTCAACTGAAAAAGAAATCACAATTTCCAAAAAAGAAGGTAGCCAGTATCAAGGTAGTTAACAATGCCGAGAATACTGAGGACACAACTGAAAAACGGAGAATGGGCTCAGACAATGCTAGACAGCGCAGCAGAGGTGAGCATAGCTCGCAAAGTCCTTATGAATCATCTGGAGACAGTGGACACGAATGAATACCTTCAAGTGGAAACTGCAGATACCAGAGTTAGCAAGCCCCACAAAATATACGAGATAACATTACGTATAGAGGGAGATAAGACTAGGAAAATAAGGGGACTATTTTGGGATAACCTATCCAAGGGCTATGACATCCTTCTAGCTGAAAAAGACTGGCCACCAGAGTTTGTCAGGGAGTGCCCTCATGGCGAAGAAGTAATTATGCCTGCCTTCTCGAATCAAATACCGATTCATAAAAAATATACACTTGCTAGAAAGTGGGCAGTGGCCTTAGCACCTGCTTTATATAAAAATCATGTAGGATGGGATGAGGATTCTCCTCCTCACAAAGTCCAGTTAAAATCACAACCTACTGCACAAAGGCAGTACCCAATTAAGCAAGAAGCTAAAAAACAAGTAAATGAAATACTAGATCAGCTAGAATACCAAGGGGTGATTGAAACTTGCACCTCACAAATGAACAATCCTTTGTTTCCGGTCTCCAAACCAGACAATTCATATCGTCTAGTTTTGGATTACCGACACCTTAACACATGTTGCAAAACTTTTGCAGTGCAAAATTCACACAGTGCTGCACTAATGAATAACATAGTGCGCAAAAAATACAAAACAACCTTGGACATCTCCAACGGATTCTTTTGTCAAAACATAGCACCAGAGAGCAGATATTTAACAGCTTTCTCAGTAAATGGCACTCAAAAACAATTCTGTCGGTTAGCCCAGGGGTACAAGAATAGCCCGGGGGTATTCTCAGCGAGAGTAACAGAATTACTACAACAATATGATGATGAAGCATTATCTTATGTCGATGACATTTACTTAACAGATGATGACTTGGAGACTCACTTGAAAAGAGTGAACACCATAATACTTGGTTTCGCTGCAGAGGGTTACAAATTCAACTTCAAAAAGTCCAGAATTGCCCATCTGACGGTCCTATTCTTAGGATATGAGTTATCAAGTGAAGGCAAAAGCCTGGCAGACAATTTCCTAGAGAAATGTGCCGTAATCCAAGCTCCTAAAACACTAAAAAACCTACAGTCAATTCTAGGCTTCCTAAATTTCGGAAGAACATATATTGCAAATTACGCAGAAAGGGTCAAACCCCTTTACGATCTAATTAAACCAGACTTTAAAAGATCCAGTTGGACTCAAGCACACACAGAAATTTTGAGATCCTTACAAACAGACATGCTAATTAAAACAAAATTAGAAACCCGTGATAATACACGCAACCTTGTGATCCGAGTCATCCCAGGGAGATGCGGATTCACATACCTGACCTCTAATGAGGGAGAAAAGGTACCAATTGCATTCAAATCACATTTGTACACAAAAACTGAACAGAGATTCAACAACAAAGGAAAAATTGTTCAAGCAGTTCAAACCGCAATAGCTAGAGAAAAAGACATAGCTGACGGTAGACATATCACAGTCAGAACAGCAGAATCAGCCTTTGAGGCATTAACAACACCGTGTAATTTACCAACAACAACATTGGATCCAGAATGGTTACAATGGGTAAATTCAATCACAACGGACAAAGTATATTACTTCTTTGATCCAGAACTAGAAGAATTAAAAAATCTAAAATATGAAAAAACGTATCCTCTGCCAATCGACATTCTGCCTCTACGACATTACGCCTGTGTAATCTATACAGACGGACATGCTCAACCCTCCGTTTGGGGAGAACATGCATACAATCCCACATGTGAGATTACAAAAGAAGTGTGGCACGGAGGTAAACTAAGACCTCTATTAACAAAATCACACTCAGTAGAAACTAATTCAGAACTACAAACTGAAATAATAGCTTTGAAAATGGCGCTAGATAATGCGGATCGCGAATTCCCGACACTTATAGTGTCAGATTCATATTTCTGCGTCAAAGCATATAACAAGGATTTGCAGACATGGATTCAGAACGGTTACAAAGATGACACAGATGCACCAATAAAGCAGAGATTGCTCTGGGAACAGGTAGCTCTTTTGAAAAAAGAACTACCAAAGACTCACGTGACTCACTCACTGAGTCATCAACGTGATGGCGTTCACGTTGTAGGGAATTCATTGGCTGAAACAGCCGCAGCGGCAGCCAGTAAACCGGCTCCCGTAGATCGAAAAAAGCGTACATTAAAATACATTGACGGCGAAACATTGCTGGCAGTAAAAACGTCATCAAAAGGCGACTGCTCGGCGTTACCGATCAACTATCCACTCAATTACACATACATCATAGATGCAAACTCCATTCCTTTTGCTCGAATCCCTGGAGTGGGGGATAGAGTGATTCCAAACATGGACAGGAGAAACTTGTTAATCGCAGACGCACACATGGGCGAGGGTCTCAGACACCTTAAATTAAAAGATTCTCTGGAAGAATTACAATCACGGTACTGGTGGCCAGGCATGAGCCTGCACTACACCATGTTTGTAAAAAACTGCCCAAACTGCAACAGAGATCGCAGTGGGGAGAGAAGCAGTTTAATACCTCGTCGTATCAAGGCAGATAACATCACCACTAAAAAGAATGGCTTGCGATTAACATATACAGGCTAGTTCCCACTTATAATGTAGATCCACAGCACTCGGCTGACGTCCGGACTGTTATACAAGATTTGCGAGTCTAATTGGCATATACGCTAAGAGCATGCTACGTTCGACCATTTTTTTTTTCCTTTTCTCAGGCAATCCAGCCTGGGGGGGGAAAGAATGGCCAAATGAGCACAGCCCAGCGGGAATCTTCTCACTTCCTTCCTGAGGGTATGGGATGGTGTAAAGAAAAAACCAAGACAGAAAGCAATCTATAATAGAAAGGATATTAGGTTCGGGAGCTGGGTGGGTCAAACATCTAATAAGTGTCCAACGTAGTCTAAATAACTTGCCAAGAAATTCTCTGAAGGGATTCAGTCCGTACGAATTATTATTCGGAACTAGGATGTTGATCTCTGACCTTGATAGTCAGACTTCAGTGGTAACAGAAAAAAGCTTTGATGTCAAAGACCGTTTGGCTATTTTGCAGGACTTAAACAAAACAAGAAAAGACCTGAGCAACATACAGTTGAAAGAACAGCCAACGACCACTGAAGAATCACCACCTGTCCCAGCAAGACCTGTCTGGATTCCAAAAGTCGGGGATCTAGTCAGGGAGAAGATCGCGGTAAAGAAGGAATTTGGGCCTTCTTACAGAAAAGCAGTTCCTGTATTGTCTGTCAACGGGACAAGATCAGTTGTACTACCGCCACTTGCTGGAAAAAAGGAGAACCGAGTTGTATCCATCTACCTGGTAAAACCACAACATGTGGCCGATAACCAACAGTAGGCCAAGTGGACTCCCAATAAGTAGCAGAACACCAAGGTTTGCTACCAGTACAGAGGTCCTATCAAAGAGGCTCATCACATTCGAAACGCCTACAGAAGAACAACAAGGACTATGCAACAATGCAATAGAACTTAGACCTCTGAAAACCCAAATAAAGACATTTAGCAGAGACACACCAATCTATACAGAAGTACCAAGTGAAAATGCGAGAAACAAAAATCCTGAACCAATTGGAACAATTGACAGAACTGCATCCGGTTACTTCATCAACTTCGATGATTCCTCTGAAGGCTTCAGCGAACAAAAGACACAGCCATCATCAAAATCCTTTAAAGACAAAGCTAAGGAACTTTTGAAACAACTGAAAGAAACATATCTAGTTTCTCCATGGATTGAATTTTGGGTGGGTTTTGGTGCATTTATCCTCATACTTTGGCTCATCATGGTATTTACCTTGGGACGCTTCATTGAGGGAAAATATGCTAAAATGGACACAGCAAGTCAGAACATCAACTTGGTCCTCAAACCACACACATCTTCACACGTCGAGAAAAGAGAACTTTCTTCAGAACTTTCTTCAGCCAACTTCACAGCAATTCCAATATCTGGTGGGGTAGCCTGGGACAACACTGACTATGAAATTTATGGTCCGGTCGAGATCCTGAAATATCCACACCAAATCAAGATCTCCTTGAGTGACTTTGCAAAACCAAACTCATTTGCTGATGATTGGGACTTTGAAAGTATAAACAATATGATGTCTGACTTAGTAATGTCTGCTAAATTTACAAAACATGATTATTTGCAGGGTTCTATAAATTATGACAGCATGTACTGCTATAACCATTATGGTAACCATTTCTTGCATAAATCTGCACAACCTAGAAATGTTTTAAATTTTAATCAATGGGAACATTGTGCTACACCTCCAAAAGGGAGCTCTAGAACCGTGTATGGCAAATATTCATATTTTTCAGGTTTTAACATAACTAATGCTGAAACATTTTATTACAAATTGTCAAACAAGACAGGGATGAAAACCATGATAACCAACACAAAATTGATATATTCAGATTCTTTCTTTGAAAAAATGAATACTTTTGGATTTGATTATTGGGACAAACATGTTGATTTGAAAAGTGTTTGGGGTACAAAAGAATGGCAAGTACAGGGTATAGAAGCTTTGTTTAGAGCCTGCATGATCCCAGAACAAATGATATTTTTAAATGACACCGTTCAACAAACCACCTGTCTTGGCTTAGCCAAAATCAAAGATTTAAATAACCTGTCTATTCCAAAGCCAATAATGTTTAGCAATAACTCTGAAACAGATGAAGAAATAGACATAAACCATATACTTAACCAAAACAGAACACATCCTGATTGGAAACAATGGTTGATCTGGCCCACAGATACAAATAACTGTCAAGATAGATTCCTGAATAAAACACAGGGTTTCAAAATGACCAGGCCAGACCCTAGATATCCTCAAAGACATCACCCAGGGATAATAACAACCTACAGTGTGGGCAAATTATGCCTTCAATGGCTACAAACTTCCACACTGCCTGAAATTAAGCAACACCTAACTTTACTTACTGATGGTGCTGACTTGCGTGATTTCATAATGGGACCACGCAAACAGCGTCAAAAGCGTTTCATAGCAGCCTCTGTATATGCAGCATACAATGAGGCCTGGAAGGTTACTCAAATTGAGACAGCAGAGAGAATACGGGAAATTGACCGTATTAATTTGGAAAAATCACTTTCTGTAGTGGACAATGGGTTAATGACTCTGTCCTCCAGAATTTTTTCATTGGACAGCATTGTGTCTTCAGCAATCGATATATTATCGCAAGACTTACTGTTATTACAACATGGTCAGTCACAATTGCGTTCTATTGTACAGCTTGGCTGGACGTTACAAAATCTGCGTTCAGGCTATGTGCCTTGGCGTTTAATCAACACAACGTCACTATTCCAAATCTTTAACCTTACTGATAGACAAATCGGTATGGCGCAGAAGGGTGCTGATTATACAATCTTGAGCATTGAAAAACTAGAAAGATTACCGTTGACAATGTCAGAACGACCTGTCAGTGAATGGATAATCCACGGAATCATAAATATTCCAATCTCAACCTTCAGGTTTCAATACTGCCAAAAATATATACAGGCTGGCATGTACGAGAAATTGGGAAAGGGGTACCTTAAAACAACATGGAACCTGCCCTATTCACATGCATGTGTCAGTAACAAAGGACAGAAAGTGTTTCTTAGTGGCAACAATTGTGCTATGTCACTAAGCGGCACGCTTCTGTGTAACGGTATTAGTTTGCACGGAGCCTGTGAAGGGAATTCATACAACCTTTCATGTCACCAGCAAGGCGCACCTGCAACTGAAATAGAACCATTCTTTCAAAGACTCTATAATGGGAGTTACATTCTTATTGTAGACCGCAGATGCTGTAGTCTTATGCCCGGGACTCCTTATCTCGTCACTACGACGGCGAAGGTCAAGTGCTGTGGACGTTCTTTGTTTCCCAGCTCCTTTCCAGACAGGGAGGCAAGGGCATGGCCCGGTTTGAAAATTACTTCTATTCGAATAGACACTTTAAGCAGAATGAAAACAGTGCTTCTTCAGACGCCTACAAGGCTCACGTCATCTAAAGAAACGTATGATCTACAAGTCGCAAGGACGACTGCAGAGATACATACATTATTATCAACTAATTCCCCCGTACATTTCGCGGAAATCCTGAGCGAAATCTTAAATATTTCTGATACCACTGGGGTCTCAAAGGTATTTAAGACAGTATTTTCGATGGCATTAACACCATTCAAAGCCATACTGGGTATTTTTCCAGATTTCGTCCATTCGATTTTTGGCGGACTTCCCTTGATCCTGGGACTAATTGCAGGAATCCTATTCCTAGTCCTTATTTTTCGTTATGGCAACCCATGTCACAGATCAAACTCTCGCGACAATGGAAGATACGATCCTAGCCATTGGATACCGGGACCGGATATCAAAAATCCTGGGACTCTCCCGGCTTAGAGACCTAAACATGACTTGGTTTATATCATTTCGACCAATGTGGCAAAGGTGTGTTTTACCTGTACTAAGGTGTCTGCTATGCGGAGAAGAATGCGTGTTAGACACCTGTCTGACGCTACAATCGGATGCGCCGGTGGATGCAGATACACTGTTGGTTCCTACCAAGGTTCACGCACTGTGCTGCCCTCAAAGGCTGCCAATTCTGATGACGGCATTCCTGGAATCTTCACCACTGCGATTGAAGAGTAGTGAAGTTCAAGATGAAAGCAGCATCGAACAGGTACGACCTTCTGTCAGCAATGCAAATCAGAATGTCAATGGAGACAATCATGCGCATGAATGCATGGTTACCCCTATTTCCGACTTAGAGGAACTTTCCCATGAAGCTGTTGACAGTTTTTTCGAAAGCCTGAATGATATGATGTTCTCTCCGGAACAGAAATAGAGACTTTTGAGTAAACTCGCACACGGCGTTCCCTGAATTCGGCCTTCAACTTTAAAAATAAAGTCACATGAACAATTACAATCCAGTTCACGGACAGCAACTTTTTTCAGCAAGCCCCTAAAATATTTTTCTATATATTTTTTCCCGGGACACTGG
This sequence comes from Lissotriton helveticus, assembly GCF_964261635.1. NCBI lineage: Eukaryota > Metazoa > Chordata > Amphibia > Caudata > Salamandridae > Lissotriton > Lissotriton helveticus. The sequence continues at coordinate 78,672,417 of NC_136064.1, forward strand.
TTTTCTGCTTAAAGTAAGAGACTATTCCTAGAGAACTAAGATTTCTATTTTAGATACTTTATAGACTTTATAGACTTTAGCTGCCCGCTGGTATGTTCGCAATAGATTTTATGTGATGAAATGGTTTCGACTTTTTTTCTGTATAGCCATATTAAGAGCCATTTCATGTGTATTTCTCATATACCAACAAGCAATAATGCATAACAATGCGTGTTTACTTTTGCATTTAATTCATAGCTTAAGTGCATACAATATATATGACTGCAATTTTTCAGTATATTTGAAAATTTCGAAATGCATTTATGTATTTTGGGGTGGTAAGGTATACACTATACTCTATAGTATGTTGTACTATGTTATACTATGCATAGATTAGTAGATATGACCATAGTTAGCGTGGAGTGGGTGTCGTGTATTTCTATAGGTTCTGATTCGATCCCCCTATTCCTGACCCTATTCTGGTTAAACTTACTAGCTAGTTAACTAACAGTCAGCCCATGAGGCAAGAAAACCCCCATGATGCAGATACCGTTATCTGACGCAGTCACACTACGGCACAGGAACGTGTTATCTGATTAGGTCATAACGCTTGAGATCTAATTAGACAAGCGACATTCCTCCAGCCCCTGATAAGGCATACGACGTTCTCATAACAAATCAAACCTATGACAACCTGGATAATCCGTGCGGCCATTGTTTTGATTTCACAGAGAACTTTAGTAAAGAATGTGCTAACGAGCAAGTCGTATGACATCTTTATTGACGTACCTATGTCCATCCTTACGTCAATCTCGGCACCTTTAAGGTATAAATATTGCCGACCTTGCCCTATGCAAACACACGCGTGGTGACAAGACGGAGCAGCCATACTTGCCGAAGCCGAGAGCAGAAGCAGACCCCGCAGGCAGCAGCCCCGCCTTCCTGACGCGCTGAGAGACGCGCTGCTATCTCAAGCCGAGAGACCCAGCACCGGCGCTTCTGGGCAGCCCTCGCAGGCAGCCTGGGATATCGAGAGCAGAGAAAGAGATACCATTCCTCATTCATCCTAAATTCCAGGTACAGAACTGAATAACCCCTCCTAGAGAATTCTTTAGTTATTCACTTGGCAAAAACAAACTTAACTTAAACTGTAACTTTCTATTCCCGCCCACGCATTAGACTTAGGTCAGGTACACGGGGTAGGCGTATTTAGAAACACCAGTTGAGTACGTTTAGTCAAAATGTATATGTGTATGTAAATATATTTTAATCATTTTAAACATCATATGGCTCAGAAACCATATCAATGTTTTTACAGTATTATTTTATACTATTGCTTCTAATGTATGCACTTTACTTAACTATAAGTATTGCAATAATATCGATCCATTTCTCTTGTACGAGAAAAGAGACTGATCAATAAATAACATCTTTTATTGAACACGCCCGTCTCTTCCTTTTCTCTACATTCTGATGAGACTAAGAATGCACGTACTGACTGAGTAAAATAATTGCCTTGTGCTCACACGACTCTCGAGATTGACTCTTGATTAGGGGAGAGCAAAGTTGTCATGTTCTATGGTTGTCAGAAACTAAATCCCTTCTTGTCTAATCAGGGGAGTTAATCCTTCCTTGAACATTCGAGAAAGTTTCTAGCGAACTCTGAGCTTAGCTGGCAAACCCAAAAATTAAGTCTAGTATCGACAGTAGTAGACCTAGTTAACGTCTGGCCTAGGCCTTTACTGCTGTAGGTACTATTCCAATGCGCAGAGCCTATTGGGAAAATAGGAGCTACACTACAACTTTAGGCTTCTTCTATGAGCAATCCAAAATTCTGCAACTGGCAGTGTGGGCTAAGAACAAGGGCACACTGGTGTGACATCAGGACAATTCCATTAGCAAACTCCCACATTCAACTTTAAGTGGTCACACTGCCCCAGGGCCACGTTCATGCAAAATCCAATTTGAGAAGAAAAGGAGCGTTTAAAAGTCCTTCCTAGATTTGTCTTTCCAAAATTCAAAGGATAATACTGTTCATTCCTTAATTATCCTCAGTCCATTAAAAAAAGAATCACTTGGCAGTCTTGTGTTTATTAATGGATACCAAAAAGTTTATTCAATCAATGCTTTTCATCAAAAGCAGTCAACGCAGCCCTGTCTCGTCCCTACAGACATCATCAGGGCTGTAAATCAAAACATATGTATATATAATATGAAGTTGGCTTTATAATTTACATATTTACAAATATACAACATTATTCCCGATAATACAACAGATTGCACAAAATCCACCCACAAGATTCCCTACCTATATACACTCTACTAGCAGCCCGTCCCGACGTTGTTTGGGTATGAAATAGAATGTGTGTAATGTGTGTATTTGGCAAGGGCAATTTATTTTGAAATCTCGCGGTAGACACCATTTTTTGTTTCATTAGAATAGGGACGGAGAAGGCCCAGCTGCAGCCCTGGTTGATGTTAGCAGGCGCGTGCAAATGGTGGAGTGATCCGCCGCCTGAGCCCGGCTACAGCCCTGGTTGATGTTAGCAGGCGCGTGTAATGTCGTTGAATGAGAGAGTTATCAGCTGCGGGTAAATCCGTTTAATTAGAGAGGTGAGTGACAGCGAGTAGGAGAGGCTGCAGTAATTATCCAAGCAGACACGCTCATTTGCGTGTTCCCCCGCTTGAGGCCCAGATGCAGGCCTGTTTGACGTTAGCAGGCGCATGTTCCCCCACTTGAGGCCCAGCTGCAGCCCTGGTTGATGTTATCAGGCGCGTGTAATTAGTGTACTGATCCGCCGCCTGAGCCCGGCTAGAGCCCTGGTTGATGGTAGCAGGCGCGTGTAATTTAGTTGAATGAGAGAGTTCAGTAACACTGCGCAGGAGAGGCTGCAGTACCGTTACTTACCAGGCCTCCAGGTGAACGCGTTTGTCATGCCCCCAGCACACGGCCACAGCAGACGATCTACTGATTAATGTACGACCCACATGGCATGAAGGGCGGAACGTATCACACGCCCCCAGCGTGCCCCTTGATGCGGCGCAATTGCGTTCACATGGCATGAAGGCCGGACACACGCCCCCAGCGTTTCTCATGCCCCCAGCGTGTCACGCCCCCAGCGTGCCCCTTGATGCTGCGCAGCAACGTAATTGGCGTTTGTATGTATGACTCACATGGCATGAAGGGCGGACACACGCCCCCAGCGTTTGTCACGGCCCCAGCATTTCTCACGCCCCCAGTACACGCCCACAGCCCACAATGTGATGGCCGTACCACACGCCCCCAGCGTTAGTCACACCTCCAGCCCACGCCCACAGCACAACACAGACACGCCCACAAGGGACTACTTTGCTGGCACAGTTCTTTTACCTTTTGAATGTATAGAGGAGTTGGCCTAACGGCTAAGGCGCTCGACCTCGGACCTGGGGATCTGGGTTCGAGTCTTGGTAACGACGCCAAACATCCTGTGATTTTGGGCAAATCACTTAATCTCCCCGTGCCTAACAAAAATGAATGTGTGTCCTCATGTAACGTAACTGGTGCTATGCAAAGCGCTCTGATACCTGATTCAGTTCGGGTCAAGTTTGCGCTATATAAAACTCTACAAAAAAAAAATATGGTGGCCGTCTGCGTAGCCTATGTCCTTCTGCTGCAACTGCCCTTTCCAACGCTGTATTGGGTGTTATGATTGGTGCTGTGGTTACTGAGATTACCCGCCTCAAAGGTTTGGGCTCTCTCTTTATAATATTAGTATGGATTATGTTCTTTTGACCAACCTCATACCTGAGGAGGTCCATCTGGCAGTTACTAATGACCGAGCCTACTCATCTCTAGAGGAGCCTTTGGTCCAGCTAGATAGATTGGCTGTGGGAGCTAAAATCTATTTGTATTTTTCAATAGGAGTTGTGATTCCTGAGGCACTGGAGTTGGCACAGTCCCACCATGACTGTGTCAAACACCCAAGGTTCTAACCTTGTTTCCATCTTAACATGTCTATGTGGGCTATGACATCTCTGAGAACCGCTTGCTTGTGTTTGAGGCTCCATTGGATGGCAGGGTTCTTGAATCCAGAGTTAGCAAAAAACACTCTATTGGCAACCGTGGAACCCTTCCAAGGTGAGAAAAGCCAGAAATGCACCTCTGTGGCCCTGTTATTTGGGCAGCTTGGTACTCAATCCTGTGACCTGCTCGTTCCTATTTCGAGCCAAGCGGCCTTCGGCCTCTCAACAAATTCAGTGAATATGATCACTTCTCCCCCCATGACCTCAAAGGGTGGTACCCTTCATGCAAGCCGGGTATGAGAAATGTCACAGAACAGACCTGTGAAATCGCCTCAACCGGAATGCTGCAATATCTTATCCACCCGAACCCGGGGGGACAAATTTCCAATTTTTCCGAGGACTTTTGAACCTGGCAGCCAAGGTGTGCCTGAATGTAAGAAATATCATGGCTACCAGTAGATTTTGGGACCTACTTCAACATTTTGCAGACCGTTCACAGGGCCCCAACTATTAAAAGAAAACGGCGCTCCACCTCTGGCTCTTGGAGGCCGATATGTAGGCACGATGCCTTTCTGTATTGAGGTTGGTGTTGCTCCCTTATGACTCACGGCCCCAAAGTGAGGACCAGTGAGGGCCCGAAGCTCAGGTCCCAATCTATCCACAAGTCCAGGAGATATCTGAAAGCAGCCTCTTCAAGGCGCGTTCCTTGCGGCCCCACACGGGGCCACCTCCTGTCTGCTCACCGCGGTCTCATGAATCGAGCCGCGCCTTCTCATCTGTGACCATGTGTTCAAAGTCGAGAGCTCCTGATGGTCCTTCATTGAAATGTGGCATCAGTGACCCCTTGTCCCACCCAAGACTCTGCAGAGATGTTTCATACGTGGATTTGGAGCAATCGCTTGCTGGACACATGGTAAACGACCCACACAGTGGATACCATGCCATGACCATGTCACTCTATCCCCTCCCGGTGCGCTCAAGAGTGTGAGGGTCCCAGAAACACTCCTGGACATTTCATTGGATTCATGCAGAACACAGCATTGTTGCCAGATTGTCTTTCATTCCCAGTTTTCTGCATCAGTGAGGTGGCCAGGCCTGGCAGCTCCCTGTGGGCAGGACTCACTTGTTTCTATGCAGGGTCCATAGCCCTGACCTGTAACCTGCATGTATTATAGGATACAGGGCCTGCAGGGTTCACACTCGGAGGAGTCCCAGTGTGTGTGCTCTCCTGCTCATCCTGTGACATGTCCCTGTGACAGACCCCCTGCAGGGACCCCCAGGGCAGCGCTGGCCCGGTTTGCAGCCTATACTAAGGAATCCCTGGGTAAGTAGCGTTGGCAGCGTTTACTGGGCTGATGATATTACTTTATTAAAGGGATCTAGAAAAGGCCCAGCAAGAAGTGATGACACGTGACGTCTGTGTGAGCATCACCGGGCGCGCCGCTGCAGTGCCGGGAACCTCCCTGCACCGCGTGGAACGCATCAGAAGACCGTCACTGCTTTTACTCCAACATATCATTACCTGCACTGTTATTATTGATAATGCAGGTCCTAGTGCACCCCTAAGCATTATGCGGCAGCTGGGAGAGATACCCCTCATTATGCGGCACCCGGGAGAAAGGTTCCTGCATGTCCCGGGGTCACTCTTCTGGTATTTCGTCCCTAAGGACTTCGAGGACCTTTATAAAACCCTTCTGAGGTGCTGGGGGTTAGAAGGGCCTCGCGCTGACATGAGCAGGATGCATGAAAAGCTGACGCTCCCTTTATGGAATATTTTAAATGTAACCCCTGTTCACTTCCATTTCTCATTGCTGTGTCAAGATAACCTATGAGTTTCCATCGCTGAGATGACGCGCACACGGTTGTGCTAAGACGAAAACAGGGCGGACACGTCAGCAGTTGTAGCGCCTCGATGGGTCTTGGTCTCTGCGTGGCGCTACTTCTGCTGTGCTGCGCATGCGCAGACACCCGTGGCTCTGCCTGCAGGTTACACGTTTGGAAGCAGGAGTCTTACTCCAGGAATGGACCCCTGCTCCTGGGGGCCTCCCTGGCGGTCCACGCCGCCCACAGCACCTCGGAGCCCCGCTTCAAGGAGGAGCTGGGGCCCGTCTCCTGCGAGGGGTAGGAGAGCAGTGGTACACTGCAGGGGGGCTCTGAGAGGGCTCCTGGGAGCTCCTACCTCTGGGCATGTCCGACCTCGCAGGGTGTCGTTTCCGCGCTCCTAGCCGCTCCTCCTCGCGCTCCTGTCCGCTCTTGGCTCCTGGCCGACCTGTTTACTTTACCAAAATGTCCGACCCGTGATGTCAGCACGCACGTCGTTAGCGCACACGCCCACCTCAGAGATGGCGCTACTTCCAAGGGACTACTTTGGCAAAGAACGTACTTTGCCCTTCTAACATATATATTTTTTTGGTATATAGCCTATGTCCATCTGCTTACCCTGACAATTCCAATGATGTATCGGGTGTTTGGATTGGCGCTCTGGTTCCCGAGTTTACCCGCCTCAAAGGTTCCCAGTTCTCTCTTTATAATAGTAGTATAGATTATAGACATTGTGTCCACTAACATCTTAGTGACCTATCAAAAAGGTTTTTAGTTTTATTTTAAAAAGTTGTTTTTGAATGGACTGGTGATAATTAAGAAATTAACAGTATTATTCTTTGAATTTTGGAAAGACAAATCAAGCAAGGACTTTTATGCGCTCCTTTTCTTCTAAAATTGGATTCTTCTATAAGCATTTGCAACAACCCTCCGTCACATCCGGATTGGACTCTGCACTTTCACCAAATCAGTTGAACCCCTCTCGGACCTGAATGGCTCGGACTGACAAAGGGAGTGCATTGCTACCCAATGCGCCTCACTTTCTGCCATCCGATGTCCCTCCCACTACCCCCAGATTATGTCAGACTCCAGTTGTACAATTTCATGCCATAACTTGATATGCTGGAATATCACTGGCAATTACAAACAATGGGGTGACCCAAACATAGCCCGAAGGATCTCTGTATTAATAGATGCAAACAAACAATGGTCCCATCCGGGGACTTTTGCTTCTCTGAGCGTGTTCAAGCTTACCTTGTGATGAAGATGATGATCAGCCCTGTTTAAAACTTGATTTTGTTACCATGGACTTGCGTGGTTTAGGACAACAGTAGGATGCTCAGTGTGGTCACATTTGAGATGAGTGGTGGTTGTAGGTGGACACCCAACTCTTCAGACCCCCAGCCACCATGAGGTGAGTTGAGTTGAGAAGGTGTGGTCGATATATCCATCTACAGATATAGCCAGTCCATGATATTGACTCCTGAAATGTCATCACAGCCTAGTTGTTAACAGTAAATCTATAATTTCCTTCCTGATACTTCAGGGGTTGATATAACAGCCATGATATGTCTATTCGTTGATATTTGGGGGTTGATATTCTGACATACAACCATTGACAAGGTACATTGAGCGAGATGAACATGAGTAACTGAGGGTGGTAAGAAAAGGAGACGATGGAACAAAAAATTTCTGTTTTCAGTTTCTTCCTGTATTTAACATGGCTCCTCGATGGATGGAAATTTAAAATTCAAGATCCCACAGATCCACCGATTCCGTGTGCATTTTATCACCAAGCGCTGCGAGGCCCTAGGGCAGTTATGCGCTATACAAATGCAATTTTTCATTTCATTTTCATTTCATTTCATGTATTTACCCTACACAGTTCCTCTGTCCTTTTCAATTTTAAAATGCATTAAGTACAAATTGTCTGATCTCCTTTTATTCTTATCTACATTGTTTTTGTCTCTGTCTTTCTTCCTTTGTCTTTTCTTACCCATGATCATATTTCTGCAGTATTGCACATGCAAGAGTTCTCACTCTTGTGGCTTGGGCGCGGCTCCAGACAATGCTGCTTAAACCCACCGGCAGGAGAAGAACTCTTTGGCAATCAAAATAGCATCCAACAAGCATTCTGCAAAGTCCAAGGTTACTACTTCTTACTCCCTTAGAGATGTAGCCCATCAGAAAAAGAATACATATTTTATTCACCAGGTTATGGGGGTAGATGCACCCTGCCCTAAACTCTTCTGAGCCACCAGCAGGACTTCTTTGGAGCTCCTGAAGCAGAAAGGATCTCAGACCCAGAGCTAATTGTGGTTGTCTACACATAGGCATTCTAGAGGAAAATTCTAATTCTGGTGGTAATTGGAAGCCCTTAATTAATAAAAAGCCCTTCCTCCCTTTGGTAGCTACTCAGTAATCACTTAGAGCAGAGTGAGCATCAGGGGCTCACAGTTATTGCCTTCTGGCTCAAAGACTTTCATGGACACACAAGGCGCCACATTGGCTAATGCAAGCCCTGCATTTAACAATCATCTATTTTCCTAGGGCTCTCTCTGTTGGATTGTTAAGTACCCTAACACCTGCAAGGACATCTCTACTCTACAATCAGTCAGAACCAACCCTCAACATCCTCTCAAGACAGCTCTTCATGGCAGGTTCCAGAACTCGGTCCTTGTTACGGAACCTGCTATAGGGGAATCGGCTCACAGGTACCCCAACCCTGGACCTTGAAGAGTTGTCTGTCTGTGATGCTGTGGGACCACAGATACTTGTTGATGATAAATCCTGGCACAATGACTGGTAGTTTCTGCCCCATAATTATTCTGTATCTTCAGACAGAGTTTGTGCTTTCCTCAAGTTCAACTCTGGGGCCTGCATCAGAAAGTTCTTGGCTTTTGTGAATTTTTCCTCTAGGGTCAGTAAGAAGGTGGGATAGAGCTGGAACCTCCCTTTCAGGAGAGATCAAAAACAAAGGAATAAAAGGAGGAGGGACTTCATCACACAGTTACCTTTCAGCTTGTTGGGGGTCAAGGAGAAACACCTCTTGGGAACAATGGCCCAGGAAGGGGGTCTGGGATCTCCTTACAACACAATGAGCCCCTTAGTCTTCAGTCCTGCACACCTAAGAGGGTGGTCCCCTGCAAAATACTTAATTTCCATTGCTGTTAGGTGGACTCTCTCCAACCTAAAGCTATGTTCAATAAAGTTATGTTCATTAGAGCGGCACATAGCAGGCCTCTTGGACGTAGAACCCTATTCTCTGTTGTATTCCATGTCACAGTGGGCCTTCAGCGCACATGCATAATTGTCACATGTGCTGTGGTTAAACATCAAATAACCATCAGGCATTTCCTTTCAGGTTACCAGAGCAGGGCAGGCAGAGCTTAATTTGGGCCAGTGGTGTCCGGTGTTCGGCACCAGGACTTCATTCTCAACATCGGCACTAATGACTGTCCACCACATGGTGGCAGTGTCTGTCTAATTTTGAGATGAGCACACAACAGTTTTTAATAATTCAATATACATTAAAAATTACAACTCAGACTATTCCTTGCCATTCTTATAGCTTTGGGTGGGCTAGAATACATGGGTAGTCATTTTATTGGTACTGTCATTGGCAGCGTACGTAGGAGCGATGGGTGGTGCAGACTCCAGTGGCCTCCTGAGAAGGGCCCTGGTACTTAATGTTTTACAAATTAAGCCCTGTGGGCATGGCTGCACACTCTCTTGGGTCATCCAGGATACATGTTCCATTTCCAGAGGGTCCAAAATTCAGCTGGGAATTCAAAATAGAAAATAGGAGTAAATGATGGTGGTACACTAGAAGGCAGAAGGGTCTCCTGCTGAGTCACACAGAAAAATCAACGTTTTTCTGGAAAAGTTTAATTCATGGCCCAAAACCTTTTAGCTAGCTTCTGTGTAAGCTTAGATTTTAGGATTCTGCATATCCACTAAACCCTTTACTAAAGTCCATAACTTGCAGCTGACAGACAACAAACCCACTCCCCTTCTTAGTGAGCCGTGTTGTTTTGTGACTTGGCAGCAAAGCCTGGGAGCTGAAAAGCATCTCTGCCACAGGGTCCCTTGTGCCCACCGCCTGCACGGCCTCTATTCTGATTTCTCATTTTCTACAGTTAGCTTCACTGTTTTCTTGATATTGCATAATTGCAGCCTGCTGCTATGGCAGGCCTTTCACTGCTAGCTTCAATTTATAGGTTTGTAAAGTGCTCTGACCTAGCATCCGACGCACCCCAGCTCTATAAATTCTTTAATAAACAGAACAGGAGTCATAAAACATTGCAGAAAGAGTTTCTGCATTGCATAAGAAAGTGCACTTTTCTAAGGATAAAGCTTTTCTTCTCACATTCTTAAAGTAAATAGGCATGGACCTCATCCACATAGGGAGGAGGCAGCTCTCTTCTCAACACAGCAGCCCCTGGTTGGCTCTGAAAGTTGTAAGACTGCTGTCAGTTGCATTTATCCATGCCAGTGAAAGGGCCTGGACCCATTCCCTCAGTTCTGTTTCATTGTTGTTCTTCCGGTGGTTCTTTTTAGCAGCATGAAAGTGTAAAGGGGAGTAACATTTCATAAGTCAATTTAAGACACAGTGTAACTCGATGATGGCTACCCAATAAACCAAGTCGACAACCAATAACGGTTAGTCAATTTTATTACAGATTCACAAATAGTTGGACATACACAAACCTCAGCATGAGAGTATAAAAGTACAGAGGAAACAGGAGGAATCCAAATCTGAAGATATTTGCTCGGTCCAGATAATATGACTATTATGCAGGAAATCAGGAAGCAAAAAGTAATGATCCCCTGCATCGGCACTTCATCGGTATATTGGATTTAATTCTATCTATCCCAACTCTAATTGTAGAAATGGCATCCCTAAATTATTATATAAGCAAAAAGGTTCAAAGGAGAAAAGGTGTCAGTAGGTAGAGCCTTCCTAAGAAGTCACTCCACCATAAGATGGGTCCACGACATGAAGGCACAAGCAGGGAAAGGAGTAAGGGGCCGATTATGATTGCGGAAGGCCCGTCACCGCCAGCCATGCGGAGGCGGTCCTTCCGCAATCGTACCGTAATTTTCCCCACGCCACATTACTATGGCAGAGAGAATTGTGCTCGGACCGTGGCGGACGCGAAGGCCGCCCGCCACTGGTCCGCCAAAAGCAATCTTACAGATTTCCTGGCAGACGGTCCTTATAGCCAGAAATGGTGGTGGTGCCTGGCAGGAATCGTCCACCAAATCATGATGCTGGCTACACCCGGCATTTCTATGGCGGTGTGATGAGCTGATGAGGATTAGTGACGGGGGCCCGTTGCAGGAACCCTTGTGTTGGGGGAGGTGAGGGTGCATGTGGGGGATACCCATGGTACCCTCCTACATTTCACAGCACCATGTGGTGCCTGCCACGTAGTGCTGTGAAATGCACAACATGCACCTGCCGCAATGTTAAAAATCAAGCATCTTGATCGGGTGTGCGCGACCACCGCATGCATAGCGGACGGTCCCGGTTTACACCAGGGTGGCGGAAGGACTCGGACTCCAGTCTGTCCACCATCCTATTGACCCCTAAGTTAGCACTAAGTTAGCGTCAAGAAGGCAAGAGGGAATGGGATGTCTGTCCCTCTCAACAATGTATCAAAGTTGTATTCAGCAAATGTCCCATAATGCTTTTCTCACACATACTCTACAGTAGGCTCAGCCACAAAACTTTTCCATGACGTCGATTCCTTTCACGGCCTTCTCCAAGCACACAGTTCGTCCTTGGTCTTCTCTTCCTCTCCCTGAAAGCACCTCCCTCCACCTTATCTTTCGACAGGCCAATCCAACTGTAACTCTTTCATTCTGCAACTTATCTAATGTAGCAATACCCTCACTCTTCACTAACAAACGCTGTCCACCTGAAATGCAAACATGAGAACAAGTAACCTTCTATCAAACTCACATGAGACTCTAAGCTTTGTTTATTAAACGAGGCTTAGGCTTAAATAATGAATTCACAATATTATTTACGCTAACATTTCGTTGAAATCATTATCGTTCATATGGGTAATTTCTCTAACTACATTAATACATAGATTTCTCCTATATCATTAGACTAAAAAGGATTCAAAATACGTTTAACATATCAGTGTCATGTCACTAATGAGGCCTATAGAAGAGGGTTACATTTGTTATGTTTCAGCACAAATTCTATGAATCATTTATTATGCTTCATATCGAATTGCATTGATTTCATACGAACCTGTTGCTTGATTTGCATTTCCTCTGACATCAAATTCCTCTAATAACATAGGGGCATATTACCAAGCAATAGCGATAATTATTGCTATTGCTTGGTTAGAGACAAAAATTTACCGCTGAGCTGCGGCGTTTTTTATCGCAGATAAACCTTGGTATTACCAAGGTTTATCGCAAATGCGATAAAAATCGGCCGCAAAGCATGAATATCACTGAAAAGTCAGCGATATTCATGCATTACCGAGCTAATGCTCTTAGCCATGTTATCCACCTCCCATTTGATAACATGGCTTAGAACTGCTCAGGGCAGGTGTTAGCTTTTGGAGATATTCGCGCTTAGCGCGAATATCTCCAAAAGTTGGTAATAGGATATAGCGATGTTAGCGACTGTTTCCAGTCGCTAACATCTTGGCACGCCCACTTTGCATGTCATTAGTGATAAATATCACTGACATGCAAAGTGGGGCCAAAGATGGTCGTTATCTCCTACTAGCTGTCGCTAACTGGTGTTAGCGACAGCTAGGTAATAGGGAGATAATTTTATCTCCGCTTTCTTGGCTTTTAAAGCCAAAAAAGCAGAGATAAACCCCCTTGATAATATGCCCCATAGAATAATATGTGAGGGCGTAATACAAGCAGTTACATTGCACTCCTAACAGGTATTCCATGTAGGAAAAGAAATTGCGCTCTATCACCAGTATTCAGCTTCCAAGATCACATACTAAGCTATTTTCATTAGTCGGGGATAAGTGGGAACCAGCCCCAACTTCAATAGCATGTATTTTATTCATACGTTTTCTATATCATACCCTCAAGTGTGTGTGCATAGGTGCTTTTCAGTTGCTTCAACAAACTACATGGAACACTGACAAAAACAGCAACTTTCAGCAAATATACAAAATAAAAAAAAACAACAGCAGGGGTCAAAACAGGAGATAGCTCCCCATTGGAAAGGTATAGTCTGAAGGGGTGAGTCTTTGATAGTTTCCGAAACCACATTAGGTTGTAGTTTGATCATATTTTGCTCAGCAGATAATTTAAAGCGGTGGTAGCTGCTTCCAAGAATGATTGATGTTTGTATACCTGCTAGTAACGAATAAGAAATAGTTTTTTATTCTGTGCCATGTTTGTTTTTAAATTTCTTTCTGTAAACTCATGTTAAGGAATGTTTGTAAGCACAGGTGTAATATGTATTGATTTTTAACTTATCTTATGTTTGGGTGCATACATGTGTTTTTATGGTCTATATCGGCCGAATAAAGAGTGATTGAACTTGATTGATATTGATTTGAGGGAGGTTCAGAAACTTTGTATGGATCATTTTCCTCGCCTTAGGGAAAATGTGGAAAAGGCAGTTACTAAAAACACATTTTAACTCACGTGTTGTCCCATGTTCTTCTTTTCAAGTAAATGGTGAATTAATACCCGGATCTTCAAACTGCTTCCTCAGGCACCACTTACAACTCAATTCACAGAGGCGCCCCATCACTTCAGGCCCATAGTAACACTTCCACTGCAAGCCGTCCAGGTGTTTTATCTACCAAAGTACCAGTTTCCTTACTATGCAGTGCTTTCACCATCCCCCAGACCCAGGTGAAACATCTCATCTGGGCTAGTGGAAGAACATATCCACTTGCCACTGGTTTACATTGTTTTCTAGACAAATGCATTTCATTCTGTCCCTTTGATCTTTTCTCAATCTTTTATCAAAATCATTTTCACAACAGGAAGCAACTTTTTTGTCCAAACCTGAATCTTATTTTCGGGTCAGTAAGAGGCTGTCCACCCTGGCCCCTGAGAATCTTTTCATTTAAATATTCAAAGTAGGATTCACTCACTCCTCAGTCCTTCCACCACGTGGAAGGGAAGTTTCTCAAAGTGTCCTCCTCTGAATACTATATTAAAGGCCATAAAGACATTCTGGGCTTCATTAGGTATCCTAATTGTGAGGCTCAGTGACTTCGCCCCAAGGATGAAAATGACCAGGGATTACAAATTTGAAACAATGGGGCAGATTTACAAGCCCCTTGCAACACATTTATGCCACCGTTGCGTCACTTCTGGGATGCAGCGGCGGCGTAAACCATGCGCCATGTTGCGCCTTATTTACGTGACGCATCTAGGGAGATGCGTCATGTTGTAAAGCCCTACGCCAAATTAAATCTGCATCAGGTTTAATGTATGCAGGGTGGGCGTTCCATCGGAAAAAGCCTCGGAAAAGTGAAGCAGGAAATCTACAAGGTTTCACTGAGTTACTTTTCTGTCGCCGCTGCATCAAAACCCTGCGCCTGCTTGAAGCAGGCGTAAGGCGTAACGCAGCATGTTAGGTATGGGCAGCCCCTGAGCATTGCTGGAGTTGCGTTGCGCTTGCGACACGACTCCAGCAATGCGCCACCCTTACGCCATCAGATGCGTCACACATCTGTTTATCTTTGCGCCACGATGCGCCGCACTGTAAATGCAGCGCATCTGTGGTGGCACATCAAGTCAAGTCAAGTCAGAATTTGTATAGCGCGCTACATACCCAGAGGGTCTCAAGGCGCTTAGGAAGGGGGGAGGTTTACTTATCGAAAATCCAGGTTTTAAGCTGTTTTCTGAAGGCTAGGTGGTTTTGAGTGAGGCGGAGGTGGATGGGAAGGGAATTCCAGGTTTTGGCTGCTAAGTAGGAGAAGGATCTTCCCCCCATGGTGGTTTTGTGGATGCGCGGGATGGTGGCGAGGGCTTGGTTGGATGAACGCAGCTGGCGGTTGGGGGTGTAAAAGGAAAGGCGCGTGTTGAGGCAGTCCGGCCCAAGTTCGTAGAGGGCTTTGTGTGCGTGGGTGAGGAGACGGAACGTTATCCTTTTGTTGATAAGGAGCCAGTGCAGGTCTTTCAGGTGCCCGGAGATGTGGTCTTTGCGAGGGATGTCTAGTATGAGTCTGGCTGAAGCATTTTGGATGCGTTGGAGTTTTTTCTGTAGTTTTGCGGTGGTACCGGCGTAAAGGGTGTTTCCGTAGTCCAGACGGCTAGTAATAAGTGCGTGGGTGACCGTTTTTCTTGTTTCGGTGGGGATCCAGCGAAATGTTTTTTTGAGCATGCGTAGGATGTTGAAGCATGATGATGAGACGGCGTTGACTTGTCTGGTCATCGAGAGTGAGGAGTCCAGGATGATGCCCAGGTTCCGTGCGTGGTCCGTCGGTATGGGGGCTTTTCCTAGGGCCGTTGGCCACCAAGAGTCGTCCCAGGCGGAAGGGGATGCACCTAAAATGAGGACTTCTGTTTTGTTCGAGTTCAGTTTCAGACGGCTGTGCTTCATCCACTCGGCTACTTCTTTCATCCCTTCATGTAGGTTGGTTTTGGCGGTGATTGGGTCTTTGGTGAGTGAGAGGATCAGCTGAGTGTCATCAGCGTAGGAGATGATGTTGAGGTTGTGTTGACGTGCGATGGTTGCGAGGGGGCTCATGTAGACGTTGAAGAGGGTGGGGCTGAGTGATGATCCTTGCGGGACGCCGCAGATAACTTCGGAGGCCTCTGACTTAAAAGGGGGGAGGCGAACTCTCTGAGTTCTTCCAGCGAGGAACGATATGATCCAGTCCAATGCTTTTCCTTGGATTCTGATGTTTCTGAGGCGTTGTATCAGGGTGCTATGGCATACTGTGTCGAAGGCTGCAGAGAGGTCAAGGAGGATGAGGGCGACAGTGTCTCCGTTGTCCAGTAGTGTTCGAATGTCGTCTGTTGCTGCGATGAGGGCGGTTTCGGTGCTGTGTTTGGCTCGGAAGCCCGACTATGAGGAGTCGAGTGATTTGTTGGTTTCGAGAAAGGTGGTGAGCTGATTGTTGATGGCTTTCTCAATGACTTTGGCAGGGAATGGGAGGAGCGAGATGGGGCGGTAGTTTTTGAGTTTGGTGGGGTCAGCTGTGGGTTTCTTCAGAAGGGCGCTGAGTTCGGCGTGTTTCCAGCTTTCTGGGAATGTGGCGGAGTTGAGGGAGCAGTTGATGACGTCTCGGAGATGGGGTGCGATAGCGGAGCTAGCTTTGTTGAAGATGTGATGGGGGCATGGGTCTGTAGGGGATCCTGAGTGAATGGAGTTCATCAGGTGAATGGTGTCTTCTGTGGTGATGGGGTTCCAGTTGGAAAGGTTATTCGGAGGAGGTACCGGTTCGGAGTTGAGTGGGGTGGACTGGTTTCCGGGTTGGTTGTCAAAGCTGTTATGAATGTCGGCGATTTTGTCATGGAAGAATGAGGCGAGGGAGTCGCAGAGGACTTGAGAGGGGGTGATGTCGTTTGAGCTGGCGGTGGGGTTGGTGAATTTTTTGATGATGTTGAAGAGTTCCTTGCTGTTGCGGGCGTTGTTGTCTAGTCGGTCTTTGAATGCTGATTTCTTGGCTGTCCGGATTAGTTGGTGGTGTTTGCGGGCGGCGTTTTTGAAGGCGGCTTAAGTGATAGTGTTTGGGTCTTTTTTCCAAGTTTTCTCAAGGGAACGACAGAGCTTCTTGGATTTCTTAAGGTCATCGTTGAACCATGGGGCGTTCTTGCTTCCTTGCTTGATTTGATATTTTTTTAGGGGTGCTAGTTTGTCGGCGGTTTGGGTTAGCCATTGTGTGAGGTTGATGGCGGCTTGGTTAGGGTTCGTTGAATAGGCAGGGGTTTTTTGAAGAAGCGATGTGGAGATCTGGTCGATGGTGATTTTGTTCCAATTTCTACGCAAAGTTCGTTGAGGGTGGTTGTGGATCGTGGTCTTATTGTAAGTGAAGTGGATGCAACTGTGGTCCGTCCAGTAGAGGGGTGAGGTGTGAGTGAAGGAGATATGCTTGCTGGAAGTGAAGATAGGGTCAAGTGTGTGTCCTGCGTAGTGAGTAGGGGTGTTGACAAGTTGTTTGAGTCCGAGATTGGCGAGATTGTCCAGAAGGGTGGTAGTGTTACTGTCGATGCTCTTTTCCAGATGGAAATTGAGGTCTCCCAGTAGAATGTATTCTTCCGAGGGGAGGGCGTGTGGGGTGATGAAGTCAGTGATGTATTCGCTGAATTTTGTACGGGGTCCTGGTGGCCTGTAGAGGAGGGTGCCTCTGAGTGTTGTCTTGGGGTCGGTGTGGATCTGGAAGTGAAGGTGTTCGGCGATAGCGAGGTTGTCTTCTGAGCTTGTTGAGACGCGGATGGTGTTCTTGTGGACGATGGCGATGCCTCCTCCTGTTTGGATGGTGCGGTCCTTACGGATAATCTTGTAGCCGTCCGGGATGGCTATGGTGATGTCTGGAGCTGAAGAGGCATTCATCCACGTTTCTGTAAGGAAGGCGATGTCCGGAGAAGTGGTGTCGAGTAGATTCCAAAGGTCGATGGCGTGTTTGTGAACCGAGCGGGTGTTGAGAAGGATGCATTTGAGGTGGGTGGTGTTGGATCTCTGTTTGGTGTTTCTGGGTTTGGTGTGGGTCTTGATGCAGGAGAATTTGCAGGAGTGGCAGGTGAAGGGTCCATGGGTGTGTCCTGGTGCTGCTTGGGCGCAGTTAGGGAGTCGGCCGGCGTTCAGAGATAGGAGGGTGGAGGCGTCATATGTAATGCGGGTGGGGTGGGTGATGCGGGGACCAGGGGGTCTGGCGCTGGGCGCAGTCCAGGCGCGGACGGGCGTAGACGGGCTTACCTTTGGCGCACCTTCGGCGCGGCCGCAGCACGTGGACGCAGCGCGTGGACGCTGCGCGTTGGAACATCTGTCATAAATGGAAAGTGGAGGGGGCGGAGCTTGGGAGGGGCAGCTGGGAGGCGGGAGCGAGGTGGAGGGAGGGTCTGGGACGGGCCAACAAGAAGCTAAACAAAATGGCACTGGCAACAACAAACAAATGCTGCGAGGGGTATATTGCCAATAAAGCGCTACGTTACAAGGATTCTAAAGACAGCAGTGGAGAAGCGCTACGCGTTAGGCGGCAGGCAGGCAGATTAACTCACACAAAGAAAACGTCAACAAAAATACAATGTAATGCCCAGCAGTGGCAAGCGCTTCGAAGCGCTACACAAATACAGATAAATGCTAAGCAGTAATGTGGCACACAATCGCAATAAGCACTATACCGGAGGAGAGGAGGAGGGGGGAGCGACCGTTCTTGTTGAAGACAGGACGGTCACAGCTTGCACGAGGGCGAGGGCAGCTCCTAGTCTCTGTGGGTGGGAGGGGCAGCTGGGAGGCGGGAGCGAGGTGGAGGGAGGGTCTGGGACGGGCCAACAAGAAGCTAAACAAAATGGCACTGGCAACAACAAACAAATGCTGCGAGGGGCTATATTGCCAACAAAGCGCTACGTTACAAGGATTCTAAAGGCAGCAGTGGAGAAGCGCCAAGCGTTAGGCGGCAGGCAGGCAGATTAACTCACACAAAGAAAACGTCAACAAAAATACAATGTAATGCCCAGCAGTGGCAAGCGCTTCGAAGCGCTACACAAATACAGATAAATGCTAAGCAGTAATGTTTCATAAAGGGGGTGGTGATGGACAGAGTATCTGAATTAAGCAGAACACTCCTACCCAGTCAACAGATCAGGGCTTGATCCATCACCGTTTTTTAGCTCACTGCACCATCCCAGTTCAGAACCTGGCTATATGCAAATTAGTCTGTCCCTGGCCCAGTGCATCATGGGAACAGGGCAGACCAAACTACCAAGCCAATTCTTCACTGGAAAGGAAACAAGCTTCCGGGGACCGGTTTCTGGCATTACAGCCGTCTTCGGCCCGGCTTGCTTGAATCCTGATGGTGCAGTGAGCAAGGGACTCACATCTGAGCATACCCTTCCACACTTGTGGTGGCCAAAACGATTCATAAAGGGGGTGGTGATGGACAGAGTATCTGAATTAAGCAGAACACTCCTACCCAGTCAACAGATATGGGCTTGATCCATCACCGTTTTTTAGCTCACTGCACCATCCCAGTTCAGAACCAGGCTATATGCAAATTAGTCTGTCCCTGGCCCAGTGCATCATGGGAACAGGGCAGACCAAACTACCAAGCCAATTCTTCACTGGAAAGGAAACAAGCTTCCGGGGACCGGTTTCTGACATTACAGCCGTCTTCGGCCCGGCTTGCTTGAATCCTGATGGTGCAGTGAGCAAGGGACTCACATCTGAGCATACCCTTCCACACTTGTGGTGGCCAAAACGATTCATAAAGGGGGTGGTGATGGACAGAGTATCTGAATTAAGCAGAACACTCCTACCCAGTCAACAGATCAGGGCTTGATCCATCACGTTTTTTAGCTCACTGCACCATCCCAGTTCAGAACCTGGCTATATGCAAATTAGTCTGTCCCTGGCCCAGTGCATCATGGGAACAGGGCAGACCAAACTACCAAGCCAATTCTTCACTGGAAAGGAAACAAGCTTCCGGGGACCGGTTTCTGGCATTACAGCCGTCTTCGGCCCGGCTTGCTTGAATCCTGATGGTGCAGTGAGCAAGGGACTCACATCTGAGCATACCCTTCCACACTTGTGGTGGCCAAAACGATTCATAAAGGGGGTGGTGATGGACAGAGTATCTGAATTAAGCAGAACACTCCTAACCAGTCAACAGATCAGGGCTTGATCCATCACCGTTTTTTAGCTCACTGCACCATCCCAGTTCAGAACCTGGCTATATTCAAATTAGTCTGTCCCTGGCCCAGTGCATCATGGGAACAGGGCAGACCAAACTACCAAGCCAATTCTTCACTGGAAAGGAAACAAGCTTCCGGGGACCGGTTTCTGGCATTACAGCCGTCTTCGGCCCGGCTTGCTTGAATCCTGATGGTGCAGTGAGCAAGGGACTCACATCTGAGCATACCCTTCCACACTTGTGGTGGCCAAAACGATTCATAAAGGGTGGAAGGGTATACTCAGACATGAGTCCCTTGCTCATTGCACCATCAGGATTCAAGCAAGCCGGGCTGAAGACGGCTGTAATGCCAGAAACCGGTCCCCGGAAGCTTGTTTCCTTCCCAGTGTAAGAATTGGCTTTTGTAGTTTGGTTTGCCCTGTTCCCATCATGCACTGGGACAGGAACAGACTAATTTGCATACAGCCAGGTTCTGAAACTGGGATGGTTCAATGAGCTAAAAAACGGTGTTGGATCTAGCCCTGATCTCTTGACTGGGTGAGAGTATTCTGCTTAATTCAGAGACTCTGTCCCTCACCACCCCTTGTTGTAAATTATTTTGTCCACCCTAAGCGTGGAAGGGTATACTCAGACATGAGTCCCTTGCTCATTGCACCATCAGGATTCAAGCAAGCCGGGCCGAAGACGGCTGTAATGCCAGAAACCGGTCCCCGGAAGCTTGTTTCCTTCCCAGTGTAAGAATTGGCTTTTGTAGTTTGGTTTGCCCTGTTCCCATCATGCACTGGGACAGGAACAGACTAATTTGCATACAGCCAGGTTCTGAAACTGGGATGGTGCAATGAGCTAAAAAACGGTGTTGAATCTAGCCCAGATCTCTTGACTGGGTGAGAGTATTCTGCTTAATTCAGAGACTCTGTCCCTCACCACCCCTTGTTGTAAATTATTTTGTCCACCCTAAGCGTGGAAGGGTATACTCAGACATGAGTCCCCAGCTCATTGCACCATCAGGATTCAAGCAAGCCGGGCCGAAGACGGCTGTAATGCCAGAAACCGGTCCCCGGAAGCTTGTTTCCTTCCCAGTGTAAGAATTGGCTTTTGTAGTTTGGTTTGCCCTGTTCCCATCATGCACTGGGACAGGAACAGACTAATTTGCATACAGCCAGGTTCTGAAACTGGGATGGTGCAATGAGCTAAAAAACGGTGTTGGATCTAGCCCTGATTTCTTGACTGGGTGAGAGTATTCTGCTTAATTCAGAGACTCTGTCCCTCACCACCCCTTGTTGTAAATTATTTTGTCCACCCTAAGCGTGGAAGGGTATACTCAGACATGAGTCCCTTGCTCATTGCACCATCAGGATTCAAGCAAGCCGGGCCGAAGACGGCTGTAATGCCAGAAACCGCTCCCCGGTAGCTTGTTTCCTTCCCAGTGTAAGAATTGGCTTTTGTAGTTTGGTTTGCCCTGTTCCCATCATGCACTGGGACAGGAACAGACTAATTTGCTTACAGCCAGGTTCTGAAACTGGGATGGTGCAATGAGCTAAAAAACGGTGTTGGATCTAGCCCTGATCTCTTGACTGGTTGAGAGTATTCTGCTTAATTCAGAGACTCTGTCCCTCACCACCCCTTGTTGTAAATAATTTTGTCCACCCTAAGCGTGGAAGGGTATACTCAGACATGAGTCCCTTGCTCATTGCACCATCAGTATTCAAGCAAGCCGGGCCGAAGACGGCTGTAATGCCAGAAACCGGTCCCCGGAAGCTTATTTCCTTCCCAGTGTAAGAATTGGCTTTTGTAGTTTGGTTTGCCTTGTTCCCATCATGCACTGGGACAGGAACAGACTAATTTGCATACAGCCAGGTTCACGGTGTTGGATCTAGCCCTGATCTCTTGACTGGGTGAGAGTATTCTGCTTAATTCAGAGACTCTGTCCCTCACCACCCCTTGTTGTAAATTATTTTGTCCACCCTAAGCGTGGAAGGGTATACTCAGACATGAGTCCCTTGCTCATTGCACCATCAGGATTCAAGCAAGCCGGGCCGAAGACGGCTGTAATGCCAGAAACCGGTCCCCGGAAGCTTGTTTCCTTCCCAGTGTAAGAATTGGCTTTTGTAGTTTGGTTTGCCCTGTTCCCATCATGCACTGGGACAGGAACAGACTAATTTGCATACAGCCAGGTTCTGAAACTGGGATGGTGCAATGAGCTAAAAAACGGTGTTGGATCTAGCCCTGATCTCTTGACTGGGTGAGAGTATTCTGCTTAATTCAGAGACTCTGTCCCTCACCACCCCTTGTTGTAAATTATTTTGTCCACCCTAAGCGTGGAAGGGTATACTCAGACATGAGTCCCTTGCTCATTGCACCATCAGGATTCAAGCAAGCCGGGTCCCCGGAAGCTTGTTTCCTTCCCAGTGTAATAATTGGCTTTTGTAGTTTGGTTTGCCCTGTTCCCATCATGCACTGGGACAGGGACAGACTAATTTGCATACAGCCAGGTTCTGAAACTGGGATGGTGCAATGAGCTAAAAAACGGTGTTGGATCTAGCCCTGATCTCTTGACTGGGTGAGAGTATTCTGCTTAATTCAGAGACTCTGTCCCTCACCACCCCTTGTTGTAAATTAAGCAGTAATGTGGCACACAATCGCAATAAGCACTATACCGGAGGAGGGGGGAGCGACCGTTCTTGTTGAAGACAGGACGGTCACATGGGTAAACTTGCGTGACGCATCTTACCTGGTGCATCCCTGCCTATATGCAGGGATGCGCCAGTCCTTGTAAATCTGCCCCTGATGGTTTCCTTAAAAAAAGTACCCGAGAATCAGTCATTCTGGTTCTGATCTGATTCTCCCTGGATCTGCTCACTTCTCTCTGTGTGAAATACACACGAACCACCCTGTTCTTAACAATCTTGTAATTCTGATGGGGTTGGTGATGAAAGTTACTGTCTGTTTTCATTTGTGTCTATTTCATTGACTTCATGGTGGTATGGTGGCCACTCAGATCTAAACCAGAGTAAATTGTCTCATTTAAATGCGGGGAAAGTTTGTTTGCAACTATTCTGTACAGAAAATAAATGATAGTCTATAGAATACAAGATCAATAGGAGAAAGCATGGGGTCTCTAAGGGGAACTTTTTTTTCTCTTGCGCTTCCTATGGTAGCGAGGGCAAATGTAGCGACTGAGAGCTGAAATAAATGGAGAACAGTCAACTTGTCCTGAGTAAATGTTAAAACAATGTTTGCAAGGATCCTTGCTTATGATATGCACCCAATATAGTGGCTTATTTACAAGCCCATTGCGGCACTTTTGCGGCACTTTTCCCATGTTAAAAGTGACTCTTGTAAATCTGCCCCATAATGTGTACAGTCTGGGCAGGTAACCTCCTTGCTAGAACAACATCGCAGGAACATAAGTCATGGCTGGTGCAAGAAGGAGCAGCAGAGGGGACCCGGGCAAGGAGAACCGCTAGTACCCAGAGCAGGAGGATCCTGCCTGCCCAACCCAGACCCCCATCTGCAGAGACAAAGTTACCAACTCAAGTGATATAGGCAGTAAGTTCCTGACTTTTTGTCAACACTACAGCCTAAAGATTTTGTCAGTGTTACCCTACTGCTTTTCGGGTGGCTGAGGATTTTACCTGGCAAAATCCAGACCCTTGTGTTAGAGGAGACTTACAAACCTGTGAAGACCCTGCAATATCAGTGGGCCCGATTCATAGAACTAATCTGAGACAAAATCCTAAACTTACTACTTTTGGGATTCACAGAAGGCATTTAGTAGTAGTAAAGTTAGGATTTTGCCTTAAGTTTGACTTAAAACAGACTTAAGACAGACTTAACACAGATTTAAGACAAAATCCTAACTTTACTACTACTAAATGTATTCTGTGAATACCAGAAGTAGTAAGTTTAGGATTTTGTCTCAGATTACTTCTGTGAATTGGGCCCGGTAGAACTCCAGGACTTTGAGCTGGGCTGGACCTACTACCACTAAGTTAGGGAGATGCCAGCAGGCCACAGTCATCAAAGGTCACTCAGATGTGTCATGTCTTTTATACGTCACAAGGTCAAAAGCTATCTAATGCTTTTTCTGAACTCTAAGCAGCACAGAGGAGCATAGGAAGGGGCTAAGTGTGGGACAAGGGGTCAACTGTGTGATGTCATCAGATGGAGGTCAAATGTTACATGATGTCACTTCCTCTTCCTTTTGTATTTCGGTGAACTGATGCACATGCAGACCCAGTGCTTAATCTGGGCCCTTTAGAATGTGGTCTGATGGGTGAGAGAGGCATGCAGGGAGAGAGAAAGGAGAAGGAAGAGAAAGTTGGGAAAACAGTGACATAAGAAGGATTAGAGCCTCCAAGAGTGAAATAAAGAGACAAGAAGTGTAGGGTGGTGGAAGAAGGAGGCATGAGGTGAAATTGAGACTAGACAACCTTGGTATTCGGTGGCAGCGGACTCCTACAAACTGTGGGCTCCTGCACTTTAATACAGAAGGAGAGCAGTGAGACCACATCCCCTTGGTGTGATGCCCTAATCTCAGCAGCAGGAGGGAGCCGGGCCAGGACGGTCAGGCAAGGGGAGGAGCTTGGGGTTGTTGGGATAGGTTACGCGTTGGGATAGACGCAGCTCTGATTCTTTCCTGGTAGAGGGGTCATCGGTTCCAGGGTCCCCGAAGTGCTTCACAAAACATGCATTTCTTAAGTGCTTAATTTGTAAATAAAAGTAAGTGCCAGTAAGTCCTCAGGAGGCCACCGCAGCTTCCACCACCAGTTGCCTCTGCCAGCGCTGCCAATGACAATACCAACACAGCTACTAATCTTCTTACTCCTACAATTGTGACAATTCAGGCTGTTCCAGGCCACCAAAGATAAAAGAATGGTGTTGGCATGTATTATTCATTGTTATTGTATAATGAATTACAAAACAACTGTGGTGCTCATTTCAAAATTAGACTGACAGCGCTACCATGTGGCAGACTGAGATAAGTGCTGGTGTCCAGCACCGGAAACCACCGGCTCAAATTAAGGACAAGGCAAAAGATTGTTAACAAAGATCCATGGCATTGGAATGTAAACAGTGCTACACTATTTACATTCCACACCCATGCGACAGACAGCGCAGGCGCAGAACACCCCCCACCGAACGCCCATCTCTGACAATGGATCCAGAGAAGTAAAGAAGAAAAAGAACGGTGAAACAGATTACGTATATCAGTGGAAAGGGAGTTAGAGGAGGGGAGGAGAGAAGAGAATGAGGAGAAAGGTGAAAAAGAGCGATGCAGGAAGTGGGCAAGAGAGAGATAGAAAGAAAGGGAAGGTGGTTCAGAAGCACGCGGGGAGGAGTGAGCTAGACTGAAGGACTTTGAGGCATGTTGGACAAATGAAGGAGAAAAGGGGAAAGAGACAGGAGAATGTGGAAGTCTCGAGAATCAGAGGGGTAGGAACAGAAGGTGAGCAGAAAGGTGTTAGTAAGAAGAACAGCTATTTTGATGGGAAAGATTTGCTTGTTTTTGATGCTTAGGTACCACCTATGAACTGTGGGTATTCCTTAATTCTGTTATCATCAACACATTTACCCAGAGGTCTTTACAGAGGAGTGCTCGTGCAAACTCCAACTGAGCAATCGTCAGCTCTTTAAAGATTTTTAGAGCTTTGCCCTGTTCTAATGCCATAAGTATGCAGCCCAAAAAAAAAACAGACATGCGAATATTAAAGATGTGGCCATTATTTCCATGCCACATTTTAAGGTATCATCTTGTTAACATTGAATGTTGCAAAAAAAATTCAATTTCCCTGAAAATCTTTTTTTCAGAACTTGCCGAGTAAGTTTATGGCATTAAACGTGTTACGATTATAAAGCAATATTCATGGTTTATGCAGCACCTAATAGTAGAGCAAGACCTCAAATTCTGGAAGGAAAAGGAGCAAGGCAGAAGGAAATTAAATTATTTTCCACATATTGCATTATTTGGTTCAGTGGAAAGCCAGGATTAGAACACAGGTCTACAAACTGCAGAGTCGGCAATTTCACCCTCTTCGCCATCCTGAAAATCGCTCAGTTTATGGAATATTATACGGTATTATAGAGCAGAGGTAAAGAATGCCCCTTTGAATGCCAACCACCAAAGAGTCTCTATTCACAGAGGTAACTTACACATGAGCAATTTACGCATGTAGGTTTACTCTTACACTTTAAGGAACTTTACTTCCTTTGGTTATTCACATAATCTGTGTGTAAACTTACATGTCTCCACCCCTGAAAAAAAAAAAGGGGTGAAGCCAAATTTACTTGTATAAGTTACTACTGTCAAACTGAAACAATGGTTAGTCCAGCATCACACATGACCAACCCCTGACATTGCAACACCTTCCAAAAGAAAATAATAGAAGTAGGAACTTAAATTAAAACCCCCATAGGAAATAATATTAAGATAAATTAAATTAGTTAAAATAGTTAAAATATAAATACATATCATTTAAATTTAACAAATATCTGAATTAACATATTTATTTCTTAATTGTAAAATATTTAACAACCTTTTTTAATTTAAAATTAATGTAAGGTTGCATTATAATAAAATATAATTATATTACTTTTAAATAACACATACAAAAAAATTGTTTAAATTAAGGTGAGAATTTATTTTTTAATTGAAACTTCCGAAAAATAATTTTGGTTAAATTAATCTAAATTAATATATTTTAATTACTGCAACAGCTAGAGCTTGAGAGAAAGGGACAGCTCCTCCTTGTGGATGTTTGTGCATGGCCCCATCCGTTTTTATCCTTGTCACTGCAAAGGTTTGATGTTGGGTCGAGACCTTTAGAGTGATGAGACATAAAAATAAACTATTACTGTCTGATGGACTCACAGTCCATGCTCAGCTGATTATACAGGCACGATTTGTGTTATATAATTTGCTAATGCACAACCACACTGTTACTTAGGTGAGCCCACAACCCTCCAGAAGTTCACTGCATGTCAGTACTACAAAGTCAGTGACAGGATCTGTGTGACATTTACGGTGCAATTGACAGAGGAGGGCCTGGAACACATGCAGTTCGTAAAAAGTTATACAAACTGGTGTGTGCATGTCTGTGTGTCCTTGTTGATGCATGTCAGTGGGCACACCTGGACCAATGCCACCTCCGGCCCCGAAATCGCCACTTCCATCCCCGACGGCTACAAGATCCAGAGAAAGGACCGCCCCCACTGCCCAGGAGGAGGACTCGCCATCACACACAAGTCCCCCCTCTGACTCTCCACATCCAGCTCGAGTGACCCCCACTCCAACACAGAACACCTCTATTTCCAGATCCAGCCCAGCCCAAGGACCACGCTACGTGGAACCCTCATCTACAGACCGCCGAGACCTCGCACCCAGTCCGCAACCACCATCGCTGAGCTAGCTGCATCCTACACAATTACCTCCATGGATTACATTCTACTCGGGGACCTGAATTTCCAACTCGACAACCGCAATGACCTCGACTCCATCACTCTCCATGACAACCTCACCAACCTTGGACTGAAACAGCTGGTCAACATGCCCACACACAGGTCTGGCCACACCTTCGACCCAATCTTCGCGGGAGGAACAAACATCTGGGTCAGCCATACCACCCAGCCCATCTGGACGGACCACCACCGCACCCAAACCCGCCCCGCGTCCACCACAAAGGAACTGGAGCAAGGTCACAGAGGAACTCCTCATCCCCATCCTCCTCCAAGACCCCCCAGCACCACGACTGACACCAACTCCTCAGCCACAGAACTTCACCGATGGATCTCCCGATGCGCTGACAAACTCGCTCCCCTCCGCCACCCCGCCAAACAACACCCTCTGAAGGCCGCCTGGTTCACCACAGAACTACAGGAAGCCGTACAATCTTGCAGATGCCTAGAGAAAGCCTGGTGAAACCAGAAAACCGTGGAGGCATGTAACAACCACAGGAACGCCCTGAAGGAATACCACTAGCGCATAAGAGACACCAAACGGACCTACATAAGAGACAAAGTCCAGACCAATGCGGCAAATGCCAAGGAACTGTTCAACGTCATCCAGCAGTTCGCAAAACCTCCCAGTGAAGCCACAGACATCACACCTTCACAGGAAATCTGCGAAAAGCTCAGCTCATACTTCCATCTGATGATCAAGGCCCTCTACGACAACTTCAGCGAACTGACGCCAGACACCAACTCCCCCCCAACGCCACTGATAAGCCAACCGTCATGACCTGGAATCCCGCCACCGTCGAAAATATCCCCGCTACCATGAAAAAAACCCACTCAGGAGCCCCAACGGACACCTGCCCACCGCACATATTCCACAGGGCCGCCACCGCCATCGCACCCGAACTTGGACTGACCGTCAATGCCTCCTTCATGTCCAGCATCTTCCCAGATGACTGGAAACGGGAAGAGGTAAAACCCCTCCTCAAGAAGCCCACGGCCAACCCAACTGACCTGAAAAATTATCGGCCCATCTCTCTCCTCTCCTTCGCAGCCAAAGTCACCAAAAGACTCGTGAACGTCCAGCTGACAACTTTCATCAAAGAGAACTCCATCCTAGATACCTCCCAGTCGGGATTCCGCAGTAACCACAGCACCAAGACCGTCTTCATCGTCGCCACTGATGACATCCACCTGCTACTTGACCAGGGTCACACTGTGACCCTCATCCTTCTTGACCATTTGCAGCCTTCAACACCGTTTCTCACCGCACTCTCGCAGCAAGACTTCAAGATGCAGGGATACAAGGAGCCACCCTCAAGTGGATCCGATTCTTTCTCTCCGGCAGAACCCAGAGGATCACACTCCCTCCCTTCCTCTCTGACCCCACTGATATCAAATGCGGAGTGCCCCAAGGATCATCACTCAGCCCCACATTCTTCAACATCTACATGGCCCCCCTCGCCGCCATCGTGAGACAGCATGGGCTCAGCATTGTATCCTATGCAGATTACAGCCAGCTCATCCTCTCACTCACGAAGAATCCCAAAGACACCAGACTCTGTTTCCAGGAAGGTATGAAGAACGTGGCAACCTGGATGAAAGACAGCTGTTTCAAGCTCAACTCAGAGAAAACCGAGGTCCTCATCCTCGGACTCTTCGCCTTAGCCTGGGACAACACCTGGTGGCCCTCCGCTCTCAGGAATCCACCCACTCCTACAGACCACATACAAAACCTCGGTATCATCCTCAACTCCTCCCTCTCCATGAACCGCCAGATCAACGCCGTGGCCTCCACCAGCTTCAACTGCCTGTGCATCTTTCGCAAGATCTTGAAATGGATCCCCCCGACTGCAGAAAGACCGTCACCCACGCTCTCATAACCAGCAGACTGGACTACGGCAACGCCCTATACGCCAGAATCAACAGAGCTCTACTGCGCAGACTCCTAACCATCCAGAACGCCACTGCCAGACTCGTCCTTGGAACTCCACGTCACAAACATCACAAACACATGACCCAACACCTGCGAGACCTTCACCGGCTCCCCATCGAGAAAAGGGCCACTTTCAAACTCTTCACCGATGCCTACAAATCCCTCAACGACATCGGACACAAAAACCTCACCGAGAGAGTATCCTTACGTACCCAAGAGGAACCTCCGCTCTGCCGACCTCGCCCTGGCAGAGGTCCCCCGCTTCCGCAGAAACAGAACAGGCGGGAGAGCCTTCTCCTACATCGCAGCCAAGACCTGGAACGAGCTACCCGTGAACATCAGACGGTCCCCAACCCTGCACACCTTCAGGAGGGACCTCAAGACCTGGCTATTCGAATGATCCGGAGCTGCCCCTCACCCCCACCCCCACCTCTCCAGCGCCTTGAGACCCTCACGGGTGATAATGCCCTTTATAAACCCGATTGATTAATTGATTGATTGATTGATTGATTGACAAGTGCGTGTGGATATTTGTGACATCATCAGCCACTTAAACTCTCTTCAAAGTTGTCAGAATCTCTCTCTGAAAACCCTTACATTTATAACACTTATCGTTCTTGGATTCTTTTTTCCTTTTTATTTCTAGACTCCTTCACCTTTGCTTCCCTTTTATTCTTGCTCTACATCAATGCTTTGCCAGCAGCCCTGTGCCAGTCTTTTTTGGCTGT
Source organism: Lissotriton helveticus (assembly GCF_964261635.1). NCBI lineage: Eukaryota > Metazoa > Chordata > Amphibia > Caudata > Salamandridae > Lissotriton > Lissotriton helveticus. The sequence continues at coordinate 78,702,146 of NC_136064.1, forward strand.
ATAATTTCGTATATCTTTTCACAAATGCGATCATGTGAAAGGCGAGCCACTTGTGATCAATACATTTTTAGTTTCTTTCTTAAAGGTGAAGAACCCGCTGCACTTTTTGCTTAATGCAGTGAAAAGCTCTTTGTAATATTTATAAAAACTGCATATAAAGATGTTTTAACCTGTTTGGCTCTACCTGCTTTGATCTTCTTTGCAGTTCTAAATCTTGAAGCCCGAGTTCCATTTATATAATTTCTGTCCCTGAAGTATGGATATCATTTGTGGCGAGTGTTCCTGCCCTTTTGCAGCAGTGTTCCCTTCATTACCGGTGAATCACTAGTCTTGGTTTGATTATCTTAGATTATCTTGAACAGGTGTATGTATACACAGGGCTCTGTGACCCTGGCAGATTAGGTTAAGGGGATAACTCAAAACCAAAATACATTAAGTTAAGAGTTCTGATGGGGTTTGGCCTGATTCACCTTTCACAACAGCCAAACAAGTGCTCGCTGCACTGTGAAGAGGTGAAAAACTGGGGAAGCTTGCCATTTACGAGGTCAATTTGGGTTAAATGCTATGCCCTGATATAATTTGTACAGCATAGTGTGGGCATAAATGGCATGTTGGAGCCAACCCCTGAGAAAGGCCCTTGAACAGTAGTGGTAATTCTTGGCAGGTTTTACCTCTCAGCCTCTGTGATAATGCTGGCTATGATACAATTGTGTGAATTCTTGGCATTTAGGAGGCAGCCATGGCATGATGCTGTCAGGCGTGGCCTTGGAATAATGGTGGCAATTCTTGTAATGTTCGTACATAATGATGGTCCGGATTAATGAATATGTCTCTTATATGCTGGTAAAAGGGGTAGGAGGGAGATATGACGGAGAGGAATGGAAAGTCTGCCCACGGTCCGGCTGGGTAGGTGAGGGACGAGGGGGAAGTCCGCAGCCCATCTCCTCTATAGCTATCCAGTAGCTCCACCGGGCATCGGCCAAATGGCTAGGTCTCAACAGAAAAACTGTTAAAGAGTATAGAAGATGAGCTGAAAGGAGCGTAGAGTGGTAGGGGTTAGGGTAAAGAGGTGAGAGGGAGGTACGACGGAGAGATGAAGTAAGACTGTCCAAAGTCCGGCTGGGTAGGTGAAGGTCGAGGGGGAAATTCCACAACCCATCTCCTCTATAGCTATCAGGTAGCTCCACCAGGCCCTGGCATAATGGTGCCACATTGTTGGCATCCGTGGCATGTTGGTGTCTCGATGTATTTAAATGGCCATTGCCTAATGGCAGTAAATCTTCACACATTGTGGACTTCAAGGGTATAATGATGGCCGTTTGGTATACTGCTAAAAACGTGATAATTATTAGAATATGGAGAACATGCGTGGCATGATACTACTCATCTTGATACATTGTATGGTCTTGGTGATTTAGGGCCTTATTACAACTAAGGCAGTCCTTTGGGCCGCCGTAGTTGTGGTGGCAGTCCGTGAACTGACAGGCTGGCAGTCCTATTATGAATTGGGTGACCTTGAGTGGTTGTACCACCACAGAACCGCTACTACTGCCAGGGGTCCGCCATCCCTCTGCAGTTTGAGGCTGCAATATGCTGAAGGTGCCACTGTGGCACCACCAAAGGTATGATGAGTTACCTCACCCCCATAGTTTTCATGGCAGTGAGCCCTCTATGAAATGTGTGACAGGGAGGAAACTAAGTGGACCCCACAGGGCCACCTGCTGCCTCTGGGTCCTGGGGTGCATGCAGGGGGGCACATGGCATGCCCCCTGTCTGTATGCACCCCCATTCCTGCACGGCATGGACTGCACAGCCCATGCCATGCAGGAACATGCTTTGTTGCTCCCATTACGGTGCTTTTCTAAAGGCTCAGGTATGAGCCTTTGAAAGGCACCGCCGCGGGACCGCCAAAGTACCACCCGCCAGACCACAAATAAACTCATAATCTGGCAGGTGGTGTGCGGATGCGTTTTGTGGTGTAGCAGCAGGACACTGGCGTGGTGGCCCGCTACCACACCGCCAAACTCGTAATAAAGCCCTTGGTCTCTTCTTGTGTGGCAATACTTTATGCACTTGCTGATGCTGGTTGTTGCAAAAAACCATTCTCTTTCGTGCTGTATTAAAGATGGAGCCAAATATAAGGCACTGGATAAAAAACGAGTCAGATAAAAACTGAAGGTAGATGATTTCAGCATTTGAAGAAAAAGAATGGCCGGCCTAACTTGATTGAAATTCATAGACAAAAGAAGTGGGAAGATTATTTTATAACGGAGATAGTTAAATCTGGAGTATATCATTAGAATATGGAGAGACTCAGGGAGAGAGAGTGAAATGAAGATGGTCACATCTGATGGTTGATTGAAGAAGGATTTATTCATTAAGGTATTCAAGTAAAATGAAAGAAGTCCTAGCCACACAGCTCACAGGAGTAACACTCCATTATAACATTCTGAACTAGAATTTAACAAGCACAAGTAAAAGTAAAATTAAAAGAATAAAACAAGCATATATACAAACAAAAGTAATAAGGTAGGTAAGATATTACACACCTTTCCCCTATACAAAATTACTTCAAAACAAAATCATCAAGACATTTAGGAATTTTCTTTTCACGACAGCTCCTGCGCAAAACAGGGGTTTCTATTTTCATATCATCGTGTGACTTAGGAATGGGTTTAGTCAGAACATTTTTATACAAAGGTGCAATTCTACCCAAATTCCAAATGCGACCATCACTCAATTTAACAGCATTCCCAAAACATTTCTTTACAACAAAAGGAGCAGAGTACTTAGATGAGCCACAGATTTTCCTTGACAGACGAACTTTTACCCTGTCCCCCACTCTAACACATGTACGTGAAACAGCATTTCTTTGATCAAAATGAGCCTTCCTCTTTAACAATTTCAAATCCTTAGAATTCTTTTCATCTTCAGATAGACGAATATTCGGGGTTAAACTTGAATTTGTAACAGAGGATTTATCTCTCATCCATGGTTGATATAGATGAGTATTAGGGCACCGTCCTCGAAACAGCTCAAAAGGAACCTTGCCAGTAGTGGAATGGGGTGTGAGACGATAAATTCTTACCCTTTCTAAAATTTCCACTTTCCAGTTCTTCCCCATGGAAGTTGAAATCTGGATGGATTCCTTTAAAACACGATTAAACCTCTCTACCATCCCATTGGTTTCGGGATGATAGAGAGAACATTTCTTATGTTTAATACCATTCTTTTCCAAAAAATCCTCCATCTCACGTGATACTAACTGAACCCCATTGTCAGTCAAAATAGATCTAGGTAGACCTTCCCTAGCAAACAAATCTTCCAAGAATCTAATCACATCCTTAGTTTCAATGCTCCTGACAATTTTAATTTCCGGCCATCTACTAAATAAATCAATGAGAACAAAAATAAAATGTTGACCTGAGGAGTCATGAATAGGTCCTAACAAATCTAGAGCAATCTCCTCCCAACAACAAGAATGTTCATCACGTAACACTAAAGGTTGAGTCCTAGTTGTTAAAGTCTTATCAGAAACATTGCAAGAAGCACAATCTCTAACAATGCGCTCCACCTGAAGATCAATTCCTGGCCACCAAAAATGTAACCGAATCCTTTCTTTGGTTTTTGATACCCTGATGTGCTTGTTGAATGATATTCTCCCTAAGACATGTAGGGGGCACTAGTCTTGTGCCTCTCCACAAAAGACCAGAGCTGTTGGACAATTCATGACGCACATTCCAAAACTTGCAAATATCGCTATCTAAATTTTTCATGCTAACCCAACCTTGTGTGATCAATTCAGACACTTTCATTAAAGTAACATCTTTGTTTAAATGGATTTTCCACTCATCTTCAGTCACCACTTCATTGACCACCTCACACACCTTATACTCATCCTCACCCCATATATCATTAACATCCTCTGGGTCAATTTGTTTTCCCGTATGAACCAATCTAGAAAGACAATCAGATACTTTGTTCTCAATTCCAGGTATATAAGAAACACTGAAATCATAATCTTGTAGTGCAATGATCCATCTACAAATTCTTGAAGAAACTGCATCCAGACTCTTTTTAGTAAACAGGTCTTTCAATGGCTTGTGATCAGATTGAAAAACAAAGGAGTCACCCCAACTTCCTTATTGCCCAAAAGATACACAGAGTCTCTTTTTCAATCACAGAATACGATTTTTCAAACCCTACAAGAGCTCGAGAGAGAGAAACATGATGGTTCTCTCATGTCCATTTTTGGTCTGTTTGAGGACGGCACCCAAACCCTTAGAACTGGCATCAGTGACAAGAATAGATTTTGCACTCGAGTCAAAACTATGAAGTGAAGGAGCACACTTCAAGGCAGACTTGATATCCATGAACTCATCCTTGCAAGCTTCAGACCATGTGAACCTTGTCCCCTTCTTCAACAATAATCTTAAATTGTGTGTTCTTGAAGCAAATCTGGGAACAAATTTATTATAGTATTCAGCCATGCCCAGAAAGCTGATTAATTCTTCTCTTTTTTGTGGCTCCACTAGTTTCAAAATGGTTTCTACTAAGCTTTCTTTCGGTTTAACACCACATTTCGTAAGCTTATATCCTAGGTACTCTAACTCCTGCAAGTTAAACTTGCATTTGTTTTCTCTGAGTGTTAAACCACGATTCTTGAACCTTAAAAGCACTACTCTAAGCCTATTATGGTCTGCCTGAGAGGAGCCATGAATCAAGACGTCGTCTTGATATATTTTAACCCCAGGGATAACCTCCAAAACATTCTCCATTGCTCTTTGGAAGACGGAGGCAGCGGAATTAAAGTGAGTGAAATGAAGATGGTCACATCTGGTGGTTGATTGAAGAAGGATTTATTCATTAAGGTATTCAAGTAAAATGAAAGACGTCCTAGCCACACAGCTCACAGGAGTAACTGACTTAACAACCTGTTGAGTCTAAACACTCCATTATAACATTCTGAACTAGAATTTAACAAGCACAAGTAAAAGTAAAATTAAAAGAATAAAACAAGCATATATACAAACAAAAGTAATAAGGTAGGTAAGATATTACACAGACATCATCACAAGAACAAGTGGAAGGTTTGAAACTTTGCACAAAGACCAGTTGGGTAACAGAAGTTGATAGAAAACGTAAAACATTAGGGGCCAGATGTAGGAAGCCTAATTCCGGTCGGTAACGGCCGAAATTACTGAATTTCGTCCGTTACCGACCGGAATTAGGCTTTTCATATGTAGGTGGCTACATTTCAGATTCGGTAATTTACCGAATCGGTATTTAAGAATTCGGTAAATTACCGATTCTTAAAAATACCGAATCGGTAAATTACCGAATCTGAAATGTAGGGAGCACTCAAATGAGTGCTTTTCCCATTTTAGGATTCGTTATTTACCACCAACTACAAGTTGGTGGTAAATAATGAAAACCTTTGAAAAAGCATTTTTTTTGCTTTTCCAACAGTGCCATGTTGCAAACATACATGCCCTTAGGGCATGTATGTCTGCAACATGTGCAGCCATACACAATTGAGGGGTGCAACAGGGTGTCAAAGTGACACCCTGCCACCCTTCAATGTTTCCCCCAATTACCGAATCAGTGTTTACTGATTCGGTAATTGCCATTCACTCCTATGGGCCTGGAGGCCTATAGGAATGCATGGCAATTACCGAATCGGTAAATACCGATTCGGTAATTACCGAACTTTACTGATTCGGTAATTTTGTAAGAAGAATTACCTACATCCCATTTGCCTGTTCTTAAATACCGAATCGGTATGATTCGGTATTTAAGAATCGGTAATCTGGGATTACCTACATCTGGCCCAAAGTATGTTAACAACCTGGGGTGATAGTAAGATATCACCAGCAACAAATAGGGCTCCAGTCCGGGTACAGTTTTTACCATGATAAAATGGCACATTGAGTGTTTGTGAAGGGACGCGGCCTCACATTCCACAGCCGCCCTTTCATAAAATGCCTGTTTTAGCCATGGTATATCACTCCTAACTGTACCTTCTGGGTCAGTAACCAACTCAAGATGGCCCAGAGAACTAAAATTGCGCCTAATATAAGCAAACCAGAGTATCGTCAGCAGGCCATCCAAGGCCATATAGTTGCAAATTATGAGCCTAATAAGAGACAAATCTTCTTTCAACCAGATGGACAACCAATATCACAGGGGGCGCAAGGCAATCAAGTTGTTATATACCCTAGTCCCAATCCTCGTGAAGCATTTCAGAGGGGGTGCTCGCTGCTACTTTGAGAACTCAGGAAAGCATGTTCTGCAATCTGGAGCTTTGGGCAGGACACATAGCCCCACATTTCACATCCATAAAATGCCAACAAGATGCACTTAGCCTTAAAAACCTTGAGCATCGCCTCTATGTTGATATGACCCATATGCCTTGCCAAGAGACCATCTCCGTCGATGGCAGATTTAAACTTCATGGTATTTTTCTTCAACAAGGGTTGCTAAGACAATCTGGAAACCAAAATGATCCCCAAATACAACAAGCATTTACAATGCAACGGTTTTGCCTTTGGAAAAGTTAGAGCTATTGGCATTGTAAATGACAATTTTTTTATTTATGTTTTCTTTTTGAAAACGATAAATAAATTGCATTGTCATTTACAATGCCAATAGCTTAATCTCTCGCAAATGCCACACACACCCACACCCACACCCACAGAGCCCCCCACACACACACCCACACAGAGCCCCCCCCACACACCCACACAGAGCCCTCACACACACTGCGAGCCTCCCCACACACCCAGACAGAGCCCTCCACACACCCACACAGAGCCCCCCCCACACACCCACACAGAGCCCCCCACACAGAGTCCCCCCACACACCCACACAGAGCCCTCCACACACCCACACAGAGCCCCCCACACACCCACACAGAGCCCCCCACACACCCACACAGAGCCCTTCACACACCCACACAGAGCCCTCCACACACCCACACAGAGCCACCCACACAGAGCCCCCCACACACCCACACAGAGCCCTCCACACACTACGAGCCCCCTGTGCAAGTTATACACTGTTGTTAGAGATGAACCGACCGCATAGGTAACCAACAGGTGTAAAAAGGACTTCAAAGGTGACCGACTGGGGAGAGAGATGATGATGTAGGAGTGAGAGAGAGAGGGATTGTGCAGATAAAAGAGGAGTGTGAAAAGGGTTGTACACAGCAAGAAGTCTGAGAGGGAGTGTGTAGATAATGGGTAGGTTTGGGTTTGCAAGAGATTAAGCTATTGGCAATGTAAATGACAATGCCATTTATTTATCTGTTTTCAAAACCAACACATAAATAAAAATGTTGTCATTTACAATGCCAATAGCTCTAACTTTTGCAAAGGCGAAACCGTTGCATTGTAAATGCTTGTTATTTTTGGTTTAACACTCCATCAGAGTGCATGTGTTTTCCAGCTCTCTCTGTAGTCTTTCCCTCCCCTCTCCCTGCCAAATACCTGCCGCCACTCTCTGTTTGCTCTCACCCTCTTTGCTGCTGGCTCCCGCACGCAAATGTACCTCTCCCTGCCCCTATGGTTGATGCTGCAGTCACCCGTGTGGGTTTGTCCCTCCTTCCCTTGTCTCCCGCATGTGCTTCTCCACCTACAGCTCATGTTGCGCTCTCTCCCTCTTATGCTCCCTAGTCACACCCTGATACTTCACCTCAACCCACTCCCTGCTGCACTTTTTTTTTAAATTCACATTTTTGGAAGAGCCAGGCAAATTGCTGCAGGTCCTCCACAAAAAGCGCATTTGCACACTTATAGTGTCAAAGTAGATCATTCACACAAACAAAATGTTGCCTGTATCATTCTGTAGCCACATGCATGCACTGTGACTCATGCACATGCCGACAGAATGAAGCTAGCACCAGCAGCGTCTTAGTTGTTGCATTGCACCTTCTTTTCTCTCTTTTTTTGGCAGATACAAAGAGCATTGGCAAAAGCTTTGCCATATCGAAGCTGTTCAGAATCGTCAAAAAGCATTGGGGCAAATCCAGTAGGTTCCAAAGATTAGAACAGTTGGCTTTGACAGTGCTTATTTTTAAACTAGTATTCAGCGTCCAGCTGGAGAAGACAGGCAGTAAGTACAGTAGTCGAGTGCCTCATTCAGTCTCCCTAGTGGTGGTAGCTGGCGAGTTGGCGGCAAGGCAAACAAATTATGATGGTCATTATGGTGCAGCAGGGGTAGCCCAGTTTTTGGGCCAGTGAGCCCAGTTCATCTGTCTGCCAATCAGGGTGTATGGAGCGGGACCGGGACGAAGAAGGACTGCGGGCGGAGGGAGGGGGGAAGAGCAGGACGGAAGGAGCTGCGGGCGGAGGGGAGGGGGGGGAGCGGGACCGGGACGAAGAAGGACTGCGGGCGGAGGGGGGGGGGAAGAGCAGGACGGAAGGAGCTGCGGGCGGAGGGGAGGGGGGGAGCGGGACCGGGACCTGGACGAAGATGCACATTCATTAACAAACACTCACCTCGACTTCCTCCAGCGGCGGTCAGCCGCGTAATGGGAAAAACAACCAAATAAAAAAATTAAAAAAACTCTGCCCACCACCGCGATGACGACATCGCAGAGGCGGAGAGGGAAAAAATGTCGGGAACGCCCCCGAATCTGGTCCGGCCTTTGACGGACAGATCCGGCTCCCAATGGCTAGCCTCCATTTATGGAGCTAGCCAATGGGAGGAGGGGGCGAGGAGGGGGCGGATACCCGACCCAAACAGAGAAACATAAGGATTTTGCTAGCGCATGCGTACTTCGTACGCATTGCCAGCAAAAGACAATGATGTACTCTCCTCCTGGCCATTACGCCACATCCTCGCCCATTACACCGCACTCTCTCGATCCACTCTGCCACCACGATCCACGTTTACACAATCTATGCCTAATTCTTGTAGTATACCTTTAGTGTCTATTCACCACGAGTGCCAAGCAAACGATATGCTGTCGCTACACATGTATAATTCTTCTTATTTCTGTTCTCTTTGCATCGGAGGTCTATTTTTCGAATGGCACCAGACTGTGACTCCCTATCCCGCGCCCATAACCTTATTACCCTACCTTCATTCTCCTTGTAGGCCCCCTCCCCCCAACCAAATTCATCCCTCCTTTACCCTGCAACCCGACCCCTTATGCCTCTTCCATGGCTACCTCGTTGGCGCCCTTTTTCGCTATCTTTGAATGTACGTTCTTGCGCATCCCATAGTCAATCCGCACCTTCCTTCTCTACCTTACTGTTATTATCTTTAAGAGGTGACATTGCCCTCTTACTCGAATGACGTTTCCACTCCGTGGGGCCGCCACCAAGACCTCTGCCGGCAGCTCTTGCATACCCATCCCGATTCCTTGAAACTGCACTTACAGTCCAGCCGTAGACTCTCCCGCCACCCCTGACTTTCGTCCACCGCTCCGTCCTTCCAACCCGCCCCCCAGCATTCCTTCCTTTGAACCCCCGCAGTCCGGGGTCCCACCGCCGCCCGCCCTGCGCCCATCCACCTTTTGGTCTCCTACTGAGCCCTCCCTCAGTCATTGAGAGGCAGACGTCTGTCACGAACAATCCCCCCCTGAGCCCCCTATCTACCCACTTGTTCTGTATCCCCGTAGGGCTGACCCATGCCTCCTTATTTGACTACGGGGGGTGGGGGGTAGGGGAGGGGGGTGATGTCCCGAACTCCTTGCCGGCACTTCTCGAGCTCCCTGCACCCCTGCCCCCCCCCCAACCCCCGCCACCCTTATCTACCGCTCACTGCCATGCCTTGTTGAGCCGGCTCCGCCCCGCCTCCCCACTAATTCGCCCGCCCTTAGTACCATAAGCGGCCCTCCCTGTTGTCCTCGCCTTACAAATTCCTTTCCTGTGATGACTCCCCCTTTCCTGTCCCTACCCCCTCCGTTGTATCTTCCTTAGCTGCCTGCGTTGGTGCCCCCTCTTGCTCCCGACCAGAACCACGCATTCCCGAACCTCCCCTGCGCGCCCCAACTCTTCACAAGCAGGCACCCTTTCCCCGGCGCCCTTCCTTGCGCACCTTTCCCGAGGCCCACTTCTCCCATCCTTCACACCTACTCTCATGTGCTCGGCCTCGCCCCTCTGCTGTTATTCTTGTTACCCGAGCACCATGGTAACCCTGCACAATTCCGACGTGCGCAACTGCCCACCTGACATCGAGCCGACCCTCTCTTGGGCGCGATGCCTTTGTCACCATACTTGAAAACTCTGCAATGTCCTCGCCTGCGCGCGGAACTAGCCCCTCAGACCCCACCGTATCCCCACTGCCAAGAGCCTTGTATCTGCCCGCCCAGAGCCCTACCCCCCAGCCTCCCTCCATCCTCACATCCTCTGCCGCCCCCTGCGCCGTTATTATACTTTCGCTCCTTTGCCACTTACACACCTGCCGCCTCCCCCCATCATGTACCGTTCGCTGCCTCCTGTATCCTGTTCGTTCTTCATTGCCACATGTCCGTCCTGAGGCCCCACATGCCCCCTTCTTTCCTACACCGCTCTGTCTATCCTGTGCTAAATTTTAAACTATTTAGACGAGAACGCTAAGGGCCTAGTACCGAACCAGTTATTTATACACGTGCATTTGTTCTTTCTGAATGCAACCTACTTGCGTGCTAAGGGACAAGTGCTGCAAACTGCGCGAGGTGGCCACAATGTATAGCGCTTCACAGCAAATTTCTACGCGCTGTAAATTAAGGCAAATCAATGAACTGCGACTTGCTCTGTCAGCTTCGAGGAGCTCAAAGAGTGATGTAGCTTATGGGCCATTTTATGGCCTGTGAAATCCCTGTATGTGAGTTACCTTTGGGGCTGTATTTTTATGCGTTGGTACGTATGTGACTTTACCGTTCCATTTGCTATTGCTACTCGCACGCTTGATGCACGAAGGCTGTGCCTTCCTTCGAAAACAGAGCCCCCAATACCAAGAACCAGCCCCTCCCATCTTGTTACGCCACTCTCCGATCCTCAACCCCCTGACACCAAGGGGCATCAACTACCCAGCCCCCATCTCCGTAACCTGCAAGCCAGCCTCCTACCTTTCAACTCCGTCCTCCTGGGGGGGGGGCCCTCCCCAAGACTTAGCGCCTGACCTGCTCGTGCTCGACCTTCACGGGCAAAACGGCTGTGCACACGACGGCCGGAGAAGGAAGGCGGGCATCAGGAAACAAGCGGGAGGGGGCGGGAAAGGGGGAGGAGAGACGCAGCGCCATCATCAGGCAACAAGCGGGAGGGGGCGGGAAAGGGGGGTGGAGAGACGCAGAAGTGCCGGCAATGCCGGACCAGATTCGGGGGCGTTCCCGGCTTTCGGCTGACGTCGCGTGACGTCGGCAAAAGCCAAAGAATCTCGGGAACGCCCCCGAATCTGGTCCGGCATTGACGGACAGGCCCCTCGTCCAATGGCTAGGCTCCATTTATGGAGCCAGCCAATGAATGACGAGGGCCGACCCAAACCCACACTACAGTTCTCATCAGGTTTTCGCCTGCGCGAAAAAGATGCGCAGAGCGCATCTTTTCGCCAGGCAAAACCTAAAAAGTGCTCAACCCTGGAGATTGAGTCGCCCTTAACCAAGGACATTTTTGATCTGGCGTTCCTAGGGCCCTTCACCATGACGTGGGATTTGTGGTAATTAGTGGTAAGATCAAGTACATCCATATAAATAACAAAGAGATCGAGCAGACGCTTCAGACCCTTGGCTGATCGAGACATGAGGACAGCATTATGCACGTATAAAAGAACAGGCAGACGACAAGCGTTGGGACATCCACTCCTGAATCCAGCAGGGCCATGTCCAAACCAATGATGGAAAGAGTGAAGAGAAAAGGGACTAGGATGCACCATTGGCGCACCCTCTCTTCAACTCCAGGGGCATTGTGCATTTCTTCTCCGGCCCATCCCTTACCGAAGCGGAAAGCCCCTCGTGCAAAGAATGTAAGAAGGAGAGAAGGGCCTGTTTGAACCCCATGGACCCAAGCACAGCCCTGAGCTTAGCTCTGTTGACACGATCAAAGGCTGACCTTAGGTCCATGAAGGTCAAGTGGACTGCTCTCTCCCTTGCCCTAGTATATTGAGCAGTCAACATGAAAGGATTCTGGGTTTGATCCACAGTTCCCCGTCCAGCCGTAAACCCAGACTGGGCTTCTGAAAGGTTGCTCTTATTGGCCACCCACATAGACAAGCAGTCCAGAAGGACCCTTCCCTTCACCTTAACCTCGCTATCCACCAGTGAAATGTAGCAATAACAAGCAGGGTCAGCCCTGCTGCCCTTCTTAAAGATCAGGACGATGATGGAGCATTTCCAACCAGAGGGGGCCTCCCTCTAGCCGCCGCATTGAAATGCTGCATTAGCAAGGGGCCCCACAAATCCACCTCCAATTTAAATAAATCCCCCAGAATGCCATCAGGGCCCAGGGCCTTGCCTTCTGTCAAGGACATAATGGCTTTCCTAACCTTCTCCCATTGCAAGCAAAGACCCTGTGGAGCCTCCAACTCTGGTAAGGGCCATTGCCGGATTCAACATCATAAATCGCCCCAAAATGATCCCTGCACGACTGAGGAGAAGAAATGGTCAGGGCCTGTGATCTCACTTGATCAGAAGAAAAATGGGATAGTTTGCAACCCTGCAGAACTCGACAGAGTCGTGCAGAGCACAAGCCCCCAACAACGTTTCCCAGAGCTCCCTCTTGAGAGACTTCTTCCTCTCACATTGAGCCGCAAAATAGCAAGCTCGGGCCCTCCTGACTTCGTCCCCATCGCGAGGCTGCCTGTGCAGGGTGACCATAAGTACTCTGTGGGCCTGGATACAGCATTGTCAAACCATCTACTGAGCGACGCTGGCTGGATGGCTTGAGCAGAGGTAAGAGCAGACATAATATAGGCAGCTTTATTAGCAAAAGCAATCAGAATGTTAGAATCGCAAGCCCCATCATCGAATCAGATTCCGAAATCCTGATAACAGGTGGAAAGTAAGGAAAGATAGAAATCCGCTGGAACCACCTTGGCCGATTTGAGCCTTTGCGCCTACACAACAGGAATAACCATCTGAAAGTGGCCGATAGTGGGTTATGATCACTCCAAGGGTGAAAGACTACCTTGACGTCAATTAAAGAAGTAAAAAGACATGAAGAAACAAAAATATAATCAATAATAGAAAGGCCTGTCCCAACTCCCTTGAAAATGGGGATCTGCAAAGCATTGCAGGAAATCCACCAATTTAAAAGCTTCAGTAGAGAGTGGTCTACAAACCTTCCTTGTTAAGGAGTGTAGTATTTCCTTTAGAGATCCCTCAATACAGAATGGGTGTAATATGCCTTTAGGGATCCTCATTACAAAGTGAATCTAATATTGATTTTGCGATCGTTCACTACAGAGTAAGTGGAATATTCCTGAAGGATCCCACATTACAGAGTCATTGTAATATTCCTCTGGCAATCCTTTGTTACAGAGTGTAGTATTCCTGTAGAACCCCTGCTTTAAGAGTCAGTGTAGTATTCTCCCAGGATCCCTTTCATGCAATGTAGGTGTAGCATTCAGGTAGGGATTCCTGTAGGGATATTTTTCCATAGAGAGAGTGTTGTTTTCTTGTCTGATCTGTTGCTACAGATTGAATGTAAGATACCTGCACAGAATTCTTCCAGCAGATTGAGTATGGTATCTTGGTAAGGATCACTTACTACACAGCGAGTGTAGTATTACTAAATGGTACAACAAACAATGGCAACCGTGTAATCCCCAGAAGAGCTTGTGTGTTCACAAAGTATAACAAACCGTAGCGTGAGGAGTTGCAGATTTCAATTATATACTGCTTGCATCAAAGTAATAAATCAAAAGGAATAAATCTTAGCCCCATTAGTATTTGATCGCCTGATCCAGAGGTGCGTATTTCACAGTGCATAAGGCCCCATCGATAGCATAGTTCAATGACCCCTGAGAGCGGACAAGTTATGGATTAAGCAGAACTCTCCTGGGTCTTTTTTGGGCACCACCCCCAGCGGTGAGCATATAAAACCTTCTACCGGTACCTCGTTAAATGGGCCAGCTACCCTCCCCAGCCTCAGCGCCTTTGTAATCTTGGCTCCCGCTGCTGCCTTGTGGGACCTTACAGATAACTGGTTGCGGCAGTAAGAGACCCCTAGGTTGCCAGGTGCAGGAATCCTAAAGCCATCCCTGAAGCCTTCCACAAGAATCTGGGCTGTGTTCGGGAAACTGTACTTATTTACCCGTGGTACCAATGTCGTTCTCCTTTTTGGGGAGGGAGCCTTGGTGAGGGGGTAAGTCCTCATTCTTGCTTCTTACCCCCTTTGTCCCTTGACTTTTTAAAGCATTTGGACTCAGGATGTGAGGAGAGGCCACAAAAGGAACAGGCGTGGTTAAATCTGCATGAGGCCGAAGGCCTGGTGCAGGTTCGCCTATTGAAATCCCAGCATGCCCCATCCCCTCCAACTGTGTTGGCCGGGGGGGAGGGGCCCGCTCGAAAGGACTGCCCTTGTGTATTGTCTTGACTTACGGTTTTCATGTGATGCAACCACATGATGACGACAATCTGATCCCAGGTTAAGCCAGGGTCAGTTGCTTTTGCCCTCCTAAACTCCTTATCATATTCTTTCCATCCCTCTCCCCCGTATTAATCATGGGCACAGGCAATCCTATTTTGATAGCACGCCATCTGTGTGCCTAGACCAGGGAAACGCTTTTCATTATTGTATGATAATTGGAGAACCCGTTTATCCAATTCACCAGAGTTTCCTCAATCTTTTTCTTGTGAGACCGATTGCCACAATCCCTGGAATGGGCACACTCTTTACACTTTTTTGCCTCTTCCTTATCTGCTTTATCAAATGATAAAGCAAACATATAAACATAATCCCCTTTCCGGATTTTTTCCTTTACCTCCTGCGAGATGTGTCTACCCAGACCTTTTCTGGTGGATCGTAACTCACCCAATCCTAAACTTGGTAACACTTGCTCCATACCTACTGTTGTCGAATCCTGTTTCGTGTTGTGCTCTGACTCCGTCGTTGCACTCGCTTTTTGAGGTTCAGGTCCACCCTTGACTCTCCCTGCACCACTTTGCTCCGACCCGCAAGGGCGACACAAAACCTAAATGATATTTATTCAACCACGCAAGGCCACCTTGCATGTCTGGATAAATCTGTAGGAATGCAAGGCTGTACAAATTGCTGCCTTGCGTTAATCTGCCCCAGAGAGGCGTTTCATGTGTGGGGGGGGGTTGAGTGGGGATTTTGGCACATTCCCAGTTTTTCCATAAGTGATAGACCTGGAAATGCATCAAAATGCTCCTCAGTTGAGGAGTAGCGAGGACAAATATCTTTATTTCTCCTTGTTTTTTTCCTCTTTCTACGTGTGCTGAATTCCCTATTCTCTGTGTACCCTATTACATTTAATAAGGGCTAAATTCAATTTGGGAGTAGCTACATAGATATTTCAAGTGCTCTTTTTAATAGTAATTTAAAATCCAACTTAATGGTAAAGTTGGATTTTATTATACTGTTTTGGAAATGGCACTTTTCTAAAGTAGTCATTTTCCAGTCTAAATATGAACGGTTTTACTCTCAATTTCCAGTGTCACTTTACCCCTGATGGCTGCCCCAGAGTGTATGTGTATTGTTCCCAGACAGAGAACAAAGGGATTGGGTTTAGGCAGGTGCTGCTGTGCTCTGGCTATAGTTACATTTTAAAGGATGCATCACCTGACACAGGCTAATGCAGCTGACACATAGGCCTACCCTCTCTTTTTGTCTAGCTAGCCAGTCAGGGTCCAATCACAACAGGCCACGTTTTGACATTACAGTGATAAGTCTGCACGTTTACATATAACACTTGGCATGCATTACAAAGGGCAAGGACAGAATACCAAAACAGATTTTATATATTCACTCTCTGCTGTTGAAAGGCCAGTTTCTGTTCTACGAGACTTATTTCTGAGCTTCTGGCGTATGTTAGAACTACCTCAAACTGGATTTTAGTCTTAGATGTGCGAATACACTAGATTACCATTGTATATTCCCCTTCCCACCTCGAGTACTCAGCGCCCAAGTTTAGTGTAGCAGAAGACTTCTGCCATGTTGAAAATGGCCAAAGTGAGTAGGATTAGCCGCGGAATCCTTAACCCCTTTGGTTAGGAAGTCTCTATGGGGCATTCCTACCCACTTGCTCATGCCAAGAACACGTGTTGTACTTCCAGGCACTCACTTCAGAACACTCTCTGGACTTAAAAAAACCAGAAGCTGGTCTGTTGTGCAGTCTGAGACCTGGGTAGAGCCCTGAAACTGGACCTGCTGTCTCAGGACAAAGAAGTGTCAAATGTTCTTATATAGCGCCTTTTCACCGCAAGGTCTCAAGGCGCTTGCTTTGGGAACCCGTCCTGGCTTTTCCCTGTGAGATAACCCGTACTGGGCATCCCCAAGGTGAAAGCCAGGCATCCCGCCACGGGGAGGCCATAGTGGAGATTAAGTAAACTATTGCCCAGAG
Organism: Lissotriton helveticus; assembly: GCF_964261635.1. Lineage (NCBI taxonomy): Eukaryota > Metazoa > Chordata > Amphibia > Caudata > Salamandridae > Lissotriton > Lissotriton helveticus. The sequence continues at coordinate 78,718,656 of NC_136064.1, forward strand.
TTGCAGAGTGTGAACCCGTGATTCGAGTAGGCACCGAAGCGAGAATTATCGAGTCCGTGGACATTTGGGCTCAAGACCCTGCCGCGTCTGGAATTGAACCCTGGTCCCGGGTCTGACCTCTGCTTCAGGGTCTGCCTCCTCTAACCAGTGAGCCACACTTCTCCATGTGGACTTCAAAGGTCATAAGGTCAACCTCTTCTTAAAGCTACAGAGACCCAATAGGCTACACAAGCCCTTTTCATGCAAAGACTCAGCTGACCAGTGGCAAATGGACCTAGTCTGGGCCATGCTGGGGGTTCTAGCTACCACCCTGTGAGTCCCTAAGTCTCTATCTTAGGTCCTTGCAGACTTTAGGTGTGTTCTCCTGTGGTGGAATGACATTTCAAGGGCTAAAATTAGAAGGTCAAATCTTTTACCAGGACAAACCTGGTTAGTGTATCTGCTCTGCACCCCCTTGTGGTCAGTGTCAAGTTAGGTATAGGTTCTGTTCTAACACAACCATTGACTATCATAGGCACTTTGTGCTTCTTGTTGCTATTTCTTTACATAAATCTTTCAAAATTCATATCTCTGGCACTGTAGATGGCTTCCTCATGAACTCAGCTGAGAATATTGTGAGAAAAAGAAATCAAACCTGGTGGTGTTAGTGAGCAAAAAGATGCCAAATACACAGAATAATAGCTTTGTTGTACACTTCTAAAGTTTAAACAAATATCTACTTGTCACTTATGCCACCTCCAAGTCTTTGCCCTGAAATAAGAAAAAACAGGAGTTAAGAGGCTGCTTAACATAAACTTACATCATCTGTGACTGTGACATGATTTGGCTTGGGATTGGACACCTTTCAAAAAAAGACATTTGGCATCGATAAACATTTGCATGGCCAAAACTTTTTCAGTCCATCTATTTCAGGATATATTTTTTGCAGGCAATATTTATGCCTCGAGCCCCCGTGGTGACAATGCAAAGCCCTGGTGGGTGGTTTATAGAATCACACTGAAGGAAAGAAAGTTAAACAATAAGGGCCATATGTATCAAGAAGTCATTTTGCGATTCTCAAATAGCGATTTTTTGCGAATCGCTATTTGAGAATTGCAAAATGCTATGTATGTAGGATTTGCAATACATTTTGCGAATCCTACATATTCCTTAATTGCGAATCGCAAAGTGCGATTCGCAATTTGGAATACCTCCCGATTCATTCCTATGGGCCTAGAGGCCCATAGGAATGAATGGGAAGACATTCTCAATTTGCGATTAGCAATTAGCGAATCGCAAATTGAGAATGCAATTTCAAGGGTGCAGTGGTGTCCAAAGGACACCCTGTTGCACCCCTGAAATAAGCATGGGTGCACATGTGGCACACATACATGCTCTAAGGGCACATTGCACTTGAAAAATACAAAAAAGTGCATTTTTCAAGGAAATCGCAAATTACCACCAACTTGAAGTTGGTGGTAATTTGCGATTCCTTAAGGCCAATTTGCATTTTTTGTTTGCTTTTACATTGCATTTAAGGGTTCGCAAAATTTGCGATTCCTTAAATGCGATTGCAAAATAAGGAATCGCAAATTTTGCGATTCCTTATTTTCACGCAGATTTCTTTGATACATATCATTTAGCAAAAAAAATGGGTTCGCAAATGCTAAAATTCTGCGAATTTCGGTGTTTGCGAACGCATTAGTGCTTGATACATTTGGCTCTAAATGCGTGCAGGAAGAGGCGGATGTGCGCCCGCCCTACCCCTCCCAGCCGAGGGAGATGTAATGGGTTCCTAACCCTCTAATAACCCTGAGACAGGCGGAAAGCCATCCCCACCCTCCCCCGCCTTCTGGGCACATAAGTACATGTCACTCTCAGCGATAAACCGGTCCAGACGAGGGCACAGTGTTGTTTCTCATTTCATGGCTAATATGGCTTGATTTGTTATCACACGTGAGCAAAGCCCCCGAGCGCCAGACTGCAGAGGAAGGAAAGATAAGAAAGTGTGACTGCGGACCCAGGCGAGTGATGGTTATCCCAAAATAATGGCTCCCTGGGGCGGCGGCAGCGTCTGCGCCTTCTGGTGCAAGGACAACCGGAAGTGACGGCTCTCAGGCGGCTGAGGAGGAAGCAGCACGAGTCATTGACCTTACACCCTCCATAAATCGTGTGACATCGACATACTGCAAAGGTACCGATGAGGATGTGAAATTACATGTCACAGTAACCTGTTCTGGTGCAGTGAATTTTGACACTTAAGATGAAGCGCCATCTTGGAGCGCGCGCCGCCCCTGTCAGGAATGGGCCTCTTTTCTTGCTTCTGCCAACAGACAGCACTCTATGGCCATAGACAAGTTAGGTGTCTGCTTCGTATTGCCAGGCGCTAGATGCAGGTACATAGACAACAATGCATCACTCCACGCGCAAAGATGCTGTCACAGTCATCAATGTATCCTAGGATCTCATGCCAAAGAAGGTGTCCAGCACACCCAAGCCTCCGTCTCTCTCATGCATAAAGGTGTCCTGGACATGCATCCCGCCAGCTCCTTCACAAACAGTGTGTCTTCGACGTCGATGTGTCTTACCATCTCTTGCATGGACAGGGTGTTGGACACACCAATGCATCCCGCCATCTCCTGCAGAAACAGTGTGTCTTCGACGTCGATGCATCCAACCATCTCTTGCACGGACAGGGTGTTGGACACACCAATGCATCCCGCCATCTCCTGCACAAACAGTGTGTCTTCGACGTATGCGTCCAACCATCTCTTGCACGGACAGGGTGTTGGACACACCAATGCATCCTGCCATCTCCTGCACAAACAGCGTGTCTTCGACGTCGATGCGTCCAACAATCTCTTGCATGGACAGGGTGTTGGACAAACCAATGCATCCCGCCATCTCCTGCACACAGTGTGTCTTCGACGTCGATGCATCCAACAATCTCTTGCATGAGCAGGGTGTTGACCCACCAATGCATCCCGCCATCTCCTGCACAAACAGTGTGCCTTAGATGTCGATGCGTCCAACCATCTCTTGCATGGACAGGGTGTTGGACACACCAATACATCCCGCCATCTCCTGCACAAACAGTGTGTCTTCGACGTCGATACGTCCAACCATCTCTTGCATGGATAGGGTGTTGGACACACCAATGCATCCCGCCATCTCCTGCACAAACAGTGTGTCTTTGACGTCGATGCATCCAACCATCTCTTGCATGGACACGGTGTTGGACACACCAATGCATCCCGCCATCTCCTGCACAAACAGTGTGTCTTCGACGTAGATGCATCCAATCATCTCTTGCATGGACAGGGTGTTGGACACACCAATACATCCCACCATCTCCTGCACAAACAGTGTGTCTTGGACATCAATGAATCTAACCATCTCTTGCATGGACAGGGTGTTGGACACACCAATACATCCCGCCATCTCCTGCACAAACAGTGTGTCTTCGACATCGATGCGTCCAACCATCTCTTGCATGGATAGGGTGTTGGACACACCAATGCATCCCGCCATCTCCTGCACAGTGTGTCTTTGACGTCGAAGCGTCCAACCATCTCTAGCATGGACAGGGTGTTGGACACACCAATGCATCCCGCCATCTCCTGCACAAACAGTGTGTCTTTGACGTCGATGCATCCAACCATCTCTTGCATGGACAGGGTGTTGGACACACCAATGCATCCCGCCATCTCCTGCACAGACAGTGTGTCTTCGACGTAGATGCATCCAACCATCTCTTGCATGGACAGGGTGTTGGACACACCAATAAATCCCACCATCTCCTGCACAAACAGTGTGTCTTGGACGTCGATGCGTCCAACCATCTCTTGCATGGACAGGGTGTTGGACACACCAATGCATCCCGCCATCTCCTGCACACAGTGTGTCTTTGATGTCGATGCATCCAACCATCTCTTGCATGGACAGGGTGTTGGACACACCAATGCATCCCACCATCTCCTGCACAAACAGCGTGTCTTCGACGTCAATGCGTCCAACCATCTCTTGCATGGACAGGGTGTTGGACACACCAATGCATTCCACCATCTCCTGCACAAACAGTGTGCCTTCGACGTCAATGCGTCCAAATATCTCTTGCATGGACAGGGTGTTGGACACACCAATGCATCCCGCCATCTCCAGCACAGTGTGCCTTCGACGTCGATGCGTCCAACTATCTCTTGCATGGACAGGGTGTTGGACACAGCAATGCATCACTCCATCTCCTGCAACAAGAGGTGTCACTGATGAAAATTCATGCTTCCATCTCGTGGATGAAGAGGTTGTCATGGGTGCTGGTGTGTCTTCATCACCTCAACAAAGAAGGCATTCAAAAACACAATGTGTCCCACCACCTCGTGCACATAGAAGGTGGTGCAGAAACCAATGCCTCCCACCACCTTATGCACAAAGATGGCATCATAGACACGAGTGCATCCCGCCACCTCCTACAAAACGGAGTGTCTTGGACAATAATGTGTCTGACCATCTCCTGCATGGACAGGGTGTCAGAGACACCAATGCATCACTACATCTCCTGCAAGAAGAGGTGTCACTGATACAAACTCATGCTTCCATCTCATGGACGTAGAGGTTGTCATGAGTGCCGAAGTGTCTTCATTAACTCAACAAAGAAAGCATTGCAAAACTCAGTGCTTCCCACCACCTCATGCACAAAGATGGTGCTGTGGACACAAATGCATCCCACCACCTCATGCACAAAGAGGGCGTTATAGAAATCAGTGTATCCCGCCATCTCCGGCACAAATGGGTGCATATGTACAAGGAGTTAATGCCGCCGTAGTTGTCGATTTTTTGACTTTGCGGCAGCTTTTTTTTAATTGCTGTATTTACAAATTGCCACTAACTGCAGTTAGCTGCAGTTTTTCGGCATAAACATGAACTTTTAGGATCGCCACTTCTGTTAGCGGGACTTAAGAAAAACGAGATGCAAGGTAGGCGTGCCCGTGCAAAAACTGCTGGTAATCCCACTTCGCGATATATACAAGGAATTCCTTGTATGGTGCAAAACCCAAAAAACTGCCTCTAACTCAAGTTACAGGCAGTTTTAAGACCAGAAAATAGCTGGTCTTAAAAATGGTGCAAACACTTGGGGCCTCATAGGACCCGGACCCCTAGTATGATCCCCGCCCCGCTCCCAGTTATGCACAAACACTACTGAAGACTTCTTGAGTGTGGGTATAAACGACCATGTTTAATATTCATAACACACATAAACATGAAAAATAATAAAGGATATTAATAACACATATTAATAACATATATTGCATCATGCTTTTGTAAATCACATATTGTCAATTTTAATATCTACAATCAAATCTTAATTATCTTCAGAAATTAGCAATTCACATATTGCTACCAGCACTGAGGGGCCCTCTGACTCGGCTCTCCCAATTTGAGAACCACGCAAGGCGCGACCCACCTGCGTCCTTTAGAGGTAGACCCTAGCCCTCTGGACCTTGTCCGCCATAATCTGGGGCCTACCCCCTACCACCAGGCTGCCAAGGAGGCTATAAGGGGATAACCAGGGGCCGGTTCCTCCTACTCTAATTCGTGACCTGGTGCCCGTGCCTTCCCAGCCGGTATCCCCATTCTACCAGCGGAGACCTCACCTTCCCTCCCCTTAGTGCTGGCCTAGGGAATATGTAAGGAGGACTCCCTTTCAAACCTTGAGAGTCAATGCTCTGTGTCCTCTGTACCATCAAACCCCCCACCCCCAAAATCCTAAATAACGGGACGGGTGGGTGGGAGATAGCAGCAGCAGCACGTGGGTTCCAAGGCCTAAATAGGCCACTGCTCCTCCCTCTTCCCACGCCGAGCCCCAGACCGGAAACACTTCACAGGGCCTTGACCCGGAAGTACTTCCTACTCCAATGGCCGGCTGCCACTGGGCACTCCGGCAAAGCTGTTTTGGGGGCGGGCGTGGATCCCGGGGGCTTGGCCCTAACGATGCGCTGCGCTACCACTCGCGCTTGCTCATTTTAGAAGGTTTTGGTGCTGGACAGTGCTGCAAGGAATGTTGTTGCGCTGCCCTGCAACAAAACTACAGGGCAAGAATGCACACCATCAATAAGATAGGGTGCATTCCTTGGTCTCATTCATGAATAGTGTTGCATCGCTGCGACAAAACAGTGTTGCAACACTTTTCACTACGCCCTTTTTGCGACACCATGGATGCACTAAATTCACTGTACGGCGCTCCATGCCTCAATTAAAGACAGATACGTCTGGAATCTTGATGTATCTGTCAGCACCAAAGTCATGCATTGCTGCAGTTGTTTCACAAGCATAATGCAACTCCAGCAATGCATGAGGCCAGACCATCCGTGTGGCACTGCGTCACCCTTACGCCTGTCATAAGGCAGGAGTAAGCTTCTGATGCAGTGGCGTCTTACAATAGTTGCATTTAAATCTGATGGATTTAACTGCGCCACTCCTATGAGGCTTTGTTGCATGGGAATGCCCACCTTGCATACATCATACTTGATGCAGGTATAATGCGGCACAGGGCTTCACAAGGTACCGCATATACCTAGATGCGTCACTTTACAAATACGCTGCAACGTGGTGCAAGAAAATCATGCTGCAAGTGTGTCAAGAAAATGGCGCGCCGGTGGGGTGAAACTGTCAGAAGGGGCTCGTGAATAAGCCCCCCTGTCTTTTTGTCCTACGCTGGCAGGCGTGTAACAGAGGCACCCGCAGCCCCCGTGGTGCGGTGTGCTCCCAGGCTGCAGGGGGACTCCTCAGCACAGCACTCGGGCTACAGAGCTCCTGATTGAGCCTGGAGGAGGCCCCTCCACGTGCCTTGCGGGGAGTCCCCCTCGAGTTTCGTGACGCCAGTGTACACTTATGCACAATGGCTGCCATGCACCAACGCAGGCACCCTTGGGCCATGGTGCAAGGGGGACTGTGTTGCGGAATTGATTGTTGTTGTAGCTCAGTCTCTTCTCAAGATGTCTGCAGGTGAGGCTGGATTAGTGAAGGGCTGGAGTATATCAGTTGTCCTTCTTGGAGTGTTGTTTGCATGGTCTTTTCTTGAGGGATGCCAGGGTGTTGGCGCAGTTAGTGACCCATTGGTGGAGCTTGCGCGCTGCGGTGTTAGCATCTGTAAGCGTTGGCGGAGTTGTGGTGCTGAGGACGTTGACTGAAAGTTCTTCGGGGGCCTTGATCCAGCTGCGACAGGGTGGACGCAATGATGGTGTACGGTGGGCGTGGTGAAGGTGTGATGTGGACAATCAAGGTCGGTACAGGAGAGTCTGTGGTGTGGCTGTAGTTACAGTTCCCACTGGTGGAGAAGACGGGCTCGAGCGTGTGTCAAGCTATGTGAGTTGGTACGGTGACTAGCTGCTTGAGTCCATGTTTGCTAGGTTCCCCAGGAGGGAGGTGGTGTTCTGGTCACTGGGGTTGTCCGGGTGGAACTTGAGGTCTCCGAGTAGGACGTAGTTGGTGGATGCGATAGCCTGGAGTGCGATGAGGTCTACAATGACATCGGTGAATGGGGGTTCATGGCCCCAAGGAGGATGGTGTTGGGGTTGGTCCGGGACTGGAAGTGGAGGTGATCCATGGTCACCGTCTGATCATGAGAGTGCATGGTCAGTCGGAATGTGCTTTTTCAGACCATGGCAAGCCTCCTTCTGGCCGCTCGGGGTGGTCCGTGCAGGTGAATTTGTAGCCATCGTGGATGGTGATAGCAATGCCCAGTCGGGAGAAGAGGTTGGTCCAGGTTTTCGTGAAGAATACGATGTCTGAAGAGGTGGCATAGAGGAGGTCCCAGATTTGTGTTGCATGTTTGTAGAGGGACCGCACATTGAGGAGGATGCAGTTGAGCCGGTCAGCTGCGCTGTTGGTCGGTTGGACGGTAGGAGGCGCTGGTGTGCTAATGTGGCAGATGGTGCATTTGCAGTTTTGGCAGGCGTAGGGTGCAAGAGAATTCTACAGTGTTGCTAGAAGGGAGGCGTTGTGGCGTCCAGGATGGTGGCGAAGAGGGTGCTGGCGTCGTAGCGGTGGAGTGTCAGAGAGGAAGAGTCCTTGTTACTGGGCACAGTCCAGGAGCGGACGGATGCAGACGGGCTTGCCTTTGGCGCACCAGTGGTACGCCCTTTGTGCATGGCCACACAGTGGCTGCTATAATGTAGCCTGGACAGCTGGGAGGTGGGAAACACGGGATAGAACACTGGAGGGGGTGGGGACGCGGGGGTTGTAAATATAATTCATTTAAATTCATACTTCGAGGTCGGGTCCCGCGTTTTCTGTACTCCTGCTCTCCTACGTCTGCTTCAGGGAACAGGAAGCAGGCAGCCAGGCTCCCTCCCCTAAGCCAATCAAAATGCTGCAATGTGCCATTGTAATTGTTCTTGAGCGTCGTGACAAGGCGTTCAGCCAGGGACTGGAGGGGTAGGCATGTGCTCCATGCAGGCTGTAATGCAGGCTACATTGAGAACAGGGATGTGCGCATGATTGCTTTGGGCAGCTTGAGAGGGCCAACCAAACAGTCATTGCGCAATTGAGTGAGCATACCACTCTGCCCCTGCCCTGCTCCATGAGCAGAGGAGCCTCACTCCCCCTCCCGCCTGCAAAGGAAACATGTCATGAGTACGTCAGAAAGTTATCATCATGTTATGTTTCCTCTTCTTGCATTGCTTGATGCTCTTCTGCCATAGTGGATGAGCCGCCACTGGGGGTGCTTGACCCACAGATGCTAGGCATGGGCCCGACTCGACCCCTGTGCCTCCTCCGCTACACCTATCACCTTCTCCTCATCTGGACATTGGCACTGTGGGGCAATCCGCTGCACTCTCACTAAATCTGTGACTCAGCCAGTAGGAGCGTCAGCCAGGTGGGATTTCACAAGCCTCGGTACAGCAGTCACCACCAAGTCCACTGGGAAACCTCCAGAAGCAGGTGATGCAACAGGGCCCCCTTAGGCGTGAAGTTGCAGCGCTCTCACCACACAAGTCCGGCGCAGCTTAGGGGCCTCACCCTCCACATCGTCTGGCCAATGCAAAATCCTCCAGCCTGTGATGCCGAGAGGCGCGGCCCATCGTTGGTAATCTCCTCCGTGCACCACAGTGTAGTGGTGGCGCCTGGTATGCGATGCATACCTACCTACATTGGTCCGCAGGAGTGCCTCTGATGTTCACAGCTCCAAACGGCACCAGGCGGTTTTCTCACACAGGTCAGCAACGTGTCTCCATGCAAACTGGCAGACTTCACCACCAGGTAAGGGCGATCGCTGACGCCTCAATGTCTACCGTCACGGCCCAGCAACTCCACAGCCCCTCCCCATCCCACTCCCGGTCCCAGACACAGGCCCAGCGAGGCTTCCAGGCCCTGGGGATTGACTGCTCTTTCAAGGTTTTGGATGCAATGGTATTGCAAGGAGTGCGCAATGATGTGACGCATCACTGATTTTGCTCAGCGATGCGCCTCTTTTCATGATTGTGGTACAAAAGGGGGTGGTGATGGACGGAGCATCTGAACCAATCGAACACTCACACCCAATCAACAGATCTGGGTTTGATCCATCACCGTTCTTTAGCCCATTCTGCCACCCCAGTTCAGACATGACTATATGCAAATCAGTCTGACCCTGTGCCTCATTGGAACAGTCCAGCCCGAACTGCCAAGCCATGCCTTCCCTGGACCGGAAACAAGCTTCCGAGGACCAGTTTCTGGCATTCCAGCCGTCTTCAGCCCGGCTTGCTTAAATCCAGTGGCAAAGTGAGCAAGGGACTCTCGTCTGAGCATACCCTGCCACACTTATGGCGGCCAAAGCGGTACAAAAGGGGGTGGTGATGGACGGAGCATCTGAACCAATCAAACACTCACACCCAGTCAAAGTATCTGGGTTTGATCCATCACCGTTCTTTAGCCCACTCTGCCACCCCAGTTCAGACATGACTATATGCAAATCAGTCTGACCCTGTGCCTCATGGGAACAGTCAAGCCCGAACTGCCAAGCCATGCCTTCCCTGGACCGGAAACAAGCTTCCGAGGACCGGTTTCTGGCATTACAGCCGTCTTCAGCCCGGCTTGCTTGAATCCAGTGTCAAAGTGAGCAAGGGACTCACGTCTGAGCATACCCTGCCACACTTATGGCGGCCAAAGCGGTACAAAATGGGGTGGTGATGGACGGAGCATCTGAACCAACCAAACACTCACACCCAGTCAAAAGATCTGGGTTTGATCCATCACCGTTCTTTAGCCCACTCTGCCACCCCAGTTCAGACATGACTATCTGCAAATCAGTCTGACCCTGTGCATCATAGGAACAGTCCAGCCCGAACTGCCAAGCCATGGCTTCCCTGGACCGGAAACAAGCTTCCGAGGACCGGTTTCTGGCTTACAGCCATCTTCAGCCCAGCTTGCTTGAATCCAGTGGCAAAGTGAGCAAGGGACTCACGTCTGAGCATACCCTGCCACACTTAAGGCGGCCAAAGCGGTACAAAAGGGGGTGGTGATGGATGGAGCATCTGAACCAATCAAACACTCACACCCAGTCAAAAGATCTGGGTTTGATCCATCACCGTTCTTTAGCCCATTCTGCCACCCCAGTTCAGACATGACTATATGCAAATCAGTCTGACCCTGTGCCTCATGGGAACAGCCCAGCCCGAACTGCCAAGCCATGCCTTCCCTGGACCGGAAACAAGCTTCCGATGACCGGTTTCTGGCATTACAGCCGTCTTCAGCCCGGCTTGCTTGAATCCAGTGGCAAAGTGAGCAAGGGACTCACGTCTGAGCATACCCTGCCACACTTATGGCGGCCAAAGCGATACAAAAGGGGGTGGTGATGGACGGAACATCTGAACCAATCTAACACTCCCACCCAGTCAAAAGATCTGTGTTTGATCCATCACCGTTCTTTAGCCCACTCTGCCACCCCAGTTCAGACATGACTATATGCAAATCAGTCTGACCCTGTGCCTCATGGGAACAGTCCAGCCCGAACTGCCAAGCCATGACTTCCCTGGACCGGAAACAAGCCTCCGAGGACCGGTTTCTGGCATTACAGCCGTCTTCAGCCCGGCTTGCTTGAATCCAGGGGCAAAGTGCACAAGGGACTCACGTCTGAGCATACCCTGCCACACTCATGGCGGCCAAAGCGGTACAAAAGGAGGTGGTGAATGACGGAGCATCTGAACCAATCAAACACTCACACCCAGTCAAAAGATCTGGGTTTGATCCATCACCGTTCTTTAGCCCACTCTGCCACCCCAATTCAGACATGACTTTATGCAAATCAGTGTGACCCTGTGCCTCATGGGAACAGTCCAGCCCGAACTGCCAAGCCATGCCTTCCCTGGACCGGAAACAAGCTTCCGAGGACTGGTTTCTGGCATTACAGCCGTCTTCAGCCCGGCTTGCTTAAATCCAGTGGCAAAGTGAGCAAGGGACTCACGTCTGAGCATACCCTGCCACACTTATGGCGGCCAAAGCGGTACAAAAGGGGGTGGTGATGGACGGAGCATCTGAACCAATCAAACACTCACACCCAGTCAAAAGATCTGGGTTTGATCCATCACCGTTCTTTAGCCCACTCTGCCACCCCAGTTCAGACATGACTATATGCAAATCTGTCTGACCCTGTGCCTCATGGGAACAGTCCAGCCCGAACTTCAAGCCATGCCTTCCCTGGACCGGAAGCAAGCTTCAGAGAACCGGTTTCTGGCATTACAGCCGTCTTTAGCCCGGCTTGCTTGAATCCAGTGGCAAAGTGAGCAAGGGACTCACGTCTGAGCATACCCTGCCACACTTATGGTGGCCAAAGCGGTACAAAAGGGGGTGGTGATGGACGGAGCATCTGAACCAATCAAACACCCACACCCAGTCAAAAGATCTGGGTTTGATCCATCACCGTTCTTTAGCCCACTCTCCCACCCCAGTTCAGACATGACTATATGCAAATCAGTCTGACCCTGTGCCTCATGGGAACAGTCCAGCCCGAACTGCCAAGCTATGCCTTCCCTGGACCGGAAACAAGCTTCCGAGGACCGGTTTCTGGCATTACAGATGGCAGTTCGGGCTGGACTGTTCCCATGAGGCACAGGGTCAGACTGATTTGCATATAGCCATGTCTGAACTGGGGTGGCAGAGTGGGCTAAAGAACGGTGATGGATCAAACCCAGATCATTTGACTGGGTGTGAGTGTTTGATTAGTTCAGATGCTCCGTCCATCACCACCCCCTTTTGCACCGCTTTGGCAGCCATAAGTGTGGCAGGGTATGCTCAGACGTGAGTCCCTTGCTCACTTTGCCACTGGATTCAAGCAAGCCGGGCAGAAGACGTCTGTAATGCCAGAAACCGGTCCTCGGAAGCTTGTTTCCGGTTCAGGGAAGGCATGGCTTGGCAGTTCGGGCTGGACTGTTCCCATGAGGCACAGGGTCAGACTGATTTGCATGTAGCCATGTCTGAACTGGGGTTGCAGAGTGGGCTAAAGAACGGTGATGGATCAAACCCAGATCTTTTGACTGGGTATGAGTGTTTAATTAGTTCAGATGCTCCATCCATCACCACCCCCTTTTGTACCTCTTTTCATGATTGCAGTCCTGAATTTCCTCTTTCCCTGGGACTCTGACTGGTCATCCTGGCAGTTGGGAGGCTTGGGGGGGGGGGGGTTGATCTGTGCTGCACTTGGTCCTGACTGCTCCATTCAGCATTGTTTTTCCCCCCTATTTTTCATTGGAGGTGGACTTATAGGCTATTTTTACCTCTAGAGGCAAAAAAACTGCATTGGGCTGGCTAATATGAGTTTTTGGCCGCTAATGGGCCTTTTGTCAGTTTTTGCCCACTAACGTCAGAATCTGTATCGCCTTCAAGCTTGTGTAAACAGCAGTTTTCACCGTTGCTACTTGAAGCTATAGCCATGTAGCGTCATGTTGTAAATACATCGATAACAGGCTGATAGTTTTTGGTGATAGGACGCTTTAGGAAAATTGCTGCTAACTAGCGTTTGCATTAATTAGCTGCAGTTCTCGTACATATACCTCAGAGTGTCTCGGACAATAATGTGTCTGACCATCTCTTGCATGAACAGGGTTTCAGAGACACCCATGCATCACTGCATCTCCAGCATGAAGATCTACCATCTGGTGGACAAAGAGGACGTCATGGACATAAATGCCTCTCTCCGTCCCCACAATGAAGTCTAGATTAGTCTCCAGGATTCATAAAGCACATGGTTGCCTAACAGGGCGTCCCAGCAGTAAGCAGAGAGCAAGTGAAGAAGAGATGATATTATTCAAACAGGAATGTTTTTAAGAATTTTCTAAAAGAAAGCTCAGATTCCATCTTCCTTCTCTGTAAACGAAGGGCATTCCACAGCTTAGGAACAATGTAAATTGATACTTGTATAGCGCACTACTCACCCGCTAGAGTCTCAAGGCGCTTATTCGAATACCGCTGTGGAACCCATCCTGGCTTTCCCTGTGAGGTGTCCACTCCTGGGCACCCCCAAGTTGGAGGCCAGGCATCCTAGAGTTGTTGGGGCCGTTGTGGAGATTAAGCAAGCTATTGCCCAGAGTTGCAGAGTAGGACTCCATGATTGGAATAAGGCACCGATGCGAGAATTATCAGGTCCGTGGAATTTTGAGCCCAAGACCCGCCGAGGCGGGGAATTGAACCCTGGTCCCAGGCTAGACCGCTGCATCAGGGTCTGCCGCTCTAACCGTTGAGCCACACTTCTCCACTGACAGCAAAGGAGCGGCGGCCAGCTCTGGCTTTATTGAATCTTGGAACAAGACGTTGCTGAGTGGCTGATCTCAGATGCCTTGTAGGCTGATGAAGTGTCAGAAGGTTTTGGATCAATGTGGATTCTTTGTTGTGCATTGCTTTGTGTGCCAACCAGAGGACCTTGAAGTGTATCCTCTTGTGCAACAGAAGCCAGTGCAAGGAGGTTCTGGTGGCAGTTACCAGCTGAAACTTAGGGATGTTCCGCACTGTACGCACTGCTGCATTTGGTATCATTTACAGACTTTTAATAACTGATTTGGGGTTGCTGAGATATAAGGTATTTCCATGGTCTAGGCAAGACATTATCAGACCTTGTACTACGATTTTACGTGTGTAATCCGACAGCAACCTCAGTAATCTCCGGAGAGTGCTAAGAAGGCCAAAACAAGGGGCCACTCATTTTTTCACTTGTGTTGCATTGGTGACCCCCTTATTAATCCAGACCCCAAGACTTTTCACCTCTTCCTCAGGGGTGGGTTTACTGCCCATGCATATGGGCCATTTCGGGTCTAGCCACAGCGCAGGATTTTTTCCTGCCACCAGCATGTCTCTTTTACTTCCATGTAGTTTGAGGCTGCTGGCAGCTATCCAGTTCACTACGTGATTCAGACATTTGTCCAGGAGGATATAGGTAATGTCCATCTGTTGCGAAAGACTTATAATAATTTGAGTGTCGTCCGCATAAGAAATAACAGTATAGCCATATTTTTTGATCATCTCAACCAAGAGACTTACAAAACTTTTTAAACGTATTGGGCTGAAAGAAGACCCTAGCGGTATCCCACAATTCCAAGTTAAGATGTTTTATTGTTTATCCCCGTAAATAACCTGAAACGTTCTTTTTTGAATGAAGGAATGGAATGGGTACATCCATCTCATCCACACCAGTGCATCCCATCCACTCATGCTGAAAGAAGACGCTGTGGACACCAATGCATCCTACCATCTCATGCACATAGAAGCTGCTTCAGACACTAGTGCATCCCACCCACTCAAGCAGACTGAAGATGCAGTAAACACCAATGCATTGCACCATCTTATGCACATAGAAGGTGCTGCGGACACCAGTGCATCCCATCCACTCATGCTGAAAGAAGAAGCTGTGGACACCAATGCATCCTACCATCTCATGCACATAGAAGGTGCTGCAGACACCAGCGCATCCCACCCACTCAGGCTTAAAGAAGTTGCTGTGGACACCAATGCATCCCTCCCTCGCATGCACATACAAGGTGCTGCAGACACCAATGCACCCACCAACTCATACAGAAAGAAGATGCTGTGAAGACCAATGCATCCCAACCATCTCATCCACATAGAAGGTGCTGCAGACACCGCAGATCCCACCCACTCATGCAGAAAAAAGATGCAGTGGGCACAAATGCATCTTACCCACTCATACAGAAAGAAGATGGGGACCCCAATGTATCCCACTACCCCATGCACATAGAAAAGGTGCTGCAGACACTAGCACATCCCACCCACTCATGCAGAAAGAAGATGTGGACTCCAATGCATCCCACCATCTCATGCACATAGAAGGTGCTGCACACACCAGTGCATCCCACCCACTCAGGCAGAAAGAAGATGTGGACTCCAATGCATCCTAATGTCTCATGCACATAGAAGGTGCTGCACACACCAGTGCATCCCACCCACTCAGGCAGAAAGGAGATGTGGACTCCAATGCATCCCACCATCTCATGCACATAGAAGGGGCTGCAGTCACCAGCGCATCCCACCCACTCAGGCAGAAAGAAGATGTGGACTCCAATGCATCCTACCATCTCATGCACATAGAAGGTGCTGCACACACCAGTGCATCCCACCCACTCAGGCAGAAAGAAGATGTGGACTCCAATGCATCCTACCATCTCATGCACATAGAAGGGGCTGCAGACACTAGAGCATCCCACCCACTCAGGCAGAAAGAAGATGTGGACTCCAATTCATCCCACCATCTCATGCACATAGAAGGTGCTGCAAAGACCAATGCATCCCACCCACTCATGCAGAAAGAAGATGTGGACACCAATGCATCCTACCATCTCATGCACATAGAAGGGGCTGCAAAGACCAATGCAACTGCTAACGCGGGATTTCTGGTCTATTGCTGTTAATCCAGATCCCAATTCAGGTCGACTAAATCGTTGGTACCTGTCATTGAGTAAAAGGCAATCCACTACTAGGTTAATCAAGAAAGAACTTACACCACTCTAAAGAACCACTTACCACTGGAAAAGGTTTAAAAGTTTATTATAAAACCAAAGCTATCTGGAGATACAAGCACCTCAGAATGAGGTTCAAAAGATAAACAGGTGTCAAGATAAACATAAAATCTCTAAATGCTCGTAGTCGACAGAATAGAATTACCAAGATCAGCTCAAAGGTCATTAAAGTTGCGAGAATAGCTACGAGTTGCAACTTTAGAGTCATTTACAGAAAGGAAAATACAGGTTAGTCTGTCCCTACACTAGACTAAGTGACATCCCTACTTAACAAGATCTTTACCTAAAAAGGTGTCAGCTGTGGTGACTTCCAAAGAAGATCACACACTTCCCTTAGCCTTTGTCTCAAAGTCGAAGTCTTGCAGTTCCCTATCTGCCTACCCATCCGCTCTCTCTTAGGCTCCTCAGATCATCTGCTCTAACTCCACCCCGGGGTGCTGTCCCTAATACAAAATCACTTTTCCAATAGGAACGCCCCTGGAGACGCCTCTCACGTGGTGTTGGTTCTGGCGGCAACTTCCATGCTGGTACTCCTCGGGACCCTTCGTTAAAGTTGACCTTGCTTCCCAGGCTTCTCTCCGGCAAGACGGTACCCCCTAGAAATTCCTGAAGACTCCTACAGGCCTGTGCCTGGCTCTCTTGAACAAAAGTCTATTCATCACTTTCCTGATAAAACCCCCTCGCACCTGCAAAAGACACTTTCTCTGTGGGCCCCAAATTCCGGCCTCCACCATATCTGGAAGTCGTAAACCATGTAACAGGATTTACAGTTAGTGTCTAGCACGACTTTTCTCTAACGAGCACATACAGATCAAAGAAGCAACTTTATCTATTTAGGCCTATTACATTACATGAAACGGGCCTCTGCACTGTGCACATTTAATTTTCTTTGTTTAAACAATATTCTAACAAACACACATTACTATAACACATCTATTTAAAACATTTCAATTCTATGATTAATAATACTTTGCAGTAAAATGACATTAGAATCCAAGTTACTTAAAAGTGTAGCAGCATCTTTCGTTTCTTGTGAAATGTCATGTGGCCTACACATTTCCATGGTTTGCAGAATTACATTTCTATTTCACACAGCCCCATAACGTGAGACTCTAACATCATTCTAACATTTCTACAAATCTCTACATTACTTGTTCACACTGATATATGTATCCCTATTCTAATTACACTCGTATATATCTTCACTCTACAGTTTTGACACTCTTGTGTATTCTATTCTAAACTAATACAACGTGCTTGGAAATATGGTGCACTTCTATATTTTTCAGATTTGTGCTCTCTCAATCCCCCCTTTGATGACTTCCAGTAGTCATCATCATCACAACACCCTCTCTAAGGTATAGAGTATCAAACTGAAGTCGTTGCAATATTCCCTTGTTTCATCTCCTCTAGAGCCCTTAGACTCCGGTACTGATTCTCCTGCATCGCAGCTAATCTCCTCCCCTGCTCTCGCATGGATCTCTGCAACCTGTTTGCTCTATACCATTTGTACAGTTTCATCAACCCCCACAAAGCGATTACACAAATCACAATTATGATGATAGGTTTCAATATGTACCAAATGATATTCTTTCCCAGGTTGGCAAACCAACCTCCAACTTTACCCATTCCTTGACCTACTTTTTCCCACACTGTTACCTTTGTTAAATCCTCTATCTCATGGTGTATTTCAGTAATGTTTCGAATGTACTTTTCTAGAGGTTTTGAATTGTCTGGAATGTAAGTGCAACATTCCTGGACCTTCAAAGCCTTGCAGACTCCTCCCTCTTTGGCCAACAGAACGTCTAGAGCAAGTCGGTTCTGAAGAACCATTGCCCTTATCGATTGCATCTCTCCCTCCACCAGCATTAAAGATCTAGCAGTACTGGCGGACAACCTATCTACAACTGTTGCCAATCTTCTTATCTCAACATCATTTAGTGCTATCCCCAAAATAGGAAACATAGCACCAAATACATCTCCAACTACCTCCTCAGCGCTTACATCCCTTCTTCTTCTAGTTTGTTTTCCTCTCTTTTTGGTTTCTAAGTCCTCAGCATGGTATATTTTGGGAAAGACAATTGCTAAATAACATGATCCATACCAATTATCTGGTAGTTTCACGTATGCATTTCTTCCACAAACAAAATATACATTCGGGATCACTTGCATTTCCTTTAAGAAATCTTTAGAATAGTACTCTAATTGGAAAGCATGTTCACAACTGACTTCTCCCACAAACACATTCTCATAATATGTTTGACTTCTGTGTATACACAGCTTTCCCCTTTTCTCTCGGTCTAAAGCTATTGGACCATTGCTACCCTTTCTTTGGTGTGCCCTTTCTTCCTCGGTCCAATCTGTTTTCCACTGTCCTGAAGCTTTTAGGACCCTTTGTCTTCTATATCGATCATACACCTGCCCTATAAACCTTTTCTCTAACCTAAACTCTTGTAATAATCCCATTTATTGAGGTGTTTATAATTTGGCACCTCTGGCAATATCGAGTCAAAGTTCGAGAAGTAATACTCAAACCCCTCACGTTCATAAAATATGCTCAGCAACAAACTACATGAGATTCCATAGGTCAATGGAAGATGATGATACCTGATGCCTTCATCTACAGAGGCTGGCAACTGCATGCAGACATAGCAGTTCTTCGCCTCCATGACATCAATATATTCATAAAGCAATTTGGCATAAGCATTTGATTTAAAATTCCCCTGTGATTCGTCTGCATGTAATCTCTTAATCTCAGCATATAACAAAGCTTTCTCTTTCGCTGTGTTTTCCCCCTGTTTGCCAGCCGTAGGAGGCTTCTGTGTTGATACACTCTTTGCTTCCTTTTCTATTTTCACGTCATGTTCATGTCCCACTACATATGATACAGTAACCACTAAAACTATAAGAGAAATCACTACCACTAAAAGTGTGCCTACTATGCATTTTGCCCTGCGGTTCGGGTTGCCAGCCTCCATGGTCTCAAGACAGTGTAGCTCTGGTTTTCTTTCACAGTACAAAGTCTTTTTTTCTTTGCTTCTCCAATCTTTCAAACCACACCTGGAAGCTGAAAATCCCCTCCGCAAAACAGTCTCTGAGTTCTGTAGCAATAGACAACCTTAGTCCTTCTCCATCCTCTAAAATGAAATCCCTAATTTCTTCTTCTTCTTCGTGACGCTAGGTTATCTCTCAATCTGTATTTACAAAGTTCTTTGCAAAGTCTTTAGCAATCCGAAATTATGCGTGTTCCAAGAACTCCCACCACTTGCTCGAATATTTCCAAACGAAGAAGGATTCCCTCAAGTATTGGACACCTTGAACAGCAACACGGAAATTCAACTGTGTTTAGGATCAATTCTCTTATTCCGCTCAGAAGAGGACGATAGACGATGTTGAGTGTCAGCAGCCCTTCGACCTCCGCTCCTGGTATCAGCAACTCTACTTCCATGGTTATAATTGGGTCAGTTCTGGTCAGGGTCACTTTCCTCACCCTCCCAGTTCTGCGTCCCTCGGACATCTGTAGCGAGGTAGGTCCACTCAGGAGTAGCGTATCTTCTGCAAGGCACCCGCACCCTCCTTGATCTTCTCGGACCTTCCTGTTCTTGTCCTCGTGCACTTTCTTCTGGATCTGAGTCTTCGGATATAGGAGCAAGAGTTTCCTCTCGAGCTGGCTTCAAGCTTGGCCTCCTTTTTCTTTCAGGCCAGGTAGCTGCTCCACGCCTTGTTCTCCTATTTCTTGTCCGTTCACTCAGTTCTGGATAACTCTGAACTTGTTCTGTGTCTGAGTTGTTTTCACAGCAGCTTTCTCCTTCAGTGGCAACTTCAGTTTCACTGCCGTTCTGTCTTTCTTCTTCTTCTGGATCTGTGACACTCCCCACTTCTTCAGACACCCCCACAGCTTGACTGATCCCCTCTTGTGATTCTTCCTCCACAACTGGATTTTCGTCTGTGAGAGGAGCTGTTTCTTCAAGGGGTGCTGGAACTCTTCGAGTATGGGAAGCGTGGATCCAATTTGGCAGCCCTCCGCACTTCACGGCAGTGTTCGTTGTTAAGATGATCTGGTAAGGTCCTTTCCAGCGCACGTCTAAGCAGTTCTTCCGGACGTGCTTCTTCACCACTATCCAGTCACCTGGACACAGGTCGTGGCATTGATCTCTTGAGGATGGAACTTCTGCGACCTGTACCTGAAGAGACACAGAATGAATGGCGTCAGACAACCCCTTGCAATAATCCAGGATCAGGTCATCTGTAATGTTCAACAATGCGGTTGTTGGGACAGTTGGAAGTCTCATTGCCCTCCCCATCAGCACCTCGTGTGGAGAGAGACCTGTCCTCCTGTCGGGTGTGCTGCGCATGCTCATAAGGACCAAAGGAAGAGCATCAGGCCAACTTAAGGAAGTTGATGAACATACTTTAGCAATTCGACATTTCAGCGTCCCATTTATCTGCTCCACGATACCTGAAGCCTCTGGTCGATAGCTACAATGCAATTTCTGATCAATGTTCAATGCAGAGCAAAGCATCTTCACAACTTCGCTGTTAAAATGTGTTCCTCTGTCCGATTCCAGAGAGGCAGGCACCCCGAAGCGCGGTATCAACTCTCTAAGCAACAACTTTGCTACTGTGAGTGTATCGCACCTGCGTGTAGGGTATGCTTCAACCCATCTGGAAAATATGCATACTACCACCAGAACATACCTAAGGCGGTTGACTTTTGGCATTTCAATAAAATCCAATTGCATTCTGTTGAAGGGCCCCCCAGACCTCCCAATGTGACTCAATGTAACTGGTGTTCTTTTCCCTATATTCAACTGCTGGCAAGTAACGCATCGCTTACACACTGCTTCTGCTGCAATCCTAAATTTTGGGCAATACCAAGTCTGCCTGAACACCCTCAGCATGGCATCTCTTCCCAAATGCACTGGACCATGTATCTGTCGTGCCATTGGACTCGCTAACTCCTCGGGTAACACTGCCCTTCCATCTGCTGAAACCCAAAAGTCCATTTCGCTTCTCACACAACCTGCTGTTTCCCATGCCTGCTTCTCAGATTCAGGTGCATTGTCTTGCATTTGTTTCAAATCTTCCCAAGTATCAACAGTTTCTAACATCATGCTTAGTTCTGTCCTTTCCTGAGCCCCACCTACTTCCACCTCCGTGAAAGAATAACCATGCTCCGCACAATAGCGGGCAACTTCGTCTGCATATCTATTTCCCTGTGACACAAAATCTGTATTTTTCGTATGAGCTACACATTTCACAACCGCAATTGCGGCAGGACCCTGTAATGCTTCTAACAGCAGTCGTACAAATTCTCCGTTTCTGATTGGCGAACCAGAGGAGGTCATGTAACCCCTCTGAGACCACAATTGCCCGAAATCATGAACTACACCGAAACCATATTGGCTGTCGGTATAAATAGTGACTCTGATTTTGCTACCTGCTATACAGGCACGGGTCAATGCAATGATCTCTGCCACCTGAGCGGAGTGTACTCCTTCCAGGCAAGCGGCTTCCACAACTCCAGTAATGGTGCAAACAGCATAAGCTGCTCTCAACCGACCAGTATCATCTCTTAAACATGAACCATCGACAAAGTAAATTTCATCGGGGTCGATCAATGGTTCATCCACAATATCTGGTCTTGGCTTCGTACATAGTTCAGTCACATCAAGGCAATCGTGATCTTCACAGTCTTCACTTTCAATGTCATTAGGAAGTGGCATCAGTGTAGTAGGATTCAAGACAGAGCACCTCTTAAGGGTCACATTCTCTGCAGCAAGAATAACTTGCTCATAGCGCGTGAGCCTACTGTTAGTCAAGTGCTGGGTCTTGGTCCTGGTCATTAACAGTTCCACAGAATGAGGTACATACACCACTAACTGGTGTCCCATCACAATGCTTTCACAACGCTCAATGCTGACACCTGTTGCAGCAACGGATTTAAGACATCCGGGCAACGCTGCGGCTACTGGATCTAAGGTAGCCGAAAAGTATGCAACTGGTCTACGGGCATTTCCATGGACTTGCACTAAAACTGACAAAGCACAGCCCTCCCTTTCGCAGCAATAGAGGGAAAATGGCTTCTCATAATCCGGCATCCCCAGAGCCGGAGCACGACACAAGTCATCTCTCAGCTGTAGGAACGCCATCAAGCACTCATTGTCCCATGGTATCGGATCACTCACCTCCTTGTGCGTCAGTTTCTGTAAGGGTTTTGCTTTCAGTGAAAAGATAGCTATCCACTGTCGGCAATAACCAACCATTCCTAGAAACATCCTGACTTCTCTCTGTGTTGTAGGCGAGTTCATCTTCATGATTGCCTCTATTCTATCTGGTGACACCTTGCGCTTTCCTTTTTCTATCCGGTGACCCAAGTACTGTACTTCTGTCAGACAGTACTGCAATTTGCTCGGGGACACCTTGTGTCCATTTTCAGCTAAATGGTTCAGCAAGGCGATGGTGTCTTCCTTGCAAGCTTCCTCTGTTCCTGACGCAACAAGTAGGTCGTCTATGTACTGGACCAGAACCGAGTTCTGGGGCAGTACCAGACTTTCAAGGTTTTTCTTCAACAGCTGATTGAAAATTGATGGGCTATCTGTAAATCCTTGGGGGATTCGACACCATGTTAAAACGCGATTCTCCATTTTAAAAGCGAAGAGATACTGGCTCTCTTCATCTAATGGGATTGAAAAGAAGGCCTGACAAAGGTCTATCACTGTGAACCACTCGGCTTGGAATGGTATCTGAAACAGTATCACTGATGGACTCGGCACCACTGCACAAAATGAAACAACAATGTTATTAATTTTTCGAAGATCCTGTACTATTCTAAATTTCGCACTAGGTTTCTGCAAACCCATAATCGGGGAGTTGCATGGACTTCCCACGATTTCCTTCAGTATTCCCTGTTGAATCATAGAGTCGATCACAGGTTTTATTCCTGCAATCGTCTCTTGGGACAGCTTGTATTGTGGCGTTCTTGGATAATCAACATTTTGTTTCACTATGATCTTTACTGGCTCTACCCCTTTGACCAATCCTATCTCTTCTCCTGTAAAATCCCATACTTTGGATGATACTGCCTCGCGTAAGTCCCAAGGAAGATCCTCCACAGTCAGAGTAGGATACAGTTCTATGCATGTTCTTGAGTTCACAATTTTGAAGGTAGCGTCATCATCTGACGTCTCTACCTCTACTCCCTGAGGTGTGCAGTATATGGTACAGTTCAATTTGCACAAAAAGTCCCTTCCTAACAGACACACAGGACTAGAATCACACACCACAAACTAATGTTCATTCATGTAGTTTCTGATTTTCACTGACACTGGTTCCGTCAAAGGGCTAGTCATCCTCTTGTTTGCGACTCCTACCACCTGAATTGTTTCCCCCGACATTGGTAGATCCGGAACCACTGCTGATCTCAAAGTTGATCGAGTAGCTCCGGTATCCACCAAGAATGTTGTGGGACATCCTGCCACTTCAGCCTCAACAAATGGTCCTCTTTGATCCACTTCCAGAACTGCCCCGAGGGTACAGTCCTCTTCTTTGCTTACACGTTGTCCCGTCAAGGGATCAACGTAGTAACACTCTTCTTTACCTGTGAACAAAGGCATTTGTCTATAGACCTTTCCTCCAGTCGTAATCTTTGGTGGCTGAGGGAACTGAGCTCGTGGAGCCGAAGTCCCCCCTTTGGCCACATTACTTTTTGTCACTGTCACCCTTTGAACTGGAACCTCCTGAACTTCCTCCTCTACTTCTATCTCTCCATTTTCAGGGTTATAGGGACACTCGTGTTGAAATTGGCAATATATATATACATAAGCGGCGTTCATTTGTGTTTACTGTACCCCTTGTTGTAAGCAGAACGGATATCGCTAAAACACTGACTGTGTTATCCCGCTAGCATAGACCCATGCACACACGTACACGACAGCCATTTCAGGTATCATGGTCTCCCAGTTTGCGATCGATCACCAGCGCCCCTTCCCTGACCCTGCAAGCTTCCCCCATGCACCCTGACTGCCCCTGCTCTCACATGCACAAGTCATGAGCCCTCCCCTCCCGCATGACTCTGTCTCTGAGAATCGTACCCCGCGCCTGACCAACACCTCCTGTCCCTCCATGAATACCCCTCCTTTGATGACCTCTTCCTCTGAACCTAATTGTTTGCACGGACCGCTGGTCATCCCTTAGCCCGAGGATGCAGTTTATTGCCCACTACTGTATGCACTCGCCTCTCTTGAAAGGAGCCACTATTGATCATGACCACCCCACCCCCTGAGATTCGATCAGGAGCACACATTCCAACGGAATCAACAGCACACTCAGCTGCATGACAGCCCCCTCCTATTGTATGGAGGATAAGGGCCCCTACTGTAGCCACGTGTTGGAATATCTTTGCACTTTACAATGTCTTGATTGTGATGAAAGATGTGTGTGTGTCATAAACCTGTGTATAAAAGACGAAGCCTCAGAGAAACTTGTTAGAGCACCTCCCGAAGACACTATGCGAGCGTCCCAAATGACATGCTCTCCTCTGGAGTAATAAACTCTGTTCTTGTTTTCCTGCCTCCAGCGCCCGTCTCTTTATTTGGTAATTATTCAAGATGGAAACGAAGAGTCGCCCTGCACCAGCAGCCTGGGCATCGGGTGCGATATGGGCTGACTTTTCTACAATTGGCGTCCCAACGCGGGGTCCATCAGCGACATAAGGTCCGGTAAGAGAGGTCCAGACGATGGGGTGAACATCTAAATGATTGGAGTATACCTGCCTTGAGAGGGCCCTCGTCCGGCTGCCGATTGAATGAACTTCACCGATTCCGAACGGACCTCTCTCAAGTGACCTATTGTCCTGACTGGAATCCCACAGGACTGCTGCGGTAAAAACATGGAGAAAAGAGACCGATCGGGCGCTGGAAAAAAGGAAGGCGAAGAACTGTCCACATGGTCCGGTCCGGGTAAGGTCGTGACACACGACGAATTGCGAAATTGATTGATTGATTGTTTGAAAATACTAGTATTACTTATTGATTGCTTCTGAGAGATTCTCTATTTGCAAACAAGCACAGAGTCGCCATACTCTGTTTAGTCTTTGCAGATAGTGAAGGATAGGTAATGCAGACTTTTGTCCCCGTTGTAATCCGTCATACCTATTTTTCTCCCCATTGATTGATTGATTGAATCGAGCATTGAATTGTTCGAAGTTGGTTCTCTTAAGGATCTTCTCTGCCTGCAAACGGGGAAGAATAGGAATATTCTCTCTCCCTTTGCCGATAGTGAAGGGTAGGTTACGCAAACCTTTAACACGTCGTACCTATTTCATTCCTCATTGATTGATTGATTGTCCGAACATTGACTGTTTGGAATTGGTTCTTTTTGGAGGTGTTCTCTATTTGCAAACAAGCACAGAGTCGCCATGCTCTGTCTAGTCTTTGCAAATAGTGAAGGGTAGGTAATGCGGACCTTTGTCCCCTGTTGTAATCTGTCATGCCTATCTACTCCCCACTGATTGATACGCCAGTCTCACCCGGACCATTTACTAGAGGAAGGTCATCTGGCCCGACCAGAGAGCACCCCTAGTGAAAAGGACATATATAAAATAATAACGAAGTGATCACTATACCCTGTTAACAGAAACTTTAGCATGAAACAACCTGGAAAGAAAGGAATAGGAAAACGAATATCAGTAGGCCACTGATGAACTTTTTATTAAATAACGAACAAAGGAAACGATAACAATACTTAATGATAAAACCTATGACTGTCCTAGAAACAAGAAACGTTAGAAAAAGTCCGTAATAAGAAACCTGAAAACAGTAAGAGAAACCAAGCGTGACATTGCAACGGTCACAAGGCAACGAGGCTTCACTGCCCCTCACTGCCCCAAACATGTCTGTCCCACCGCCTGCCACGCCCAAATAACGGCAAAACTGGGAAAGATACAAGTCAGCAGACATCCGCCCCATTCTGGAAACTTCCAAAGTGCAACAGGGTTGTGGCTACGCCCAGCCGGAAACAACACATATAGGGCGGGTCCTGCTGCCAACCGTCGACAGGAGATCATCACGTAGGGTGTAGCCGGAGGAGAGGCCGAGGCCGAGGCCAACGGGACCCGGCCAGGGGGATTGCTACGACCACCCTGGAGAGTTGCAGGGGAGGGAATGTCCGTGTCCTCGACCCTCCCCTCCCTCTCCCTGTCCGGCCACCATCAACCAGAGGCCGAGGCCGACGGGATCCGGCCACGGTGGCGGTAACACTGGAGAGTTGCAGGTTGTCCCTCTCTTCATGGCAAGGAGCGTCTGACCGCCATTAACCAGAGGCCCGGCCCAAAGACGGACGGGACATTTCTCTTCTCTTCCGTAATGGCCGCAACAACACTGGGGGGGGATGTCTTGCACATGCCTCCGACCCCCCCCCTCGTCCTCATCGCCTGGTCCGGCCATAACAAATGTCAAGCGAGACGCCGTGGGGTGCACTGGGAGGGAGAGGCAGTGCGTACAAGCCTCTCCCGCCTCCCCAGGCGGAGGCTTCCCAGCTGCACCCTCAGCGCTCCAGGCACCCGGAAAAGGGTTCTTCCACTGTGGCGGTGCTGCAACGCCTCGCCCGGCAGGGTGGAGCCCGTCCGCTCATTTGACCCCGCGATCACCGGTAGCTGCCAAACTTTCAAAATGGCGATCGACCTGGCAAGAGCGGGCCCAGCATGAAGGAATGGCCCGGTCACTTGTTGACTCCACCACCATAGTTCTCCGCAACCTTGAAGATTCTAGAGGAGCCGCGGGAGTCCCCGACCCCCGCAGATACCCCCGATGGGGAATGACTGCCATGATTGCCCACGAAACAATGGAAATGTAGCCGCAGGACGTCGACGCTTCCATGCTGTCGCCAGCCTCAGTTTGAATTACTAGAATCCTGCAGACCACAGTTCGGATCAGTTCCGGTGAAAGCACAGTATGACCCGGTAGGAACATTGTTGCCTCCCTCCCCTTTTGATTGATGGTTCAGACCACCGATCCCTTCTTTTACCCTTTAACGGAACTTTTGGACTGCCAAAAGAAGCTCTGGGCCAACCACGAGTTAGTAGACATTTAGACTATGCCTGGTTCTACCTGACTGCACCCAAAATGGCGCCGATGCAAATGAAACTTTCAACTCCTTGTTGTACCCCGATTGTTCAGCCCTGGTGTCATGAGATATGTATGGAGGTTTTCTTAACCACATGAATTGATATAGGATGTGTACTGATTACGTGTTCGGACAATTAATGGATTCAGGATGTATACTGTCAGTTCGGGAAATGAATTGATATGGGATGGGTACTGGTTATAGGTTCGGACAATGAATTGATATTGGATGGGTACTGATTATGTGTTCAGACGGTAAATTGACATCAGATGGGTATTGATTGAACATTCGGACAATGAATTGTTGTTTAAGTTTCGCACATCATGATTATTGAAAGTTGGAAGCCCAACACTTGTGACACTCGCTCACACTGAAGTCTCGACATGATTTATTGTGCTTTTCGCACTTTTATTATGAAATAAATGACCACTGACTCCACTAAAGTTTTACTAATAAAGTATCCCCGCATCTACAATTCCAGCCTTCTCCGTGGCCGGCCCACGGGGTTGTAGGCCCATATTTATGCACCGACATTCTTATTAAAGATTTTTGGAAAAAGCAACGTAGTTGTCACGTGTGAATTGGTAAATTTCGAATAAATGACCACTGTTTAAAGGATTAAAAAATATATAGTACGGAGAAATATTGCAAAAATGAAGGGTCCAAGTTTTCGTTGTGTGCGCTTTTCCTTTTTGTACAGCCAAAAAGCAACCACTAAAGATCCTGGTGTTTAGCCTATACTTTATGTGCTACCTGTATAAAAAGAGTCACACTAACGGTCCACCCGGGCTTAAAAAATGCCCAGTTGACAGGGACTGCCTCCCGTGGAGATAGGCCGAGTATGCAGTAAGTAAAAGCCTTTCTGGGTTTATGCACGCTAAATGTGTCTATCAATGTAGCCCCTGCCCCTTCTTTTTCCCTCTCTCTGCAGGTCACATCGGAATATCGGTCGATGTATGAAAACGGTGATCTAACGGACAAAGAGACGGGAAAAAGGGTTTGATTATGGTACCTAACCGCAACTAGCAAACCATGACGGTTTTCTCTCCCTGAACTTAGCGCCTGGGAGGGCAGCCTGAAGGGAAAACCACAAAATATAACTTTGCTTGGCACCCCGAATAGTACAACTAAAATGACGTGCGCTAATGAATAAGCATCCTACAATTAATTAAATAGGGAAAGTTTAAGGAATATTTTGAGGTGAGGTACATTTAAAATCTACTGCATCCTTCTTCGCACCCTCCTAGACATGTAACTTCAAGCTGCCCCA
Organism: Lissotriton helveticus; assembly: GCF_964261635.1. Classification (NCBI taxonomy): domain Eukaryota; kingdom Metazoa; phylum Chordata; class Amphibia; order Caudata; family Salamandridae; genus Lissotriton; species Lissotriton helveticus. The sequence goes on from NC_136064.1 coordinate 78,747,027, forward strand.
TTGTTCTCCAATTAACACCAACTGTTGTCTCAGCCTGAAAACGCATTTGCTAAAAATGACTCGAATAAACCACCGTGAGCATTAGCCCGACCAGGTTAGTTCATGACCAATTGCCCAAGGCGCAAGTGTGTACAATCAAAGCCACCAGTAAGGGCAACCGACGGTTAAAAGAGAAGAAAAAGGTAAAAAGAGCTTAGGATGTTAAAAACGCGCAGCATGCAGAAAGGGATAATTTTGGCCAATAACTGTTTTATGTTTTGTCTTGGATTTTTGTATATAATATATGTATTGTCTCCCCCGTCTGGGTTTGTGTGTACGTGATGCATGAATCTACGTCATCCCTCTGCCTGTGTTTCCGTGTTACTTAACCCCTGTTGTTCTGTGTTGTGCGCGCACTGAACGGTCCATTATTATACACGTCTCTCTCTCTCTCTCTCTCACCCTCTCTCTTCCTCTCCCCATGTCATACGTGTACCGAATGAACCATTTAGGGTGCGGTCTCTCTCTCTCTCTCTCTCTCTCTCTCTCTCTCTCTCTCTCTCTCTCTCTCTCTCTCTCTCTCTCTCCCTCTCTCTCTCTCTCTCTCTCTCTCTCTTTCTCTTTCCAAAAGCCCCGTTTCCTCTTTTTCGTGTATAATGACGTTGTGCCTCTCCGGCACAAAAACATTATTGAATTCTCCTCGAACGCAAAGGTGTTCAGCAAAATTGACCAAAACCAAAACAATTGTGACTTGCCATATTACTACCTCTCCTTTCTGCAAAACGATAAAACCCGAGTTGGTAATAAAGGAAAGGACAGGTATGACGACGGATGTCCCCTAATATGGTTTTTTCTAAGGGAACTATAACGTCAATGGCCTTCTGTTTCTCAAGCTCGGTAGGAATACGATCCCCAATGCCCCGATTGTCCCACCCCCCCTGCACTTAAATGTGGATGTCCAGAATACCCCACTTCTCCCGATCGACCCCGGCTCCCTGTCCAAATCGTCCCCTTTCCCCCGATTAACCCCAGCTTCATGTCATCTACCCTCGAAAGCGAAATTGATGACTTTGATTAACGTTCACTCCCCAAAAGGAGCGTGTTTTACGTCCACCCCCTTCCCCTTCTTCATGACGATAACGCCCCACTTACAAGGGTTAGCCGACCCCGAAGGGAAATGTAAGAGTGTCGATACTTGGGCTAAAGGGAAGGGCGAGTCTCTACATAAGGACTCGATTTTGAGATTGATATAATACACTGTGTATAAAGGTCCAATTTCTCTCCACGTACGTCACGAATGAGCACCGAACAGAGTTATGAATTCCATAGCAATGCACTCCTACAGACTCCATAAATGACAACTTCTGACTGTGACCGATGAACTTACTCCCCACCTACATAGGATTGGGGACGGAATTGAGATGTATAAATGTCTTCTCCTGCCAGTTTTTCTAAAACTTGTTTTCTACCCATTCAAAGATCCAATTACCGGAGGAGAGGAGCTGGACGTGACGCACAGCCTGGCCACAGATCATGGAACACGTGTGATCACAACCAAAGGTGGAGCCGTAGAGCAATGAGACGCGGGACGAGGCATAACGTTCAAACTCAGCAGATGGAGGAATGAAGGGCTGCCTTGAAGCCCTCGACTCGCTGACCCACTCGTGCCTGAAGTCCCCCGTCCCCTTTTGAGTCCGACTGTTGGGCTCGCCTGCTCGTCGTCCTTTGCTCCCTTGGTCCCTTGGTATGTTCAAAGATCTGGCCCCACTCCGCCCTCTCTTCCCTCGATTATTCAACAAACTCTTTTATATAAACTTTGACTATGGACTGGGATTTTGCCACGGAAAAAGAAAGACACGCAGGTGCCCAGCATGAGGCACCCCTAAGAAAATGAGTTAGGAAAGCAGGACTGTGATCTAACAGCAGAGGACTGATCGCACCCTGCAACGCGTAAGGATGATTCCGAGCTGGACTTATAGCTCCACCGCCGGTGCTCAAAAGCGCCAACGAAAAGAAAAACGGACTAACAGAGTCTACCAGTAGTGGTTCGTCGTTGAAAAAGACATTTTCACTAAGACCCCCCCTTCCTGAACTTTCTCTCTCAATTCTTGTTGCTTTCAAAATGTTTTTGGTCCTTTAAGTCCAAAGGTCTCATATAGCACTTTTTACTATATGTTGATGTCATTGAAAAGAAAGTCAGAACCTGAGTCTACAATATGTCGGAACGTTTTTTCCTGATTGCCCTCGACTATGTGTTATGCCGACCTATGAATAACGCAGCGAATGTAAATTCATATGTACCGTATTCCGCCAATTGTATCGACTGCATATGGCTACACGCAATTTGCTAGCATTCGACGAACGTTATTTCATTGGCCCCACATGACTATATGTACACTCCATCAGTTGGGGTAAACACAAATGTACTAGCTATGTTTAAAAGCGGCCACTGTTGAAATTGGCAATATATATATACATAAGCGGCGTTCATTTGTGTTCACTGTACCCCTTGTTGTAAGCAGAACGGATATCGCTAAAACACTGACTGTGTTATCCCGCTAGCATAGACCCATGCACACACGTACACGACAGCCATTTCAGGTATCATGGTCTCCCAGTTTGCGATCGATCACCAGCGCCCCTTCCCTGACCCTGCAAGCTTCCCCCATGCACCCTGACTGCCCCCGCTCTCACATGCACAAGTCATGAGCCCTCCCCTCCCGCATGACTCTGTCTCTGAGAATCGTACCCCGCGCCTGACCAACACCTCCTGTCCCTCCATGAATACCCCTCCTTTGATGACCTCTTCCTCTGAACCTAATTGTTTGCACGGACCGCTGGTCATCCCTTAGCCCGAGGATGCAGTTTATTGCCCACTACTGTATGCACTCGCCTCTCTTGAAAGGAGCCACTATTGATCATGACCACCCCACCCCCTGAGATTCGATCAGGAGCACACATTCCAACGGAATCAACAGCACACTCAGCTGCATGACAGCCCCCTCCTATTGTATGGAGGATAAGGGCCCCTACTGTAGCCACGTGTTGGAATATCTTTGTACTTTACAATGTCTTGATTGTGATGAAAGATGTGTGTGTGTCATAAACCTGTGTATAAAAGACGAAGCCTCAGAGAAACTTGTTAGAGCACCTCCCGAAGACACTATGCGAGCGTCCCAAATGACATGCTCTCCTCTGGAGTAATAAACTCTGTTCTTGTTTTCCTGCCTCCAGCGCCCGTCTCTTTATTTGGTAATTATTCAAGATGGAAACGAAGAGTCGCCCTGCACCAGCAGCCTGGGCATCGGGTGCGATATGGGCTGACTTTTCTACAATCGCGTCTCCAATGCCCCACCTGGTGACACTGATGACACTTTGTCGTTTTCTTCAACGTAGCAAGGTCTATTCGAGGTCTTGGGTTTTCCTCGCTGTCTCTATTCTGTCCGTTTGGTTTTCGTCCCATTGTCCCTGTCCCCAGTTGGCGCTGTCCACCCTTTCCAGCTGACTGCATCTGCACTACCATCAATTTTTTCTTTAATTTCTTTGCTTTGGACTCTATCTCATCACTACAGTATCTTGGTATCTCAAAATCTCATCCAATGGTTTGTTTTGCCAACAAATTAAATGCTGCTGATTCATCAGACAAATATCAGGTCTCAACCCCAAAACAAACTTTGATACAAATTGTCCTATATCCTTGGGGTCCATTACATCTAGTCCACTGTATTGTTTGAATGCTTTCAGCAATCGCTCATAATACTCATGGACTGTCTCCTTTGGTTCTTGTCTTGTTCGGTCTATTTTTACCCAATCTATGTCTTGTGGCGGCACCTTTTCCTTCAGCCATGTCATTACCCTATCGTATTTCAACATTACAATTTCAGACGGTCCATTTGTAGCAGCATTCCTTTCTGGTTCTACCGTTGGCCACTCGACACTAGTCTTGCATGCTGTCCACAAATCTCCTGGCACCACAATGTCAAACAAGGTGTTCAAATCAATCCACAATACCTTTGAGATTTTCACAAACCTTTCTACCTGCTTGTACCACTCAACTGGATTGTCCCTTAACTTCGGAAATGAGTTGGTAAATGCAGCCAAATCTCCTCTACTCCAGGGCACATGTACATAGTTCCCATTCGATATTTCTCTCAAAGGAAATGCCTCCATCTGCATTACCCTTCCTTCCGGAGACATCACACTCGTGCTTCTCCTGACTGTACCCCTTTTGGACCACCTCTCTTCCCATTTGTCCAGATCTCTCCACGCTCTTATTCCTGTTATCAGCTCCCTTATGTGTGTTTTTAATCCTGTAGTTCTCTTCTCATCTAAGTCTTGGTCTGAATACTGCAACCTATGGTTACTCTGTAATGTCTTTGTTCTGGACAAGTCTACCATATACTTCTCTGCCAGTTCAGACAGTTTCTCATGAATTGCTCTTGCCTTTCGGGTAATATCCTTTGCTATAAACAGTAACTCATCTTGTTCGTACAAGTCAATCCTTTCTAAGGCCAACGTCCCATCTGTTATCTCGTCCAGATCATTTTTCAAACTAGTGACGTCAAGTCTTTTGGCCTTTACTGCAGCTTTCAGTATGCTAGTTCTAGGGGGTCCACTCACATCTCTCCCATCCCAGCTCCGAGTCCTACGTCTAGGCTCAGGCGAGTTATGGGGAGTCCTCCCATGTTCCCATCTCTCCAGGTCCCATGCAGTTCCATCCTCTCTGGGTGTATGGTGAAACACTTTCCCATTTCTCATAATCCCACAAGTCCCATCCTGCATGGTTTCCCTAGATACATGGTAAGACATTCCGTTATTCCCCCTTTCTTCATCATTTGCCGGTGGTCTCTGATCTCTCGACCCATGGCAAGATCCTTCACTGTTCCCCATGCTCCCACGACTCCAGTGCTGTACATTATCATTAGGTGCATGGTGAGTACATCTAAACCTATCCCTGTATTCTTGTGTCCTTCGGTCTCCCTCACTTGTAATGAGACGGGACGTCTCTCCACATTCTGTACTTTCTCCCTTCTCTCCTGCCCATTTCCACCGTCACTATGACGTATTACTCCTCTACTCTCCGGGCTGTTACCATCCCACTCCTGGCTGCTTGCGCTAGCCCCGCAGTGAGACAATGTTCCGTTGCCTCGACTTCCCCACTCAGCCCCTGTTCTTGACCTGTGGGCTGGTGCTTCTGTGGACCCATCCCATTCTCTCAAATCAGCTCTCAGCTCCTTAAAGGATTTCGGCCGTGGTCCCCTCAGGTCCATCGGTCCTCTCTGACCCCCCTGTTCTTCTGCGGGACCCACTGCTGAATCAAATGGAGTGCTCCACGTCACTGGTCCTGGCAATTGCCTCCAGGCATTTGTCATGTTATTTCTCCTTTCCATTTCAACTCTTTCTCTGTCTAACCGCATCTGTTCTTCCTCTCTGTCTCTCTCGGGGTTGTAAATCGATACTATAGGACCTATGGTAACGGGTACTTGTAGAGCGTCTGGCAACCCGTAAGACTCAACCTTCTCAGTGGTTGGCGTCTTCTGTACCACAAACCTTCCGACTACACTCTGTACTGTACTATGTTGAGGTGTCTCCTCACCTTTGGTAGGTGTCCACTCCGATATAGGGAGTGGTCTATACCCCTCTATTGCAGCCCCACCTCCCCTTGGGAGTTCCTTACTTTCTGTCTCCCCAACGTTCGGAGGCGGTCTATATATTAGCAATCTATTTATCAAGTTGTCCTCCGACTCGCTCTCCTCATCCTCTTCCATGAGCCTCTTTTCTTCTGCCGCCTCTCTCACTGGGTACAACTTATCCACCTCAATAGCCTGTACCCTCCATCTCTTAGCATCCGCATCCCATTGGGCATCTCGCACTGCCCTTACTGATCGCTTCAACCTTTCTTGGCGCCTGTTCAGATTTCTGTCGTGTGCCGCCCTAAGCCACGAATTAAGGGCCTCAAACTGTGTTGGTCTAGGCGAAGGATTCAATGAGGACATAATTGCTTTCAGCCAATGTAACGCCTCTAACCTAAACGTTCCATACTTAGGAAACGTCAGTTCCTCATTCCCTTCCGAAATCTTGCTCCATTCACTAATCCATAGTATAGTATGCAAGCCAACATTCGTTGCCATGACTCTCGTGGCGATCCAGGCTGCGGCTGTGTTGTGTTGTTGTGGATGCTGACATATACTTTATATCTCGCTGCTGATTGAATAGCATGCCTGATTAGCTTTTTTAAAAATTGTAACTCGCACATTGTGTTTGTTTCTGTCGCTGATTTTAATAGCACGCCTGACAAATATTTGCAAAATTGAAATTGATTCTTTGTCTTTTAAAAAATTTCAAGCTACTCTCACCTGCACTTTATAAGCCTCGTGGCCCCGTTCCGCCCCGGCTCTGTGCCGTTTGCTGCGGAGGGTCAGCTCGAGGAGCATTACTTCCTGCTAGTTAATACACTTCCGCCCTGCACCGAAAATCCGCAGGTTAGCGGTCTAGCGCTGCCGAGCCTATCAAGTACAAAACTCCCGCTTCCAGCTCCCAGCCCCATTGACTCTCGTGGCGATCCAGGCTGCGGCTGTGTTGTGTTGTTGTGGATGCTGACATATACTTTATATCTCGCTGCTGATTGAATAGCATGCCTGATAAGCTTTTTTAAAAATTGTAACTCGCACATTGTGTTTGTTTCTGTCGCTGATTTTAATAGCACGCCTGACAAATATTTGCAAAATTGAACTTGATTCTTTGTCTTTTAAAAAATTTCAAGCTACTCTCACCTGCACTTTATTAGCCTCGTGGCCCCGTTCCGCACCGGCTCTGTGCCGTTTGCTGCGGAGGGTCAGCTCGAGGAGCATTACTTCCTGCTAGTTAATACACTTCCGCCCTGTACCGAAAATCCGCAGGTTAGCGGTCTAGCGCTCCCTCACCATCACTATTTAATGGCGATATGGAGGAAGCGCAGCGGACGAGCGCAGCGGGAGCGCCGACTTCGCGCCGAAGTCGCGCACAAGTCAAGCCCGTCTGCGCCCGTCCGCGGCCGACCAGGCCCAGGGCCCGTCGTAATGCCCAAATGCACTCATACTCCTCCTCTGACCTACTGAGACTCAAATCCTCAGGCCCCATTCCCGCCCGCGCTATCAGAGCAGCCCAGATATGTGGTATTCTTGTTCCTTCTGATTTCTCGGCACTTGATTCCCCCCAAGATCCCTCCCCTACGTTGCCGCCGACATTTGCCTCTCTACTTATTGTTTATCTTAATACCCGTTCCCTCATCCGCCACCAGCTTGAGATCTTTCAATTGCTGCATCAGAGCTCCATTGATATCCTTCTCTTAGCAGAAACTTGGATCACTGAAGACTCAGCCCCTGACATCCTTGCAGCAATCCCCACGGGTTATTACATTTTACATGCCAACCGGCCCGCTGGGAAGACTGGCGGCAGAGTGGCGGCTATCATCCGCTCGGAACATATCTTCTCCGAGATTACGGTGACATCTATTCCTAAAACGGAATGCTTAGCTCTAAAATTTTCCTCTGCTAAGTCGTCTTTTATTTGTGTTACCGTATATAGACCCCCCGAATATATGCCACTCTTTCCCCAACTCTTCAGCGATTTTATCGCTCAACTTGCGATCAATCACGCTAACATCCTGGTGACGGGCGATTTCAATTATTGGCCATCTGATGCCCATGAAAGCCAATCGTCCGTGGAATTCACAGATCTCTTAAATAGCATGAACTTCTCTCAACACGTTCACACCCCTACCCACCACAAAGGCCATATTCTTGATCAAATCTGGACATCCAACATCGACATCTCACCTCCTGCTGTCCTCCCCTGCTCCTGGTCCGATCATTACCTCATCTCTTTTCAATTACACCTGCACACTTTGTGTCCCCCTCCCCGTGCCAAGAATTTTATGGCTCGCAACTGGAAAAGAGCCAATCCGCTTGAATTCCATGATTTACTGGCCTCTACTGCGCCCACGTCATCGATCTCGCTAGAGGATCAGGCTGACCATCTCGATGAATGGCTACGTCAGGCTAGCAATAAAGTTGCCCCCTTTAAAAAAATCAAAGCTAAGCGCCTACACGACGCACAACGATGGTTTACGGACCAACTCAAAGCAGATAAACTTGCCCTGCGGCAAGCTGAACGCCGTTGGCGTCGCAATTACGACCCACAGCTCAAACTTGTTTACACTGATTCTCTAAAATCCTATAAACAATCGATCCTGACAGCTAAGACGGCCTATTTTTCTAAAAAAATACTGAATTCAAACAACAAAACCAAGGATATCTTTTCAATTGTAAACGAGCTGTCTATGCCTGATAGAGTCACTCCCCAATCCCAGCCTACCCAAACCCTGTGTGATTCGCTCAACTCTTACTTCATCGAGAAAATCACAACCATAAAAAACAATATCCCGACCCCTGCGTCCCCTACTCCCCCTCCCCTTCCCCCCAGGAATACCAGTATCCTGACGGAGTTTCCTCCCATCTCCCTACAAGAGTTTTCCTCCCTTCTCCTCAAAGTCAGCTCGGGGTCCCCAAATGATTGCTGCCCCCCGCAGATTCTGAGAGAAGCTTTTCTTGCGTGCCCAGGCCCCCCTTTGGCATTACTCAATAACTCCCTTGCTACTGGGGAGGTCCCTTGCTCCTTCAAGCAAGCTGCCGTCTTACCTATTTTAAAGAAACCCAACGCGGACCCCACAATACTAAGCAATTACAGACCTATTTCCCTCCTCCCCTACCTAGGAAAAATTTTGGAGACCCATGTCACCCGCTGCCTGAGCTCTTTTATCGAGAAATCCTCTTTTCTAGACCCCCAACAAGCTGGATTCAGACCCCTCCACTACACTGAGGCGGTCATAGTAGCAGTCATGGACACCCTCAGGAAGGGTGCGGACAAAAGCACCTCTCAGGCCCTTGTCCTACTAGACCTCTCGGCGGCATTTGACACGGTCGATCACACCATCTTGATCGACCGTGTCTACAATGCCGGCATACAGGGTGTGGCCCTTGACTGGCTCCGATCATTCCTTAACCAGCGATCACAATCTGTCCACCTGTCCACCTTCTCTGCAACCTACACATCCCTCACCTGTGGTGTCCCACAAGGCTCTGCACTATCTCCCCTTTTATTTAATTTGTATTTGCAACCTCTTCTAGCTTCCCTTCGCAACTCCCCGGTTACAATTCTCAACTACGCGGACGACCTCCAGTTAATTTTTCCCATTGATTCCCTCCCTTCCTCCCGTCTAAACTTCCAGTCCATCATGCTGACTATCACAGAGTGGATGTATCACAGCCAATTAAAGCTGAACCCCACTAAAACTGAGCTCGTATTGGTGGGGGGTCTCACACACCCATGGAATTCCACCTTCTGGCCAACATCTCTGGGGACGGCACCCACTCCTGGGAGCACTGTGAAAAGTTTGGGGGTGATCATCTCTGAAGACCTTTCAATGAGACCGCAAATTAACTCTGTCACCTCAGCCTGTATCTTCCATCTCAGGCGGATTCGCAAGATCAGCAGGTTTCTCACCAGAGAAGCCCTGATCCAAGTCATCATTGCACTCATCACCTCCAGGCTTGACTATGCCAACATGCTGTACGTGGGAATTCCGGCATGCCACCTCCACCGCTTGCAGCTGGTGCAGAATCAGGCTGCCCGCCTGATTTTCCGCCAGCCTAAACATCAGCACGTTACTCCCCTCCTTCGTAGTCTGCACTGGCTCCCGGTCTCTAAACGCTGCACCTTCAAGCTGGCATGTTCAACCTTTAAGGCCCTTTTGGGTGCAGCCCCCGCTTTCATCTCTTCGGTCCTGACTCGCCACATTCCCCTTAGAGCTCTTCGATCAGCATCTCTCAACCTCCTTGTGGTCCCCAAATTCAAACGGAAAAAGCATGGCGGTCTGAGCTTCTCTGCTCTGGCCCCCTCTACTTGGAACTCTCTGCCACCCCCACTTCGTCTTTGCCCCAACTATGACAGTTTTCGCAAACTATTAAAAACTTTGCTCTTCCAATCCGCCTACGAATAACTTCCTTGCCCTGGATCACTGTACCTGTCAACGAGCGCCATGAAACCGTTGGTGAAAGTGCGCGGTATAAATAATTTTAATGTAATGTTTAATGTAATGCCATATAGTAAGCTGGTGTACCCTCTGGCGGTGCCTCTTCCCCATAATAAGAGTTCCTTCTTTTTCTCTTAAAAATCTCTCTCAAACATTTAAAACGCTTCATGTTCAAAACCTACAGAATTTCTATTTTCTCCGCGTTTGTTTACTTCCTGATGACAATCCACCAATCTCAGCACGGTTCTCGCTAACTGCCCTATCACAACGCGACTTTTCACTGACGTCACACCAACCGCCCTATCACGGCACGGCTTCTCAATAACCGGCCTATCTCAGCGCGGCTCTCGCTGACGCCACTCGTCCCCCTTCGCAGCAGTTCCCCTCCTTACTCAGCTCGTCTCCGCGGTCATGCATGCGTCCCATTCATACTCTGAAAAATGATTACTTCCGTCCAAGCGATCACTTTTCTTGACTGTACGCCCACAGTCTATCTGTAATTGTCACCTTAACTGACTAAATGTCTTTCCGTTTACGTCCAGACAATCGCCTTCTCTGATAGGTTACTTACACACAGTAACTTTCGACCAGCGTCCGTTACTCACACACTCACTCTTACACTCCCCCTATCTCGGTCCTGCGGCGGTCAATGGTACCTCATGACCTCCTTACTCTAGTCGACAATTACTCTGGATGTTCGATACACCCGAACCACTTAAGCTCTACCCCGAACTTAAGATTTTACCAGGTTGCGCGCGCTCACAACCTTCTCACAATCACACTACAGGCATTCAACTCCGCATGACATTACAATACAAATACAACACAAAACACCGCAATCTGTCCACGCATGACCCTTTTTATACTCACTCTCGTCCGATACTGCTGCTTTTCTCTCTCCGCCAGCATCTTCTTCCGCAGGCCACCTCTGGATCTCTAGGGACCTTGGGGTAAACTAACCTAGTCTAGATCACCTTCCTCAAGAAGGTAACCATCCTCTGCTACCAACTGCTAACGCGGGATTTCTGGTCTATTGCTGTTAATCCAGATCCCAATTCAGGTCGACTAAATCGTTGGTACCTGTCATTGAGTAAAAGGCAATCCACTACTAGGTTAATCAAGAAAGAACTTACACCACTCTAAAGAACCACTTACCACTGGAAAAGGTTTAAAAGTTTATTATAAAACCAAAGCTATCTGGAGATACAAGCACCTCAGAATGAGGTTCAAAAGATAAACAGGTGTCAAGATAAACATAAAATCTCTAAATGCTCGTAGTCGACAGAATAGAATTACCAAGATCAGCTCAAAGGTCATTAAAGTTGCGAGAATAGCTACAAGTTGCAACTTTAGAGTCATTTACAGAAAGGAAAATACAGGTTAGTCTGTCCCTACACTAGACTAAGTGACATCCCTACTTAACAAGATCTTTACCTAAAAAGGTGTCAGCTGTGGTGACTTCCAAAGAAGATCACACACTTCCCTTAGCCTTTGTCTCAAAGTCGAAGTCTTGCAGTTCCCTATCTGCCTACCCATCCGCTCTCTTAGGCTCCTCAGATCATCTGCTCTAACTCCACCCCGGGGTGCTGTCCCTAATACAAAATCACTTTTCCAATAGGAACGCCCCTGGAGACGCCTCTCACGTGGTGTTGGTTCTGGCGGCAACTTCCATGCTGGTACTCCTCGGGACCCTTCGTTAAAGTTGACCTTGCTTCCCAGGCTTCTCTCCGGCAAGACGGTACCCCCTAGAAATTCCTGAAGACTCCTACAGGCCTGTGCCTGGCTCTCTTGAACAAAAGTCTATTCATCACTTTCCTGATAAAACCCCCTCGCACCTGCAAAAGACACTTTCTCTGTGGGCCCCAAATTCCGGCCTCCACCATATCTGGAAGTCGTAAACCATGTAACAGGATTTACAGTTAGTGTCTAGCACGACTTTTCTCTAACGGGCACATACAGATCAAAGAAGCAACTTTATCTATTTAGGCCTATTAAATTACATGAAACGGGCCTCTGCACTGTGCACATTTAATTTTCTTTGTTTAAACAATATTCTAACTAACACACATTACTATAATATAACACATCTATTTAAAACATTTCAATTCTATGATTAATAATACTTTGCAGTAAAATGACATTAGAATCCAAGTTACTTAAAAGTGTAGCAGCATCTTTCGTTTCTTGTGAAATGCCATGTGGCCTACACATTTCCATGATTTGCAGAATTACATTTCTTTTTCACACAGCCCCATAACGTGAGACTCTAACATCATTCTAACATTTCTACAAATCTCTACATTACTTGTTCACACTGATATATGTATCCCTATTCTAATTACACTCGTATATATCTTCACTCTACAGTTTTGACACTCTTGTGTATTCTATTCTAAACTAATACAACGTGCTTGTAAATATGGGGCACTTCTATATTTTTCAGATTTGTGCTCTCTCACATCCCACCCACTCAGGCAGAAAGAAGATGCCATGACTGAGTTCTATTAAAGCAAAGCAAAATGAGTCTATAAAGCTGACTTTTGATTTAAATTGAGGTAACGAAGCCCCGAATTTCTACAGAAAGAGGCTTCAATCTGCATCTTAATTTTTTTGCAGTTTTATATAGCACGAACTCCAGTCGAGGCCGGCATGGCTTGCGGGTGGATGCTGGGGGGGTGAGGGGGGCACACAGGGAGAAGGAGCGGGGGGGGGTTAATTTAAAAAAATATATATATAAAGTACCTTCGCCGGCACGGTCCTGCATCCTCTCTGCATCTCTCCTGAACAGGAAGCCGGCAGGCTCCCTCCCTTCCCGAAGCTAATCACAACACTGCAATGGCAGCGTTGTGATTGGTCGGAACGCAAACCAGCCAGGCGCCTATTGAGAGGCCATTTTCTCCCTGTGGGCTGCATGCAGCTTACATGGAGAAAAGGCAGAGTATGCATGACTGGTTTCGTTGGCCCCAGCGGGCCGACCAAACAGTCAGCGCCCTCAGCAGTGGGCAAAAATATTTACAACAAGGGGTATATATTATACTCTGTATATATGTATATATATATATATATATATATATATATATATATATATATAATACTCTCACCCAGTCAAGAGATCAGGGCTAGATCCAACACCGTTTTTTAGCTCATTGCACCATCCCAGTTTCAGAACCTGGCTGTATGCAAATTAGTCTGTCCCTGGCCCAGTGCATCATGGGAACAGGGCAGACCAGACTACAAAAGCCAATTCTTACACTGGGAAGGAAACAAGCTTCCGGGGACCGGTTTCTGGCATTTCAGCCGTCTTCGGCCCGGCTTGCTTGAATCCTGATGGTGCAATGAGCAAGGGACTCACATCTGAGTATACCCTTCCACGCTTAGGGTGGACAAAAATATTTACAACAAGGGGTGGTGATGGACAGAGTCTCTGAATTAAGCAGAATACTCTCACCCAGTCAAGAGATCAGGGCTAGATCCAACACCGTTTATTAGCTCATTGCACCATCCCAGTTTCAGAACCTGGCTGTATGTAAATTAGTCTGTCCCTGGCCCAGTGCATCATGGGAACAGGGCAGACCAGACTACAAAAGCCAATTCTTACACTGGGAAGGAAACAAGCTTCCGGGGACCGGTTTCTGGCATTTCAGCCGTCTTCGGCCCGGCTTGCTTGAATCCTGATGGTGCAATGAGCAAGGGACTCACATCTGAGTATACCCTTCCACGCTTAGGGTGGACAAAAATATTTACAACAAGGGGTGGTGATGGACAGAGTCTCTGAATTAAGCAGAATACTCTCACCCAGTCAAGAGATCAGGGCTAGATCCAACACCGTTTTTTAGCTCATTGCACCATCCCAGTTTCAGAACCTGGCTGTATGCAAATTAGTCTGTCCCTGGCCCAGTGCATCATGGGAACAGGGCAGACCAGACTACAAAAGTCAATTCTTACACTGGGAAGGAAACAAGCTTCCGGGGACCGGTTTCTGGCATTTCAGCCGTCTTCGGCCCGGCTTGCTTGAATCCTGATGGTGCAATGAGCAAGGGACTCACATCTGAGTATACCCTTCCACGCTTAGGGTGGACAAAAATATTTACAACAAGGGGTGGTGATGGACAGAGTCTCTGAATTAAGCAGAATACTCTCACCCAGTCAAGAGATCAGGGCTAGATCCAACACCGTTTTTTAGCTCATTGCACCATCCCAGTTTCAGAACCTGGCTGTATGTAAATTAGTCTGTCCCTGGCCCAGTGCATCATGGGAACAGGGCAGACCAGACTACAAAAGCCAATTCTTACACTGGGAAGGAAACAAGCTTCCGGGGACCGGTTTCTGGCATTTCAGCCGTCTTCGGCCCGGCTTGCTTGAATCCTGATGGTGCAATGAGCAAGGGACTCACATCTGAGTATACCCTTCCACGCTTAGGGTGGACAAAAATATTTACAACAAGGGGTGGTGATGGACAGAGTCTCTGAATTAAGCAGAATACTCTCACCCAGTCAAGAGATCAGGGCTAGATCCAACACCGTTTTTTAGCTCATTGCACCATCCCAGTTTCAGAACCTGGCTGTATGCAAATTAGTCTGTCCCTGGCCCAGTGCATCATGGGAACAGGGCAGACCAGACTACAAAAGCCAATTCTTACACTGGGAAGGAAACAAGCTTCCGGGGACCGGTTTCTGGCATTTCAGCCGTCTTCGGCCCGGCTTGCTTGAATCCTGATGGTGCAATGAGCAAGGGACTCACATCTGAGTATACCCTTCCACGCTTAGGGTGGACAAAAATATTTACAACAAGGGGTGGTGATGGACAGAGTCTCTGAATTAAGCAGAATACTCTCACCCAGTCAAGAGATCAGGGCTAGATCCAACACCGTTTTTTAGCTCATTGCACCATCCCAGTTTCAGAACCTGGCTGTATGCAAATTAGTCTGTCCCTGGCCCAGTGCATCATGGGAACAGGGCAGACCAGACTACAAAAGCCAATTCTTACACTGGGAAGGAAACAAGCTTCCGGGGACCGGTTTCTGGCATTTCAGCCGTCTTCGGCCCGGCTAGCTTGAATCCTGATGGTGCAATGAGCAAGGGACTCCAGTCGAGGCACGGTCCTGCATCCTCTCTGCATCTCTGCTGAACAGGAAGCCGGCAGGCTCCCTCCCTTCCCGAAGCTAATCACAACACTGCAATGGCAGCGTTGTGATTGGTCGGAACGCAAACCAGCCAGGCGCCTATTGAGAGGCCATTTTCTCCCTGTGGGCTGCATGCAGCTTACATGGAGAAAAGGCAGAGTATGCATGACTGGTTTCGTTGGCCCCAGCGGGCCGACCAAACAGTCAGCGCCCTCAGCAGTGGGCAAGCCACTCCTTCCCTGCCCTAGAGCCGACCTGCCCACCCCGCCCCAAACCATACCCTTCTGCTTTCACACAGTGCGAGAAGCAGAAACATAAAATGGTATTCATAATACCATTGTATGTTTCTGCAGCTCGCTTTGCCAGAAAGCAGTGGGGCGACGCTCCTCCGCCCACTTGGAGGAGTCACCTCTGAAACTCGTCCTGAAGATATTGGAGCACTTTACATGACAGACGGACACATTCATTATTTGGTGGCAAGGTGACATTAAGGCATTTGCCCAGAATCACAGGATGTTGAGCGGACGCCGCAACTCGCAGCTGGTATCCTGGGTCCAAGCGCGGCAGCTCCGGTCGTAACGCCACATCCTCTCCCCAAAGTCAGGCTCCAGTTTGTCGACCTTCTGAGGCAGTATTCGTGTCTGCGCCGGCTTCTGGTGCACTCGTCTCCCTCAACACCCAATTTCTCCTAAGGGGTATTCAAAATATCTTTTTACATCAAATCTAGTCCCATCTTTCACATTTAAACGTGAAACAAAGGGTATTTACTTCACTCTGCATTATGTACGGTGGACACATTAGCTGAGCCAGATCACTGAACCAGTGCACTGCAATGATGCACTGAAAATAGGAATTAGTGTTAAGACAACATATGCACCAACGAGCCCCCGTCAAAACAACATTTTTGCACCGACCAGTAGATGCTCAAACTGTTCTTGACAGTGCCAGCTGGTGCAAATGTTCTCATTTTGTGCAAATATTAGTGGCGACTTGCACCACAATAGTGCAAGCGTGTTGCCGTCTACGGTTTGCTTCCCTTTGCCACATTCACATCTCCAAGTCATATGATTTCTAAGTTTGGTGAAAACCTCGTTTTCTGATTGACGATAAAACAATCCTGAGACAACGCTCACACTCCTGGATGATAATCCAATCATATAAGAAGCTGGCCCCGGCACCCTATCTAGGGCTAGCCTTTTCCTCACATCTGAAATCCAAATACCTAACCCTACGAATGGGTAATTTGCCTACAAATGCTGACCAACCGGGCTGGAAGACACCAGGCTCAAAGGAATGTAGCTTATGTGGCGCTGCGGTACAAGATCTCATTCATCTGATCTGCATTTGCCCGCAACTAGACAGTGAACGTCGGCACCTGCTCAAGGCAAAATTTAACAAACTAGGAATCCGCACATGCCGCTCAGCCATAGTCCGAGTGTTGGACTCGGCGGACCCTCAATTTATCTGTCGAATAATTAAATATGTTATCAATTTTGAAAAAAAACAGAAATTGTGTCAAGACCTACTACAAATTTGATTTCCACGAACTTTTTAACCTGTATTTTATAGACTTTGAACCAGCATTTACAATTTTTTATACCAGTACCATTATGTTTACCTTTTAAATCAATGTTTGTGTTATTATTCTATAAGAACGTGCTTTCTCTGATCCATTTTAAGTCAATGTTGCATCTTACATTGTAATGGTTTTTATTAACTACACAATAAAGAATTTTTCATTTTCATTTCGTTTTCTCATTCTTTACAACACAAGTAGTGAAAAGGTGCATAATACAGATCTGCTTCTTATTTTTGCACTGGTGAAAATCGTGAGGAACCATTTTACCTGCTGGGAGGCTTCATTATGGCCATTCTGGCTCGTGGCCCCGTGCGGGGGTGCCAGCCTCGCGGCCTCTGCAGGACACCCTGTCTGTGTGATGAAACACAGCCCTGCACCCGGGATCCATTAAAGAGGGCCTGGCTAAGGCCACTTCAAGCTGCTCACAATTAGCCCCCGCCCCCAGGGGCTTTTATCGACTCTTCTGTTCTTTCTTATTTTCAGACATTGCAAATAAGACCTCCCTAATTACCGCCTGGCCACCGCTGGTCGAGGCGTGGGAAGCGCTCGCTTTGGGGCTTTGCAAAGCTCTGCGTTTTCGGGTCCTTTCTGGACCCGCACGAGCTGTTCGAAGGCTTGGGCAGGACATTCGAAGAAATAGAGGTAGCGCCTTAAGCGCTCGGTGGGAGCTAGGATGCTGGGGCAGTAAACTACAAACACTTATTAAACTACTGGTGCTTGCTGTGTGGAGCAAATGACCCCATGGGTATCAACTCTAGAGAATGACAACATAGGCCTGTCTGTTTTTTCAATGTTACCCTAATATATTGTTTATTTGCAGTCGATACAGCTGACGAGGGGACCAATGATATGTGTGACGTGTCCTGTGTGACACGTGCATCCAGTACAAATCAGCCCAGAATCATCAATATCAGCTTATGTTATGGTATTAATTTGTAGAGTGCATGGTTACTCCAATCGGAGTGTCCCCCGCTAGGCTTCCAAGAGTTCCACAGATAGCCACGCCCACTCTGTTCACTCCGCTTGTTTTAAAAAACAGGGGGGATATGTACAAGGAAATGGAGCGTGTCGTTAGCCTCCTTGACTTGTAGCCGTGCTCCACCACTTCTGTAACACAAGACTGCACCATATTTACAAGAATGTGGTGCAGCCTTGCGTTTCCCCCTGCAATGGCACTTAGTTTGGCAACTTAGCGCCAACACAGGCACCCTTGCACCAGAGTACCAGTGTGTTTGCGTGCAGGGGAGGATTGGTTATGTGTAGGAAGGTCTCCCTTCCTGTACATAAACAATCGTAAAATACAATTTTGTAACTTTCATGTGTGCTGCTTCATGCAGCACACATGAAATTAACAAAATGGCATTTTATTAAAAGGTTTGTTTATGTACAGGAAGGGACACCTTCCTGTACATAAACAAACCATGGCATTTTGCTTTTTTCCATGTGTGCTGCACAAGGCAGCACACATGAAAAAAGCAAAAACGAGGAGAAATGAAGCATTTCTCCTCGTTTCGCCAATTTAGGGTTTTACTGGGCTTAATTTTGGTGGGGGAACATCAAATAAAATGGGTGTTGCGGTGGAACGCCCACCACAACAACCACTGCACATCCCTTACACGCTAAGCATAGCGTGAAAGGGTGCCTTATGTACAAGGCAGAGTAATGCCAGGTTAAGTGGCTTAAGGCTGCCTTGTACATAAGGCGCAGACCCTATCACCACCACAACATCCATAAAAGTGACGCTGTGGTGGCGATAGGGGCTTGTACATATGCCCCAACGTTTTAAGTTATTTTCAGAAACTGGTTTCTGATGGTTCCAGTCTCAGCTCCAGTGGAAGAGAATTCCAGAGGTTAGCAGTCAGATATCAAAAAGAGCTGCCACCCAAACGTGCTCTCTTTACTGTGACAGAACAAGTGGAACTACAAGTCCCAGAATGCATTTGTTTGTAGCAATTTCCTACAAGTCTATTACAGGTTGCACTTTAAAGATATTCAGGTCTAGAAAGGCAGTAACTACTAGTTCATGAAATAACTTCGAAAACCAGGACCTGAATTGGGTCGCGGGGCTGTAAGTGCCCTGCGGACAGTAGGTAGCAGCTGCTAGTAGTGCAAGATAAGGTTTAGTTAGTAATGTTAATGCAGTGGGATCCATCTGCTGCCATTGTTATGGTATGGGCAGGCCATGGAGTGTGGATGGTGATCACAACTAAACTATAAACATTTTTACATCCTTACTAGGAGGGACAGTCTCAGAGGTGAAAGGAGACAATATCTTAGGCCTTCTAGTGAGGTATCATGTCAACAGCCAGATGGTTCACCCCTTTCACCGGTACTTATATGTATATACATAAAATATATATACAGATTTGGAAATATGTTTTCCTACTATTGTTGAGTGTTGGGAGAGGCCATGACGCACAAGATGAGAAGTCTGGAGTGGGTTGTGATGTCCCTCCTTCAACAATAGTAATAAAAACTAGAGGTGGGAGGAACTCGTGGAATTTAACTCCATGGAATTCCTCAGAGTTACACAAAAACTCTGCGAGATTCATTGGAGTTCTGCCAACGGGCATAAATAGGCACACCGCGCTGCTCGCGCGGTGAGTTAGCGCAGGTAATGAGTTTCATGCAGAAAAATCAGTGCCTGAGTGTGCAGCTACTCAAGGTGATTTTGCGGCTTAGCAGTTCGGGCTGGACTGTTCCCATGAGGAACAGGGTCATGACTGATTTGCATATGGCTGGGTCCAAACTGGGGTGGCATGTTGAGCAAAACAACAATGGACTTAACCCAGATCTCTTGACTGGGGGTGAATGTTTTAGTTGTTTCGCATTCTGTCCATCATTTGTGTGTCTTTTGCTTTCTTGCCCTATGTGCACCGGGTGTGTCCATATGTGGGACCCGGGCTTACTCTTCAACTGGACTCAAGCTATCCAGGCTGATGAGGGGTGATCCCCTGAAACTGGTCAGAGAATGCTTGTTTCTGGTCCAAGGACTACCCGACTAGGCAGTTCGGACTGGACTGTTCCCATAAGGAGCAGGTTCTAGACTGATTTGCATATGTCTGGGTCCAAACCGGGGTGGCGTAGTGAAGAAAAGAATGATGGATTTAACCCAGATCTCTTGACTGGCGGTGAATGTTTGATTTATTCAGCATTCCATCCATCATTTGTTGCTGCAGCATAACTTCGAGCAGGGCAGAATTTGAATGTCTTATTAATGGGACCAAACATATTTAGTGCAACTTGAGTAAGTTGTTTTAATGAAAATCGTGGCAGAGAGAGGGATGAGGTGTTTTCCCTAAAACTGAAAATCAGTATATTAAAAAAGTTGGGGAAATGTTTTGGTTAAGATTCAGTTAACTTAGACGGGACTTCAAGGGTTCAGATAGGCAATGGCTGATGGAGATCTTTGAGGGTGGAGGGGCATTTACAGCTGACCCAAATTCTAGTGAGTGAGCGAAGCCAGTACGATTGCTTGGGGGTTCTCCTATGAGAAAAGGTTGAAGATAATGGTGGTAAAATAGTGCATTTTAAAACACATTTTCACATAAAAAATCTAAAAGGTTGTAGGTTCTGAAAGCACAGCTCTTAAATATTGGATACATGTCATGGTGTTCCAAACCAATGAAGCATGACGCTCCTCAACAGTTGACCTCATTTTTTTTTCAATAGGTATCCCCATATGTCAAGAATTTCCTTCAGCATCCGCGGGCCCTGCAATTTGTCATCTTTGCTCCCAATATGCCATAATTGCTTCCAATATACCAAGAATTACCTACAATATGCCAGTGTCAGAATTTTGCTATTCAGGCTGTGTGTGAGGGAAAGCATTTTGTTGTGGTTTCTAGCCACCTCTCTCCCTCCCATATGACAAGGTTGTCCTTCCTTATGTTAAGATTAACTCCAGTATGCTAGTGCCAGTATTTATCCAGTATTTAGCTGTGGGTGCCCCTTATACCTCCAATATGTCAGTGATAGCATGTTCACATCACACACACTGTCTCACTCACAAACTTCCTCACGCACATGCTCATTCAGGAGCATATTTCTGACCCCCTTGCTCCGCAGAAGCTTCCATTTTGTGACGCTCCGGCGGGGCAAACCTTGTTATCATATCTATGAGGCCACGTAAAGCCACTCTGCGTGGCTTTGAATGGGATCACAGGTGTCGATTACGGCAAGGTAGTGCAAATCGCTGAGTTGCCTTACTCCGCACCAGGGAGGCGTTCAATAGGCGTGGCGGTGGGTGTTCCCACGCAACACCCATGGATTTTGATGCTTCTCCAGATTTACAAGACCATATAAATCTGGGGGTGCACCTAAACCTTACGCCTCCTGAGCTGAGGCGTAACAAAGAGAAATAACTTTATTTCTGCTCATTTATTCTTCTTTCCGTTTGTGCTGCAGCACACATGGAAAGAGGAAACTGCCTTTCAAGATTGTTTTGTGCAGGAAGGTGCCCCTTCCTGCACATTAACAATCCTGCCTACAACGCAGGAACTGCTCCACAATGGTGCAAGGGTGCCTGCGTTGGCGCTAGGCTGCTGAAATGGAATCAGCAAACAGGGAAAGGACAGGAATGCACTGTATTGATTAAATACGGTGCAGGTACATTCCTGCCCATTCACTTTCACATAGGGAAGCGTAGATACTGCCCTCCACCAAAAGCCCATTATTGAGGCCCTCAATATTTAGCTGACTAACAGCCAGATTCATCATTGAAAAATGAGCTCACAAAGGGCCAGATTCTGAGAATCTGGCCCTTTGCGAGCCCAATTTTTGCATTTGGGATTCATCATCCCAAATGCAAAAATCGCTAATTGCGAAATCGTTAAATTGCGAGGAATTGCATTTAAGGAATCTCTATTTGAGATTCCTTAAATGCAATTCATTAACCAATATTAAATTGCGAATTAGCTATTTTTGGCCGCTATTTACCGCGAAGTCTGACTTCATGGTAAATAGCGAAAACATAGAAAAATGCACTTTAGTGCATTTTTCTAAGTTGTATGTTACACACACACACATGTCCTTTGGACATGTGTGTGCGTAACATCAGTCTACATTGACATTTCAGGGGTGCTACAGGGTGTCCTTTGGACACCTCTGGCACCCTTGAAATCTCATCCTTATTTGTGATTAGCAAATTGCTAATCGCAAATAAGGAAGCTGTAGAAATCGCAAATAATATTGCGATTTCTACATGAATCCCGTATTGCGAGTCCTTAATAGCAATTCCTTAATAATCGCTATTAAGGACTCGCAAATCGGGACATTGATGAATCGGGGGGTAAGTCTCACTCATATACTCACTCTCTGTCTCGCTTCCCAACAGTCTCACTCACATGCTCACACACTGTGCTACTCATTTGTGCCCAGTCCCAATGCTATCTCACATGCTCACTCAAGTGCTCATCCACTCGCACACTCACTTTGAATCATTCACTCGCACGCAAGCGTAAGCACACACATACGCACATACACACTCGGAGTCTCTTACTCCACACATGCAAACAGCATTGGAGAGTATTTTTTTACTTACCTCCTCAGCGGCCTGCACGTGTCCTACTTCGGCCCTTTGGATCCTCCACGTGGACACCCGTCTCCCTCCCAGGCGGAGATCCCATCTCAAGCACTGAAGCAGGAAACCGAAAGCTGTCGCGTGAGCAGTGCATCAGCATAGACCCAACATCACAGGGTCCATGCTGGTGCAGCTGATTGGTGCTCAGCCCAAACACTTCATGGCTGAAGCTTAAAGCACCTGGAGCTACCTTTATCAATGACACCACACATGGAGAAACTCTGGAGTGAGGCAGGCCCCTAAGGCATGGCTGGGACTTCACCTGCCCTGGACAATCTGTGTGATGGAGGCCTTCAGGTACATGCACCAGCCATCAGAAAGCAATCACTTCCAACAGGTAATCTATTTTAGTGCATAATAGTTTAACAATTTGCATTGTAGAATAGTAGCAAAGGGGTGTTGCCAATAGGAAGGGCAGACCCTTAACAGCCATGTGAGCGAGCCATCCCCTGAAAATATGGATAAAGGTTACAGCAGCCTCATACCACTGTGTCCTCTGTAACACCATCAGCTAGTATGAGGAACTTTGCCAATGACTATTTCTACACTGGCGTTTGTGAGCCCATAGGTGAAATGTTAAAAGCCATACTAGAATTCCCAGAATGCAAATCGCTATTGGCAAAATAAACAGAACACCCTGAATGTGTCACACATGACATGAGGCCACTTACCAGCCCTCTTCTGGTTGTATGAGTGGTCCGAGTCTACTTTCCAGAGCATTAAGTGGGCCGGGTCCCTCTGGGTCTCGGACTCATTTGTAAGTAAAAGGGGACAAATTAATGAGTCCCTATGAGGCCCTATATTCATGGCCTTTACTCTACTTGACGAATTCATGTAAAAACGTGAAGATAAACCATGAGCGACTTAGTTCCTCACACAGACCTACAAAATCCTACATAACACGTGACCTGCATACCTCAACCACCGCCTCTCGTTTCACACACCCACCAGAGACCTCTGCTCCGCCCAACTGGCCCTGGCGGCCATCCTACGTATCCACAAGACCGCGGCCGAGGTGAAGATCCTTCTACCTCGCAGCAAAGACCTGGAACGCCCTGTCTCTCCCCCTCAGGCAATCACCGTCACTGCCCCAATTCAAGAAGGACCTCAATGAACCGCAGTGCCTTGCTAAAGATCTGCAGTCTCTTCCCTCCCCCCCCCCAATGCCCAAACCGCACCCCGAGCGTCTTGAGAGACTTACAGGTGAGTAGCTGGACTTTACAAGCCTCAATTGATTAATTGAGTTCCTGTTTATTTCACATTTTACTTAATCTTGAAACAAAACACCGGTTGGGTGGCACGCTATAGGGATCACAGAAATGTAGTTTACCTGTCTAAGCCACTCCCTTAATTACAGAGCCCTCACCACCCCCTGTATCCCACTTAAAGCACTGCCATCGACAACTTACAATAACACCAGCAGGTTTGTAGAAGTTAGAAGGAGCTGGTCTAGTCCACGGGAGGAGGAGAGAGCTGGGAGGTCGCAGAATTGATCAGTGGTGGTGAAGAAAGGGTGGAAGAGAAAGGTCGGTGGGTGGTGAGGGCTGTAGTAACACCTACGTAACACTTTAGTTAGGAAAGAGGTGGCTGAGGCGGTGAGACTGTAAATTGTGCAACCTTCCCTGCCCCAGCCACATTTCTCACCACTGCACGAGGTGTTTGAAGGTTACTGCCAAGTATTCCCCAAAGCTTCCCCCGGCATTAGAAGAAAAGGAGAGACATGTGTAATTAATTAAGACCAAACGAGGAAAGAAAACAGGGTTTTTCTGGGACTCTTTGAATGATGGCTGGGGGTGAAGAAGTCACCGAGCTCGGGGTGTCATTAATCACAGAGAGGTGAGCGCCCGGGCCGCCATCCCCTGTGCACACTTCCTGCTCACCAAGGCTGACAGTGACACGCGCATGCGCAGTGAGGCCCCGGCTGATTTAAATGGGAGCGCCTCCGAAGGGAAATTGAATTTTGTTTCGAAAGAAGAGGCGACAGGGCAGGCCTGGGGAGGTGTCTGACTGCAACTCTAAAGTGCGCATCGTGAGTATATTTATAAATGTTAATTAAAGAAGGGGAAAAGCTACATGTAGAATGGTTAAGTATTGTATTGTAATTGCATTTATATAGCGCTTACTACCCCTGACAAGGCGTCAAAGCGCTTTTTCGGCTGGTAGCACGCTACTCCGGGACCCATAGAGGATTAGTGTTGAATTAGTATAGTGAAACATGCAAATAAATTTTAAGTGGTGGATAGGTTAGTCAGTTATTTGCAAGCCAATGGGTGGAAGGGCTGGTACGGATGGGTCTCTGCCTGACCTGCAGCGAACATGACTGCAGTCTTGAGGGAAAGCCTGATTTTGTAACTTTTGTTGACGTTGTTTACGTTTGATAACAGTTTGAGGTGGTTAAATAGTGGTTACGTGAAATAAACTGAGCTGGTGCAGTCGCTCACATACCCTCCACGTGCTGCCTGCTACCTACAGACACCCCTGGTTGTGTGGCGCTTTGCATGCTGGGACTTTTAGACTTAGATTTACTAAGAGTAGTACAAATGGCATTAGGTCACTTGCCGGCTGTGCAACTCTATGTAGGGCTTGATGCATGGGCCAGGATTTGAGCATGGCATGTCCACCTCAGCTCAATTGTTCCTCTGATCATATCTGGACTCAGTCATCTGTTTTTCTGTTTCACTAGCCTCATTTAATATAAAAAAATATATTTAAATCATAAATCAAAAATAGATAACTATATACATTGTGGTAAATAAATAAATAATACCTCTCTTTTTGACTAGACATATATCATAACAGATAGCTCAATAAATAAGAGTCAAGATTCGAGGTAGTAGGAGTTTTGCAGGTTTAATACAGCATAAGGACAGGAACAGGACAACCTGCATAGGAATAGGATGGCAGGGCCCAGCAGCTGCTGGGGCTGGATCTGGGATGAGCGCGCTGCCTTTTAATAACAATACATGAGCATATATACATAACGCAAACACATAGCATTACATTGCAGTAGGCGTAGCAGTGGGTGTGACGCGTAGCAGTCGCGAAAGATAAGGGCGAAAGTAGGTGTAACTGGGCGTATACATAGACATGTGATGCAAACGTAACAGAATATGTCATGAATAGGGCGGAAACCATGGAGGGGGCTACCTAAGGAGCCGGGACCTCTAACCTGATGGTGCGCGCAAACTAGCAATGACGTATCACTAGGAGAAGCTGGGAGCTATGAACTCTGTGCTAGGAGCAGAGACTGAAGTCTGGAGAGTCAGGGCGACATGTACCTAAACAGTATCTAGTATCTGATGTTTAGAGAACATGTTGATATAAACTAGAAGTTAGGAGGGGAAAGGCTAACTTGATTCTAAGACTGGACCATGCATTATTCTACATGTAGTGCGTGATGAAGAATATTAAATGACCATTAAATGCAGTATTTCTCTAACGTGGAGACGTGAAGGCTAGACAATGACGGAAACTATTGATGCAGTTCAGTAGCTTAGGAATGCAGAGAAGGAGGACTGAACTGATAACTGGAATCATAACATATTCTTGGCAGACTCAGAGACTGAGCCAGGCTGGGCCGGGCACTGCGAGGCAGGAAGTAAGTGAAGGGTCGAGGATACAGGTGGGGGCTGTATCGCTCCTCAGCGAGGCTTCAGGAGACAGGAGCTGAATCTGGTGTCCAGGCCCTTTTGAGGCCTAGAAACGGGGACTTTATAATAGAATAACGTGCACACTGAGAAACGTGGCAACGTAGCTTTACATAGGCCTGATATTCGTAGTATTCACGAGGACTGGAAACTGGCATACTAGAGGTGGACACAACTGTAATTGCGTCATTAATCGAACATGGGGAATACATATGCATATTTAATCATGCACACATAACATATGATGGATGACACGTAGGGACACAGAACATGGCAAAATTTACTTTTCCACATTCCCTCCTTGTCACTACGTTTCCATCAGGAAACATCAATTTTCATGATACCGTCTATCATTTCATACAGTATCATTTGCTCGTCTCGAATTATCCTGGAACGGGATTTAGAACGGGGCTTGGGACTAGGAATACAAGAGGTAGCACAAATGCCGCAAATCGCAGGGCCACATTGTATACAGAGGCAGCAGCTGAATATGATCGCTACTGCAATACCTAGAAAGGACAATATTTTCCATCCCCATGCGGAAATTATATTCCAGAACCAACCGGACCATGTCCAGGTGCCTGGATCTTGGTGTATCAGATGGGCAATTTTATGGAGTCTGGTTATAGCTGAATAAACAGACGGCGCGTTATTTGGAATGAAAATGCAGCAACTAGATCCGATGACTCTACAGGCCCCGCCCCTATCGGCCAGTATGACGTCAAGGACGAGACGATTCTGTAAAACGACAAATCTCATGGCAGATTGCTCTTCAGTTAAGTTACCTAGAGCAGAGGCAGTCTCATTTACTACAGCTTCGAGGGTTCTGGTTAACCTACGGATCAGTTTACTATTCTGGATAGGTCCTATAAAGAAAAAGAAACCTCTGTTGAAATCTGTATACTGTTCTAGAGCAGTTTCAGTATAATCGACAATTGGGGACTCCCTTCTATGTCTAATGTGTACTAGATGTGTATTTCTGTGATAATCAGATGGGGCTAGGAAAACTGGTGGCAGTAGGAAGGCAATGTAACAGGTTCCCTCCCAATCGAGGGGCAGACGAACATATGCAGTTTGACCACAAATAAAATAAGAATGACGTGAAGCTTTGAAAATAGATTTCCCACTGTCACTATACTTGACAATAGTAGTACAATCACTATGTCCTACAGGTACGGAACCATTATTTCGGACAC
This sequence comes from Lissotriton helveticus, assembly GCF_964261635.1. Classification (NCBI taxonomy): domain Eukaryota; kingdom Metazoa; phylum Chordata; class Amphibia; order Caudata; family Salamandridae; genus Lissotriton; species Lissotriton helveticus. The sequence goes on from NC_136064.1 coordinate 78,774,203, forward strand.
ATAATTCGCCTTTGACTGGTAGTACTGAAATAGCAGGTAAGTCTGGAGTAGTATCAGACTGAACATTCAGGACCATGAAATTCAACGAATAATTACCTAAATTATACACTTCATTTTCTAGATCTAACCCTGTTCTGTGGGGAAGACCTTGCTTGTCTGGGAAACATGTACTGTTAAGAAAAGACATATCTGTTGAGGATGACGTTAACGTGGACCATGCTCCACACGAACCATTATGTGAGAATGGATAAGGAAAAAGTGGCAGAACTCCCTTCTGTGTCTGGAAAGGGGGGAGTCGACCACACACCCAACAATTAGTGGCATTGCTGGTCTGGTGTGAGTAATGTAACATGCGGATGAATGAGTTATTTCGCATGGCGAGGCGGTAAGAGAGTTCATGAGGAGGCAGATCACTAAACGTGTGCTCTACTGTAGCATTAGCAGACTTATTTACATGAAGAACTGGGAAATACAAGTAAAATGCATAACTCGCGCAGGAAATCATAAGGCTGAGAAATAATATGAAACATAGAAAAATGATACATCGGATTGAGTTTTGACTACCTCTCTCACTATGGGGGTCTATTTTATACATGTCAGAAACAGTCTAACCGTTTCACCTAGGGGAGGACTTAGACAATCAAACTGACTGACTTATTTTACTAGACCGGAGTTTTAGCTTGTACTCCTGTTGCGGAGTTTTCTCTAACAGGGGAGGGGTTGTAGCAATGTCTTTTGCGGGACAGTCCTTGAGAACAATATTTTGGCAATCCTTCAAATCCTGGGAAATGTTCTTTAAGATGGGTTTTAGTCCATTAAATTGTTTGACATGAGAAAGGTGCACCCAGCCTTTGCGTCCTTCCAACTTCACGGCTGTACGGGTGGTGAGGAGGACCTGTCGGGGCTCTTTCCAGCGAGGCTCCAGCGGACTTGATCTGTCAAAGTTGCGGACCATCACCATGGATCCTGGAACGATTTCATGCGGTGCCACCTCGGTATTGTCTGGAAATGCGGCGGCAACCTGTGAACGACATGAGTTGAGGGCAGACATCAAGGAAGCTAGGTAATCTGTCAGCATATTACTTGAAACATCGGTAATACTTCGGGGTCTAGGAGTACCCCACATGTTAGGGGGGCGGCCGAATACGACCTCATACGGGGACAGACCTGATCTGGAATGTGCGACCATGCGCATATAAAATAAAGCGACTGGCAGAGCTACTAGCCAGTCCACACCTTTTTCTTTACACACTTTTGCAATACGGATTTTCAGGGTCTGGTTATGTCTCTCTACGAGACCGGCTGCTTCAGGATGGCGTACACAATGAAACTTCCACTGGTACCCTAACAACAGGGAAACATGCTTCATGAGTTCGGATGAGAATGGCTGACCGTTATCAGAATATACGACTCTAGGGAGTCCATAACGGGGGAAAAACTCACGAACCAACTGCTTAGCAGTGGTCGCGGCTGTGTAATCTGGGACTGGATATGCTTCTGTCCACCTGGACAAAGCGCATACAACTACAAGGACATACTTGAAACCTCGACATCGCTCCATCTGAATATAATCCATCTGGAGGACTTCAAAAGGGTGGTCAGGAGGTTGGAATCCACCTTGTTCCACCGGGACACTTTTACCTGGATTAAACTGACAACATATCATACAGGTACGGACTTTCTGCTTGGCTGCAGCTCGTAAATGCTTGTTGAACCAAATGTTCTGGATACTGTCTAACATAGCTTTTTCTCCTAAATGTGCTGGACTATGTGCGGTATTAATAATGACTTGAACCATAGAGTCGGGGAGAAACCATGTGGCTCTACCCTTTGTTAACCATCCTTGATCTGTCTGGACCCCTCCTTGTTCGGACCATTTCTTGATTTCCTCGGGAGTAGCATGTAACTGGATATCTATGACATCTTGTGTAGGGTCCTTAACTGTCATACATGTAATCGGATCTGGAGTATGTGTCTGATTAACTGGAATGTCTGGAGTCTGTGCTGTGAGCTTGGCTGTGCGGTCTGCTAGATTATTACCTTGGGAAATAGTGTCAGTAACTTTCGTATGTGCTTTGCACTTCATGATAGCAATAGATGTCGGTAAGTGTATGGCATCTAACAGAGCTTGAATAAGGAGACCATGCTGAATCTTGGTTCCATGAGAAGTCATGAAACCTCTCTCCTGCCAGAGCACTCCGAAGTCGTGTACAACTCCAAATGCGTAGCGTGAATCTGTGTAAACATTAACTTTCAAGTTCTTGGCGTGTATGCAGGCTTGTGTCAGAGCAACTAGCTCTGCTGCTTGAGCAGACAGGGTGTCAATACGGTGTGTTTCAATAACTTCGGTGTCAGTAGTCACTGCATACGCGGCGACTAGTTCTCCTGTACTAGTTCTCAGGCATGAACCATCCACATAAAGTGTCAGGTCGGGGTCTAATAACGGAATATCTGTCAGATCTTGTCTTGGCTTTGTCGTAATGTTAACTATTTCCACACAGTCATGTGTGGCTGGATTTGAAGTAACTGATGGTAACAATGTAGCAGGATTTAAAATGTTGCAGCGTCTGATTTCTATGTGTGGCTGGAACAGTGTCAATTCATAACCTGTTAAACGTGCAATTGTCAAGTGCTGAGTTTGTGTTCGGTTTAAAAGAACTTCCACGGAATGTGGAACTTGTACTGTCAAGGTATGTCCTAAGACTATGGAATCACTTTGTCTGATAGCTAGGGCTGTGGCTGCAACTGACTTGAGGCACGCAGGCAGAGCCTGGGCTACAGGATCTAATGTGCTCGAAAAATAAGCACAGGGCTTGTATTGTCCTGCTTGATCTTGTGTGAGAACAGATAATGCTGTACCTTCACGTTCAGTAACGAAAAGTGTAAAAGGCTTACTGTAGTTCGGTGTAGCTAGAACTGGAGCTTGGCATAGGGCTTTCTTTAACTCATTGAAACTAAGTGTATGTTCAGATGTCCAAGGGAGAACAGTCGATACGGCTGCCTCCTGTGTCGTTAACTGTATCAGTGGCTTGGCTAGAAATGCATACTGGGGAATCCATTGTCTGCAGTAAGAAGTGAGGCCGATAAAAGCACGTACCTCCTTCTGGGTCTTGGGCTGAGGAAGACTCGCTATTAACTGGATACGGTCTGGTGTCAACTGCCTACCCCTCTTGGACAGTAAGTGTCCTAAGTAGACCACTTGCTGGACACAGAATTGAAGCTTAGAAGGGGACACCTTGTGCCCCATCTCGGCTAGGAAATACAAGACTGTAAGGGATGCTCGCTCGCAAGCACGTTCAGAACGGGCTGTGATCAGTAGATCATCGACATACTGGAGCAGGGCAGTGTCAGTTGGCATGTGAATGTTGTCTAGTTGTCTCTTGAGTGCTTGACTGTAAATACTAGGACTTTCTGTGAAACCTTGAGGAGCTCGTGTAAACATATAGCTCCTTCCATTTAAACAAAATCCGAAAAGAAACTGGCTGTCTGGATGAATAGGAACACTGAAAAATGCGTTCTTGAGGTCTATGACAGTGAAGAACGTGGCTTCGGAATCAATGGCCGTTAATAGGGAAGAGATGTCTGGGACAACTGGGTACTGAGGAATAATACATTTATTAAGCTCTCGTAGGTCAATCACTAATCGATATACTGGGGGTGCATTTGGATCAGTACGTTTCATGACTGGAATGATCGGAGAATTACATACATTGGAGTCAGTTTCTACAACCACTCCTTGAGCCATGAGCTCGTCAATAATTTTGGATAAGGCTGCTACAGCCTCAGGTGGCAAATCTGTACTGTCTGATTCGTGGTAACACTACACCTGGCTTGAGAGTCACACGATAGGGTGTGATTTGCATGTAACCTACATCAGTTGGACCTTGCGCCCATAGATGCTGTGGAACATTAGACAGTCTTGAATCAAAATCTCGTAATACATAGTGACCCTTAAAGTCACGTAGGAACAATCGTATTCCCTCTGGGGAACAGCATATAACTGCACCTAACTCTTTCAGTGTCTTAATGCCTAATAGATTTTCTGGACATGACTTAGTAAGTAACAGATCAGTAGTGCGGGACAATGGACCTACTTCTAGAGTAACTGGCTTTGAAATCTCATTTACGATAGGTTTTCCTGAAAATCCAAGGGAAACATTTCTTGAGCCTGAGAGCGGAGCCCCTGGAACTTCGGCGTGACTAATTGTGGTCCTACTTGCCCCTGTATCGATCAAAAACTTTCTGTCTTTCCCTAATACTTGACTGTGAACATAGGGACCTTCTTGATCTACAGGTATCTCGATGAGAGGCAAGCCTACCTCCCTCTCTAGGCTGTTTCATGAATACTGCTGGTACTCTGGATACTCAGACTGTGCATACTGGTACATCTGCGATGTAACATGCTGTGTTGCAGCAATAGGCTGCGGTGCTGTAACTGTCTGTGGTGCATTCTGTGGCTGAGGAATCTGTGAAACTTGTTCTTGTCTAGGCGGACGTGGTCTTTCTTTAGTCTTACCAGTAGCTATGTTGTGTTTCAGAACTGCACACTCATTTATAAAATGACCTGGCTGTTTACAATAATTGCAATTCCCTTTAACGGGAGCTGCAGGATGGATGACTGGCTTGATTCGGACCCCTCTTCTGACTGTCTTGAGGGACAGATTGTGCAACTAGTACTTTCATTTTCGTGTCTTTCATACGTTTTCTTTCGTGTTCTTGTTCTTCTCTGATTCTATTCTGATGGTATTGAAGCATCTGCAACATCTGGGACGGGGTATTAGCTTGCCAGGTACTTTCGACTTTCAAAACTCGATTTTTAATTTGTGGACTTGAATTCTCGACTAATTTAGTAACAAAAAGGTGAGGGTATGACTCACTACTTGTCTTGAGGCCACTGTTGATGCTAAAACATTTTTCAAATCTAGAATAAAAATCACTAATATCCTCATCTTGTTTCTGTTTACAGGCTGAGATTGCATCCCAGTCTTCTTTTCTCGTTGTCAATAATCTAGGTAAAACTTGTATTAATAATTCTGGTAATTCTTTACATTTATCTCCAAGACCGGTACCTGGTACTCGTGCCTTGTCTTCAGCTTCTAGAACTGCCCAATCGATCTTTTTCTCTCCCACCTCCCATTCTTTTTCCTTGAGCTTTTCATACACCCCTGCGGGCAACAGAACCTTTAACATTTTAATTATATCTGGGTATGTGTATTCTCCCATACGGAGCATGTCTTTTAATTCTCTATGGAACCCTGCTGGGTCTTTGTCATGACAGGGAATTAATTTCTTCATCTCGAGGAGTTCCATCTTTGTTATTGGAGTGTATACAAACACTCGCTGCATTTCGCCACCCGTTCCTTTAACTGGGTGGACTTCTCGTAACGGATTCTGTCTCTCCATGTAAAATGGTTTACTTTCTGGGGGTGAGACATGAACAAAATGCGGGTTCAGAAACGTTCTATATTTGTGGCGCTGTTCTAGAATGACACTAATTAAATCGGTACCTAGACCTTTCCATCTATACTGGAGTAACTCGTTCAGGACATCATGTAACGGACCTGGATCAGAGTGCTGACCCTCATACAAAGTAATGAGGTGCTGAATCATATACATACCCACCAGTCGTTGCTCGGCTGGGGGCATTTTCAGAAACATTTGTGCCACTATTTCGTCTGGAAAAGTGATAGAATCAGTAATCCATCGGACTGCTGATCGGGCTAGTTCTTGTTCATGCATGGTACTTAACTCACTGTAACCGATTCGTGATTTCAGAATGTGATCGGTAGCTTGAAATACTTGTTCTAGAGAACCTTGTTCTGGTGCTGGAGAATGAAAAATAGACTTGTGTTCTAGGCGTAAATGGCGATCTGGAAATCTAGATTTTCCTACATACGCTATTCTGGCGGGATTCTCGTCCTCTACCTCTTCAGTATCAGAGTTACTTTCTTTCTCGCTTACTTGTGCTGCTTTACGTTGTTCGTGTATCTTTATTATTTCTCTACGGATTTTCTTGTACATACTCTCCATAGCACCGACGGTCTTGTGCTTACCCTCGGCTATATTATCACTCCACCTTGTCAGGGTTCTCATTTCGGCCGGATCTTTAGACGGGTAATCTTGTTCTCTTATTAGACAATTGATCAGAAACTTTAATATCATGAGCTGGATCTCGGCTTTCCTTTGAGACATGGCCTCGCTAATGCTTTCTGGATCATCCCCTGTACGGATGAAACGATATATTCTGTCTAGATCTTCTTTCATATTCGGTAAGGTGACTAGATACTCGGCCACCTTTCTTACGCGGAATGAATATAAAACCATATTATCCTCGCCTGGGACTGGATCATAGCAGCATTCGGCAAGGGATTTTCTTATTTCTGCTACAGTCTGATGTCTGGGCGTACGCTGGGACGCTTGTGCATGTAATTCGGCTGTCGTTAAACGCTTGTGTGGCGGCGGGGTTTGAGGAGTACCTCCCCCTGCGGCCCCTAAACTAGAATCGTCTACTGAGGCTCTTCGTCCTGGCAGAGTGGGAAATGGAAATGCAGGCTGGACTTGTATGGCGGGCTGGACCGGGGGTACCGTAACAGGTACTCCGGTGTCTGGAGGAGCGGGAAGTGCCTGATTTACAGGGACTGGTGGAGCGCGAACAGGATTTGCATATTCTGGGACTGTGTCGTCCAAATAGGACGAAATAAAAATATCAGCTGCGGTCTGTTTGTGACGTAGCTTGGTCGGAACTAATGGTGGCGGGAAATTACTGGATGCCTCTGGGGTCGCTTTTGGCAAGCCCTCGGCAAGGAGAGGATACATACCCCTAATAAGGGCATGCCTCTGTCTGTCTGACTGTTCGGCTTTGACTTGTTCACCTATCTCGATTAGTTCTTTTTCTTGTGCTCGTTCTAAGGATTCTCTACTTAATTCTGACTTTCTGATTTCTTTTTCGGTTCTTTTATGAGCTTCTTTACGCCATAACTCGATGGCATCTTTCTGTGACTGTCTGGCTTTCTTTTTCCATAATGCTTCTTCTACTCGCATGATGCACTCGGCATCCCATGTACCCGATACGGGCCATCTATACTTTTCTTCTAACTGTTTGGTATACTCTACCCATAAATCTAGATACAATATGGCGCTTATGCCATGCTTCTGATACATAAAGTGACCTGGACTGTCCCTCGGCGGAACAGGAACTGCTTCTTCTAACAAACCCTTTCTAGTTCTTAGCTGACGTAATCTCGAAAAGAGAGACATTGTAAACTTGAATCGGAACACAATACAATACACGAGGAACAATAACAATTGGGAGAACAATTCAGGCATACCACGACATTGGAAATACATTGAACAACATCATAACATAACAGTTCGGACAGAATATTACCTGGAATACTGAGAACAGAAACACAAGAATTTCTCGAGAACGGAACAGACTAGAGTTACTGGATGCACTGCTGAAACAGTACGGAACATACCGGTCCCATAAAGGGACGCATCAAGACCCGTATCCACCTAGGTGAACACTTCGTTTGTGAGTCTGTGTACCACCAACCCACGGACCAGAGTCAATTTAGATTGACCCTGTCTAGATACTACCCCAGTAATGGTACTCACCGGGCAGCAAGAACGGAAAGCCTCGGACTGGACTGGACTGCTACGACGACGACGGACTTCGGACTTCAGTTACGGGTGGACCTCCGGATACCTCGGACCTTGGACTCTTGGCTTGGGCTCTGGTCGGGACTCGCCGCGTTCCTCCACCGTCTCGTTTGGATGCTGGACCGCCTCCTCCGTCTCCTCCGTGGGCCTGAGGGATACTTGAAGCAGAAATATCTGCCGGTGCGCAGAAGAGTTCCGTCACGACTGCAGAGGGTCAGGGGGTCGGCGTGGCTTCACCGACGCGTGGGGAAAGGGCAAGTACCTGTTCGGGCGCCATTATGTGGTAAATAAATAAATAATACCTCTCTTTTTGACTAGACATATATCATAACAGATAGCTCAATAAATAAGAGTCAAGATTCGAGGTAGTAGGAGTTTTGCAGGTTTAATACAGCATAAGGACAGGAACAGGACAACCTGCATAGGAATAGGATGGCAGGGCCCAGCAGCTGCTGGGGCTGGATCTGGGATGAGCGCGCTGCCTTTTAATAACAATACATGAGCATATATACATAACGCAAACACATAGCATTACATTGCAGTAGGCGTAGCAGTGGGTGTGACGCGTAGCAGTCGCGAAAGATAAGGGCGAAAGTAGGTGTAACTGGGCGTATACATAGACATGTGATGCAAACGTAACAGAATATGTCATGAATAGGGCGGAAACCATGGAGGGGGCTACCTAAGGAGCCGGGACCTCTAACCTGATGGTGCGCGCAAACTAGCAATGACGTATCACTAGGAGAAGCTGGGAGCTATGAACTCTGTGCTAGGAGCAGAGACTGAAGTCTGGAGAGTCAGGGCGACATGTACCTAAACAGTATCTAGTATCTGATGTTTAGAGAACATGTTGATATAAACTAGAAGTTAGGAGGGGAAAGGCTAACTTGATTCTAAGACTGGACCATGCATTATTCTACATGTAGTGCGTGATGAAGAATATTAAATGACCATTAAATGCAGTATTTCTCTAACGTGGAGACGTGAAGGCTAGACAATGACGGAAACTATTGATGCAGTTCAGTAGCTTAGGAATGCAGAGAAGGAGGACTGAACTGATAACTGGAATCATAACATATTCTTGGCAGACTCAGAGACTGAGCCAGGCTGGGCCGGGCACTGCGAGGCAGGAAGTAAGTGAAGGGTCGAGGATACAGGTGGGGGCTGTATCGCTCCTCAGCGAGGCTTCAGGAGACAGGAGCTGAATCTGGTGTCCAGGCCCTTTTGAGGCCTAGAAACGGGGACTTTATAATAGAATAACGTGCACACTGAGAAACGTGGCAACGTAGCTTTACATAGGCCTGATATTCGTAGTATTCACGAGGACTGGAAACTGGCATACTAGAGGTGGACACAACTGTAATTGCGTCATTAATCGAACATGGGGAATACATATGCATATTTAATCATGCACACATAACATATGATGAATGACACGTAGGGACACAGAACATGGCAAAATTTACTTTTCCACAACATAGCGGCTAATTAGGATGTCGGTTCATAAACCTCCAACCACTGGTCGAAGGCTTTCCCACCGACATTCCTGGTTTGAATTCAGACCGCCGTATTACAATTACGGTGGTCGGAATTCACACCGACTGATCAACCCGGCTGACTTCCCGGAAGGGCCGCATAATCCCGTGAGGAAGGCGCTTCCATATTCAGGATTATGATGGCACTTTCCAAGAGCAAATCCATGTCGGCCATTCCAACATGGATTTGCTATCGAAAAGTGCATGGGGGCCCCTAGCGGGGCCTCATGGTGCAGGGATTTACACAGGCTCCCATTTCTCTATGGGAGCTTGTGCTACGCCAGTGTACGGCCGCCGTACAAGCTCTCATAAAGAAATAGGAGTATGCGACTGCACCATGTGTGGTCGCATTGTAATTGCAGTGTTGGGACCGCCGACCAGAGGTCGGTCCGTCCCAAGAAAACCACAGTGTCGAACGTACAGGAGTCGGCCTGACATTGTAATCTTGCCCATAGTGTGCTGCATCAATTGGTCTGATAAACTGTTATTTACATTTTGCAGCCACCCTCCAAAGTATACAACAGGGGGCAATGGATTAGCCCATTTCAGCCATTGGCTCGCTTGCACTGTGATTGATGGCATTTCCATGATCACATTTTCATATCTACCTTAAAGGAAGTGCACTTTTTTGCTAAGGATGATAGGCCAATACTTTGCCAAGCCTTTTTTCCGTCCAATCTTTATACTTTTTTTCAGTCATGCTTATTTGCTTGAACTATGCCTTCGGATTGCACTAATTCAAACCCAATTGTATTATTTTATTTTTTGTCCCAATAACAATCGTATTTTCCTTTTATGTGGATTAAAATTATGAGGTTTTTATGTCAGCCTTCTAGGAAATGTCCATGTTCTTCTATTAAAATTACTAGCAATGTTTCGATTCACCTGGCCTTCATGGACTTGTCCAGTGCTTTTGACACTGTGAGTAGGGGAAATCTATGGACGATGATGGGGGAAATGGGTTTTGAAGAACCCCTCATTACCCTATTACGTAGGTTGCATGAATCTAGCACTGCAGCTGTTCGCTTTGGTCCAGGAGGAGAGAAAACTGGGCCCATCGCCTTCACGGAGGGGATATTTCAGGGTTGCATTCTGGCCCCCTTTTTATTTCTTATATATACTAACGGCCTAGAATCATTCCTGATTAAACAGCAACTTGATTTTCCTAGAATAAATGGTAAATTGGTCCCTCTGTTATCATACGCCGATGATACAGTCTTAATGACTCTAACGGCTAATAGCCTACAAAAAACCCTGACCGCCTACACTGATTTCATGCTTTAGACCTTAAAGTAAATTTCAGTAAACCCTTTATTATGGTCTGCGGTCCGAAAAAACCCCAAACGAGGACATTTATTGTGAAAGTAAAAACTATTGTGAAGGTGCCCAACTTTACTTATTAAGGCATTGTTTTTAATAATAAACTGAACTGGGATGAGCTCGTCATGACAAGGGCACAACATCGCTTGTAAATTAGGACAAAAGCCGGTAGCAGAAATAATAGCTCTATTCAAGTCAAAATGCTTATCTGTAGCTACCTATGGGGCCGGAGTATGGGATTACCATAAGAGTTATCAGATTCAGGTTTTAGAGAACACATTTTTAAAAAGATTATTAGTGATCCCTAGTAGCTCTTCAACATTATTTTGTCATTCTAGGGTGGTCCTGGAATATGTGAGAGATAGGATAAATATTGCACCACTTATTTTATAGGTGGAAATCTGGTCCTCAGAAGATTCGACTTTCTCTAGGAGTATCCTTAAAGACTGTATGAATTTGGATAACGCAATGTCACTCCCTTGGCTACGTTATGCTAAGGATACCTTTTATAAAATTGGCCTAGATGAATATTACAATAATAACCCAGATACCAGCCAATCTAACATGAAAACGATTATAAAAAATGCATACTGTATTGAATTAAGTATGTCTAACCAGGTATGGGTATTGTTAGATGGTGGGGCATTAAAACACCAGCTATTTTACCTGTCTTTTACTTTGCATGTACAATCACGTTTTTTTGTTGACTATATTACAGATGGGCACATTGCACTTGTTAGTGGCCTATCCTAAACAGGTTGGCTGTGTGAGAGACTAGCCCCATGTCCTTGTAATAATCTGGCCAAACAGAGTACAATGCACTTCATGCTGTTTTGTTCACTTTATACAGACCCTAGAGCACGCTTTATTAAGCCTATAGTGAAAGCTATTCAATCCTGTTCCTATCAGGAGGGCTTTGACTATCTGAGGTCATTATCTATGGCTGCAATTTCAAGTGCAGTGCTTAGTTTTATTAGAATTGCATTTTCAATCAGAAAACACTGTGAATTGTGAAAGGAATTTAAAAGTTATACTTATTGTAGGCACTACTAAGAATTAGTCAATTGTATAAATTGTGTTGGGGAAGGGTATGATGATTTTAAAGTTGATTAATTTCTGTTACTAAGATTTATGGAAGGGAACATGTGCAAACTTCGTAAATACTTTTAACTGTTTTTATTAAGTATATATGTAAACTTTTATGATTCTAAAGAATCGAATAAAGTTATTTGAACTGAACTACATGCAATGTTTTTATTTAATATAAAACTTCCATTGCAAGCATATAGCAGCCATGTCTAAGTGGTGGCCTTTTTCTTCATTTTCTTCTATTTTTCATTTTTGCGACATAGATTTGTAATTAAAAAAAATGTAAACATTTGAGCATCTTGCCACGCCAAAATCGTTTGTCGTTGCTATTGCTTGTTTGTTTATTTTTATTTTTCACTAGCTGTACCCGGCCACGCGTTGCTGTAGCTCAGTCTGGTTAAATGGAAGAAAAAGAAAAGAGTAAGCGCACATTTCTAATATGTTAAATTTTACAATGCTGGTGGGTATACAATATGTTTTTGTCCATCTAATATATGTAGGCTATTGTCTATATGCGTCCCTTGTATTTGTTGGGCAGCAACCAAATCAATAGGGTCTGTACAGGTTGCAAAGTGAACCAACTCCTCCCCCCTGCCTCCACCCACTTCCCGGTCTGACACGCTAATGTTGCAAAGTGAACCAACTCCTCCCCCTCCCTCCACCCACTTCCCGGTCCGCCATCCTGACACCAACTGTCCATCCTAATATATGTAGACTATTGTCTATATGCGTCCCTTGTATTTGTTACGCAGCAACCAAATCAATGGGGTCTGTTTGGCCTTTCGATTAAAAACACGCGCGTATTGGACATGCACGTATTCGAAACCAAGTTTGTGTATATATAAACATGAACTAATGTTGCAAAGTGAACCAGCTCCACCCCCCTCCCTCCACCAACTTCCCGGCTGCCATCCTGACACCAACTGTCCATCCTAATATATGTAGACTATTGTCTCTATTTGTCCTTTCTTAATGTTGCCAAGTGAACCAACTCCTCCCCCCTCCCTCCACCCACTTCCCGGTCTGCAATCCTAACACCAACTGTCCATCCTAATATATGTAGACTATTGTCTCTATGCGTCTATTGTAGTTGTTGCGCAGCAACCCAATCGATAGGGTCTGTTCGTCCTTTAGATTAAAAACACGCGCATATTTGACACGCGCGTATCAGAATCCTACGTTGTGTATATATAAACACGCGCTTATTCAAATTCAACGTTGTGTCAAAATTTCAAATCAATCGGTGAAGAACTTTCGTAGATTTAGGATTTTTATCAAACGGACATTGACATTTTTTATGTGTCTGTTTGTGCTTTCTATTAAAAACATGCGTGTATTCGACACGCGACTATTCGAATCCAACGTTGTGTATATAAAAACAGTCGCGTATTCGAATGCAACGTTGTGTCAAAATTTCAAAGCAATCGGTGAAGAACTTTCGGAGATTTGAGATTTTGAACAAACGAACAGTTACATTTTTATTTATATAAATTAAAAAAACTAAGCACAGGTTTTGTAGAGGGTGTAGGTCTCACATGTCTCAATATTTCTCATACAGCAGATCGCATTAGAGAGTCTCTCATCTGAGTAACTGTCACCTGGATCCACCTAATAAAGGACTGATGGGACAGGTAATCTACTTATGCCTTTGTATAAAGTATCTTATGCACGAGAATTAGTAGATTGAGCAATGCTCGCCTCCCTCTACATCTCCACAGTAAGTGGCACTATTGCATTTCCCAGTCTCCACTGCTACAGTAAGTGACATCACTACATTTACCTACATCCATCTTAAACCAGAAATCAACATCACTGGATTTCCAGCCAAAACCATCTGTAAAAGAAGTAACCAGGCACACCGGTTTCATCCCCCATTATTCAACTGCATTTCCCAGTATCCACCTTCTCAAGAAGTGACATTGCCTCCTATCTTCTCCCTACTTCAGTCGCATTCTCAGGGCCTCTCACAAGCCTGGTGCCCCGGCAAACGGGGGACGCATACAAGGGCATCACCTTTTTGTGCCTGGTAGGGCCATGAAGGGCCTTTGGCCAGAACCCCTTTTTCTGCAACCTAGATAGGATGCCATCCTGTGCATCACCCAGCACCCCGCACATCACATTTCCCACAATCACACCCAGACAACACTATAGCAGCCTCACAACATATGCACTTTTCCTCATACAAGAACTACCAGACACCTTCAGACTACAAAACATGTATTCCAGCTCACACTCATTAATGGACTATCTGCAATACTCCATGCTCCAGGCAGTTCAGACCTGATCACCTATTACAGACTTGACATGCTATTTATCGCAGAAACATGGTTCATCCCCTCACCTTCACACATCCTTGCAATGTGGATCCCATGCACAGTGCGCATAAGAAGAGATAAGGTCTTATTCTCATCTTTAAGTTCTCCTGGTCCTACCCCCTAGGCAAGCAAGACTACACTCTATGGAGCGCCTGACGTGCCACCTCCCACTCTCTGCAACTCAGTCCACCATTTTTCATCTCATGTACTGGCTGTAGAGGCAGAACAATGATGTCATTTTTAAATACTCAGATCTCCTCTTCACATCATCTTTCTGACACGCCAACACCATTCTCCTGGGTAATTTAAACTTCTAAGAAAGTGCATGATCAGAAAAAACACAGACACCCTCTTCAACCTCATTAACAGGCTAAATGTGGTACAGCATATCAGCAAGCCAACATACTCCAAAGGCCATTTCCTTGACCTTGTCTTCTCAACCTCATCAACAATCCAATTTCAAATTCAAACCACCCATGCCTCAGGTCTGACCACACACCTCTCCATAGCTACCTCCTTGGTCAGTGTCCAACCAACAAACTGAGGTCAGTCCAAAATAAAAAACACCACGCATACAGATCCGTCAAAGACCTCCCCATCGACAATCTAAAGCTTGAATTCAGCATCCACCCTGACAACTCCATATTTAAAGCCAACAGCCATCTAAACAACATCAACACTTTTTTGGCAAGCCTTGTGAACACTCAGGCTCCAATTAAAACCTCAAGTGCAAGCCAAAACTTTCAGCACCCGTGCATTACCAAGACCTAACCAACAACTAATGCACTATCTGCAGACAGGAAAAGAAATAGAAGAAAAACAGAACCCCCCCAATGACCTCACACTTGTGGGGTCTCTCTGGGCAACATGTAGATAACTCATCACAGTAGACCCACCCACTCTCATAGCATCCAACACTGATTGTCCTTCAAAGTCCTATCTCTGGAAGATCTTGCTGACTTATTCAACCTCCTAAAGGCATCCACCTACGAAGATCATAAATCGCCCCCTTATAATTCATCAAAACTCTTGGCTGAGCAGCTTTAGCACCTCTACTGGACATTTCCAATGCTGCCATCACTCACAGCATCTTCCTAAAAGCTCTCACATCATGCTAGATCATTCCACTCTTAAAGAAACAGACCCTATCCGGCTCAATAACCTGAACCTTCATGGCTTCAAAATCAAACTTTCACATAGAGACAGGTCACTTGGATTCACCTGAGTCACCTGCCTCACCCACCAAGGAACAAGCTATCAAGTGTCTACTGAAGAAATTGAAGCTAATCCTCCAAAAAAGCAACTTCAGAACTGTTCTTCTTGCACCTGTAGTCTTGCATGTGTATGCTGAAGATGCACATAGGCTCTCAGAGGAAACACTGTCTACCCTTACGGGCATCCTACTCACGTAGAGCAGCACCTCTCTTTCAGGGCCTGAAGAAATATGATCACATTACCCCATTCTGATGGAAACCCACTGGATCCCCTTGCTACCCCGCACTATCCTCAAAACCAGTTGCATCATTTACAAATCCCAACCTGCACCCCTGCATATCTGGACGACAACAAAACAATCTCTGATGGCTCTTGGCATACACACAATCTAGACACCATCACACCAGATGAAAAGATTTGTGAACACACAAAAACAAATCATCCAAAAACCACTCAAGAGCTTGAACATTACTGTATCCATCATGCTGCCCCAACCCGACTGCAGTTCAGGAGAGAGTTGAGAAGTACCTCTTTAAAGGACACTACATCATGATGCAGTAAAAGTCCACAAACCCCTTACCTATCATTGTAAAGGTCTATAGACACTGTTTGTATGTGTACACACTTGGGGGCTGATGAAGTAGATTCCACCTACAAATACCTGTGTGAATCTGGCAGGACTGATTGCATGTGTCCATCCGGACCTTACCTGTACCTTAGCCCAGGCAGGGTCCAGGAGACCGTGGTCTGGAACTAGCACCAGGGTCTATGCAGGGTCCATAGGTTGTAACCGTGGAGCCTGGTGCCAAGAAAGATCTACCGGATGTGACCAAACTCTTGGAACACATCAGCTGCTGAGTGAAGAGAACAAGAATTCCCCTTGGAAACCCTATACCAAACACACTCATACACAAATTTGTTTCAGTTACCTATTCCCTGTCAATAGACTCAGCATAAAGTTATAGTGGAATCCACCCTCCAGCCTTGTATACCGCCAATTATGAGATCAAGCATCAAGGGGTATTCTTTTTTCGAGCAAGACGATCGCGCAGAGGCGGGTGCATTTATTCACCGATACACTTTTAATTGAGCCTTTTCGAATCAGTACATATACAGTGCTTGGATACACATATTTTTCAAATCATTTGGTAATACAAATTGGAAACGGATATATGAAAAATACAAAAACCTTACATTGTGAGCCCTGAAGAAGTCCGATTGTGGACGAAACGCGTTGGTGGTTGCAAAAAACTGTGTGAATAAAGGATGAATTAAAAAAATTGAAAGAACATATCGACTCTTCTTGGCAAAACAATTGTGCTATAAATCTATCTCACTGTTGATTGTTCACATTTGATATCTATAAGTGAGCTGAGCTGTTTTTGTTGTAGGGTATTTTTTTAAGTGTTTAATAAAAAAAGAGTTTTTTTACTTTATATCAGATTGTAATTTTTTCCTTATTATAGTCAAAACATTTCACATTTCATAAAATGTATATTTGACATGCAGTATACAGTTTAAAAAAATGTATGCATTATATAAAAACACTTTTCTTAAATATCTAAAATGACCAAAGAAGAATATATTAACGGGGAACCCTTTTTGTACAATTCAAAAAAAGCTGTTGCAGTAGCTGATCCAACAGTTCACATCAAGTGTATGTCCTGGTGAACGTGATAGTCCATTAATTCTAGTAGTTCCTTGCGGTCGGATTCAGCAGTGCTCTGCGTCGACATGTTTCGGTGGGTACAGCTACTAAAAACTGCCTTCCTCAGGACAGTAAATAAATAAGGGATTTTTCCTACCTCCTCGAGATGCTAACCATATGTAATCTAGAGAGAGGGAAAATATACAAAGATATGTATTTAGTTCCTATATTATCTGGACCGGTACTCCTCTCTATGTGGAAAATGACAAAATGTATATGTACATAAGCGGCGTTCATTTGTGTTCACCCTCGCCACTGTTGAAGGTAAAGAAAGTCACGAAACAGTGGCCCCGCCATCTTGTTCCCTTTTAGGCTCCATCACGAACATAGATAGTAGCCGTCTTTGTGTCATGACCTCTCTGCCCATTGCCGATAGCCATCATCTCTCTCTCTCTCTCGCTCTCTCTCTCTCTCTCCAGCCCCGCAAGCACCCCGCGCCCCGACAGCCCCCGGTCTCTCCTGTTCGGGCCATAAACGCACCGCTAAACACGACCTTGTCACCACTCTGGACCCCTGCCCCCTCGCTCTTTCATTCTACTCATAGAACGGGCCCTTTTGGTAACCTCTTCCTCCCTGCCCGATTGCCCGGCCTGATCCCAGGCCATCACCTAGCCCAACAGATGCAGTTTATTGCTTCCTACAGTAGGACCTCGCCTCACATCAGAGGAGCGGTGATTAATCAAGGCCTTCACACCCCTAGACCTGACCGACACCCCCGCATCCCTCCCAGGAACACCCTTCCTCTCTTCTGATGCCCCCCCCCCGGCTACACCTGGCCTCTCGACCCAGTCCCACATCATAAAACTAGGTCTCGTGGATGAACCCCTCCGGCCCCGCATAGCGAAACATGATCTTATCGCCCGCCCAACTTTAGTTCTGACCACCCCCTCCTGCCCTCGTGCCCTGTTGGAATGTCCGGCTGCAGATTACAATCACATGTCACATTTGGGAGGGGAAGACAACATCAGAGCGGCCAGTATGGGAATGGGCCTGGAGCTGGGGTCCCAAACATGCCCTTTTTGTACTTCAAAGTGTCTTTATTGCAATAAGGAATGTTTGTACATCATAAACCTGTGTATAAAAGACGGAGCCGTAGAGAAACTCGAGAGAGCACCTCGAGAAGATACCCTGTTGTCTGATTTGGCGTGTTCTGTTCCGTCGGAAATAAACTCCTGTTTCCTGCCTTCCAGTCTCCAGCGCCTGCCTCTTTATTTGGGTAATCGTGAGTTGGGTGAGAAGCGGCTAACGCCGGGCAAACCTAGAAAAGGGGTAAACGACCTGATCTGCCTGAACCCTTTTTCATCAATTGGCGTCCCAAGCGTGGGGCCCATCAGCGACACGTGGATCCAGTGAGAGAGGTCCCAACGACAGAGTGAACGACTGCAACGATCGGGAAGAGCTCCTGCCCGATAGACCCTTGTCTGGCAGCCGATCATCCGAACTTCACCGGTTCCGAACAGACCTCTCTCTCGAGTGATCTACGGTCCTGACTGGGAACCATCAGGAGTGCCACAGCAATTACGGAGAATAGAGGACGATCGGGCGCTGGAAACGGAAGACGAGAAACCGTCCATACGGTCCGGGTAAGGTCGTGGAAACACGACAAATTGCGAATTGATTGTTTGATTGTCATTGGAAAATACTAGTATTACGCATTTTGATTGTTTTGTCCTGAGAGATTCTCTGTCTACAAACGGGGAAGGATAGGAGTATTCTCCCTTTGCAGATAGTGAAGGGTGGGTAGCGCAGGCTTTTGCCCCCGTTGTAACCCGTCGCGCCTACTTCCCTCTCCATTTGATTGATTGTTATCCAAGCATTTATTGTTTTGGAATTGGTTCTTTTTGGATCATTCTCTATTTGCAAACAAGCACAATACTCTGTTTAGTCTTTGCAGATAGTGAAGGATAGGTAACGCAGGCTTTTGCCCCCGTTGTAATCCGTCGTGCCTATTTTTATCCCCCACTGATTGATTGTTTGACCGGACCTTGATCGTTCGGAATTGGTTCTTGGAAAGGATCTTCTCTGCCTACAAACAGAGAGGAACAGGAAGATCTCTCTCTTTGCAGATAGTGAAGGGTAGGTAGCGCAGGCTTTTGCCCCCGTTGTAACCCGTCGCGCCTATTTTATTCCTCATTTGATTGATTGATTGTTTGTCCGAACTTGACTGTTTGGAATTGGTTCTCTCTTTGGGTATTCCCTATTTGCGAATACTGTAGAATAGAAATATTCTACCTAGTCTCCGCAAAGTAGTGAAGGATAGGTAGTGCTGACTTTTGTCCCCGTTGTAACCCGTCATGCCTATCTCCCCCCCATTGCTCAGTAGTTGGTTCAGCCCGGACCATTTATTAAAGGTAGACCATCTGGCTCCACCGGAGGACACCCCTAATAAAAAGGACATATATAAAGAAAATGCGGATTAGCCGCGGTATTGTGCTAGCAAATAAAAGAACATAAGAATCATTAGGAAAAACAAAAGGAATCGAGTAAAGTCAGTAGGCCACTGATGAGATCTCTTTTCAACCTTACTGAAATGGAAACATTAGGAACAACCCCTCAGGAAGTATGAAACTAGTGAGGAAAGCCGAACTCAACGCCATGATGACTGCGAGACAGCTCGGCTCCACCGACCACCCCGCCCAATTAACGACAAACCCTAGGCAAATATTAGAAATATACAACACTATAGCAAGGTAACAGGTTAAAACGTTTTTATTTTGAACAAAAATATATTAAACAACTATTTACACGGCAAACGGCTGCAACAACAAACCCACAATGCATTTCGCCGTCTGCTTGACGCCGTTCCTGTCCCTCCTTCCCCAAAGTAGCAATGTAGGGCTACTTTGGGCTACTTTCTAGTAGGTTTTTGGGCGTCAGAAAGTCTACAAAAGCCGTCGGCGGCGGCCTGGGGTGGAGAACCATTACGCGAATAGTCCGGAGGCGACACCACGCGCCAAGGCCTGTCCCCAGGATGAACCAAGGGACCCGCTCCTGTGGCCTGGGGTGGAGAAGCGGCTGGCCGCCCCTCGGCCGGAGAGGTTGTGGGGTGAATGGCCCGGCCCGGAATGAACTCATCCTCCCATTCCCTTCTTCTCCTGACGCCTTGCAGGCCACGGGGGGGAATGTCTTGCATATGCCTCCGACCCCCCCCCCTCTTCTTCATCGCCTGGTCCGGCCATAACAAATGTCAGCGAGACGCCGTGGGGTGCACTGGGAGGGAGAGGCGGCGCGGACGAGCCTCTCCCGCCTCCCCAGGTGGAGGCCCCTCAGCTGCACCCCCAACGCTCCACGCACCCGGCAAAGGGTTCGTCCACTCTTGCGGTGCAGGGACGCTCCACGCACCCGGCAAAGGGTTCGTCCACTCTTGCAGTATAGGGACGCTCCACACACCCAGCAGGGTCTCGTCCACTGTGGCGGTGCTACGACGCCTCACCCAACAGGCTGGAGTCCGTCTGCTCATTTGACCCAGTGACTGCCGGTAGCTGCAGAACTTCTAAAAATGGCGGTCGACCTTGCAGGAACTAACCTGACGTGCAAGGATGGCCTGGTCGCTGGCCAGCTAGAAAAACGAGTCCTCCGTTCAGAAACGTTCTCCTCAGCTTTGAAGATTCTACGAGAGTTGCGGAGGGCCCTCGACCTCCGCGGGCCCCGACCGCCCCCGATGGGAAATGACTGCCATGATTGCCCGCAGAACGACCAAGACGAAGCCACGGGACGTCGGCGCCCTCATGCTGGCGCCAGCCTCAGTTTTGAATGACCCAAGATACTGCAGACTACCGAATTGATCAGTTCCGGTGGAACATCAGTATGACCCGGTAGGAAAGATTGTTGCCCCTCCCTTTTCTTTGACTGATGGTTCATGTCACCGGTCCGTTCTGTTGCCCCTTAACGCAACTTCTGGACTGCCGAAAAGAAGTTCTGGTCCAACCACGAGTTGGTAGAGACAGTTTGACTATACTTGGACCCGCCTGACCCCACCCAAAATGGCGCCGGTACAAACAAAACTCACAATTCCCCGTTGTGTTCCGGATGCTCAGACTTGATATCGTGAGATATGTATGCAGTTTTGAAGCACATGGCGGGAGGGGATGAGTATTGCTCGAACATTCGAACAGTGAATTTGATATTAAGTTCTGACGCATCATTGATTACAGTATTATTGAAAGTTCGAATCTTTTTGACACTGATGGTACTTACCCACAATGAATTTTCGATATGATTTTATTGCACTTATCGTACCTTGATGAAATAAAACAACCACCGACTCGGTTATGTTTTCCGCAGATAAATATGCCCTCATGTACAGTTCCAGTCTGCTCCGTGGCTGGCCCACGTGGTTGTAGGCCTGCATTTGTACGTCAACATTTTTTAAATAAAGATTTTGTGACAACAAATACAGTCGTAGCTTTTGGATTGGTAAGTTTTGAATACATAGCCCTTGTTTCCGATCTACGTAAAATATAGGCGAAATAAAGCAAGTCGATTACTGAAAGGTTAAAAAGCAAAGTACCTAGGAATATTGAAAATGTGAACGATCCAAGTTGTTGCGTGTGTTTTTTACTTTTGTGCAACCTAAGGCAATCGATAAAGGTCCCGATGTTCTGTTTTACTTTGTATGCCACATATCTCAGGGAAATTGTTTCAGATGCCCCTAAACCAGACCCGGTACCACTGTAGACCACCCCGACTCCTCGAAGAAGAACACGAGTTCACCCACTTTACCCTGATTGCCCTTTTGTTTCGACCCCCCCACACAAGATCCGCAATACCACGCGTGGGCGATCTATGCAATGTGCAGTCCATAAATCATTATGCCTCCCGCACCACCAGTCCCACGGGGCTTAAAACGCCGAGATGGACGGGACTGCACCCCGCGGAGATAGGTCGAAATACGTAGTAAGTAAAAAGCCTTTTAGGTTTATGCGCGCGAATGTGTCTTTAAACGCCGCCCCCACCCCTTCTTCTTCCCCTTCTTTCTGCAGGTCGCATCAGAACATCGACTAAAGTGTGGAGAAGACCTAAGCAACGCGGATTTGGGTGATATGAATGCAT
The DNA here is from genome assembly GCF_964261635.1 of Lissotriton helveticus. Lineage (NCBI taxonomy): Eukaryota > Metazoa > Chordata > Amphibia > Caudata > Salamandridae > Lissotriton > Lissotriton helveticus. The sequence goes on from NC_136064.1 coordinate 78,796,099, forward strand.
GTGTGTATGACCGAATGTGTGTAACTCGACTGGATATTCGTTGCACGCGTTGACCTGATAAGAGAGATGTCTTTGTACGACTTGAGTGATGATTGGACGGCCAATGGAATGGGGAAAAAGGGGGTCTGAACGTAGCACCTATACACGATGAACAGACATAGATATAACGCACCCTTACTTAGAAACGACCATCTCTCTAATAATGCAACCAAGAATGACGTGCACCTACGAGTAGATTCTTACGCCATGAAACTCGAAGTTGCCCATTGTTCCCCCAACTAACACCCTCCGTTGCCTTGGCCTGGATACCCGTCCGCTAAAAATGATTCAAAGATCCCACCGTAAGTACTAGCCCGACCAGGATAGTTCCCGAACAATTGACGAAAGTATAAGTATTTGCAACAGAGACGAACAGCAAAAGACAGCCAGGCGAATTAAATAGGAAACTAAGGATGCGCAGCATGCAGGAGGAAATGTCTTTGGCCAAGTACTGTTCTATGTTTTGTCTTGAATTCTGTATGTAAATGCATGTACCCCCCCCCCTCGCCTGAATTCATGTGTACGTGGTATATGGATTTACGTTGTCCCTCAGTCTGTGTTTCTATATAATATGACCCCTACTGTTTTGTGTTTTGTGCGCATTAAAATGGCCTATTATTGTACATGTTTCTCTCTCTCGTCCTTTCCCTTCATGTTGTACGTGTACCGAATAGTTCATTTAAAATGCGAACGACCCCTGCTCCCTCTTCCTCTGTGTGGTAATGTTGTGCCCCGCCGGCACGAGCCTAATTGGTTTTTCGAACACAAAGGTGATCGACAAAATTGCCAGAAACTAAAACAATTGTAATTTGCCACGTTACTACCTCTCCTTTTCTGTAAAAATGACAGAACTCGAATTGGCTATAAGGAAAGGACAGGTAAGACGACTGATGTCCCCCTAATCTGGCCCTTTTTATAGGAGGACTATACGTCAGTGGCCTTCTGCTCTCAGGTCGTTAGAAACACAATCTCCTAGGCCCAGATTGCCCCACCCCTCCGCACCCAAGTACGGATGTCCAAAACGTCCCCGTTCCTCCCGCTTGACCCCAGCTCTGTAAACTCGAGGTATAACTGATGACCCTGCTTAACTGTTGCTCCCCGAGAAAAGAGTGTTTAGCCTCTACCCCTCTCTCATGATGATAAAAGACTGCCAGGGCTAGGGTCAGAAAGCCACATGCGACATGAATGAACGCCAAATAGACCTAGTTCAAAATCAGTAGACACGCCTGTATACATACTCCACAGTGATAACTTCTGACCGTGACCGATGAAACGTACCCCCAGCTACCTAGATCTGGGACGGAATTGAAATGTATAAATGCCTTCTCTTGCCAGTTCGCTAAAACCTGTTTTGTACCCATTCAAGGATACACAGCCACCGGAGGAGAGGGGCTGGACGTGACGCACAGCCTGGCCACAGATCGTGAGGCGCGTGTGACCTCGACCTAAGATGGAGCCGCAGAGCAACGGGACGCGGGACGATGCACCACTCTCAAACGCAGAAAACGAAGGAATGGGGGGCTGCCTTGAAGCCCTCTACTTGTTGACCCACGCGTGCCAGTAGTCCCCGCCCCTTTGAGCCCGATTGATGGACCTGCCTGCGCATGACCCTTTTGCTCCCCTGGTCCGTCTCAAAGATCCGGTCCCACTCCGCCCTCTATTATCCGACAAAACCCCTTCTATCCTTTCCACGTGGATTCTGACTCCGAGAAAGAAATGCAGGTGCCCAGCATAAGGCACCCTTAAGAGAGATTAGCTAGGAAACAGGACTGTGGCCTAACGGCAAAGGACAGATCACACCCTGCGACGTGTAAAGAAGGACCCGAGCTGGACCTATAGCTCCACCGCCGGTGCTCAACAGCGCCAACGGAAGAAAACGAACTACCAGAACCTACCAGTGATGACTCACTACTAATAAAGACACTGTGGCGAAGACCCCCCTTTTTCGGAACTTTCTACACCCCTTGACTAATTGCTTGTATTGGACTAAATTCCTCCCTCAATCACTTTTGCCTGTAAAATGTTTCATCGGTCACTTTTAAGTGCGACAAATGTAAATTTATATGTATTCCACCTCGTATGTTGCATCAACTACACACGGTTATATGTAAGTCTACAAATATTGACAAACGCTATTTCATTGACTAAACACGACTATATGTATGATAAACACGGAAATGATCTATCTTATGTAAAAAGCGGCGACTGTGGAAAATGACAAAATGTATATGTACATAAGCGGCGTTCATTTGTGTTCACCCTCGCCACTGTTGAAGGTAAAGAAAGTCACGAAACAGTGGCCCCGCCATCTTGTTCCCTTTTAGGCTCCATCACAAACATAGATAGTAGCCATCTTTGTGTCATGACCTCTCTGCCCATTGCCGATAGCCATCATCTCTCTCTCTCTCTCGCTCTCTCTCTCTCTCTCTCCAGCCCCGCAAGCACCCTGCGCCCCGACAGCCCCCGGTCTCTCCTGTTCGGGCCATAAACGCACCGCTAAACACGACCTTGTCACCACTCTGGACCCCTGCCCCCTCGCTCTTTCATTCTACTCATAGAACGGGCCCTTTTGGTAACCTCTTCCTCCCTGCCCGATTGCCCGGCCTGATCCCAGGCCATCACCTAGCCCAACAGATGCAGTTTATTGCTTCCTACAGTAGGACCTCGCCTCACATCAGAGGAGCGTGATTAACACCTTCGCCGCTCAGCACATTCCCCTGCTGTGCTGGGGGTATGGGGGATATAGAGCATTCATGACGAGCTGGGCTCGTCATGAGCGTGCTGGGAGGCTACTGCATGACGAGCCCAGCTCGTCATGAGTGTCGAAGGGGTTAATCAAGGCCTTCACACCCCTAGACCTGACCGACACCCCCGCATCCCTCCCAGGAACACCCTTCCTCTCTTCTGATGCCCCCCCTCCCCCCCGGCTACACCTGGCCTCTCGACCCAGTCCCACATCATAAAACTAGGTCTCGTGGATGAACCCCTCCGGCCCCGCATAGCGAAACATGATCTTATCGCCCGCCCAACTTTAGTTCCGACCACCCCCTCCTGCCCTCGTGCCCTGTTGGAATGTCCAGCTGCAGATTACAATCACATGTCACATTTGGGAGGGGAAGACAACATCAGAGCGGCCAGTATGGGAATGGGCCTGGAGCTGGGGTCCCAAACATGCCCTTTTTGTACTTCAAAGTGTCTTTATTGCAATAAGGAATGTTTGTACATCATAAACCTGTGTATAAAAGACGGAGCCGTAGAGAAACTCGAGAGAGCACCTCGAGAAGATACCCTGTTGTCTGATTTGACGTGTTCTGTTCCGTCGGAAATAAACTCCTGTTTCTTGCCTTCCAGTCTCCAGCGCCTGCCTCTTTATTTGGGTAATCGTGAGTTGGGTGAGAAGCGGCTAACGCCGGGCAAACCTAGAAAAGGGGTAAACGACCTGATCTGCCTGAACCCTGTTTCATCATCTAGACTCTCCACTTGTATGTTCTTATCTATTATACCACACACTCTTTAAGCCCCTTCATGGTCGTATATTGGTGCAAAATCTCATTTGGTGGTTACATGACCCCTTAACTAGGAACATTGGGCTACCCAAGATATAAAGGTAAAAGTCTCTACCATCTGATCACGCACATCATCTGCTGCGAAATTGATGAGACAAAACCTCTGGCCATCATGCATACTGCTTAGCACTTCCATTGATGACTCCCCCCTCCCCCATGCACTTTTCTGTCTCTAATACTATGCTACGCTTCTTACCTTATCCGCATGCGACACACTTGGAGCACAACTCTGCCCCTCAGACTCAGTGCTCTTAGATATATGACACATTCTTGTCATGTGCTGTCCAGCCATCCAGATCTCCTGCTCGAGGGTGTCCACAACAGTGACAGCTCTGAAGTCACAGAATCCTGTAGCATCCTTTGTTTATCTGTATTAGCCTCACTCCAGATCTTCCCAGAACCTCGCAGAGCAGCCATGTTGCCGTTATTGGGCTTCCCAGCCCACAAAATCGATTTTCTAATTGTTTTTTATTTTTTTAAATTAGTTTTATAATGGAATATGTTTCATTATGAAGTGTGTCGTCTGTTTATTAACCTGTCACGTCCGTTTAAATTTCAAGCAAACAGTTCTCTATCCAGTTTTGGACTTGTATATGCGTTTTATTGTGGTTTTATTTTTGAAGAGGCTTTATGGTATCCTATCTGCTGACTAATATGTATGTTTATATACTTTCCGGGAAGTGTAAATCTCGTTAAACCAGTAAGGTCGTGTATTTGTAAGTTTCTGACTGTTGAAATGCTCCTGTAAAGCGCTCTGATACCCTATACAGGGTCATGTTCGCGCTATAGAAAACACTAAATAAATAACTAAATAAATAACTAAATAAAGTTAATGACAAGTAACCATCTGTGCCAAGAGCATCTTCTCATTCTGATGTTTTTAAGCCTGGAAAAAGCCAATGACAGAAGCAGGGCCATAGATTGCAATAGAAGGCATCCCTTTCTTCTACCTGTCTGAAGGACTATCCTGCCCCCCTCCCAACCCCGCAACCACCGTCCTTTTCACTAAGGAGCAGTTACTTACTGAGGAAGTTGTTGACAGACCGCCTAACCTCCCTGCCATCTTCTCACCCACATACATCATTGGGGTGCGTGCACCCCATCGTATGAGGACCTGACCGATTGTGACACAATCTGGTCTCCAGTGATGGTGCCTGCCAGGGCTTTGGGGCGCCATCTGCATGCCACCTCAAAAGCAGGGTGTGGAAGGGAAGGTGGCAATGATCCGAACCCCCTTACCTGTGCTGGTGCTCATGCTCTGACTTTAGAAAGGAGAGAAAAGGCCCCAGGCAGGAGGGGGGCGTGTTTTCTCTTTCTTTGTCGTGCCACGTCATAAACGGAGCACCCAGAATGCATCTGTGAATATTGTTCCTTTTTTGTTTTATTTTATTTTATGCGTTTTTATATAGCGCCGACTTTACCCGAAGGTGTCAGAGCGCTTCACAATAGGAACGGTAGTGAAACATGAGGAAAAATTACAAGGCAGCATGTTACGAAAGCAACCGGTACGTTACATGAGGCAATAGTGACAATTGTGCATGTATCAAGAGCAAACAAAATACAAGAGGTAGCAAACGATACGTTACAAGAGGAAAAAAGTGACGTGTGTATATTACAAAAGCCTACAAAGTACAAGTAGAGGTATAATACTGCAATAAATGGCAGATGCTGAGAACACAAGAACAAACGTTACATTACGAGGCAATGGTGACAATTGTGCATGTATCAAAAGCAAACAAAATACAAGAGGTAGCAAACAATACATTAAACGAGGGAAAGTGACGTGTGCATGTTACAAAAGAGTACAAAATACAGGTAGAAGTATAATACTGCAATAAATGGCAGACTCCCAAACCACAAGAACACATTGGGAAGGCACTTCTATAGTCATGTAGAACAGAATTTTCTATAATGGAAGGGCTTCCTTCAGATCTTTGCTCGTTCTCAAATGTACAAGTTCCCAGCTGAGCCGAGAAGGGTGATGACTGTGCTCCTGGGGCAGAGGCAGAAGAAAGGGAGGGTATGCCTCGACCCCCGGCAAGTCCTGCCTAAGACCTCCACTAGGGCACGGTGTCATTGTTTTCACAGAGAAGCCTCCAGGCTCTTGAAACCTGCAGGATCCCCCCCCCGATGTCTGGAAGTTGAGCTGCACTTTTGTTTTCAGAAGTTTTAGGCAGCGTCTGGTGGAGGAACACTGCAGCACTTCAGAAATTCAGAATGCATCGTGCAATTCTGGGGATTTATAATCCTATGAAAGTTGGCCAGTTGGTGATATTTTATATATTGTCAGATTTATTTTACATTAATACAGAATACATTATATCCAGCGTTCAAAGAAAAAAAAAATCCGCAGCAGATGGAAAATGTACAGTTCTTTCTGGACCGAAATCAAATCCACGAGAAACTCTAGACCGGAATCTAGCGGCTGGAGCCCGTCCCAGGCACTAACCCAAACCTTATTCTCACCAGTGCACTCCCCTGACCCCGGCCGAGACTGCTGCGAATTTTAATGAAAAGGAGTTGAAATCCATTTCCAAAGTTTGTCTGCAGAATACATCAAAACATTTCCCCCAACTATGCTGCATCTTTCCCATGACCAGTACCTCAGTCATTAGGGCTAGATGTACCTACAACTGGTCGCACAATACTGGTCTCAATGTGCGACCGGTGTGTTAATTTGCAAAGCGAACCTATATACTAATAGGTCGTTTTTTAAAATCCCGAATGGTATTGGGTTGCAATTTGTGACCCACTAGGATTTATTGCCATCACAGAGATGGTAGCCAGCTAGGGTTAGCAGACCACCATGTCCGCAATTGATTTTAAATAAAGCAATTTTTTTAAATGCAAGCCATTTTCCTTAAAGGAAATAGGGATTAGGGGTCGGTGATAAATTCTGCTCCTCTGGTGGAGTTCGCAGAGTTTTGCCCACTCCACATTATACTTGTAATGCGGCTTTCCGTCCAGACACTGCCAACTGCTGCATGGCGGAGCTTTTTCTTGCGCGTGGCTCACGAACTGTAAGTTGGCGAGCGAGAATTTGTGTCTCTAGCAAGATGTTTGGGAGTTAGGAGGGCACTCACCTAGATTTTCCCAACTTGGTGGTCACAACTGTTTGTGGTAGGAAAGCTGCCGCCCGAGTAGAAAATCTACTCGAGCTTCAGCAAAACCAACCCAAAAAGCAGCACCCTCTGGCGTGCCGCGTGGTGTCGTTCACGCAGAATTTTGTGGTTGTCCCCAGAGTGAGGAGGGCTTGTGCTGGTGGCCGCTCCTTCCGGGTGCTGGCTTCTAGACTCTGGAATTCCCTTCCTATTTCCATCCGCAACCTAAAGCTTTATCATCCCTTCCATAAAGCTATTAAAACGTTTGTGTTCCCTCCGCTATAGGTTGTTCTGTTGTTACCAGCTGCCCTAATCTGGTTTCAGCGCCGGGACGCCCCTTTGCTGGGGCAGCCGCACGCTTTATAAATCAGCTTAATTGAACTTAACTAACTTAACTTTTCAGCGCAGAATGAGCTCCCAGGGCTTAAAATCAGTGCGAACAGCGTGACGTGCGTTTTCATGTAACTCCGCAGAATTCTGCAGAGTAAAGCTCCACAAGTTCCGCCCACCCCTAAAAGGGATGAGTTTAAAAATAAGAAATATTATTCTGAAACATTCTTAAAGAGGAAGGGGTCCCAAGGAAACCCCTTCCAATTTGTGAATGGGTTACCGCTATTTTACTGTTGGTGGTAAAGTACGAATGTTTTAAAAACCCATTTCGGTTGCAAAACATTAGTACATACCAGTACCATTTGGTATTTTATATATATACATGTGTTTTTATATATCCATATATATAATATAACGCTTATTAATTTATTGTTTACATTATATTATGTTTTTAAAATGTACTACTATAAAAAGAACATTTATGTAAATACATAAAACATTGACAACATTAAGAAAGCAAATGTAAAATATAAAAAACATTACAAATTTAAATAAATATTGAAACAAATTACCCAAAATATTTAAATGAAATGTATACAAGAAAAACACTCACACACATATATATACACAAATGATAGAAATTAACAACTAATAATATTAAATATATTTAAACAACATAAAAATATATTACAGTCTGGAACAATAGACATACTATACCCACTCCAGTGAGTGCAACAGTAGGGAGAGTCTTGGACTTCAGAGGGGTAACATTTATTATTTCCAACCCAGTCTGTGCAACAGTAGGGAACGCGTTGAACTTCGGAGGGGTTCATTTTACAATTCCCACTACAGTCTTTACAGCAGAGGGAAAGCGTTGGACTCTGAAGGGGTAATATTTACTATTCCCACTCCAGTCTTTGCAACAGCAGGCAAACCTTTGAACTCCAGAGGGGTACAATTCTCTATTCGCACTGCAGTCTGTGCAACTGTAGGAAAAGAGTTTGACTCCAGAGGGCTAACATTTACTGTTCCCACTCCAATCTGTGCAACAGTAGGCAACGCGTTGGACTTCGAAGAGGTAAAAGTTACTATTCCGACTCCAGTCTGTCCAACAGTAGGGAAAGTGTTGGGCTTCGGAGGGGTAACAATTACTATTCCCACTCAAGTCTGTGTAACAGTACGGAAAGTACTTTATTTCAAACATATAACATATATAAAACATAAGCCTATTAATTTTACACAAATATAAAACCCATAATATGAACCTTATTAATTACCCCATTAAAATATATTTAAAAAAACAACTAAACAATTAACATGATTGGTAAATAAATGAATAATTAATTATCAATTAAAAATGTTTCAATTATTTATTACTTATTGACTTACAACACTATACCCCATCAGGACTACCAGTCCACACTTAAAATATAACTAAAATAAATAAATGTAACACAATGAACATAATTATTACTCAATTCAATATTAATTAATAATTGATTAATAATTCATAATTACCTTCCCACCCTATGCCCCTACAAACCCAGCAACCCACACCTAATATATAAGGTAAAAAATAAATGATTTCTCAATTAACATAATTAATAATCAATCAAATAAGCAAAAATAAATTGTTCATTATTTACCATTTAATTAACTCTCTCCCTATACCCTTACAAATCCAACAGCTCACACCTATTATATAACTTAAAAATTGTAATTGACACAATTTACCTATGTATTAATCAATTAAATAATGAATACATTGCTAACTAACTGCTAAACATTATTTAACTTCCCACCCTATACCCCTACATACCCACCTGCCCACACCTAATACATACCATAAAAATATGATTATTATTTAACTTTCAATGTATTAATCAATTAAATAAAACATTAATTATTAATTGATTATACTTAATTAACTTCCCACCCTACAGCCCTACAAACCTAGCAACCTGCTATGACAATATACATTCCAACTTGAAGTTGGTGTTAATTACCGATACCTTAAGGCCCAAAAGCTTTATTTTATGTGCTTTCTACATTGCATTTAAGAAATCGGTATTACCGATTCCTTAAATGCAAGGCCAATAAGGAATCGGTATTAAGGAATCGGTATTTACCGATTCCTTATTACCGATTCCTTCCCTACATCACGAATGCCTAAATACCGGTCGTAACGGTGAAATTTACCAAATGTCACCGTTACCGACCGGTATTTGGGCCACCTACATTGGGCCCAAGGTGCCTAGAGGTCAAGCAATTGTCAAAGATACACTAGACAAATACCCAATAAAACCAAATATTTGAAGGACCAGACTTTGTGCTGTTTTTCACTTGATACTTTAAAAAGTGATTGTCCTCTACCCATGACTGCCTGTATTTTTCCCTGTTGCATTGTGGGCCTTGTAGTTTATAATAAGTGCTCCCGGCTTTATGGTATTTTTTTGTTTTTTACATTTCCGTCTGTATTTAGCCATATTTATTTTTTGCTAATTTTATATGCCTTTATCCATATTTCTTTGGGTTTCTGTGATTAAATTAAGCTGAAATTAGTACATTTCCATCTTTATGTAACCGGTAAATATGGACTCAAGCTTGAATGCCTACTATGTTTCAATGCTGTAAACACCTGCAGAAGATAAATCAATGCACTTATAAGAAAATATGCACATTGCAATATCAACCTTATGCATATCTACTGCTGTTAAAGCCTCTCTACTAAAAGTCCTTTCTTTTATAGCCCCCCTACCTATAAATCCACACAGCTACTGGCCTGGCAGTCATGGCAGACAGTATTTAGAATTATTCAAAAATCAACCCAATTTCTGGTTTTCTCCACATTTAAAAATAAACACAGACAAGAAAATAAATGTTTTCTGTCTGTATTTATCTGTCAAAACTAGTAAAAACGGAAAAAAGGGAGCCTTATTTATAATCCGCTGTTGTTCTGCCTGTGAAGATCTCAATTTCCCTTGCTTGTTGGGGGGCTTGGCTGTTGATAATCTGTTTTTTTACCTGCTCTGGAAGGCCTCAATGTTCCCTGTTTGTTATTGGATTTTACTGTTGAGGATCTGTGTTTTTACCTACCTGTGACAGCTTTACTTTTCACTCCTGGTTTCTTCCCTAATCTGTGCTCAAACCTGGAAGTAAGCGATCCACCAGAGCTCCCTTTTGTTTTAACCAGTGAGTAAATCAAGATTAAACACCCGCCTCCACCCAAGTACCAGAGAGACATATTATACTTCAGAGATTAAGCAGAGGGCGTTCTGAGACTGCAGTAATCTGCTCTCAGATTTTAAACTGTGTTTAGAAAGTGCATGTAACCCTCTTTTTTTGGCTAGGAGAGTGAGTTGTTTAAGGGTGGGAAAAGCAGTATTGTTAGAGGCCTGGTTTTAGGCCTTTACCTGCAGCACTCCAGAGTGTGGATTGAGCCTGTCTGTCTCCAAGGAGATTCTGAAAAGAGGAGTAGCTCCCAACCCCCTGCCCAGTAGCCTGTGCTTGTGGTCACACACCCCTTATAGAAGATACTATTGGATGTTACATTTGTACAGTGATTGGTGGCTGCATCTGTTGTTTCTATTGGGCTTAGGGGTTGTGTTCTGATTGGGCTGATAGGTCTTGAAATGTGATTGGTCCCTGGGTCATTGTCTTTATTGGATGATGGGTTTAGGATTCTGATTGGTGGTTTGGTTTAGAATATCTGACTGGTTTCTATTGGATGTAAGGCTTAGGGTTTAGTGCCTGATTGGCTGCTAGGACTAGCGCTGGGGATAGGGTTTCGATTGGAGATAGGGCTTAGGGTTCCGTGCCTTAATAGCTGCTGGGACTAGGGCTGTGATTGGCTGTACGAGGCTGGTGTCCTATTGGTTCTAGGGCTTGAGGGCTTATGTTGTAATTGGTTAGGGCTGGAGTTCCTTTTGGCCAAGTGGGTCACCTGATCACTTGGGCTATTTAAGCTGAGGGCTCAGGGTGCCTCAGCCAGGAAGTCGAGGCTAAGGGCGGAGAGGACAAAGCAGTTTCCTGTTTGAGCCTGTTTGAAACTGGTCAGGCCTAGGGCCAGAAATGCAGCCACAATTAACATACACCAGCACCCATCCTACCCCTCCACAACCACAACCAGAATAACATACTCACAGCAAATACTCCACTCATTTACTACAAACTAACCCTACACAAAGATCAATGTCTCAACACCCACTACAGAACCCCAAAAACCACACCTATACACCCTTCCACCCTACTACCACACATTTGCACCATCACTTACAAACAATACACCACTCTATCCTATACCACTGACCAATCCACTCATTGCAAACACAACCCAAATTCATAGAATATTTACCTATATCCCATCCAGACACATACTCCAAGCTCAAATTACTCCAAACAGACCCCTCTTTGCAACCAACAAACGTATGCTCACCCTTCCATCTTGTCATCCACCAACACCTTCCTCTTCTTTCTACCACAATAACATAACCACACAACACTTACACTCCACTGCATCACACGTATGACTGCTTTCAGCAATCAAATCAGACACAAACACTCTTAACTGTAGTTCATCTCCTCTTACAAACCACATACACTCTGTTCACAAAATTATCACCATCCCCGTGACATTACAATTTCCATTCACCAACAATACTTTACATACAAATCCTTCTCAGAAAACAAATACATCAGCATCTACTTTCACAACTCCTCAAAAACAAAACATAACACAAACACCAGCACAACAAAGTCTCTCACACACAACAGCTCCTAATACTTTCCGTCATAAACTACACAGATACACTCACTCCCACCTTCCTTATGACACAAATGATATGCACCATGAACAAATGCCAATGCCACATTTTCTCTCTTTCCCCACATATACAGCAACTCAGCAACTCTCTTTCAACTGCCTCTCATCCACTGGACAATTTAGAACCTTACATGACCCACAGCTGCACCACCTCCCCTAACTCATACACCTTCCGCCCTAAACAGACGGAAACAAAATAAGCAACATGCCACTCTCACAACTTTGCTTCTCCATGTCTGCTGCACAACAAAGCTACACTACAAAAACAACACAGCTCACCAACTTACTCTCAACCACCGCTCCACCACTTACACACACAGACCCATCAAAATGCCTTCTTAGTAGCCTGCTGGACGAAGAACACAGTACAGAAGAGCTACACTATTACTCTCCTCATACTGCTAATACAAGCACTCGAGACACACCAGCTACAAGCCCACAAAATACTGCTCACTCTTCTACAAAACAAAGTCACACCATCACCAAAACACATTCTCTAAACTGCCTACTAATAAATGCTCAACCGCTCTCTAAAAACAAGACATTCATTTACACACAACCTGACATACTCTTCATAACTGAATCATGGTTTGGAGATGATATAGTTCCAGTCTTGCATCAAACTATCACCGAGAATCGTGTAGGCAAAAGAGGAGGTGGCCTAGCTGTTGTGTTCAGGCAAACATTAAATATCACTAAAACTGACAACATCTCAATGTAAGGTTGTGAGTCCCTCTTCACTAGATGCAACCCCACACAATCTTGCGCCTGTAACTTCCTGCTCCTTTACAGACCTCCACGTAGCAATGAAACATTCCCAGATACACTTCTAGACACGGTTTCAAACCTTATCACGCTACACTCCAACCTATGCATTCTGAGTGACCTCAACATTTGTTTTGATAAACCCAATATTCCCCATCCAAAAACAGTCATCACTGGCCTAGACGCACTGAACCTGCATTAGATCATCCACAAACCCACACACATTTGCTGGACACATCTTAGATGCAATTTTTGCAAATACAGAACTAGTTACCTTTCAAACAACACTCACATGGTCAGACCGGTATGCAGACATAATATCGAGTTTTAAATATCGATATGCCATAATATCGATGTTTAAATTTCAATGTGACAGAATATCGACCTACAAGAATATCGACACACAGGTAAGAAATATCGTTTTACTTAATATCGAAGTTAGCTATATCGTAAATAAAAATATTGTTTATAATATTGCATTTTTGGGGGGTATTCTGTATGTTAGTATATGTGTTAAAAGTATAGCTTATTATTCTAATAAATGTTTGAATTTTTTACAAGTAATTAATTTAATGTTAATACATTTTTGTGTATTTTAGTTCTGTAGCAGGCTGTGTGTTTATAAGGCAATAGGAAGGGAAGTAATTTAATTAGAATATATTAATTAATATTTTTTTTAGAAGTTATCAATAAAAAATTCTTGTGTTTTAGTTCCATAGCGGGTTGTGGGTTTATAGGGGAATAGGGTGGGAAGAAATGTAATTACAACTAATTAATTAACAATTGTATTAATTAACATTTTTTTATTTATTAATTTATATTGTCACTTGTGTTAATTAATTTGTTACTAATTAATTTTTAATTAGTTATTAAACATTTATATTTAATTGGCACGTATGTTAATTGTGGATTTTTTTAAAGATCGGGTTGTGGTTTTATAGGGGAGTAGGGTGGGAAGTAATTTAATTATAATTAATTAATTAATACTTTTATTAATTAATATTTATGTACTTCAAATTTTATTTTGTTACTTGTGTTAAAAATGCTATTCATTAGTTAATAATTGGATATTAATTATTAATATTTTAATAATTAATTAGTAAATATGTTAATTGTGTATTTTTTAGGAGTGGGTTGTGGGTTGATAGGGGAGTAGGGTGGGAAGTAGTATAATTATAGTTAATAATTTATTAATTAATAGTTAAGTAGTTAATATTTTATATTGTCAATTGTGTACTTTTTATATTAGTTGGTTATTAATTGGATATTATTTATTAATAATTAATTGGTAACTATGTTAATTGTGTAATTTTTTTAGGAGTGGGTTGTGGGTTGATAGGGGTGTAGGGTGGGAAGTAATGTAATTTTAATAATTTTTTATATAATATTTATTTAAAGTTATCTTATGGTGTTAATTGTGTGATATAATTTATTTTTAATGGTTTATAAATTGCTTGTTCATTGTTAATTAATTAATTAATTGTTTGTTAATTAATGTTGTTAATTCTGTATTATCCAAATCACAGACTAGCAGATCCACTGCTCAAATGAATTTCGTATCTCACTATAGTAATCAACCACTAAGCCTTTTAGGGTTCCGGAGTAGAGTGATACTCGTCGAAAAACGCGGCAACGCCTCGTAAGGGGTAGTAACCCCTATACAATTACAATTACGATTACTATCTAATCTGTCTTTTAAAGCTGAACTTTATGCAGAAAAATTACAAGAATCTCACGCTTTTTCCACACCTGTTTTTTTTATAAATTGCAAAGGGAGTGCTAAATCTGATGGATAGTCCATCTGTGTATTTTCCTCCAGAATCCCATACAAATAATGGACAAAACTCTGCTAATGGTTCCACCTCAGGACTTCTTCCATTAATTGTAGGATTTTCCATTATCAGCCAACCCTGAGTGAGACCATAGAGTAATTAACCCAAATCTCTGAAATTGTTTGCATCTTCAGGGTGCATGACATCATTTGGGGCTTTGCTCATGTACTTGCTTCCCATGTGCCCCGGTATGAGTTAGACATTGCGTGGGCAGGTTTTTCATGTGTGCATCTAGCAGGAGCAGCTACAGTTAGGGGGTGGACAGGCACATGTGGCAGTAGTCCGGGCCTCTCTCCTTGTCCTGAGCCATGCAGGAGTTGGATAGTAGTGCTTCCGTGGTCTTACCCCATCAGCTGAGAAAGTAAGGGCTGAAGATACATTCTGCTCCTCGCCCCCCAGAGATGGGGGTGGGAAAAGTTCTGTAGCGGTCGGTGGTGGGAGTAGCTGCTGGCCGGTGATATGGGGAGGGGGAGGGGCAGGGTGGCGGTAGTAATCTATGGATTATGGAGGATTGCAGGTAAGTAAACATATACATAGTTTAGTGGATTTTAGGACACAAGGATTACCATAGTACACTCTCCACTCACACATCCAGCCTCAGAGCCCCAGTTTAGTGTGGCTTAAGAGTTTCAACATTTTGAAAATGCCCTAACACATAGCATTTTGGGTTGGTCAGGGTAAAATTTCAATTACAACGGTGTAATTTGTGATTTTTGTGTTTCGCTTTTTACACAAAATTCCACAAGATATGCTGTTATGTTACTTTGCTTACTTACGCACCATTCACAGTAAACATTAACCACAAATAGTGCCAATTGCTGTGCATTTGATTCAATGCATATTCACGCCAAAAAGTTCACAGAAGTATGATTATCACGCTAAAATATAGAGCAAAATGATGGATTCGCATGTCATGTATTGTTGCTGCAATTTTGCATAATTATACAAATGCGAATTATGCTAATTTCAGATGGCCTAATTTCTGGCCTGTTTCGAGTAAGGCAAACAGGAACTACTGATGAAGTGGGTAAGGCTGGCCATGTGAACCTTTACCCATTGGTTAGGAAGGGGCATGAGCCACCCCCAGATGTTGTAAGAAAACTCCATTGGGGAAGTTTCTAAGTAATTAAGTAACACTCTGTATTATTATTTCAGAGTCCTTTGCTCTTCTCCTTCATCCAGCCCGCAATATATCTTCAAAGCAATAGGTCCTGAAGAAGATGGCAAGGAAAGAAAAATAGCACGCTGACCAGTTTGTGTGTAACACCCCAGTTCTTAGCACAACATTAGAGGGTAGTGAGTCTCCCCCTATGGTTCCATCTGTCTATGTAGTCTGGTTTTGGGGTGTAGAGTATGTATGTAGTGAGTGCAAGTGATGTGTATGTAGAAGAATCAGAGGCATGTATGTATGGGGGTGATGGTGAGTATGGATTTATCTAACAAGGTTGTTCCTTATAAATAGTGTATAAATTGTGTTATTATAAATGATTAGCATATATTGCGTTTTGTACAATTATTTATACAGTTCTGCTTGTGAATTATGTATCATGTAATTGTTGATTGATTTGCTAATACTATCATGTAAAAATACAAGGAACATAATAGACAAATGTTTCTTTATATATAAAAATAATTTTCTAAAAAAATGAAATAAAATAAGTACAAATGAAACACTTGTTCCATGTGTAGCAGGGCATTTTCTTAATGTGCCCCATTGTGTGAGCTTTCATAAAAGTCGTATTTAAAAGAAATATAGGTCAAGAGGGACACTATCTTTGTATAGTTTTCATTGCTGTTCTTTTTCTCCCCCCTTTCCCTGACCTTGCACCTACCTTGTAGGGGGGTGCATTACCTAGTTAATGAGTCACCCCCACTCAATTGTTATTCTCAGGCATTAATATGACATCTCCAGGCACCCACTTCACAGCAGTTTCTGAACCTGTGCAAGATCAGAACAGGACTGGACCTGCTGTCTGAGACCTGAGAGAAGGCCTGGAAGTCTGGAACTACTCCCTCATACCCAGGACAGCGAAGTGGACTCTGTGGGTCTGTTGGCCGACCTCCTTTGTGTCTATGGAGAGACAACAAGACACAAGAGGCCTTTTTCTGTAAGTCCCCAGCTGACCAGTGGCAACTGGACCTGAACTGGACCCTGCTGTTGGGCTCTGCCTGACAACTTGTGCCTCTTTTGATATACTAGGTGGGCTCTACAAGTATGCTCCAGTTGTTGGTTGGGACGTGAAAGACTAAGGGCCCAATTACAATTTTGGTGGTGCAGGAGCAGGCGGTACCACACCGCCGCACCCTGCACTGCATAGTCTCGTGGCCGCCCACCAGATTACGACTTAAAAGTGGCAGAGTGGTGGTCCCGCGGCAGTGCCTCTTTCAAAGGCGGTGGTGCCTTTGTAAAAAGCACCGCAATAGGACCTCACAACAAGGTTCCTGAACGGCATGGACTCGGAAGCCCATGCCGTGCAGGAACTGGTGTGCGTGCACACAGGGGGGCACTTTTTATGCCACTAAACCTTTTCCCTCTGCCTCAAAGAGTTATTCCTCAAAATGAAGGGCAACTCAATAAACACATTCAACAACATAGTGGAGGCAGAAAAAGTTGTCCAGTGTTTGAGTTAATTTTTATGTTGTCAGTCTGAATGTATTTGGCTTTTGTTGAAATGAGTTTCAACAGTACATGGGTGGTGGAGTTCAGAACAAGTACTCCTTGTACTACCAGATGTGTTGCAAGTGTTGTAAGCCTTGTTATAAAATTCAACAGGATTTGCTTTAAAGGAAAAAAGACTATGGAAGTTTAAAAGCCTTGTTATAAAATTCAGCGGGATGTTCTTTACGAAAAAAAATTTATTGTACAAAACAAACTGTTACTTTACTTTCCAGTATATTTCTATTGTTATTTGGTAGCTCCATGTTTAATTTAGGAGTGTGTTGCAGTACAAATGGATAGCTACATGTGGCACTTACTCCAAGGAAGAACATTTACTCTTGCTTTGGGCCAATATTGCCTATGGTACTTTTAGAAGTGGAGTTTGTGATAGCAACAGGCTCATTCTTTTGTGGGTGGTTGTTTGTCCCTCCCTAACCCCACTTTACTCATTCCTAATCCCCTGTCCCTCCCACGTTTGCCACAAAAATGTTCAGGCAAGTTTGTAAATACTATTTTGTAGTACTTGAGTACTACTGAAGTCCTACTAAACATACTACAAATTGCAGGTTGTGAATAGGGGAATGGGATTTGGAAAAGTATAAAGACACCTACACCTTATTTCTAGTTCCCGTCTTGTTATAAGGTCACTATTGTGAAATACCTGCAAATCCCATATCCTACGCCGTACATCCCTGAATTTCAATCTCTTTTTCTGCTTGCAATAGAAACTGCAAGTTTGCATCTTAGCACTATCTCTCCTCCACCAGTTCACACTTGTCAAGCCCCAGGCTTGAGCACTCTGACCCCTCTGTCTTAATCTGATTTGAATGTGTATTTGTTAGGGAACTTTGAGTTCACTTGTGGCAGTCTTAATGGAATATCTGTTTAGCTGTTCAAAGACTTTCTGGGAAGATGTTTTGTACTGCAAGCCTGTAACCCTTTGTAAAAGCTTTATGGGTCTCTGTTGATTATCTAAAACAAACCCATTTCAGGCTTTGACCATTAGTACTAGATGTCACTCTGCCTCCCTACATGTGTGCCCTGTTACTATGTGTCTGGTGAGTGTCCTCTGTAAAAAGCTCAAGATGTCTCTTCATTTAAAGGGAGATGTTCAAGCTCACATATGGAAGACTGAAGAATCCAGTGAGGCACATCTGGCTATTAGCTCATATTAAACTGATGTCTTTACTTATCAATGCATCAACTTGTATGTTACTTTAATATGTTCTCTTATAATGCGCTGTGGAGTCAAGGCTAATTGTCTACTGCTAGAAAGGAAAATATGACACTAGGTTCTATAGCAAGATCTTTAGATGTTTCCTAAATACTCTAGGGAAAGGTTGGGCCCACAGATAATGAGGTAGAAAATTTCATAGCCTGACTCTGGAAACTATGAAAGCCTGATCTCCTGAGCTTGCACAGGGATACACAAGACACATACATTTAATCTAAGAGGATGACTGGATGTATACCACTACCTTCAAGAATCCCACAAAAAGGAAACTGCATATAGATTGCCTCTTTGAAAATCATCAAGGATTTAAACGGAATTTTAGCAAGCACTCATGCTACCTCCCAGCCAATTCAGAAAGCAGCTTTCTCTGAAAGTGATGAAAATTACAGAATTTCTTATGTTGCCAATTTTTGATTCCCCTTTTTAATTAATACAGATTCGTAGCACTCTGTTAATCTAGGGGCCCTTTTATCTAGTGTTTTATCACAAAAAAATCTCCAGTTTCGGTCTTGCCTATATGCGAAAGCCCTTGTGGACCCTAACAAAAATGTACTGTTGACTTAGAGCAAGCCCATTGCTCACAATTGGTTTGCTTTGTAACTTTATCACTCTCATTTGCTTGCTTTATATTCAATGGCTTGCCTTCCTCCTCTCGTGTTTGTCGCTCCCATGGATCATAGCCTTTTTATTGGATGATTTGTATTCTTCCACTGTTCACATTCAGGGAACACACTTTTATTGTTCTTTTTCTTTCGGAACTTCATGAGAGTAGATGTGTTTTCTAGCTGTCTTCTTCGTAAGTGATGCATATCCCCCCTACCAAACTACTGCATTCCGTACTTAGGGGTCGATTATGATTGCGGTGAATCCACATCCTCCGGGCCGGTGGAAGCCACCGCCGGTCAGAGAAAACACCCACCCCCAGATTATGATGCATATGGCCATGTCTGAACTGGGTGGAGTGCAAAAAAACGATGGATTTAGGCCCAGATCTCTGTACTGGGGTGAATGTATGACATTGTTCTGCATTCTGTCCATCAACTGTTGTTTTTGCATTTGTCACCCCGAGTGGGATGGGTATGCTCAGACGTGAGTCCCATGCTCTCCACACCACTGGAGTCAAAGTAATCTGGCTGAAGACGGATGATAGCCAGAAACCGATCCTAGGATGCTTGATTCCGGTCCAGGAAAGACATGGCTTGGCAGTTCGGGCTGAACTGTTGCCATGAGTCACAGGGTCAAGACTGATTTGCATATGGCCATGTCTGAACTGGGGTGGTGTGGAGTGCAAAACAACGATGGATTTAGGCCCAGATCTCTGTACTTGGGTGAATGTATGACATTGTTCTGCATTCTGTCCATCAACTGTTGTTTTTGCACTTTTAGAAAGTCAGCATTTTCTTACATTACCCATTCTGTGCCCCTGCCTGCCTCTGCACGTCGGGGTAGGGTGACAGTTGGGCTCTTGTGCATTCACTCTAGACAGTCACACAAAGGGAGCAGCTGAGGAGTGCCCTGCATATCCCGATGGCCCATCAGCAGGCTGAGCTAGAGTGGTGGGGGGAGTTGACACTGACACCTGAATAGGGCTGTGCCTGACCCCACAAAAAAAAGTCTCCACCCCCTTGTAATGTGTCTGGTGCCAGGGCAGGGTCCTGTGCAATACAAAGACCTTTCTTCAAAGTATGGCTAGTGGCTGAATTGGGTATAAGTACTGGACCTGTGACAACAGATACTCAGAGCACTTCTGGATTCAGGACATTCTGCCAGAAAGAAAAGCTGGATTGCTGTCAGGATGGACTGCCCCTTTGTTGTTTGCTTTGCTGTGTTGGCCTGCTGCTTAAAGCTTTTGTCCTGGGAGTGAAAGGACTGGACTTTGTTTTCTACATCCTGCTTCCAAGGTTCTCCAAGGGCTTGAGTTGAGCTTGCCTCCTGTTAAGAAGTATCAGGGCCATGAAAGAATTCACCTGCAATCACCTGGATTCTGCAGCTGAGAGTCCTCCTCTGCCAAGGGGTGTCAAGTCCAGTTCCTGGGCCCTTGGAAGTGATAAATGATACAAAGAAGAAATTCCATGTATCAATTCAAGAGTCCGCTCGGAACCGGTGCATCATTGTGAAACTCGACCCATCGCCACTGCCTGCACCAGGGCATGGTCCTCGCATGGCCCAATGACTGTGGATTACAATGCAGGCCCCAGCTTTTTGTCACAGCACCTCAGAAGAACCAGCGCTATGTGAGTCCCGAGCACTGTATCATCGAAGTCCGTGACGCACCGCTCTGACTCCAACACAGCGCCTCTTCCAACGCTTTGGAATCGACGTAGTGCGACTTGACTTTCAAAGCAGTATCAACGTATCACCTTTGGGTGCTGAGTTTATCAACAACACAGCACCGCAGTGAGGAACCGAGATATCGTGCCCGCGAACAACGCATCACCTCCCCTGCACCTTGCAAAATCCCAGGCGTGAATTGCTGAACAACTCTGAACCACATTAAGGAACCAACACATCCCTGTTTATAGCAACACTTTACCTCCTCTGTGCAGCGCACTGTCCCCCAGAGTCCCCATGCCAACGACCTGCCCAGCATTAAGGAACAGATGCATCTTCCGCTTTTTAGATGCCTCACCTCCCCTGCGACAAGCATCATCCTTGATTTTTAATGTATCTAAGGTACTTTGTCCTGGTCAAGCCCAACCTTTGATTTTTAAGAACTAGAACTTTATTTAATCTTTGAAAATGCAGACTTTTACTTGTGTATGTTTGATTTTTGTCATTACATCTTGTTTCAATCAGATAAATACTGGCTATTATTGCCTCTGAGATAAGCCTGATTGCTCTTGCCAAGCTACCAAGGGGTTGAGCATGGGTTATTCTGAGGGTGTAACTTACTTACCCTGACTAGAGCAAGGGTCCCACTGCCAATTATAAACCCCATTTCTAAATGTTTGGGCCAAAGGAGGTATTTGATTAACTTTAGGGTCCATGCCACATCTGTTGTTTGAGCTACGCCATGTGCGAGCCCGGCTGGATGATCAAAATTGTGGCACTTCCAACAAAGCAAATCAACCACTGGCCTATTGGAAGAGACGGAGAGCACACTCAAGGTGACCACATTGGTCTGTTCTGTATTATGTCTACGTTGATCCATGAATCTCCTCCTTCATTGGCTCGTGCTATCCACTGGCTTCTCACATATGCAGCTCTAGGACAGAAACAGGGAACAAACATTAGACGTTTGTCACAAACTCTAGGGCCCATTTAGCAAAGCAGTAGATCACATCTCGCACTCACCTGATGGTCCTGGGAAGAGGCAGGTGATGGTCACAGAGAGTTCCAGTAATCCTCCCCAGACTTGAGAGCAGCAGTAGTGGACATCATTGCAGAACACCAACTGAATTGGTGGTTAACAAAGGAAGCACAGTTCCAAAAAGTAAAAGGTCACAAGATGAGACAAGAGAAAGGAAATGAAAGATAGAAAAGGTAGACACAACTAAAAAGTAAGAAAATACCAATAAGTGAAGAATCTGCAGTGGGTAGCCTTGCAGCGAAAGAAGTTACAGATCAACGTTTTCTGCCTTACTCCCTCTACTCAAGCTAGGCCAGAAGTGCTGACCCAGCTCTTCATCTTTTCCTATTGGACCTCCACTTGTCTCTAACATGACCTCACCTCCCGTTCTGCTTCTTCGACCTCCAGAGGCCTGGTCGCCATCTTTTCCATCCATCCTGTTCTGGTTTTTGAGAAATCACTCCAATTTCCTGTTGTTTCACTCATTTTTGTACCTACTTCTCACAAGCTTTTTCCTCGATTTCCTGAAATAAATGTATTTTATGTCCCACAGCAATCCGCATGTCTACCTTGCCAGAGGCAAACTTGGAGATGGGTGGGTACTTGGAAAGTTTGACCTGCACCTACTAGGACAGCCCATAGTGCAACCAACTTCTCAAAACTGATCTGTTAATGTATTCCTCACATCTTAAGTGGCAGTACCTATGCCATCAGTCATTGGATATTGACAGCTTAGTTGAACAGAAACACAGCAATACAACTGTGATAGTGAGGAGCACATCAGCAAACAAGGAATCTTTGGAGCTCACATTTGGAGTCCTCTAACCAAAAGTTGAGGTGCATCTGTACAATGGAAAAAGCAGTACTGTATAATCACAAAAACACATTGTGACACCATATCAATCTGTGTGATTTTGCACTACTTTGCCATCAAAAGAGCCAACACACAGTGGTAGGAAGGACAACAAGCACTTGCAAAGCCAATGGGTCTCGCCTATGCAAGAGCTATTGGCTTTGCCAATATGTTTTAGCAATGTTGCATACCAGAGTTGCTGCTGTTTAGCATGGCTGAATGTTAGTAGGGAAAATGAGAATGGTGTGGAGTGGAGTGTGTAAAGAGGAGTAGAGTGGAATATTATGGAGTGAGGAAGAGTTGTGTGGAGTGGTGTACAGTATAGTTGAATAGCATGGAGAGGAATGAAGAGTTGAGTGGCGCAGAATGAAGCCCAGAGTCAGAGTTGAACAGAGTTTCATAGAGTGGAGTTGCATGGAGTGTCGTGGAGTGGTGTAGAGCACAGTGGAGTGGCGTAGCAGGTGTTGAGTTTCGTGGCATAGAGAGTGTTGCATAGAGTGGAGTAGAGTGTTGTAGAGTAGGGTAGTGCACAGCGGAGTAGATTGTCATAGAGTGGAGTGGCACAGAGTTGAGTAGTGTGTTCTAGAATAGAGTGGAGTAAAGTGGCATGGAGTGGCATAGAAGGAGTTGCGTAGAGTGAAGCAGTGTTGCAGAATGGAATAGAGTGGAGTAGAGTTCTGTAGAGTGGAGTAGCATGAAGTGGAGTAGAGTGTCACTGGAGCAGAGTTTGATGGAGCAAAGCATCACAGAATGGAGTATCATCGTAGAGTGTAGTGTGGGTGAGTGGCCTAGAGTGAATTGGCGTAAAGCAGAATGGTGCAGAGTAGATTGGCGTTGAGTGCGGTGGCATAGAGTGCATTGGTTTTGAGTAAAGTGTTGTAGACTGCTTTGGTGTAGAGTGCAGTGACATAGAGTAGCGCAGATTGCAGTGGTATAGAGTAGAGTGGTGATGAGTAGATTGCAGTGGCACAGAGTGGAGTGGCACAGAGTGAAGTGGCGCAGAGCGGAGTGGTGTAACATTCTCTCCCAGACACACACAGCTATAACGTAAGTAGGCCGAATGGAGGCAGTTGAAGACAGACTTATATACCCAAATGCTCTGTAACCCAGTAACCAATCCATGCAGCTTCCTCCATGCATGTTTACAGGACCCATAGAGTCAGTAAGAGAGGCAGTCATATACTAATATATTTTCTTAAATTTGCAAAGACAGAACCAAGTAGGGACTGACAAATTCATTAAGATAAGTACTGACAAACTGAAAGTAAAAAGTCAGCCATGCTGACCACTTTTCCTTTCAACATGTCTCAGGGCTGCTCATGGACAGCCTACGCGTGCAGTGTTACTGCTAGCCAGACTTGACATTTACAACATGTTTGTAAGTCCAAATAGCCCTCTTCTACTACATTTAAGTCACCCCTAAGATAGGTTTTAAGAAGGCCACAGGCAATGAGATTTGTGGTTAAAACATAAAACATATACTTTCAAGTTTTGGTGTCTTTCTTGTGCACTTACAGGCTCATATGCCCAGCATTACATGCAGTCTCATACCTATTCTGCAACTCACACACCATCTACAAAATGATACAAGCACTTATTTAGCCAGAAACACATTCACAATAACACCTAACTATTCACTCAGCTATAGAGATGCATCATATAAATCTAGGCCTCCTGGAACCATTTTTGCACACCCCGTTGCATACCCTTATACTCACTAACGCATTCACTAAGGACACCCAGGAAGAATACACTTCTGCATATACAAATATTTTCAGTCAAACACTGATCTATGTGGGTATACTCCCAGGTATACATTGATGGATATAGTGATGAACCCAGTTATACAGTAATGTGTGTGCTGATATAGGCAGGGGCATAGATATGTAATTATGAAAAGTTAGACATGGTATAACATAATATGTAAACTGTTTTTAAATGTAGTTAAATGTTTAAAATGTGCTATTTATTAGTATAATATGAAAACCTAAATGGGTTTATTTGTTTTTTCTTTTCCGATACATATCTATTTCTACTTACAAATAAAATCTTACAAAGCCAAAGAAAACTGAAGGAAGAAATACACAGAAGAAAGTATACTGTGATCTTGCAGTGCATAAAGAAAAGGATGAATATCTTGAGAATGGGGTGAAAGAAAAAAGAGCTACAGATAAGTGAACTAAGAAGTTTCTAAAATCAGTATATAGAAGACTGCAAATTGAGCAAAAGCAAGTAAACAAGACGTGAGGTTTCAGTTTAGCTAAAAATGGAAAAAAGGGAAGTGACATTAACAGAATAAAATCATCTGAAAAATGCAATACTTTAACAATAAGACAAAAGCAGTTTAAGAAAATAAGAGTAGAGGGGGAGGAGCCAAGCTCGCGAGCGAAATGGTCGCCTTGTAGCTCGGCTCCGTCAGCCCTCCGGCCTGACTCACCTATCCTGCTACATATCCTGCCCAGAGACGATACATTTTCGAAGAAAGAGAAACGCAACACTTCGCTCCCACTCACCGTCTGACCTGGAGGCTCCGACTTGTGGTGGATCCGGAGTTGTGCCCTCTCGCGGAAACCGGGGCCTTTGTGAAGCTGAGACCGGGGCTTCGCCTTTTGGATCCGGCCTGGCGTAGTGGTGACTGTTGGCCCCGGCCGAGAGACTGCACCACGAGAGAGAGCCACTGTGAGAAATCCCCGGTGATCCTGAACCGGGCCTGCCTTGACGGCCGTGAGGCTGGTGCGGGGCGCGGTGCTCCATGGACTAACCGTGTAAAGGGGTTTCCCTGCTGCCGCTCCGTCCATCGACCCTGGACCCTCGCGCTCGAGCTATACTTTTGAGGAGCGCCGGCTCGAACATAGGCGACCTTCCGCTTGGTGGGGCTCTCTTTTCTGCACCGCGGTGGTCATTGCCGGGACCCCCCCAGACATCTGTAAAGGCCTACGTTTGTGGACTGTTCCGGGGGTGGCGGAGAGTGAAGAAGGGGTTGAATTTTTCAAAATGGCTGCCGCAGTTTGGAGCTGTGGATTTCCTCCTGATGGCGATCTCCGGTTGCTAGATTGCGCGGAAATATGGCCATGTGGACGTGAGCCTACGATCGGTGACGTTCTTGCTGCCTTGAGATCTTTACACGCGACCTTGGCCCCCGGTGCTCCTGAGGACTTGTCCCGATTCACCGCCATCTTGGGTGAACGCTCCTTCAAGGTCCCCTCTTGCCTCGGTGATACCATTGCCTCACCCCCCTCGATGGCTCCGAAATATGGTGCTGCTATCCACCAACGGATTTGTACATCGGCGGCTTCAGAACCTCCTTTTCGATGTTCGGAAACTGGAGACTTAGACACTGTGCGAGGGCCCGGTCATCCCCGGGTGCCTGAGAAAGATGGCGGACTGCTGCTTGTTTTTACCTTGATGAGGTCTTGTTTCTATTTTGCCAGTATACTCCCGCCTTTTCGAACGACGAGACTGCACTCCTGTTTTTTATTGCCCCTGTTGCGGTTGCTGATATATTTGGATTGCTTACTTGAATTTTTATTCACTTGCTTTTTCATTGACCTTTCTGAACAGCATCTGTATCGTATTCTTTTTCATTTGTGTGTTTGCCTCGCATCGTATTGCACGCTTCAGGCTGTTGTTTGGTGGGTGGTAAATGCAGTGAAGAAGGGATTGGGGTGAGATGCATGGCCCCGAAAGATTATTGGTATACGAATTCATGGCGGAGTTGCCCATATTCATAGTGTTATGAGAAACCTCTCTGAAAGTTTTATTGTGCTTGAGTCTATATCGTTCTGGTACACATGTACTGTAGTGTATGGTTGGGTGGAGGGCTGTAGCCGACCGTATTTATTTCTGATCTCATGCTCCTCCCTCCTATTTACTATTTTGTTTCCGTATCTTTTTTTGTCTTCTGCTTCTTTTCTCTCTTATCTCCACTATATTTCGGGTTCTGGTTTAGTGCGACAGGCGCGCTGTTTGGAGGATAGGCCGTAGCCTTCTGCAGGGGTGCTGGGTGGGATGGGTGGGTTGGGTCTTTTTTGTTGTTTTATTTTCTTCAGTTCTACGGCCCTTTTGTATATCTTTATGGGGGTGCCGCGTCTATCCTTTGCCTCCCGTGGTATGATTGGGTGGGATATGTGACGTCGCTGTTCCTCTTCTTAAAGTTCTGCTGCTTCCGATGCGACTCCCTTGCCCTCATCGTTGCAATTCCCCTGTTCCTATGTGTGTTCCTTGCTATGGGGAGCTTGTTCCGACGCGGCATTCCTCTTCTTTTAATCTGTGTTTTCTTTCCTTCTTTTCTTTCCTTTTCCCTCTTCCTCCCCTCCCCTTTTCTTTTTCTCCCCAGGTTAGTATGGCGGGCTAGTTTTAATGATATTACTATTCCGGCCCCCCTGTTCTGTATCCAAGTGCTATTGGGTGGTGGGTACGCCAAGTTATTATTGATTGCATATTGATTTGTGCTTCCTACGTCTGTCCTTCTACCGATGTGTATAGTACTGCCATTTCTACATTGCTGCCCTTTATCCTTTGGCTGTTAATGATTTGTGCGGGGTATCCGGATATTGTTTTGTTCTCGCTGAGCCTGCCATACGCCCTATCGGTATATTATAAAATTAACCTATATTACTCCTGATTGCTGGCCGTATAGATCCTCATACTTCCCCCACTCTTTTAGCGACTATATTGAATGTACAATTTTACTTTGATTCTGTGACTACTATTTTGGAATTTTTGACTGTTTTACCATGTCGTGGCCGGCCAGATCGGTTGTAGGCCCAGCCTTGTATATCCTTTCTGTACAAATAAAGGTTTTAAACAAAAAAGAAAAAAAAAAAAAGAAAATAAGAGTAAGAATGTTTCGGAGTAGAGTATTTCAGATTCTTCTACATACTATGCAAACAGTATAAAAAAGAAGAGACACACAAAAAAATGAGCATGTTGAGGCTGTGATTGATAAGGCACTTGCCCTGTAGAGACAACTATTTATTTTAATTCTAAATAGAATTAGAACACTGGATAAAACAGTGCTGTCTATGCGAAGAAAAATCCTGAAAAAAGATATGTCCAGTTTAGTTTCTTTGGTCCTGAAGAGATCACTGGAAATGATTACTAGGTATCTACAGGTGTATCAGAACAAGAGACAGGTATTACTCTTGATAACTTTCAAAAAGAGATTTTAAAGAAAAACGGGAGCTAAGAAGCATTTTACTTTTATTAACAAAAAGTATCGCCACCAACCAAGACTAGATTTTTTCTTAATAGATCAAGGGCTGAAAGAACAGGTGAAGGATGTTAAGCATCTACGAGCGCATTTGTTGGATCACTCTGCAGTAACCCTAGTTTTAGATCTATCAATCAAGCTAATGCATAGGAGATGGACAATGAACTGTGCCTTATTATTAGATAAATGATTGAGAAGCTCAGTTTAGAGTCTCATGAGTTTTTTGCGATAAATCTCGACAGTGCCCCATTGGGGGTTCTATGGGGTTCATATAAAGCTTTTTGATGGAGAACATAACATCTATACAGGCCTTCAAACAGAAGAAATACAGAGCAGAAGTAGGGGAAATAGAACAGAATATTCAGCGGGTGGAACAACAGATATTAGCCTCTGGGGACGAACAAGAGTCAGGGTCTATGCAAACCTCTTTGCAGACTCTTAGGTTGGAATTAGATGACGTGATTGAAGAGAGATTGTGAAAAAAGTTGCAAGCGAGTAAACTTGCACAATTTGAATATCGGGAAGGGTGTGGAAAACCCTTAGCTTTGAAATCCAAGAATAATCAGGAAAGAGGGTTTATAAAAGAACTTAGGCGTGAGGTGTCAGGAAATCCCCCTAGGACCAGTGAAGAAAAAGAAGAGGCAATTCCCAATTATTTTGAGAGGGTATATCAGGAGGAACTGGTAGCTATGGAGGAGGATGTGAATGAAAGGTTGGGTCCGGATGTCCAGCGTAACATTTGTGAAAGTGATACTAAAAACATCAATAGACCCATTACAGTGAGTGAGATTGGAAAGGCTATTATGGTAGGGAAGTCAGGCAAAGCGACAGGTCCAGATGGAAAATCGCCCAATGTTTGTGACTCCTATAAGCCCATCTCGCTGTTAAATTGTGATTATAAAATGTTCACCAAACTTTTTAGCAGAAAGGTTAAATGAGGTGGTGGGGGTCTTCTACGTGAGGATCAAAAAGGCTCTGTCAGGTGGAGGGAGATCCAGGATTTGACTTACAACTTAATTGGGGCAATAGATATAGCTACGGTCCATAAAGCTCCCCTGGCTATTAGTACCTTAGACACCACAAAAGCCTTTGATTGGGTAAATTGCCCCCATCTCCAGAAAATATTAAGGTTTTGTAATCTGGGTAAGAATTTCTGTAGGACTATAGCATTTATATTCCAAAACCCAACAGCTAAGGTTTTGGTGAGTGGGATTCTGTCTATCCCCTTTAAGATCTCCAGGGGACTAGACACGGGGGCCCTCTGTCCCCTCTCCTTTTCAATCTATGCATTGAGCTCTTAGCTGTGAAAATCAGAAATTAAGATAAAATATCCCCCTTTAGGTACAGCGGCTGGGAAAAAAGGTGGCTTTGTACGCCAACGACATGATGGTGTATACTTCAGACCTGGACGCTCGGTCCCAATGATATATGACTGAACCTCTCAATGCAGGCACATCTCGGGCTATGAAATGCATGAACAAAAAACAGAGCTTATGGCTTGGAATATAAATGTACAACAAGGGAGCATTAAAAACAAGATGAGATACTTAGGCATTAGGATCACACAAACCACTGAGAAAATCCCGGAAATAAATTTCAGAAGGGTCAGCAAGGATGTTTGTAAGTCACTAGCAAGTTGGTCACATTTACCGCTGACAATCATCAGAAGAGTGAATTTAATAAAATTGATGATCCTCCCTAAACTTATTTTTTTATTTCAGAACATTCCTTTGGTTTTTAGAGAAGATTGGCTTAAAAAACTACAGGTTAAGATAGGCAGTTTTTTCTGGGCCTCAAAAGGCAAGCGGACTTCATGGAAAAAGCTGCGCAGAAAAAAAGATAAGGCGGGCCTGTGTTTACCAGATTTGTTTTATTATGCCTGGGTCTTTCTTCTAAGGAATGGGAACATGCTTTTGAATGAACCTGATGGTTCAGACATTGGTCAAATGTTAAGGGTGATGCTGTTAGATGTGAGGGGGCGAGCAAGGTTTTATCTACAAATTTGGAGATCCTAGATATTTTAGAAAGGTGTGTCCTAAGATTTTACATGGCTTAGCAGTTACGTGGTACAAAGTCAGAAAGGAGATCAAAATCAGCTACTAGAGTGCGGCAGCACCAATATATAATGTGCCTGGCTCCTCAGGGTGGACAAAATATACCCTGGTGGCTCCTTTGAGGGAGGCTGTGGTGATGTGTTAGAAGCAACTAGTTGATGACGGAACTCTACTTTCTTGGGACAAGTGGTCAGTGATTACAAAAAACAAATTATCTAGGTTCAAATATCTTCAAATAAAAAGTTGGCATCCAGTAGTTGGAGTAGACATTGGCTCTTCAAATGAGTTGGAGTCCATGCTGGTCTGTAAAATCTCAAGAAAGAAAGAGATGGCAAACCTGTATTGGCTTCTGATGGACCTTTCGGATCGCGATTTCAGACTACCGACTGACATGTGGGGAAAAAGCTTGGCAGGGATTCAGTTAGAAGACTTATGGCAAGTATCTTGTAAAAATTCCGTACTCCATGGTGCAGGCCACAAACTTAAAGAGAAAACAATTTTTTTTGTCTTCACAGGGTCTATTGGACATCCGGGTATCATTCCGAAATGCCCAAAATGCACCCAAGAGAAGGTGGATGATATACATTGTTGTCCTGAGATTCAATCTTTTTGGGCAGATGTAAGTAATTGTATCTCTATGATACTCGGAACGGCACTTCAGGTAAGCATAACCTTGGTTTTCTTTGGGGTTCCGACACAATATGAATCTATGTCTACCAGTGTAAGAAAGCTGGGTTTTTATTTGATATTGCGTGCTCAGAGAGAGATCTGTAAAAATTGGATTTAAAAAGCCCCTGACTATGATAGAATAGATCAGATCTGTGAATTATACGATTAAACTAGGTAGAGCATCACCAAACAAGAAAAAGGATTTCTGGTTTCGGTGTGAAAAATGGCTTGAATCTGATTTGAACACAGTCCCATGATTATGCCTTTATACCGTGTTACTTCACCACTCTGGTGGTTTCTGCAACGGCCTTTTTGGGGTCAGAGCAAACCTCGAAAGGAAAGGTTCTGTGTAAAGCGCACCTTCCTTGGCTTTAAACAAAGATCTTGGGTAGGTGCTGAGAAAGGGGGGCCCTAGAGCAGCTTTTGCTTTCTTTGTTTTTTCAATATGAATGAGGACTAAAAAAACACACAAAAAAGAAAACAGACCCTGAAAAATCGTTATACTGGATATAGCCTTGGATTGACTGGTATCCTTTTTGAAGGGCAGATCTTTCCAGGCCATGGAATCTAGCTTCCTTTCTAACAAAATGCCAGTGAGTTGCAGGGTGGCACAGGGCTCCTTGTTCGGTCCAACTTGTTCAGTATTTATATGTGGCCGCTGGCTGACTTAGTACAGGAGTTTGGCATCTCCATGGTTGTGTATGCAGAAAATACACAGTTGGTGGTCTGGAACCAATGTTGAATCTGATCAACTAGCACCCTGCTTGGAAAGAGTGGTGGAGTGGATGACATGCAGTCATGGGGACAAAACAGAGCTGATGATCCTGGGAAACAAATCAGCCCCTAGATCTCTGTCTAGCTGGCCAAGCTGCTTGGGCAATTCGCTAGTCCCAAGCTCCTTATTAGCAAATGAGATTCTAATTACAGCACACCTAACAATCAGATGTATTTTGGTCTTGGCTTAAATATTACGCCCAGCGATTTAAGTGCTGGGAGAATCTTTTTTATGAAATGTGAATACCAATATAGGAAAAAAATGACAAAATCTGAAGAGGACTCTCTTTGAATTTACCTTGGATTACTTGGACCCCGTTGATGCTTAAACATTATGCTATGTTTTCAATTCTGTTCTCTATGATAGTTAGAGCTTTTTCGGAGGGCGTAATATTTAAGCCTCGGAAAAACCTCGGATTCCGGATGGACAAGGAATTCACAATGGACGTTCAAGCAAAGAAACTAGAAGGGTCATGCTTTGGCCTACTTAGAATGCACCGAAAGGTACTGGAGTTGATTCCTAATCATTTAAGGAAAACAGTAATACATGCTTTGGTCACCTCACGTCTTGATTATGGAAATTCCCTCTACTTAGGGCCACAAAATATGTTATTAAACAACTTCAAGTTGTGCAGAAGCCCACAATTAGGCTGTTGTGTAAGGTGCCAATCCATGAACAAGTTGGAAAGTATCTCAAAGCACTCCACTGGTTACAGATAAAGGCGAGAATAAAATTCAAGGCACTTTGCCGGACACATAAAGCCATAAACAATAGGGCTCTCTGGAAAATCAGATACTTGGGGGTCTATTATGATGGCGGGCAGGTCGCCCCTGTCGGACTGGCAGTAGCCACCGCTGGCCCGGCGGGGGCCATCCCCCCGCCATCCATGCCTGATTGACCCCAGCCATATTAGTATGGCTGGGGGGTCCGCGGCGGACGGAAAGACCGTCTGCTGCTTTTCTGCCGGTTGACTCGTCAACCGGGCGGAAAAGGGGCATAATATGGTGGCGTTGTCTGCAAGACACCGCCATCCATAATATGATGATGGCGGAGATCAGCTTTTCCACGGCGGGGTTGCTGCCATGGAAAGGCAGGTGTTTTTTGCTTTTGGGGACCTGTTGTGGGCCTCCACGGTGTTGGGGGGGGTGGGGGTGCACATGGGGGGTACCAATGGGACCCCCATGCATTTGCATGCACAAGGTGGCAGGCACCATTGTGCGTACAAATGCACAACATGTATTTTTTACATTGCGTTGGGTGCTGCTGACAGCACCGCCCGCCGCAATGTAAGAAATGCAGGATGCAACCGCCATGGTGGCAGTCGCATCCTGAATGGCATGGCGGGACCGCAGCACCTATGGCGGGCAGTCCCTTTTGCCATTGCGGTGGCGGGCGGACTTTGTCCGCCCACCATCGTAATAGACCCCTTGGTAGTGTTATATGTTCCCAACAGACGTTTAAGATCTGACTCTGAATACCTACTAAGAACTACCAGAATCAAAAGAACTAGATGGGGAGGCAGTCTTTCGTGCATCGGGCACCCAAGCTATGGAATACCTTACCCCTCAAACTGAGATTCCTGGAAGTGGAATCAAACTTCCGAAAAACGCTGAAGACTTGGATCTTTCATCAGCACCACTTAAACATGCCTCTTCTCTATACACCGTATCTCACTCTCAGCGCTGGGAAGCCTTGGGGTAGCTATAACATAACTTAACAGTCACTCACTCTCCTATACTGCCACTCATATACCCTTTCACATACCCTTACAGACACTCATACAGCAACTCATTCACCTAAACACACACTCATCCACCCTCTCGGTCACCCATATACACACTCATACAACCTCTTACAAACTCATATGCTCACTCACTCATCGATACAGCCATTCACACTCCCAGTCACACATACAGCCAGTCAACACCCACACACTCACTCATACAGAAAATCATGCACACTCTCACTCACACATATATCCAGTCATACAGTCTCTGACTCACCCATACAGCTACTCATACATCCTTTCACACACCCATACACACACTTACACACCTCCTCATTCACTTAAGCAGGCACTCATCCACCCACTCAATCATCCATACACCCACTCCTACAACCTCAGAACTCATATGCTCACTCACACAGGCACTCATTTATTGAGACAGCTACTCAGACATACAGTCACTCAACACACACTTATCCAGGCACTTATGCACGCTCTCACTTACACATATGGCTAATTACGCAGTAATTAACTCACCTATACAGCTACCTATATATCCTTTTGCACACCCATACACTCACACATTCTCTCATTCACCTAAACCGCCACTGATCCACCATCTCAATCACCCATATATCCACTCATACAATCTCTCACAACCACACTACCACAAATAGAGAGTAAGGTTCTATCTAACTTTAACCTCTGCCTACCTCTGGGGTCACCTGGACTCTATACACACTATACCTCATTTTGCTGTAGTATATATAGAGTCAGTTTCGTACAGAAAGCACCATAAAACAGACATCGGCACATGGAAATAACAGCACACCAGCATTGATTAGCAGCACTGGTACCCGAGGAGGCGCGAGGCCTTTTATGCGTGATTTTGCATTTCAGTGCGGTGATGCGGATCACCACACTTAAATGTGTTAGTCTAACGCCAGATGCAAGGTACTTGGCAGGGCTGAATTAGGTGGCGTGGATTTGGACAAGCTGTGCATGCTAACGCTTTTATGTCATGGGGTATAAAGTGGACGTTTGTCTATTTTTCTTTGTAAAAATAATATGGGCTGTTTCTTTACCTTCCGGTACATTTCTGAAAAATTTGTTAAGCTAAATTGTATTGTTGCATTGTGCACTCATGCAGGGAAGAACAAATGCCGGGCAGACATGCAAAAAATCATTGTTCATCTCAGTATTAACTTCCACACTTCTAAGCAGTAATTCCTAGAATGTGTTACCTGTTTGCTTTACAATGACAGTTAGTAAAACGAGTAAGTGCTTTGCGAGACTGTATCAGTAGAAAAGGACTTGTTTTCGTGCAAGGTATTGCTTTTCCCAGTTCACAGAAGGGATAAAAAACATCTTCAAATAATAATGGGGTTGACAGGAAGGTGCGATAGCAGAATATTGATATGTGTGGATATGGGGAGGACCGCGGGCAGCAAGTGCTTGATACACTATTTGCATAAGAAAATATTATATTTTTTTTTTCATTATTCTCCATTAGATATTAGTAAGGAAGGAGGAAGAGAAGCATTCACTGACAGCATTCAGTTATTCTTACACAGAAAAAGATTGTTGTGGTCTGTGGTAGATGCTGCCCAGAAGTTATAGGTATATGTATCAGGAGCTGCCATTGAAAGGAAGTGGAAATGCGCTTTAGATGTTGCAGGTATTGATGGCTACTGTGCGGTTACATACTTCACTGGGCTGACAGTGGGTGGGGAAATGCTACGTTGTCACTATAGGTTTAATTACATGAATCGCTCGCAGCAGTTTCTGCCACACCGTTTGTTTCCCTACCTTGCCGGGACATTGAGTGCGAATTTCCCCAACTTGGCTGACTGGAATCACAGCCTGTGAAGGACCCTGATCACAGGACACAGCGCAGGACGCCGGGACTGCGAGGACCAGCATACTTTGTACCGTCCACAGCTGGTGCCTCTTCCCGTGCAAGCCCCGCCCTCCTTTGTGTATTTAAATTACATTCTTACTGCGCATCGCGGGAAGCGCGCGGGGCGAAGCTCGGGGCTAAGCCCGGCCAAAGGGCAGGCCGTCTGAGTCCGTCTGAGGACGAACGAGACTGGGCTGGGCTCTGTCCCTTTATTCCTACCTATTACTACTCTAAGGTTGTGGAACCTTGCCAATGCCACCGAAGCCTGTGATCGGTGGTAAAACGCATTTGGGGGGGAGGTACGAGGCACCCTGGACGCTTTTCTATTAAACGATTCAGAAAAGGGGGTGGTGATGAACAGAGTGTCTGAATTAAGCAGACCACTCTTACCCAGTCCAAAGATCAGGGCTTGATCCATCACCGTTATTTAGCTCACTGCCCCATCCCATCTCACAACCTGGCTATATGCAAATTAGTCTGTCCCTGGCCCAGTGCATCATGGGAACAGGGCAGACCAAACTACCAAGCCAATTCTTCACCAGAAAGAAGACAAGCTTCCGGGGACCGGTTTCTGGTATTTCAGCCGTCGTCGGCCCGGCTTGCTTGAATCCTGATGTAGCAGTGAGCAAGGGACTCATGTCTGAGTATACCCTGCCACACCTATAGTGGCCAAAAATGATTCAGAAAAGGGGGTGGTGATGAACAGAGTGTCTGAATTAAGCAGACCACTCTTACCCAGTCCAAAGATCAGGGCTTGATCCATCACCGTTATTTAGCTCACTGCCCCATCCCAGCTCAGAACCTGGCTATATGCAAATTAGTCTGTCCCTGGCCCAGTGCATCATGGGAACAGGGCAGACCAAACTACCAAGCCAATTCTTCACCAGGAAGGAGACAAGCTTCCGGGGACCGGTTTCTGGCATTTCAGCCGTCGTCGGCCCGGCTTGCTTGAATCCTGAAGGAGCAGTGAGCAAGGGACTCATGTCTGAGTATACCCTGCCGCACCTATAGTGGCCAAAAACGATTCAGAAAAGGGGGTGGTGATGAACAGAGTGTCTGAATTAAGCAGACCACTCTTACCCAGTCCAAAGATCAGGGCTTGATCCATCACCGTTATTTAGCTCACTGCCCCATCCCAGCTCAGAACCTGGCTATATGCAAATTAGTCTGTCCCTGGCCCAGTGCATCATGGGAACAGGGCAGACCAAACTACCAAGCCAATTCTTCACCAGAAAGGAGACAAGCTTCCGGGGACCGGTTTCTGGCATTTCAGCCGTCGTCGGCCCGGCTTGCTTGAATCCTGATGGAGCAGTGAGCAAGGAACTCATGTCTGAGTATACCCTGCCACACCTATAGTGGCCAAAAACGATTCAGAAAAGGGGGTGGTGATGAACAGAGTGTCTGAATTAAGCAGACCACTCTTACCCAGTCCAAAGATCAGGGCTTGATCCATCACCGTTATTTAGCTCACTGCCCCATCCCAGCTCAGAACCTGGCTATATGCAAATTAGTCTGTCCCTGGCCCAGTGCATCATGGGAACAGGGCAGACCAAACTACCAAGCCAATTCTTCACCAGAAAGGAGACAAGCTTCCGGGGACCGGTTTCTGGCATTTCAGCCGTCGTCGGCCCGGCTTGCTTGAATCCTGATGGAGCAGTGAGCAAGGGACTCATGTCTGAGTATACCCTGCCACACCTATAGTGGCCAAAAACGATTCAGAAAAGGGGGGTGGTGATGAACAGAGTGTCTGAATTAAGCAGACCACTCTTACCCAGTCCAAAGATCAGGGCTTGATCCATCACCGTTATTTAGCTCACTGCCCCATCCCAGCTCAGAACCTGGCTATATGCAAATTAGTCTGTCCCTGGCCCAGTGCATCATGGGAACAGGGCACACCAAACTACCAAGCCAATTCTTTACCAGAAAGGAGACAAGCTTCCGGGGACCGGTTTCTGGCATTTCAGCCGTCGTCGGCCCGGCTTGCTTGAATCCTGATGGAGCAGTGAGCAAGGGACTCATGTCTGAGTATACCCTGCCACACCTATAGTGGCCAAAAACGATTCAGAAAAGGGGGGTGGTGATGAACAGAGTGTCTGAATTAAGCAGACCACTCTTACCCAGTCCAAAGATCAGGGCTTGATCCATCACCGTTATTTAGCTCACTGCCCCACTGGCTTGGTAGTTTGGTTTGCCCTGTTCCCATCATGCACTGGGACAGGAACAGACTAATTTGCATATAGCCAGGTTATGAGCTGGGATGGTGCAGTGAGCTAAAAAACGGTGATGGATCAAGCCATGATCTTTGGACTGGGTAATGTATGTATGTATGTATTTATTTACTTGTTTAAGCGCGACTGCCACCCAAAGGGTATCCTGGCGCTGAGACTGCGTCCGTGTTTTACAACCGATCTGTCATTACATTTTCCTTGGGAACAAGAACGTTTTCAGGTCCTTTTTAAAGGAGGGGAGATCCTGTCTGCTCCTCAGTGTCAACGGGAGTGAGTTCCAAAGTGTAGCGGCCGTGAAGCCAAACGCCCGGCCGCCCATCCTCACTCTATTTATCCTTGGAACCGTCACTAAGAACGCAGAGGAAGATCTTAATGGTCTAATGGCACAGTACCAAGAGAAAAGTTTTTGGATCGGTATTGTCCCCTGTCCATGCAGTGCCTTAAAAACAAGACAAGCTGCCTTGAACATTATTCTCTGCTGGACAGGTAACCAGTGAAGATCAGCCAGTGCTCCAGTGGAAGAGGCAGATCGAGGACGCGTTAGGGCCAGCTTAGCCGCCATATTTTGTATCCTCTGCAGTTTTAAAATTAAAAGTTTAGGGGCCCCCAGAAGTAGTGCATTGCAGTAATCTAACCGGCTAAGGATAGAACTGCGCAATACTTCCGTTCTAGTATTTTCAGGGAGAAGAGGTAAAATCTTGCGTAAGGCCCGAAGTAGGCCCATACAAGTCGCTACGGTTCTGTTCACTGACGCATCAAGCTGCAAGTTGGATTCAAACAGAACTCCCAGATTCCGGACCGATTTTGTAGCCTCTACCGTGCCAGGAATAGTTGCAGGCCAAAAATCGTCCGGGAGCGGGCGCGGTGTACGATCCAAAGAGCAGTGGACCACTTCCGTTTTTAAGCTGTTAAATTGTAGCGAGTTCGCACCCAGCCACTCGGCCGTAGCCGACATACAGCGATGAAATGTGTCCATTGATACTGCCATGGCGCCCTCGAATGAGAAAATCAACTGTGTGTCATCGGCATAGTTGATGACCGATATGCCGAATGACTTTATCAAGGCGACCAAAGGCTGGAGGTACAGGTTGAATAAAATAGGGCTTAATTCAGACACTCTGTTCATCACCACCCCCTTTTCTGAATCATTTTGTCCACCATAAGCGTGAAAGGGTATACTTAGATGTGAGTCCCTTGCTCATTGCACCATCAGGATTCAAGCAAGCCGGGCCGACGACGGCTGAAATGCCAGAAACCGGTCCCCGGAAGCTTGTTTCCTTCCCAGTATAAGAATTGGCTTGGTAGTTTGGTTTGCCCTGTTCCCATCATGCACTGGGACAGGAACAGACTAATTTGCATATAGCCAGGTTCTGAGCTGGGATGGTGCAGTGAGCTAAAAAACGGTGATGGATCAAGCCCTGATCTTTGGACTGGGTAAGAGTGGTCTGCTTAATTCCGACACTCTGTTCATCACCACCCCCTTTTCTGAATCATTTTGTCCACCACAAGCGTGGAAGGGTATACTCAGATGTGAGTCCCTTGCTCATTGCACCATCAGGATTCAAGCAAGTCGGGCCGACGACGGCTGAAATGCCAGAAACAGGTCCCCGGAAGCTTGTTTCCTTCCCAGTATAAGTATTGGCTTGGTAGTTTGGTTTGCCCTGTTCCCATCATGCACTGGGACAGGAACAGACTAATTTGCATATAGCCAGGTTCTGAGCTGGGATGGTGCAGTGAGCTAAAAAACGGTGATGGATCAAGCCCTGATCTTTGGACTGGGTAAGAGTGGTCTGCTTAATTCAGACACTCTGTTCATCACCACCCCCTTTTCTGAATCATTTTGTCCACCATAAGCGTGGAAGGGTATACTCAGATGTGAGTCCCTTACTCATTGCACCATCAGGATTCAAGCAAGCTGGGCCGACGACGGCTGAAATGGCAGAAACCGGTCCCCGGAAGCTTGTTTCCTTCCCAGTATAAGAATTGGCTTGGTAGTTTGGTTTGCCCTGTTCCCATCATGCACTAGGACAGGAACAGACTAATTTGCATATAGCCAGGTTCTGAGCTGGGATGGTGCAGTGAGCTAAAAAACGGTGATGGATCAAGCCCTGATCTTTGGACTGGGTAAGAGTGGTCTGCTTAATTCAGACACTCTGTTCATCACCACCCCCTTTTCTGAATCATTTTGTCCACCATAAGCGTGGAAGGGTATACTCAGATGTGAGTCCCTTGTTCATTGCACCATCAGGATTCAAGCAAGCCGGGCCGACGATGGCTGAAATGCCAGAAACCGGTCCCCGGAAGCTTGTTTCCTTCCCAGTATAAGAATTGGCTTGGTAGTTTGGTTTGCCCTGTTCCCATCATGCACTGGGACAGGAACAGACTAATTTGCATATAGCCAGGTTCTGAGCTGGGATGGTGCAGTGAGCTAAAAAACGGTGATGGATCAAGCCCTGATCTTTGGACTGGGTAAGAGTGGTCTGCTTAATTCAGACACTCTGTTCATCACCACCCCCTTTTCTGAATCATTTTGTCCACCATAAGCGTGGAAGGGTATACTCAGATGTGAGTCCCTTGCTCATTGCACCATCAGGATTCAAGCAAGCCGGGCCGACGACGGCTGAAATGCCAGAAACCGGTCCCCGGAAGCTTGTTTCCTTCCCAGTATAAGAATTGGCTTGGTAGTTTGGTTTGCCCTGTTCCCATCATGCACTGGGACAGGAACAGACTAATTTGCAGATAGCCAGGTTCTGAGCTGGGATGGTGCAGTGAGCTAAAAAACGGTGATGGATCAAGCCCTGATCTTTGGACTGGGTAAGAGTGGTCTGCTTAATTCAGACACTCTGTTCATCACCACCCCCCTTTTCTGAATCGCTTTTCTATTAAAGGCGGTCTCGAACCTGGACCATGAAATATCTGTTGCCGAATTGAGCTTGTCTTTTGAACTCCAACAAAACAAGCGCTCGTCATTAGGCACAATAAGCAGTTCCCCTCCCCACCAATACACAGTTCCCAGAGCTTAGGGATTCTTTCATCAATGGATACTAGTATCCCCCAGCTTTTTCAGGACAATTTCCAAACTCCAATTAAAACTCCATTGAGGAGTCCTAATTACGACTTAACGACTTCTGACTTTTCCCTAGACTTTTCACCAGAAGAGCCCTATTTGCTGCAGCTTCCAAATGCGACCCCTACGATCAAAAAGAGTATACCCCCACAAAATGTATCTAGACAACCAATCCTAACGAAAAGGAAGAGAGGGGGAAACTGAAGCAACGCATTGCCTTTAAAGCCCTCTGCCTGGTCTTTAAGGCACTACACGGTGCCGGACCCAGGCCTCTCCAACGTCTGTTCTCGTGGTATACTCCCACCAGAACACTTAGGTCGACAACTGCCTGCCTTGTGAAAGTGCCCAGATGTAAGAAGGCCAGGACTGGGGGAAGATCGTTCAGAGTAGCTGCTGCCAAGTTGTGGAACAGTCTGCCTGTCGATATTCGCCAAATCCCCCATCTCCTTCCCTTCAGAAAACGAATTAAAACCTGGCTCTTTCCCCCGTCCCTTTAAATCCCTAACCATTGTTTAACTCCCGTCTAAGAACCTTTAGGAGTAGCCAACAGCGTCAGGATACCTGCCAGGTGACAGTCGCGCTTTATAAATATTTTAAATAAATAAAAATAAATAACTATCACCGGGGCAGACAAACTAAAGCTCCCAGATTGGGCCCTAGTCCTCAAATGGACACTCGCAAAAAAACACATCAGATAAAATTAAAGCCCAAGGTAACTCAAAATTCACCAAAGATTCAATTACCCGATTCCAAGCTAGTTTTGAATGATATAGAACACCTAGTCAGATCCCTACTTCTCCCTGTCTTGGAAAGGGTAAAAAGACTGGGCGAACAGTTAAACAATTTAGTGTTGGAAACCACCTTAAATTCCCAACTTTTAAAGGGCTTGGTAGCCATTAATACGAACACTAAAATTAGTCGACACCAATTAATAAATAAGGCTGCCACAAAAACTACTCCAAATGGCCCTAATATATCTACTGGGAACTCCAGGATCTCAAAAGATACTCGACCCGCTATGAACACCTCTCGCGGGAATCCGGTGAAAATTGAGAATCCACATATACATTCCACCCTGCCAGGATCAAGATAATTAGATTCTCTATCATCCAATACTCACCTACTTGGTACGAAACACCCAGACACTAAGGCTGCTGACACAGGCATTCATCATCCTTCAAACAAACCCATAAACAAAGGATGTCATATTGATCTGCCACCAGAGATGGTTCCATATGCCATAGTCCTAACGGGTGTCCCAGAGCTTAAAGAAGGAAAAAGGGAAGGCTACTCTGAGCTAAAGAATAAAGCTATTCATTGGCTCAGACAAAATAGGCCATTGCCCTCCCATATAGATGGAGACATAGTGTTCGTTAGAAGACTGGCCTGGGTGGGTTCAAGACCAAAAGACACTACAGGGGATGTAATAATTATTAATTTTAGAGATCGAAGGGTGGTCCCCCATATTGCGGATTGGTATCAGAACCAGGGATGTAGCAGTATAGTGCCCCGAACATTAACTTACTTTTACCCAGAGGCACTAATCGTTCCCCGTGGCCACCGTGGTGTGCCCACGCATTATAAACATAACTTCCATCAATCGAAGCGGACCCTACGTTCTACTAATCATTCGCTTTTCGAGAATGTAGAAGGACAACGTAAACGCTGGAATTTGTCCATCCAGCAAGGTTGTTATCCACCATACTGGTCATTGCCCCTAACAAATCGATATGATGTTTTTTCGGATCTAAATGACTTGGATTGACAACAGGGAAATACTGTGTTACATACCCCGGAAAGATCAAGTCGCCTAATGACAACAAATTCCAGCCACGTGGTAGGGGACCAAATGATTCCAACTATCCCTATAGGGTCCCTGTTAAAACAGAATGAACAATCGGTGAACCCAATTGCAATAGATGAATCACCTTTGATCCAACATAAGGACCCTGAATCCAATCGATCAAATATGCTTAACCAAACAGTTCCTACCCATAGTTTCCTTTCCTGGAATGTCGCTGGCCTAGCCGATAAAGTGTACCTACAACATTGGCTAGATGTTGTTACTGAACACAAAGTAACTTGCCTTCAGGAAACATGGTCCCTGGAGGCACACCATATCAATGGTTACCAAACCTTTCACACTCCAGCCGTTCAAAGTACACATGGCCGCAATAAAGGGGGTCTTTGTTCATTTGTATCCATTACCGGGGGTATTGAAGTTAAAAGGTTTATGTCAACTGAATATTTTCAGATTCTGTGGTTAAGATGGGGTTCCTTGCAAAATGTTATTATACTAAATTTTTACAATAACATCCCTTCTGACAGGACTGAGGCAATCTTGAGTAAACTTCTCTCGACTGCGACCTCCTTACACGATCAATTGGTAGGGGATAATATTATGCTTTGGGTAGGAGATTTTAATTGCACGATCTGTCCTCATGACTCGCATGGTTTGTGCGGCCTATCGGATTATGGGGAAGATTCGCCCACCCATTTTAACCATTTTAACCATACGCCTCTTGGTTCTACCCTTAATAACATACTTTGTTATTTTAATTTAACTTTTATAAATGAGATCTGTATACCGAGCATTCCGTTTCAACCTACCTTTAATGGGAGAGGGTGCAACACTGTAATTGATTATACTTTAATTTCTGCATCCCATGCTAGTGGCCACCTGGGAAATGGGCCAGGCCCCCCATTCTGATCACTACCCTATAGTGTTTAGCATTAAAGTTAAAAAATGATCACGTAGGGCTGAGGCCAATACTCAGTATTCCTCAGAGATAAGTTTAGCCTAAAAAAACGGCTACACAATTAAATGGGACAAAGTAGACCCCCGGGCTTCTTGGAAAAATTAGTTGCCACTAACAGAGAAGACATGATGACCTGTTTAACTCAAGAAGAGGCAGCAGACAGTGTCATGAATTCTTGTTCTAAAATATTAGCCACAGTCAAATCTTTATTGACAAGAAAACATCGGAACGGGGTTTCCAAACCCCATAGGTGGTTTGATAGTAAGTGCAGTAAAGCACTTACACATCTCAAAAAGGCACTGCAGATAGCTCCAAAAAACCCGGATCTAATCCGTACAGCTAGAAAAACTTATAAAAACGCTATAAAAATGAGAAAAGCCAGCCTAAAGAATAAGATATGGGCAGCCCTGAAAGATGCTTTGATTAAAAGAGATAACAGTCCTACAACCTAAAGATACCGATCTTATCGAATCGATCAGGCTATTAAAGGCGACCAATGGGTAGTGCACTTCAA
Source organism: Lissotriton helveticus (assembly GCF_964261635.1). NCBI lineage: Eukaryota > Metazoa > Chordata > Amphibia > Caudata > Salamandridae > Lissotriton > Lissotriton helveticus. The sequence continues at coordinate 78,839,493 of NC_136064.1, forward strand.
ACATTTGTATGGCAGGTCGACTTCCATCGATGATGGAACTATTCCCATAGTCGAGGACAATAACTCTTTGGTAGGTAAACAACTCACTCCCTTCCCATTACCCATAATTTGTAGTTATGATGAAGTTATTAAAAGCATAAAGGACAGTTCATCAGGCAAGGCACCGGATGATGTCCCCATAGACACCTACAAGGCTGAGATAGACTTATGGGCCCCAATGATAACCAATGTTTTAAATAAAGCAAATCAACAAGGTTTTATAACTACTTGGTCTGACGCCATAGTTATACCCATCTACAAAAAGGGCCAGAGGAATGATCCGACCTGCTATCGGCCTATTTCTTTGTTGGATGCCCTGGCAAAGGTGGCAGGCCGAATTATTTTAAATAGAATACAAACCTGGGGGGAGGAAAAACACATTTTTACCAATTTACAGTATGGTTTTAGTCCAGGAAAAAGGACAATGGAACAATGCCTAAATCTCGCTCTCCTTATCTCAAAATATACACAGGCTAAGAGCGGGAACCTTTTTATTTCATTTATAGATTTAAGTTCTGCTTTTGACTGTGTAGATCACAAATTCCTATGGCTAACACTTAGTGACATGGGGATCGACAGTCATATTTTACTATATATTAAGGAACTTTATAGAGAGGCAGGTGCAAGGGTGAGGTATGGCCCGAGAGGGGAATGTTCAGACAAATTTCTCAAAGAAAAGGGTGTTAGGCAGGGGTGTATTTTGGCACCTCTGTTATTCACCTTATACATAAATCCAATAGGACAATACCTCAGGGACTTCCAAAACGATTATCCCACTATTAAAGGAACTCCTATCCCTTTACTATTATACTCCGACGACGCGGCATTAATGTCACGGACCAGACTCGGGCTACAAAGAACGGTAGATAAATTCAACTCTTATATGAAGCTCCGTGGTCTGAGAATAAATATTTCCAAAAACTTTATAATGGTCTGTGGGAAGGGCAGAAAAAGGACACCTGGTCCAATTTTTCTGGATAATAAGAGAATTGAAATTACAGATACTTTCTCTTATTTAGGGGTAAACTTTCACAGGGGGAACACGTGGCAATCAGCAGTTAATGTTTGTAAATCAAAAATAGACTAGCTTAATTATTCAAGAGAAACAAAAAAATAAATTGTTTTAATTTATCAAGGACTCAAGTATGTTTCGTCACCGGTTAGTGGCACCTGGTAGGTGTGCTCATAAAGCCCTCACCCACCAACCTAGTTGGTGGCATGCTTCATCATCGGGCCCACCCAGTGACACCTAGCGTGTCCCGGGTGTGCTTTGACGCCTGATGACAGCGGAGCAGGTATGTCGCTGTGTGTGCGGTGAAGACTGTTATGGATCGTGAGTTTAAAACGGCTTGGCGGGGATCCCAGTGCCCGAGGGCAAACACACTTTATTGGCTGGGTCACCGTCAGCGGTTAAAAATAAGGCTGTTGGATGTTAGAGGCGAGTTACGACCTCCCACATCCTGGGATGTGTCAACATGTTTCAGCCAGTGCCTTATGACTAAGCTGGCTTTCTTCAGGACGGATAAAAAGGGTGTGTGCAGTTAAAACTAGTGGGTGTATATTCAGACTATGTGTATACACGCCCTAAAGTGTTTTTCTATGTGTGAGTGGGGGATTCCCATCTCGAGAAAACACCTGTACATGGAACATATAGGACAAGGACAAAACATACATGGAAAAAAGTTAGAGTCACTTGGCTGTATGGTTTATATACAGTTGGTTGCCGGCTCTATAGCGGTGTAGGTGCTGGCTATGAGCGGCTATGGTGTAATGGTATTGGTGGTACCATTAGGGTGGGGTTCGCACTTGATTTCGGTAGTGGGGTGGCTAAAACACGAATTGTACAAGAATAGTGCACAGTGGTACAAGAGGAAACATAAGAGTTCATTCTTACGCTAGTTTGTCAAGAGTGCTACTTCATGGTTTGAGAAGTGGCATGGGTTGACCCTGTGGAATAAAAACATGGGTTTTGCCACAAAGTTTTAGAGAGAGAGAGAGAGACCTGTGGGGGAGAAAACGCTTACCAGAGATGTTGAACCGTCAAAGTACTCACAGAATTCTTGGTCAGAGCCTGCCGTAGACCTGTACTGCCTCCTTCGCTGCACCGGTAAGGAATGGCCCTGGGAGTGAGCTTTTTATACTTTTAGTTGATTGCTAAATTGTTTGCACCTGCATTTTGGAGGAAAGGGTGAAAAGACTCGAACTATCGGGTCAGTGCGCTCGCGAGCGCTGGTCATGATCGTGGTGTAGGTCCGTGCATGCGCGTTGTAGTGCGCTTTTACCGCGCATGCGCATTGGAGTGCTTGTTCTGCGCATGCGCGACTGTAATGGTGTCAGCGTTACTCGTTTGCGCATGCGCGGACAAAGCGGCGCGATTGAAAGCCATAAAGAAGGCCATCTGGTATATTTGGTATAGCGAAAGCTAGGGGATAAACAGAGGCAATGGGTTGCGATTGTTGAAATTGATGCATGCCTCATTATAACCAGACGATGGTCTTTGGAAGGGTGGCACTGTTGGAGGGCATGCCTCATTATAACCAGACGCTGGTCTGTGGAAGGGTGGCACTGTTGGAGGGTTCACGTACTAATCACGTGTAGGACAAAGAATTCCACGGAATGGCATCGTTGAGCCCATTGGTCGATGTTGAAAGACGGTATATCCATCTTTGTTCTTTACCTAGGAGTCTTTTGTCATTCTCAATGGCACTTTCAGGGATTTGTTCAATTATTGTCCAATTAAAGTCATTGGGTGTATGACAGTGGGTAATGAAATGGTTTGTCAGCTTGCTTACGTTTTTCTTGCATCGTATCGTGCTTCGATGCTCAGTGATTCTGGTCTTGATCTTTCGGGTGGTCATCCCCACATATCGGAGGCCACATGTGCACGTCAAAAGGTATACCACGTTGCGTGAGTTGCAGATGGTGTGACTTTGCTGCGTCCATATTTTGTTAGGCTCCAGATTCAGTGTTCTGGTGTGTGTGGTCAGATGACACACACTGCAATCATTGCAGGGGTAGTGTCCAACGACCTTCGGAAGTCCCCAGGCGTTCAGGATGGTATTTGCTGGTTGTTTATGTGGTGGTCTGGGTCTGGTACTCACCAGCTGGTCCTTGAGGTTTTTGTTCCTTTTGTAAGTGAATCTTGGGGTTTCCCAATTCCTTTGTCCAGAGTTAATGATCCTCCAATGTTTTTTTATGATTTTGGTCACTTCATTTGAAGCCGTGTTGTAGGTAGTGACGCAATTGACTGGTTGCTCCTGGTCCTCTTTCACGTGGGTCTCCAAGAGGGCATCCCGGTTCTGGTTTCTCGCCCTTTTCTGGGTTTTGCGGACGATGGTTTTGGGATATCCACGGTTTTCAAGTTTGGTGGCTAATTCAGCAGATTGTGCTTTGTAGTCATTCACATTGGTGCAGTTCCTTCGGATGCGAAGGAACTGTCCGAATGGTAGGTTTTCTCTCAGGGGCCGGGGGTGAAAGCTGTTGTAGTGCAGTAGGGAGTTCCTAGCCGTCGGTTTATAGTAAGTCGTCGTGGTTAGAGTTCCATCTTTTGCCCTGATGTCTAGGTCCAGGAAGGGCAATGCTTCGTTACTAGCAGTGCTAGTGAACTTCAAGTATTGATCCCTGGTGTTGAGCCATGTCATGAAGTTGTCCAGTTCAATCTGTGAGCCTTGCCAGATGACCAGGATATCGTCAATGTATCTGTGCCATTTCAGGATGTGGTGGCTGAACGGGTTACTGGTCGTGGCAATGTGAGAGCACTCAAAGTGGTGTACATATAATCCTGCTACACTAGGGGCAAAGACGCTGCCCATGGACGTGCCATTTGTTTGCAGGTAGAAGTCGCCTTCGTACTCGAAAAAGTTTTGCTTGAGGGCCAGGGTGGCACATGCCAATATGAAGTCCCTGGGGGTGTGGTAGGGCCAGGGAGATGCCATTAAGACATCATGGAGGACTTTCAGGGTGGCGTCCTGAGGCAGGCTGGTATATAGGCTCTCCACGTCTAGTCCCACCAGGAGTTGGGTGTCGGGGTTGAAGTCCATTTTGTCAATGACTTGTAACAGGTGCTTGGTGTCCTTTATATACGTTGGGGTTCATTGCACCAAGGGGTTAAGGAAGAAGTCACAATAACGTGACAATGGTTCCAGGAGGGAATTTATGCCTGACACGATGGGTCTACCAGGGGGTGGCAGTTGACCCTTGTGTACCTTGGGTACTATGTAAAAGTAGGGTGTCTTCGTGTGTTCAGGGCATAGGTATTCGGCTTCCTGTTTTGAAATATGTTCCGCGTCTGCTGCCCTTTTGACCAGATTGTGGATATTAGTCCGTAGTTCATTGGATGGGTCCTGTTCCAACCTGCGATAATTCCTCTTATCGCTAAGGAGTCTCCGACATTCGGTGTCATAATCCGTCTTGTCCTGTAGGACAATGCCTCCCCCTTTGTCTGCAGGTTTAATGACAAGGGTAGAGATGTTTTGTAGGCGTTGTATTGTTTGTCGGTCATTCCATGACAAGTTGTTGAAATGGTTGGAGGGGCTTAGGTGCTCAATGTCATGATACACAGCTTGCTCGAATGTTGTGATTTCTGGGGGGATAGCGGATGGAGGAGGTACAAATGTGGATTTGGGCCGGAGGCCGGTGATGTTTGGGTTTTCTTGGGGTTGTTCATTCTCTGTGTTTGATTTTTCGAAGAAAGACTTCAATTTGAGCTTTCGGAAGAACTGTGCCAATTCAACGTGTAGCTGGAATTTGTCTAATCTTGTTGTCGGCACAAAAGACAGTCCCTTCTCTAGGACTGATTTTTCTGTTTGCGATAACGAGGTGCTGGATAAGTTGAATACCAGTGAGGGTTGATTGGTATGGCTCAGGTTTTGCTCGTTCCCGGGGTTGCTTCCTTCGCCTTCTGGCGTGTGTTCGCGCTCACTGGGTTCTCCTCGTTGGCCCAATGGACCTGTGGTTGTTGTTGGAATGATCTTCGTCGTCGTCGACGAAGCATTGCCCTTCCTGGACCTAGACATCAGGGCAAAAGATGGAACTCTAACCACGACGACTTACTATAAACCGACGGCTAGGAACTCCCTACTGCACTACAACAGCTTTCACCCCCGGCCCCTGAGAGAAAACCTACCATTCGGACAGTTCCTTCGCATCCGAAGGAACTGCACCAATGTGAATGACTACAAAGCACAATCTGCTGAATTAGCCACCAAACTTGAAAACCGTGGATATCCCAAAACCATCGTCCGCAAAACCCAGAAAAGGGCGAGAAACCAGAACCGGGATGCCCTCTTGGAGACCCACGTGAAAGAGGACCAGGAGCAACCAGTCACTTGCGTCACTACCTACAACACGGCTTCAAATGAAGTGACCAAAATCATAAAAAAACATTGGAGGATCATTAACTCTGGACAAAGGAATTGGGAAACCCCAAGATTCGCTTACAAAAGGAACAAAAACCTCAAGGACCAGCTGGTGAGTACCAGACCCAGACCACCACATAAACAACCAGCAAATACCATCCTGAACGCCTGGGGACTTCCGAAGGTCGTTGGACACTACCCCTGCAATGATTGCAGTGTGTGTCATCTGACCACACACACCAGAACACTGAATCTGGAGCCTAACAAAATATGGACGCAGCAAAGTCACACCAACTGCAACTCACGCAACGTGGTATACCTTTTGACGTGCACATGTGGCCTCCGATATGTGGGGATGACCACCCGAAAGATCAAGACCAGAATCACTGAGCATCGAAGCACGATACGATGCAAGAAAAACGTAAGCAAGCTGACAAACCATTTCATTACCCACTGTCATACACCCAATGACTTTAATTGGACAATAATTGAACAAATCCCTGAAAGTGCCATTGAGAATGACAAAAGACTCCTAGGTAAAGAACAAAGATGGATATACCGTCTTTCAACATCGACCAATGGGCTCAACGATGCCATTCCGTGGAATTCTTTGTCCTACACGTGATTAGTACGTGAACCCTCCAACAGTGCCACCCTTCCACAGACCAGCGTCTGGTTATAATGAGGCATGCCCTCCAACAGTGCCACCCTTCCAAAGACCATCGTCTGGTTATAATGAGGCATGCATCAATTTCAACAATCGCAACCCATTGCCTCTGTTTATCCCCTAGCTTTCGCTATACCATCTATACCAGATGGCCTTCTTTATGGCTTTCAATCGCGCCGCTTTGTCCGCGCATGCGCAAACGAGTAGCGCTGACACCATTACAGTCGCGCATGCGCAGAACAAGCACTCCAATGCGCATGCGCGGTAAAAGCGCACTACAACGCGCATGCGCGGACCTACACCACGATCATGACCAGCGCTCGCGAGCGCACTGACCCGATAGTTCGAGTCTTTTCACCCTTTCCTCCAAAATGCAGGTGCAAACAATTTAGCAATCAACTAAAAGTATAAAAAGCTCACTCCCAGGGCCATTCCTTACCGGTGCAGCGAAGGAGGCAGTACAGGTCTACGGCAGGCTCTGACCAAGAATTCTGTGAGTACTTTGACGGTTCAACATCTCTGGTAAGCGTTTTCTCCCCCACAGGTCTCTCTCTCTCTCTCTAAAACTTTGTGGCAAAACCCATGTTTTTATTCCACTGGGTCAACCCATGCCACTTCTCAAACCATGAAGTAGCACTCTTGACAAACTAGCGTAAGAATGAACTCTTATGTTTCCTCTTGTACCACTGTGCACTATTCTTGTACAATTCGTGTTTTAGCCACCCCACTACCGAAATCAAGTGCGAACCCCACCCTAATGGTACCACCAATACCATTACACCATAGCCGCTCATAGCCAGCACCTACACCGCTATAGAGCCGGCAACCAACTGTATATAAACCATACAGCCAAGTGACTCTAACTTTTTTCCATGTATGTTTTGTCCTTGTCCTATATGTTCCATGTACAGGTGTTTTCTCGAGATGGGAATCCCCCACTCACACATAGAAAAACACTTTAGGGCGTGTATACACATAGTCTGAATATACACCCACTAGTTTTAACTGCACACACCCTTTTTATCCGTCCTGAAGAAAGCCAGCTTAGTCATAAGGCACTGGCTGAAACATGTTGACACATCCCAGGATGTGGGAGGTCGTAACTCGCCTCTAACATCCAACAGCCTTATTTTTAACCGCTGACGGTGACCCAGCCAATAAAGTGTGTTTGCCCTCGGGCACTGGGATCCCCGCCAAGCCGTTTTAAACTCACGATCCATAACAGTCTTCACCGCACACACAGCGACATACCTGCTCCGCTGTCATCAGGCGTCGAAGCACACCCGGGACACGCTAGGTGTCACTGGGTGGGCCCGATGATGAAGCATGCCACCAACTAGGTTGGTGGGTGAGGGCTTTATGAGCACACCTACCAGGTGCCACTAACCGGTGACGAAACATACTTGAGTCCTTGATAAATTAAAAAAATTTATTTTTTTGTTTCTCTTGAATAATTAAGCTAGTCTATTTTTGATTTACAAACATATAATCCGGGGGATAAGGACTAGCTTTCTGGTCCTCTCTCTCCTTCTTGATACACGCAATCAGCAGTTAATGCCAGGAAACTAGCATTTCTGCGCTCGATTGGCGCCTTGAGAAATTTTTCAAACAAATTAGGTGGGAAACCAGCCAGAGACTTAATCTATATCTACAAAGCTAAGTGTGTCTCAACTGCTACCTATGGTGCGGGTATCTGGGGCACTGAACATGTACAGGGACTACAAAGCACTGAAAATCAGTTCCTTGCCTATTTATTGGGGGTATCTAAAACTACATCCTCGTACATGTTGCACATAAAAGCTGGTCTTACCCAATAAACAGACACCATAAGGATTTCTCTGATTCTTCTCTGGCATAAGGTCTGGGTTACCCCAGAAACTTCATTAAACAGGGACCTATTAATCAATTGCCTCTCCCTAGATGGCGTGTCTAAAATCAAATGGCTATCTTATGTGAGGAATATGTTTAAGGAGTTAGGCCATCTGGAATACTTTGAAAAACCAAGAGAAGATGGAGAAGGTCCCAAGAAGCCTGATTAAAAAGATGGCCTTGGACCACCTTGTTACATCTAGATTGAACGCAGAAAAAGAAAAACACACCATTATTAGATATAAGCAAATCACCTCCCATGAAGGGTTACAAAAATATCTAATATTAGTGAATAGCTCTTATGCTCGTTCGCTGCTAACTCGCTTCAGGCTAGGCATTTTCTATCGACTGGTTACATTCCCCCAATGTAATAACTGGTCCATGTCAAAACTTGTATGTCCCTGCGATGATATTTCGTATCAATCTAATATTCACTGTGTCTTATTCTGCCTATTTATTACCCATTTTAAGGACATGTGGGATCCGAACTTGTAAACTAGCCTTTTTTAAACTGCAACGATTGGAAGAAGACTATGTTATTTGTGCATTCAACTGCTTTTTAAAACTTGTATTAAAGTTCCATAACTCAATGAATTGATCAAAAATCTTATTGAATATTTCCTTTGGTTGATATTAATTACCTTGTTCTGGTTGTGTCTATTATATGTATTATTTGCTGTTATAATTGTTTTTATTTGTGTGCTTTTATGATTTGAATCACTAAATCGAATAAAGCAAGTTTAAAATGAAATTAAATGAATCGCGCTTTCTCTCTGGTGTTTGTTCTTGGGGTACTTGCTGACTGGTGCTACACATGGGATCAGGTTTGCCTTTGACAAGAGGTATGGTTTAGTGGGGTGCATAGTGTAAATTAATGTTAGGGTGAGGAAACAAAAACTCGACCCCTTTGTACATTTAATATTATTTAATATTATTGTGTGCATCATGCAGAGGATGAAAAGTAGCAGGAACGGCTTTGATGCCGTAGAGGCTAGCAGGAAGAACTGTTTTGGGGTGGTCAGAGAAGAGATTGTTTAACATGTTTTAAACTACTACAGTGGCAGCAGCTGAAAGGCCCTGTCTTTACTGGTAGGCAGTGGTTAGATGGGGACCGGTCATCAGTCTTTCTGTCAGTGGTGGACAGGGGAGCAGTGGGCGGCGGTCACGGGCTTGCAGTGACATACGAGGGGTGGTTTTAAAGGCGGGCGGAAAAGCATAACTGCGGGTTATGTAGGGGTGAGAGTAGAGTTAATGGATGCATTAGTAGCAGGCACAAAGGCAGAGGTCTGTTTTTGGAGATGGTTAACTGAGCGGGCTTCACTTGAAGGTGGGTCATCAAGCAGGAGGATGTGTTTTGTGGGCCGGCTGGAGGCAGTGTTATGGAGGGCGCAGCAGAAGTATTTACTGATGTATGTAAATCGCCCGATGAAAGGACGAATGTGACCAATGGAGGAACCAGAATCTTTTTTTTATTGCTGGGGTGAGCCCCTGCAGTATGGCAGGTCACTATCCTGAGAGCTCTTGACTGACGCGGGGAATGGGGGTCCGCCCTCCATGTACTTTACAAGGGGACCCCCTCAAGTTTTGTTACGCCACTGGGTCAAGGCTGATTTGCATATGGCTGGGTCTAAACTGTGTGGCATGGTGAGCAAAAGAACGATGGATTTAACCCAGATCTATTGACTGGGGTAGAACGTTTGTTTTGCTCTGCATTCCGTCAATCATCTGTGTGTCCTTTGCGCCTTTTATAGACAACAAGAGGAAAAATCACAAGTACAGCCATATCCACATTGGCAACTGCGATCAGATTGCTCGGCGAAGCTACAGTATTGAAGTTTTATCTTTATACAGTTAATTACTAGATTATATGCTGTTTTATTTTTTAACACTTGGGCAGTGTTGGCAATCTTGTTAGCTAAGCTATAAGGAAATGAGGTAACTTTACCAGCTTGTAAAATGGAGAAGCAGGAAGTAACACAAAATAAGACTCCAGGGTTTATTCTTTCCATGTTGCCTGTCATCCCTGAAATTCTGCAGTTCTAATAATTATTTTGAATTGCCATTGTTTCCAGGAAACACACGCTATAGGTGTACTATTATAGTTGTTTGAATGCAAAGTGCCTGGTAGCATTAACTCTAAGAAATGCCATCATATTCTCTTTAATCTGTTGACAGCTTGGTTTGGAGATGCACATCAGAGAGTACACGCTGCTCCTGGGAGTCAGATTTGACGGTTCTAATTCTACAGTAAAGCAGATAGCAAGTAACAGGCAAGCAGCCCCTGGGAGTGATGCTCTAGGCAGCTCTGTGTGCAACAGTCTTCATTCGGTGAGTGGTCACTGAGAGTGAGAGTCTTAGTAACTCTGACTGCACTAGGATCCATTCGGTCAGCAGCCCCCAATAGTGAAGGTCTCAGCAGTCCTAACTGTGCTTGGCTCCATATGGCCAGCAGCCCCCAAGACTTTGGGGTTTCAGTTACGAAATAAAAAATTCACATAAAAAAAAACAAAGGTTACAGGGATGTTGTAGTTAGGAAACAACATATAAAAACCATAGAAATTCACTAAAAAAGAAAGGTTACAGTGATGTTAAAGTTAGGAAATAGAATTTAAAAAATCTTTGAAATTTACTGAAAAAACAAAGGTTAGAGGTACGATATAGTTAGGCTCACATTTCACTCATACAAAACCAGGAAAAGTCTGCAGTTATAGATACGTCAGCTAACTATCAATCAATCAATCAATCATAGTATTTGTAAAGCGCACTACATACCCGTGAGGGTCTCAAGGTGCTGAGGGGAAGGGGGTGATGCTACTGCTCGAAGAGCCAGGTCTTGAGAAGTCTTCTGAAGGTGAGCATGTCCTGGGTCTGCCGCAGGTGGGTAGGGAGGGTGTTCCAGGTCTTGGCGGCGGGGAAGGAGAAGGATCTTCACGGGTGGTCGTTCATTAGATGCGGGGGACAGCGGCGAGGGCGAGTCTGACTGAGCGGAGCTGGCAGGTGGGGGTGTAGAAGCTGAGTCGGTCGTTGAGGTATGCTGGTCCGGTGTTGTGAAGGGCCTTGTGGGCGTGGGTGAGTAGCTTGAAGGTGATCCTCTCTTCAACGGGGACCCAGTGTAGGTATCTCAGGTGGGGGGTGATGTGGCAGTGGCGAGGGACGTTGAGGATCAGTCGGGCGGAGGCGTTTTAGATACGTTGCAGTCGTCGCAGGTATTTGGTCGCGATACCTGCATAGAGTGCGTTGACGTAGTCCAACCTGCAGCTGATGAGGGCATGGGTCACCGTTCTTTTTGTTTCGGTGGGGATCCGCTTGTAGATCCTGCGGAGCATGCAGAGGGTGTTATAGCAGGATGAGGACATGGCGTTGACCTGCTTCGGCATGGAGAGGGAGGAGTCGAGGATGATACCCAGGTTGCGTGCGTGGTCCGTGGGTGTCGGTGCTGTTCCTAGCGTGGTCGGCCACCAGGAGTCGTCCCAAGCTGAGGGGGTGGAACTGAGGATGAGGACCTCTGTCTTGTCCGAGTTCAGCTTCAGTTGGCTGTTCCTCATCCATTCTGCTATGGCCTTCATTCCCTCGTGGAGGTTGGTTTTGGCGGTGTGTGGGTCCTTGGTGAGGGAGAGGATCTGCTGGGTGTCATTGGCGTAGGAGATAATGCTGAGGTCATACTGGTGGGTGACGTGGGCGAGGGGGGCCATGTAGATGTTGAACAGCGTAGGGCTGATGGAGGATCCTTGGGGTATGCCGCAGATGATGACGGTGGCTTTAGAGAGAAAGGGGGTGAGGCGGACGCTCTGGGTTCTGCCGGAGAGGAAAGATGTGGTCCATTCCAGGGCCTTCTCTTGGATTCCGGCTTCTTGGAGGCGTGATTTTAGTGTGCGGTGGCAGACCGTGTCGAAGGCGGCTGACAGGTCCAGGAGGATGAGGGCCGATGTTTCGCCATTGTCAAGTGGGGCCCTTATGTCATCTGTGGGGGCGATGAGGGCTGTCTCAGTGCTGTGGTTTCTCCGGAATCCAGACTGGGACGGGTCCAGGATGTTGTTGTCTTCAAGGTATCCGGTCAGTTGCATGTTGACGATTTTCTTGATCACCTTTGCCAGGAACGGGAGCAGGGAGATGGGCCGGAAGGTTTTAGGTCCTTGGGGTCCGCCTTGGGTTTTTTGAGGAGGGCGTTGATCTCGGTGTGCTTCCAGCTTTCCGGGAATGTGGCAGTCTAGAAGGAGGTGTTGATCACTTTCCGAAGTTGGGGTGCGATGGCTGCGTCGGCTTTGTTGAATATGTGGTGAGGACTGGGGTCTGACGGTGATCCTGAGTGGATGGAGTTCATGGTCTTGCGGGTTTCGTTGTCGTTGACGTTGGTCCAAGAGGTCAGGCTGTGGATGCAGGTGGGGTACGCAGGTGCAGTGGGGTCTGGATTTGTCGGGGTAGTCGGTGTGTTGAAGCCGTTGTGGATGTCGTTGATTTTTGTGGTGAAAGAAGGTAGCCAGCGAGTCGCAGAGATCTTGTGAGGGCGGGATGTCGTTGGCATTCGCGCTGGGTTTGGAGAGTTCTTTCACAATGCTGAAGAGCTCTTTGCTGTCAAGTCAAGTCAAGTCAAGTCAAGTTTATTATGATTTGGCTCTCGTTGAGGGCCACATAAAAAAATACACACGTATTAACATAACATAATACAAAAGAAACATCATGCGACAAAGGAAATAGCCACAAAAATATCTGCAAGAAAGGCAATCATCAACATCTCCCGGAAGTTCATTAATAAATATCTAAAAACTCTTTAAAATATTTAAAAATTCTGGAACAGAACATTTCGTTAGGGGGGCAATAAAGTGCATGGAAAAACATTTTTACGTTCACAATTCCCAATTGTAAACAGATTGGTTTTATCCATTTTTGGCGCATGGGGCGCAATGCCGGACAAATAAGCAATACATGATTAAGATCCTGAACAACATTATTACAAAAATTGCATAGAGGAGAGACCCCATACCATTTTGCTAAGAGTGAATTCAGTGGAAGCAAATTATGACATAAAAGGTACCAAAATCTACGGACCCCATGGGAAATATTCCAAGTTAAATATTGTTGGGCTACTTTGGGAGTATATGTTATAACCAGGACTTCCCTTTCTTTTTGCTTTGGTTGGGCAAGTGTATCCGACTTGAGACAAAATTCCCAGGACATACTTTTTAACATCAACTTTAACTCTAATGGAGAAAGTGAAAATAGTGTGCTTTCATCCAGTTCCAGCAGCGATACCGCTTTTCTAAAAAATTTTACCAGCTGCGAGAACTCACTAAAGTTGCCCAATAGTTCTTTTTTTAGAATCTCTCGTAAGGTGCCCGGTTTACCTCTAGCCAAACAGGCTACCCATCTTACAAGGGCTGCCAACCCCTGGGCCCAGCAACTTCGAAGTCCGAATTCCAGCCTGCATGAAGATGTAGAGCAGGCTGAATTAAATGAAGAGATTTTTCTTAGTACCTTTCCTTCCGTTTTTTGCATGAAACCCCATTGTTTCAACTCCACTAATTCCATTCCATAGAGGAGGGTTGCAGGAATTTTAGCTCTAAATACATTCATACATAGGGAGAAATGTCTCTTCCCGGTAGCTTTGTACAAGGAACATAATCCCATACCGTGGGCCATCGCTTTTCTGGAATTATGTTCGATGTGTGGCTTCTCACTAAGATTAGCAGATATTATTTTGCCTAAAAACATGTAGGTTTTAACCACCTCAAGTTTTTCTCCGCTAATTGTCCAATTATAGCTACTAGACCTGCTTTTCTTCTTTCCAAAGATGCACATAATTTTACTTTTAGAACTATTAATTTTCATATAATGTGCATCTGCAAATTGATTCAATGCATGAAGACGATTAGAAAGACCTTTTGGGGTCAAATCTAAGACAAGTATATCGTCCGCATACATTAGAATCGATATAGCTGTCCCTCCAATTTTCGGGGCTAATCCCTCACAGACTGCAACAGTAGTTGGTAAATCGGCCGTATACAAGGAAAACAATATGGGTGCCAATATACACCCTTGTTTTAATCCGTTCAGGGAGGGGATAGAATGAGAAAGACCCCTCTCACCGCCTTGTAGCACCTTACACCATGTGTTCGAATGTAAAGACTTAACTAAATCTAATAGGTATCCCGGCATACCCAATGCCGCCAACTTTCTCCACAGCGTTGGACGATCCACCTTGTCAAACGCTGTGGAGAAATCTATAAATGCTACGTATACGCCACCACCTCGGACGCGAGCATATTTATCCATAATTACCTGTAGCAATGTTAGATTATCTAAAGTTCCATTCTCTTTTCGAAATCCTGTCTGTTCCATTGGTAAAATATTATTTACATTTATCCATTCCATTATTAACAATAATAAAAGTTTAGCAAAAATTTTCCCTATTGAGTCTAATAAAGCTATTAGACGATAATTAGAGGGGTTGTCCCGATCACCTTTTTTAAAAATTGGGATTAGGATGCTTCCCCGCCAAGAGTCGGGGACTGTTCGTAATTTAAAACATGCCAGAAATACTGGAAGAAGAATCCTGCTCCAAGTAGTAACATCTTGCTTGATTATAGACATGGGCAATTCATCAGGCCCCATAGCCCCGGAAGAGCGCATGCTCTTTATTACGGTAGCTATGGATTGCTCAGTGGGGGGTTCCATTATATAATCATTATTTAACCCTGGTACCCAAAGGTCCCCCCCTGCACCATTAGGCGCATATAAGGTGGACACAAATTGGGTCCAGACATCTTCCGTAATAACTATAGGAGTGGGCGTTATTACAGAACCACATCCTTGCCTTATTATGGACCAAAAATCTCTAGAGTTTTTACAAATTGAGGCCTCTCTTAACTTGATCCATAAAATATCCTCTTTTTCTTTTTTTAGTTTGGATCGCAATCTTACCCTCCTTCTTTTTAATAAAGCTAACTGAGACTCATTTCCCCCCGATCTATTAAGGTATTGCTTCCTAACGAGTTTATTTATTTCGTTATTTAACCTTAATAAGGGACTAGGAGAAAAATGTTTCTTTTTGGGTTTTCCTATAATCCTAGCCGTTGCGGTGACTTTTTTAATGAGGTTTTCGAGAAAAAGGAATTCCCTACCTTGCCAGTAGTCCAACTCCAATAGAAATTGGCTAAGGATATTTTGTACATCCTTACTAATGATAGTTCCCCAATAACATCTATCTGTATTACACTTAATCGAAAAACCTCTATTCTTTAAGGACCAGAGGCTAGTTTCCGGGGGTGTTAATGAGACAGTTATATTGATAATTTTATGATCACTCAAGGGGGAATGAGAGATCGCCAAATCTTTAAGAAAAGAGAACATATCAAAATCCGTTATTACATAATCCAAAATAGATTCACCCCTATAGGATCCATGTGTATAATTTGCAGGAGTGTCTGAAGGCATCCTGCCGTTTATAATAATTCCCTCCAGGGAACTAAGTTCCCCTAGGAGAATCTTGCCTCTTTTATTAGTTTTTGTTTTGGAAAGCAGGACTGCTTGAGGTATATTATATGCTTCTTCCTTACCTTTATTTCTAAACATGTTCAGAGAAGTGTTAGACACTTTACAATTCAAGTCCCCCACCAAAAGTAAGTACGGGGGGTGATCCACCTCTATTAGTTTTTTGACATAGGAAAACATACGTTTTAAAACTATCGTGAAATTATCTTCTGGAGGAATGTAGGCATTTAATATTATAAGCGAGGACCGTTGACTAACGGAGTCCAGATTTGAAATGGTTATGGATTGGAATAGATTACTCTCGTCCTTATAATGGGAAAATTGCCATTGTAATGCGTTTGATAATAAACAGGCAATTCCACCTTTTGCATGGCCTTTTTTAGATGGATTCGCAGGAGCCTCTAGGACGAAGTAATCATTCCCTCCATATGGGAGAGTTTTACACCATGTTTCCTGGAGACATATCACATCTGCATTCAAAGAGAAAAGAAAATCAAATTTCTCAGGGCAATTCGACAATCCGGCGGCGTTCCAAGAGACAATTTTTAAGCAAGTGTTAAAGATGCGAAAATGGTCGTAGGTTTCTCGAAGTTGTATTTGAGAGAACTCCTGGTAACCAGTTCCACATCAAATTGTCTTCAGTTAGAGGAACGTCTGTATTAACAGGTAATGGAAGCACCTGTGAAACCATTCATTTTCCTCTGGAGACCCAAATTTTTAGGTCTTTATTACACATAGTAAAATCATCCTGACCAGAGGCCGACTTTGTGTTTCTTTCACTAGATGAGAGACACAAATTATTATTCACGAAGGGTAGCACGTCAATTCCTCTACATTGAAAGGCTTCCGCTTGATGGAGCACTAAATTGGCTAATATTTTAGAGTAAAACTTTACCCTTGTTCGTTGCCCATGCATGGATTTTATTGGGAGAACTAAATCAATATCATTCGTTAAAACTAACTTTAAACTTTTTATCTCTTTAAAGCAGTTAAGTAACCAGGATCTATTCATTTTTAGATCTGAATCAAATAATGGGAGAAAATCCAGTGACAAAGTATCCACATTTAAAATAGGGCTTTTTGCTGAATGAAGCACTGAGTTCCTAACTACCTCCGTCTGTGGCCGAAATATGGGAGCAGATGGATTAAATACTCTTGTTACTATCGGCGTATGTATAGTGTCTTCGGGACTTGTAGATTGAGGATCAGAAACATTTACTGATGGACATGGGACTATCCCCTTCATAGATGCTTCAACCGGGGTACTCCCATTTTCAACATTTTTATTACCTCCAACTTCCACCTTACCGGGGATATCTAAAGGTGGATTAAAACCACTTTCTGAAAGAACAGGCATTTCAGATGTTGTATGTTTTTGAAAAATAATTTGCCTAGGTCTTTTCTTTTTATATTTACGTATCAGTTTCCTGTTTTTCCCTCTTGATTTTACTTTAGAAGCTCTAACAGTCCCCAAGGGGCCTTCATGCTCCTTTTTATCTTGTACAAAAATAGGAAAAAGATCATGATCCTCCGTTAGCCTCTCTTCAACCACATTTTCTTCCTGCTCAGTCAACATTAGATCTTTTTTCTGTAGCAAGGGAGATGGGGAAGATCGAATAGGGGGCTTATGAATATCCACCTCTATAGACAGTCCTATAGGGGCAATTCCCCCTACCTCAGTAGTGTTATCAGCAACTTTTTGGACAATGGGAACAGAATTAGTAGAAGTAATAGGAGGATTAACCACATTTTCAACATTTTTAACATTTTGTGCCAGCAATACCTGCAATATCTCAGTAACCGAAGATAAAATACAATCAGAGTTTACAGCAAATTTACCCATTAAAAGTAATATGGAAGACAAAATTTGCTCAAGGGCTATGAGTGACTCAGAAATAGGTTTGTCATTTTTTGGGTAACTGGAAGATGTAAAAGCACAAATCCCCGATAAATTAAATTGCGGAGATTGTACAGCACTCTGCGTAGAAAGGTTATCTGTGGATTTGACAGAGGGAGTGCTGCTATAAAGTAGCAATCCAGATGGTGTTTCTCCAGTAGGGGTTTTATTTGCCGTTAGATGAGGCAAAGATGTCTTGTCCACATATCGACTGCAGAGTTCCAAATCAATGCTGGTGGCTATTGATACATCACCCTTATCTTTTTCCAAATTATCATTTCCCTTGTAAATACTATGTCCCAAAGTTTGCGATGGTATTAGAAAAGAATCAGCGTCAGACACATATACTGGACATGTAGGGACGTTTACTTGAGTTGACTGACTCAGCGACCTTTTTGTTTGCAACATGGGATCAATCTGACAAGCTCCCTCCATATTAAGACAAAGTTCTATCTGAGATGAATGATCAGTATGAGATTTCATAGGAACTTCGAGGGATTTATTCAGGCTTTTTTCCCAGATTTGAGACAGTTGCATCTGACCTTTCATAATGTCACTATTAACATGCTTTTTCCTCAAATGAACAGGACCGGGTAATGTACCAGGATTCTCCATTACAACTTTCCCGGAACGGAGTTTCTTTGCCTCCATAGATCAGGGAAGTCTGGTCCTACAGTTAGAATCCCGGTATTGAAGATAATACACAGTTTTTAATATAGTAAAAGTTCCCAGGGGGTGTACACGAGAGTCAGACTTGCAGATAAAGTACCTTGTGACTGTAGTCCTATCAGCTTATTTGCAAGCCTATCACATATAGTAACGCAGGCAGCAAGCAAAAAAGAAATGTAGAATAATATTATTAAAAAATACCAGGGCCCAGCCCGGCCTACCTCGGTCACTGAGGGCCCGCCCTTTGCCCGGGCTTCGCCCGGGACACTCCCGCGCGCTCCCGCGGTGCGGGGATGACGCTTCCTTTATGCGCCTTCCTGGCGCGATGGAAATGCGGCTGGCGCCGCTAGGCCTGCTGGGGGATGTAGTTTCAAGGTCCCCCTCCGCTCGGCAGCCGCTGTTCTTGGTCAAAAGCGACGGCGGGAGGGGGACGCTGCAGGCGGCAGTAAGGCAGGACAAATAGAGTCAGGACTCCGTCATGGGATAGACCAGGCTCACTCGGGCTCCGATGCTGCTCAGAAAATCTCTCCGCGTCACCCGCTCTGCCGGGGTGACGCTTCCTTTATGCGCCTTCCTGGCGCGATGGAAATGCGGCTGGCGCCGCTAGGCCTGCTGGGGGATGAAGTTTCAAGGTCCCCCTCCGCTCGGCAGCCGCTGTTCTTGGTCAAAAGCGACGGCGGGAGGGGGACGCTGCAGGCGGCAGTAAGGCAGGACAAATGGAGTCAGGACTCCGTCGTGGGATAGACCAGGCTCACTCGGGCTCCGATGCTGCTCAGAAAATCTCTCCGCGTCTCTTTGCTGTCATATGCATTGTTGTCCAGGCGGGTTTTGAAGGCAGATATCTTGGCGAGTCTAATGAGGTGGTGGTGTCTGCAGGTGGCGTCCTTGTGGGCTTCGTGGAAGTCCGCTGTTTGTTCGTGGATCCACTTCTTCTGCAGTTTCCTGCAGGTGTGTTTGGAGGTCTGGAGTTCTTCAGTGAACCAGGTGGCTTTCTTGCTGGTGCGGCTGTTGGAGGGTTTCTTGAGCGGGGCGAGGGTGTTGGCGCAGTCGTTGATCCACTGTCAGAGGTTGCGGGCGTCGGCGTCTGGGTCGGTGAGTTCGGTGGGTGGGTTCAGGGCGAGGGTGGCGGCCAGCTGGCCCTCGGTGACTTTGCTCCAGCAGCGATGGGGCAGCTGTTGGGCATCATGGTACGTTGTGGACTTGTTATAGGTGAAGTGGATGCAGCAATGATTGGTCCAGTGGAGTTCGGTGGTGTGGACGAAGGAGACGTGGTTGCTTGTGGAGAAGATGGGGTCAAGCGTGTGGCCGGCGGCGTGGGTGGGATCGGGTGGTGGAGTTGGTGTCGTTGTTGTTCTCGAGGTGGAAGTTCAAGTCCCTGAGGAGGATGTAGTCCATGGAGGTTAGAGCGTGGGTGCTGACGAGGTGGTGCGATGGTGTCACTGAACTGTGGCCGGGGATCAGGGGGGTCTGTAGACTAGGGTTCCTCTGAGGGTGGTGTTGGGTCGGTGTGGATCTGGAAGTGCAGGTGTTCGGCGGTGCTGAGGGTGTCGTCTGAGTGGGTGGAGACCTTGAGGGTGGACTTGTGGACGACGGCTCTTCCTCCTCCGATTCCGTTGGTGCGGTGTCTGCGGGTTATTTTGTAGCCGTCCGGGATGGCAATGGCGATGTTGGGAGCCGAGGCGTTGTTCCACCAGGTCTTGGTCAGAAAGGCGATGTCTGGGGTGGAGGTGTCGAGCAGGTCATATAGTTCGATGGCGTGTTTGAGTGTGGAGCGGGTGTTGAGGAGTATGCAGCGGAGGTGGTTGAGCTCTGTCCTTGAAGATTTGGTGGCTCTGTCACAGGTGAAGCTGCAGGTGCGGCAGGAGAAGGGTCCATGGGTGCGTTTCGGGGCGGCCTGGAAGCAGTTGCGGTCTCGGCCGGTGTTAAGTGCGTGGAAGGTGCTGGCGTCGTGGCGTTCGCGGGGTCCAGGGGTTCTGGCGCTGAGCATGATACAGGCGTGGACGGGTGCAGATGGGCTTGCCTCTGGCGCACCTCTGGCGCGCTCGCTGCGTGGGGCCGTGTGCAGCCACCATAAGTAGGTAGGAGCAGCTGGGAGGAGGGTGGGAAAACAGCGAATGGGAACGGCGGGCGGGGCCGCAGGGGACGCAGCGGCAGGAAATGGCGAGGGAAACAGAAGGCAAGGGGGCAGGGCCGCAGGGGAGGCAGCGGCGGGAGAAGGGATGGCGAGAACCGAGCGGAAGGAAAGGGCAGTGAAAATACCATACAATTAGGGTACAATTACATAAAAATGTAAAACAGTCAGAAACAAATACCAGCAACACAGTGAACAACAAATACCAGCGGCAGCCCAGAGGGGCCTTGAACACTCGAAATACTCTGCAGCAGCAGGCATGGGAGACGGGAGCAGACAGGTGGAGCTGCGCGGAGTGCGGAGCAAGCTGCCTAAACAGGGGTCAAGGGTCGCTCTCTTTATAACTTACGCCCCCCTCAAGCACTGCTTATGATCACATATATTACATCACTCAAGACATGGTCAGTGACATCACTCAAAACATCTCTAATGATATCACTGATGTCATCCACAGAACCACTCACACACCCACTCACACCTTTATACAACCTCTCATACACACAATCAAACACCCACACAACCACTCATATACCCATTTCACCAACCCATCCAAGTATTCACACAACCACTCACTCCTCCAAAGAGCCAATCACACACACCCACTCACTCACTCACACAACCAGTCAATCACCCATACAGATACTCCCACAGCCACTCACTTACTCATACAGATACTAACACATGCACTCAGTCACCTAAACAGTCCCTGAGACAATCATATGCTCTCCCATAGACCATCTCTCACACTCAGGCACTCATACAGCCAGTCACACACCCTATCACTCATCCATAGAGGCACTCACACACCCACTCACTCACTCATACAGTCACTCACTCGACCATACAGCTATTCGTGTACCCTTACACTCATCAATAAAGACACACATGCAGCTGCTCACTCATTCAAACAACCACTTATATACTCATTTACACATCCATACAACCACTCACATACCCACTCAGTCATATACCCACTCACATAGACATTAAGTCTTCAATACAGGCACCAACACCCACTAACTTACCTATACAGACATTAAAACAACTAATCAGTATCAATATAGCCACTCACACACCCAGTCCCTTACCCATACAGCCACTCAGACAGCCAGAAAGTTACCCATACAGCTACTCACACACACACTCACACACCTATGCAGACACTTGCAGAGCCACTGATTCACCCATACAGCCACTCTCACACCTTTTCACTCTTCAAGACAGCCACTCAAACATCCACTCACCATACAGTTACTCACACACCCGCTCTCTCTCAAATACTGCCACTCACACAGCCACTCACTCTCCAATACAGGGACATTCACAAACAGGTTGACACAGTCTCACAGCCACTCAGATGACATATATTAGAAATACTATCACAGTTAAACTTACTGGATGTTGTCATCAGTAACACCAGCTGAGCAGCAAGAAACAAACAACAACTGAAAGAAGGCTTACTGTTTCCTGCATCAGATGGAATCTGGCCTCAACCCCTCGATGTTGCAGACTACTCTCGGATAAGAATCTGCATGAAACAGAACAACAGGAGGAACAACCAAAACTACAAAGGAGAGAAGAGACCTAATAAAGTATAAGGGAACTCTAAAGGAAAAAACAACAGTGAGGTGATGCGAAATGGGTGAGAACAAAGGCGAGGATCGGAAAAACAAATGCAGCATTCTGGCATGTACAGGGCTAGTGCCCAGCTTTATGAATACCTTGCATCGGGTTTGCATTACTTTTTAAATGTAGACCTGCTGCAAAGCGTTGGGCTGGTGTTTGTGTTGGATTGTAACCCACAGTAATGTAATGCGGTGCAATGCACAACCTTGTTACTTTGCATTGAGGAGGAATTCCAAGGGTGGTGCATGGGCGTTCCTGTGCATACACCTATGGATCTTGACAAAAATCCATATCAACAAAGACTTGAAGACACAGATTTCCGCCAAAATGCTGTGCCTCCCTGAGGCTGGCATAACAAGGTGAAATATTTGTATATGTCTTTTTTTTGTCTTTACATTTGTGTGGCATTCTGCCTTTCAACATAGTTTTCGTCCAGGAAAGTACCCCTACCTACCCAGAAACTATGTTGAGCACAACACAGACACCTGTGCACTTAGGTGCAAGTTGTCTTTGATTGCACGTGGCAGCATACAGTGCACTAGCACAGTGAGAGGACAGAACAGTATTTTTTCTTTGTAGATATGGCCCCGTTCTCTCACGTTTACGCCATGCTGAGCAGCAACTTTAGTTGCTGCACCGTGCTGCGTGATTTATTTGTAAATCTGGACATAAGTTCCTAGGAGTTCTAAACTAGGATCTCCCTCTCTTGACCACAGAAATGAACCCAACCCAGAATGCGAGTACATGTGAGTCACTGACAGTTAGCGGTCTAGCGTTCCCGCCCATTTCAGCGTTCATCGAACCGTTCTCCAGCACCTCCCGACCCTGTGTGTTTGGTATAGAGTTTTTAAGATCGATTAGATATAATATCGAGTAAAAAATATAGAATGGACATAATATCGACTAGACATAATATAGACAACAAAAATATCGACCAGAAAAATGTAATATCGAATAGAATGGACATAATATCGAATCAAAAATATAGAATGGACATAATATCGACTAGACATAATATAGACAACAAAAATATCGAATTTAAGGTAAGTTAATATTATTTTTTATTTTTTGTGTAATATAATTCTGTAGCGGGTTGTGGGTTTATAGGGGAATAGGGTGGGAAGTAATTTAATTATAATTAGTTAAATATGTTAAATTATTTATTGATATTTATTTAGAATTAATTGTTAATACATTATTAATTGGTAATTAAAATAGAATTGGTAATTAATTATAATTGATTAATTGATAAATATGTTAATTTTATTAAATTATTTTCTGTAGCGGGTTGTGGCTTTATAGGGGAATAGGGTGGGAAGTAATTTAATTACAATTATTTAAATATGTTTATTTATTGTTAATTATTTTTAATTAATTGTTAATTAATTATTATAAGGTAAATAATTAAAATATAATTGGTAATTAAAATTAATTTATTAATTTTTAAATTGTAAATTAATTTATTGTTAATAGGTAATTAATTAGTATTAGTAGGTAATTTGTATAATGAAATAATTTTAATTTGTATTTATAAATAATTATTTAATATATTTTATACAATTGTAAAATATGTTAATTAATTTGTAATTAGTATTACTATTTATGTTATTTATATTTATATATGAAGCATTTACTTTCCCTACTATTGCACTCACTGGAGTTGGAATAGTAATTTTTACCCCTAGACTATCCAACACTTTCCCTACTGCTGCACTCTCTGGAGTTGGAATAGTAATTTTAACCCCTACGCTATCCAACGCTTTCCCTACTGTTGCACTCTCTGGAGTGGGAATAGTAATTTTTACTCCTACGCTATCCAACGCTTTCCCTACTGTTGCACTCTCTGGAGTGGGAATAGTAATTTTTACCCCTACGCTATCCAACGCTTTCCCTACTGTTGCACTCTCTGGAGTGGGAATAGTAATTTTTACCCCTACGCTATCCAACGCTTTCCCTACTGTTGCATTCTCTGGAGTGGGAATAGTAATTTTTACCCCTACGCTATCCAACTCTTTCCCTACTGTTGCACTCGCTGGAGTGAGAATAGTAATTTTTACCCCTACGCTATCCAACGCTTTCCCTACTGTTGCACTCTCTGGAGTGGGAATAGTAATTTTTACCCCTACGCTATCCAACTCTTTCCCTACTGTTGCACTCTCTGGAGTTGGAATAGTAATTTTAACCCCTACGCTATCCAACGCTTTCCCTACTGTTGCACTCTCTGGAGTGGGAATAGTAATTTTTACCCCTACTCTATCCAACGCTTTCCCTACTGTTGCACTCTCTGGAGTGGGAATAGTAATTTTTACCCCTACGCTATCCAACGTTTTCCCTACTGTTGCACTCTCTGGAGTGGGAATAGTAATTTTTACCCCTACGCTATCCAACGCTTTCCCTACTGTTGCACTCGCTGGAGTGGGAATAGTAATTTTTACCCCTGCGCTATCCAACTCTTTCCCTACTGTTGCACTCTCTGGAGTGGGAATAGTATTTTTTACCCCTACGCTATCCAACGCTTTCCCTACTGTTGCACTCGCTGGAGTGGGAATAGTAATTTTTACCCCTACACTATCCAACACTTTCCCTACTGTTGCACTCTCTGGAGTGGGAATAGTAATTTTTACCCCTACGCTATCCAACGCTTTCCCTACTGTTGCACTCTCTGGAATGGGAATAGTAATTTTTACCCCTACACTATCCAACGCTTTCCCTACTGTTGCACTCTCTGGAATGGGAATAGTAATTTTTACCCCTACGCTATCCAACGCTTTCCCTACTGTTGCACTCACTGGAGTTGTTACAGTAAATTTAAACCTCTTGCTATCCTACGGTAAAAATATTGTATATGTTTTGTTAATAATATGTATAAAAATATATGTATTAAAAATAAATAAAAAATTTCCAAGTTACATTAATTATTTTTTAATGTTACGTTTATTTAAGTATTTTAAATGAGTTAAAATTCATTTTATTTATTATTATATTACTTTCAAATTACTTTTAAGACATTTAGAAAATTCGATATTTTAACAGTTAATGGGGCATATTACCAACCAATAGAGATAATTTTTGTCTCTAACTTGTTTAGAGACAAAAATTATCGCCGCAAATCGGCGATTTTTATCGCAGATAAACCTTGCTATTAGCAAGGTTTATCGCAAATGCGATAAAAAACGGCCGCAATGCATGAATATCGCTGAAAAGTCAGCGATATTCATGCATTATCGAGCAAATGCTCTTAGCCATGTTATCCACCTCCCATTGGATAACATGGCTAAGAACTGCTCCTGGGCAAGTGTTAGCTTTTGGAGATATTCGCGCTTAGCGCGAATATCTCCAAAAGTTGGTAATAGGAGATAGCGATGTTAGCGACTGTTTTCAGTCGCTAACATCTTGGCACGCCCACTTTGCATGTCATTAGTGATAAATATCACTGACATGCAAAGCGGGGCCCAAGATGGTCACTATCTCCTATTAGCTGTCGCTAACTGGTGTTAGCGACAGCTTGGTAATAGGGAGATAATTTTATCTCCGCTTTCTTGGCTTTTAAAGCCAAAAAAGCGGAGATAAAGCCCCTTGATAATATGCCCCTATATTTTTTACACTCAATATTTTGGAGTCGATATTTTTGTACTTACCTGTTTGAAGATAGGAAGTCGATATTTTGTCATCTCGATATTTTGACTATCGATATTCTGTCAGTGATCCGTGTGTTTGTCATCTAGCCTGAACCCTGGCAGTATCCACCACCCCAATTATCATTAGGAGATGTGTACGCCAACCTTAGAGTGGTAAATAAAAAACAATCCTAATTTAAAAGTGTGTGAAAGCACAGTTTTCCAAAGGAGCAGAGCCTGAGCAAAGTATGGCTTCCAGGCCCTCTAAAAAAATGTAAAAGAAGCCTTTAAAAAAAAATACTGTGATGTGCAGCGGCATAGGTGTTTGGGATGTTACGCCCTCCCCAATAAATGTATGTTCTGATAATTAGTTGGGTTCAGAAACTTTCGGTCGGGTATGGCAATGTGTTGTCGGATTTCACCAATAATTTTTACATTCAGAAAATACTCATTCTCTCCCTCTCTGTTTTGAAAGTTCTACAAAACTTTGTGGTTTCTCTCTTAGTAGTCCTACCAATCTGTATTCCTCTCTCTTTCTACTGCCCCTTAGTTCCCCCCTCATGAACCCTGCTCATCTGATAATGTATCTTAACATTATATGCCAGCCCATTCTTACTAACCAAGCTACGCCTCTGGTGATGATAGGGGATGAAAAGCAATAGAGGAGTGGGTGGGGAAGCAATTAATGCAAGGAGGGTGAGTCAAAACAATTTTTTTTAAAAGACTGCATTGGTATGGGTGGGGAAGCAATGGAATAGAGCTTGAAATGGGGCACAGGAGGCAAAAAAGATAAAAACATGACATGGATGGAGTGAGAGAAACAATGGGCAGACCAGCACAGAGGGACCAACATGGAGTGCTGGAATCAGTGTTTTCGGGGGAAGCAGCCTACAAGAGAGAGAACAAGAAAACACATGTTTATGTTTATGTTTCGGGAATTTATTAAGCGCGCGTATACCAACGGTCTCTTGGTGCTATGAGGAGAGGGAGAGCTGTCCTCCGGGTGCTCGATCAGTAGGCTAGAGCGAATAACCATGTTTTCAGTTGTTTTTTCCTAAAACTGGCATACTCAGGTGTTAATCTGATTTCTATTGGCAAGGAATATCAGAGTGTGGGGACAAGTACCGAAAAGCGAGAGCCACCCATTCTCTTTCGCTTGAATCTTGGAATAGTCAGCATATTCATAGTGGCTGATCTGAGATTCCGTTTGGGTAAGTATCTTGAGATCTTAGTGGATATGAATTTGGGGCCTGTTTCATGAAGTGCGTTAAAGACCATGCATCCCGTTTTAAACATGGACCGCCGCGTCACAGTAAGCCAATGAAGCTGCTTCATAAGCGGCTTAGTGTGGCAGTGTCTCGGTTGCTGAAAGACTAGCCTGGTCGCTTGATTTTGAATAAGCTGCAGCCTGTGAGTTTGATTAGCAGGGAGCCCTAAATAAATGGCGTTGGCATAGTGCAGCTGGGACATTATCAGGGCAAGCATAATAGCTATGCTTGCCTCCCTGGAGAAAAAAATCCTAATTTTCTTAAAGGTCCTCAATTGATATATGCATGAGGACGAAACCAGGTTAATCTGTTCCTGCATGGATAGATTAGCATTTATCTTGATGCCCAGACTTTTGACTGCATTTTTGGGTATAGGTGGAGTACCCGGTGCAGCTGGCCAGTGTGCAGATGTCCACTGTTCTGTTGTTAGAGATAATTATCTCTGTTTTGTCAGAGTTTAGTTTGAGATAATTATGAGTCATTCACTCTTTGATGAAGGGCATAGTGTGTTGGAATAAATCCTTGGAGTCATTTGTTTTATCAATTGGTAAAATCAGCTGCATGTCATCTGCATAGTTATATACCTTCGCTCCCCTTTTTTGAAGAGCTTGAATCAGAGGACACATATATATATATTGAACAGATGGGGGGAAAGGGTTGTCCCTTGAGGTACCCACAAGTGGTTTTGACCCGAGATGAATTGAAGGGTGCCAGTCTAACGGACTGGGTGCGTTCCCCTAAAAAAAGAGAGCATCCAATCCAGAGCCGTGCCCCTCTGACTTGCTGCTGCCATTCTGTCCGCTAAGATGGAGTGATCCACGGTATCAAATGCAGCGGACAGGTGTAGTAGTACCAAGGCCTGAGCACAACCCCTATCTGCTCCTTCCTTCAGATCGTCCATGACACTCAAGATAACTGATTCGGTAGAGTGCGATGGTCTGAAATTAGGTTCTTCGATGAAGGCGCAAAGAAGTTTTGCAACATGTGCCTCCAGCAATTTAGCCGGGTAAGGGAGGAGCGAGATAGGTCTGTAATTGCTCATGGGGCTGGGTTCTACTCCAGCCTTCTTTTGTAATGGGACTAACACTGCCTCTTTGAAGGCGCGTGGGACTACCCTTTGCTCTAGGAGGTGTTTAGAAAAGAGAGAAAGGTAGCCGGGAAATGAGAAAGCATTTATTTTTGTATCCTAGCAGGACAGCGGTCATTGGGGGAACCAGATTGTATCTTGTTTCTGAGTTCTTCCAGCCGATCTAAGGTAATATTTTGAAAGCTGGACTTCGTTATGGGATTTTCATATTGCTTATGTGATTTCCATTCCAGGTGGCTAGTGGAGATAGAGTTCTGGATGGCCTTGATTTTTTCATTAAAAATAGTGTTCAACTCGTCACATAAGACCTGGGAGGGGGTAATGGCCAGAGTAATCGGTCATAGCTAGAAAGCTCTCTGACAATTTAAAAAATATCTTTGGATTTGTTACTAGGGCTAAGTACCCAGGTTGAATAAAAAACCTTTTTGCCTCCACTATAGCAGCCTTGTAGTCAGTAAGCACGTTTCCATACATTTTCCTTTCTGTAGGAGAATAACTTCTACGCCATTTCTGTTCCGCCTGGCACGTTTTAAGTTTTACAAGCTTTAACTCCTCAGTGAACCAATTAGAGGTTTCATGCCGCTTCAGGGACCTTTCTTTCCTCTGTAATGGGGCATGCACCTCTCATGCTTGTAATTGCCAATTGGAGATGGCTCTCTCCAGCTCATTAACATTGTTCGTTATGGGCGGAAGAGTAGTTTGCAACATGTGGAGGAACTCAGGTAGTTGAACATGGTTCCAATTTCTGGTCAATAGTTTCATGTCGCTCAGTGATTTAACTATAGAAAGACCATTTATAGAAAAATAAATGAGATGGTGATGCGAACAAGCACAAGGCTGTACCAATAGGTTGTGGACTGAGAGGTTAGAGGTCCATAATTGATCTAATGTGTGTCCTTTAATGTGGGTGGGTGCCATTATACGTCCTTCTAAATTCAGATTGGTTCGTAGGTCAGTGAGCTCTTTGGAACCCCGACTCTCCCTTTCCTCTGATGGCCAGCAATTCAAGTCGCCAATTAGCAATATTTTCGCATAGTCTATGGTAAGTGTAGTCAAATAGTTAGCTAATTCAGTGACGAACCCTCCTAAAGCGATAGGGGGTCTATAGATCAGAATACACACTAACGTAAACTTGGGAAATGTTAGTTTTAATGTGAGACTATCCACTGAGCTCATTTCAAAGGAGTCAATAGAAGTGGCCGGCAGTTCTTTAATGATGACTGCAGCCACCCCTCCTCCTCTTTTCCCGGGGGTCTATAGGCCTGCATAAAGTAATAATTACCTGGGAGGGCCGCTAAGATGTCGGGCAGGGATTCCAGGGTCAACTATGTTTCTTTGGCGATCAAGTGAGGCAGACGGAACCACTTACTAAGGTGGCTGTTTGACACTTAAAGTGCTCATAAACTGGACGAACGACCGACTAAAACTTATTCTATCCAGATATACTTGCGGAATAGAGCCGGTGATGATCGACCTACCTAAAAAGATCTAAATAAGGCCTTGTTATAGTTCACATATAGATTTTAATAAATCTCTTTTCGGATAGTATGCGGATGTGGGAATTTGGCTCTATATATCTTTGACGGAAAACCGCTGTTGAAATTAATTTTAGTGGGACTGCAAATAGGCCATATTAGTTTTTGAACCACAAATTTTCTGATTGCTGAGCTATATGGCGATAATTACTCTTCATGAAAAGATGCCTTACTTGAATTTCGAATAGTCATTAACTTATCTTTAGAGTCAGCTGACTCTTATATACAAGAAGACATCCACATTATAATCAAGATTTAACACTTGCACTCTGAATGTATTGCTATTTTAAAAAAGCCCTGAAGAAGTTCCTTTAATTGTTTATACAAGAACAAAACGCGTTGGCTGTCGTTGTATCTATATCATCTATGAAATAAAAGTCAAAAGAAAAAGAAACACTTTGGACTTCATATCTTATGTTTATTGCACCTCCATTTTCTTAATCAACCATCTTTCTGTGACCAGCAGTATATCAGGGGCATGAGTGTCTAAAAGGTTAAAGATCTCTAACTGGTGCTTAACCATGGAGTGTGTGTTTAAGTAAACTACATTAAGCTCTTTGGTATCAGGGGTCTTTATTTTAGTGGCTACCTGCCCATGCTGAGTGGTATGCGGGGTTTCATATGCGATTAAGGGCAAAGGTGCAACCAGCTCTTGGTTTAGGAGTCCATATCGGTCTAATTTATGTTTAATATTTTGCGCGATCCCAGTATCGGCCTTGGGGGCCAATAAGCGTACTTCCAGTGAAGTATATTTGATCAAATGGGCATTATGCGTTCTAATTCAGCGATGAATGAAAAAAGAAAAAAGTTATTCCCTGAATGTGATCAGTGGAAAGATGTCAAAAAGGGAAGGTATAGAGCGGTGCCCAGTCCTTTTCCCTCACTGTTGACCCCTTATCAGCAAATAGGAGGCAGTTGAGGTTCTAAAAGTGGGCGAAGATGTCAACCCTTTGATGTCTTTGGTGGGCAATGGGGAACATGACGTCACACCCTTTGAATTGACCTCTTTGCTTATTAAGATGAGATTTCAACAGTTAAACAGATGCTGATGTATTTTATTTTATTGTTTAAATATAAATAGTGTGATTCACCTGCCCCACAATCCTTTCAAGAGGAGTTTTGAAGTATTACATCAAATCAGCATTGTAGCATTTATCTAAGCTCCAAAAGCATTTTGTAGCTGCCATGAGGTTCTCCTCTTGGTAAGAGTTAGCATTTGATACTGTGGTTTTCCCATTAAAAGTTAAGGATGACCACATCTTGATTAAGCAAGAAAAGATGTTTGTTCTGCTGCGCATCATTAGGTGCACAAATTACCATCTGCGACCGTGTGGCGAAGCCCCTGCGGTGAATAAATTAAAGACGCACTCTTGCCACCTCGCTCCAGAGACATGGAATCAGTGGCCCTAGCAGCCCTGCGTTCCATCAGCGGGCACGTGCCGCAGGCACTCTATTCTACTCAGCTCCCTGCAGTCCCACAACCCTCTCATGTAATATGTAATGAACATCTGAGCCAGGCTGTCTCACTATGGAGAACTCACGGAAGCTCACGCTGTGCACTTTATTTTTATTTATTTTATTTATTTACGAAGTTTTGTATAGCGCTAGCCTGACCAGAGGGTATCGGAGCACTTCACAACAGTTACTGAGCAGTTACAAACGAGAGCAGAACATATTACAATAAAGCGAGCAAAGGAGAGCAGAACATATTGCAATACAGTGAGACAATCCGGATGAGAGTCATAGTAAAGAAGATGTTGAAGAGTTCCTTTACAGGGACTTGTTAAACCACAACCGAGAGAGGTTCAATGTCATTTTCAGCACTCCGACTGATCCTATCTAATCGCTAGGCATCGATCGAGGAAAAGGATTTTGAGCTGACTTTTGAATTTAGCAAAGCAAGGAATAGTTCTGATGAGGGGGGGATAGAGTTCCATATTTTGGGTGCATTTCCGGTGAAGGATCTGGCCACGTTTTTTTGTTTTCGTGGATTTAGCGGGATAAGAAGTAAGGTATTAGAGCTTCTGAGGTTCCTGTTCTGACCTGCTTTTTTAAGTTTGGACACCAGATATGCGGGTTTGCCTGTTTTGAGGGCTTTGTGGGTGAGGCAGGCCGTTCTGAAGTTCGCCCGCACTTCTATTCTAATCAGCTCCTTGCACTGATATCCCAGTAGTGAGACAGCCACAGGCCCCTCATGTAATATGTAATGAACATCTGAGCTTACTTGCAAGATACACAGGTATCCCACTATGAATACCTCAAGGGACCTCACTGAACGCACTTATAGTCTAATCACTACTGATATCTCAATATTCATGAATTCACAGGGCTCTTACAATGCATCTCAGTGCTCACCTCCCCCATGCTCACTACTACATGAGTGCCGCATCCTCAGAGCTCCCACAATGCTCCTCTAGTTTGGCCCCACAGCCCTATAATGTGACAACTGCAGGGCTCCTAGGAGGCACATCTGTTCTATAGTGTAACCAGCAGAGCTTTCCCACATCTGAGAGTTCACACAATACACCTCCCTCCAGAGGTGCACCATGCGCTGGTGCACCAGTGCTGAGAGTTCTCCAGATGTGTCGTAGTGCACCTAACCAGATCTCCCACGGTGCACCTCAACCCTAAGTGCACAGTACTGCAGCGTCCAGAGAGGTTCTTGCAGTACACATCTACTCCAATTTGCATCAATCCCTAATACATCAGAACTAAGAAAGGTGAGGCTCTAACAAAGCACCTCTAGCCATGTTTGATTCATCTCTGTAATGATGGGTTAGGAGATCCTATTTGCTGGTTGTGTTGGGATATTACAGTGCTTCTCAAAATATTTAATTCCAGTAATCTGAACATTTTGTTTCAAGTACCAAATATTGGTGAGCAAGAGGTGCAGATTCAGATCTAACTTTTTCCTGATGCTTTATTAAATCCTTCGCACAATGCAAAACTGATCTACACTTTTTTGAGATGCACGGCTTACATTACGCTCGAGTAAGGCACTGGGTATTACAAACCACCTTAAAGGAAGAAGCAACGACAGATAAAACTCTTGTTGAAAATTTGTCAGTCCACATTTCTTTGAGGCAACTGCAGAAACTAGAGTCTTTCATTCCCTCCCCATAGAAGAGTGTGCAGAACGCAGAACTGATGGACAAGCTCCTGGTGACATGGCAAGTTACCAGTGACGCCTTGAAATGAATGTATGGAAATGCAGACAGGTTTTGCTGAAGAGCATGTTGACAGGAGGGGGGTGGATTGCATGTTTGGTGCACGTGCCCTAGGTTGACCCTTTTTGGGGGAAAGAACTTGTAAGCCATATTATGGACCTGGTGGGATATCCACCTTGGCCTAGCCCTTTGACTTTCATCCTTGGCTTTAGACCAATAGAAATCATAAATATGACTGGAGTCTAATAGCTAACATGCTCTTGGCATCCAAATCACTCCTAGCTCTGAGATATACGTCCCCTCCCTTCCACCAGTGAAAGAATGTGCAAGTAGGCCTTGGAAGTGGCTGGTCATGGAAAAGTTGACATTGGGACTTAATGAGATCAACCATAAATGTGATTGTCAGTCACAAACCCTGGAGGAATCCTTAATGGACTAAGGCTACGTTTAGTGCCGTCCTTAACACGCAGGGCCCGATTCACAGAACTAACTGAAGAGCACATCCTAAAACTTTTGGTATTCACAGAAGGCATTTGGTAGTAGTAAAGTTAGGATTTTGTCTTAAGTTTGATTTAAGACAGACTTAAGACAGACTTAAGACAGACTTAAGACAAAATACTAACTTTACTTCTATTAAATGCCTTTTGTGAATACCAAAAGTAGTAAGTTTAGGATTTTGTCTTAAGTTAGTTCTGTGAATCGGGCCCTCAGATCACTTTGATTGTCTAGCTGATGGAAAAGGCTGTACGGGGAGTTCTGAACCTATTACCCAGAAAGCTAAAGGGTGATGTGATCATGTCCTCATGGAGGAAAGTACATATAAAATGTTGATTTGTTCAGTTCATAGCTAGAAAGGAGGCAGGTGGGAGGGGAGGCAGGTGGGGATTATCTCAGGGGTCTTTGGGTTTACCTAACCCAGAGCAAAACACACTTATGTCTGACTTTAAGGGTTGGTAAGTTGGTAATTGAATCATTTGTATTTTGCTAAATTTCCTTGGGGATAATAATTCTTTTCGAGGATATTTTCTCCTCCATAGCGAACTCCGAAGGGATGTGGGTTAACCTCAAAGCCGTATTGTTGGACTCTGGCCCATTGGTTGATGATCTCACGGAGAGATATCTGAACAGAGAAATTACATCTCAGGAGTGGGACACCCTTATGAAAGAGACTCATAAAATACTTGCTATGGACAAACAATGAGGTGCACTATCATTCATTATTTGATGGCCTAATTTGGTTAATTTTTGGACAGAAGAAGCAAAACAAAAACGATCAAAGAGACATTAGGATACTTCTCTCCCATTCCATTATTTGAACTTAAAGCACCTCCTTAACAGATTGGGAGATCAGACTGAAACCTGTTCTGGCAATACCTGAAAGCAGCAAAGCCAGATATTGCCTGAATCCGGAAGACAAAACAATATCCCTCGTTGACTCAGTGGCTTCAGAGACTCTGGTACATACTGGCGATGGAAGGTCTAATCGATAACCTACAGGGAGAGCACGCAGGATCCAATGGAATTTGGGGCCCTTTATTGGAGTATGTGCCACAAGGCCTTCTAAACCATGGATGCCTCTGAGATGCAAAGTGCTAGGACAAATGTAGACTTGCACAAGAGATCAAGAAAGCCAGTGTATGGATGGAACTTCACCGATAGGATTAAGGAGGTATGGACCTAGTTAAAATGGAGACTGGATGTCACCTTAGATAGTCAGTAGTGCACAGAAGACTGGGGTAAGGATGGGATTTGTGGGTGAAATGAGATGTTGTGTCATCCTGATACCTACGAAACAGAACCAATGCCCGATTACTGAAGGTGTGTCGAATGATGGTACTAGCCTGTTTGCTCATTTTGAAAATCACTAAATGCATTCTTAAGAGCTCCAGAGTGTCTTAGATAGTTAAATAAAAGCCCAGGAATGGAAGAGTGTGACATCGGTGGCAAGTAGTCATTGAGTAACCTTGTGATCTATGTAACATTTAGACAACAGGTTTAATCTCAGCAGCAGTAACTCATCTTTTCATCCTTGTAAATTTAGCATAAGGAATACCTTTTAACCTGGTAAAATGATGGGAGGCAGGACTCAGGAATCTATGGCTATTTAACTTACTGCATGTTCACCTGCACTACCCACCAATCGTAGAAAAGGGCCTCTTCCATCAAGCATTCAGCCAAAGTAATTTTTAAGAAGGCAGAAGTAATATTTATGTATTTATTTACTGACATTTATAAAGCGCGAACGAATACCCGTAGGCGTCTCGGCGCTAGACTACAGTAATGTCCCTCCCCAAGGTGAAGTTCATGCTGGCTGGCATGCTATGTTATTGGTTGAATAACCACGTCTTCAGCTTTTTCCGAAACTGTAAAAGAGAGGGACTAGTTTTTATGTGGTGTGGCAGAGTATTCCAGATTTTGGGAGCCGCAACTAGAAAGCGGCGATCGCCCCAGGAGACTGTTTTGCTATGTGGGACCACCAGTTGGTTGAGAGATGTGGATCGGAGCTTTCTGACCGGGTTGTAAGGTATTAATTGGTTTTTAAGAAAGCAAGGTCCTTGACCCTGCATCACTTTATAGACTATGCACAGTGATTTAAATTTTATCCTGTTTTGGATGGTC
Organism: Lissotriton helveticus; assembly: GCF_964261635.1. Taxonomy (NCBI): domain Eukaryota; kingdom Metazoa; phylum Chordata; class Amphibia; order Caudata; family Salamandridae; genus Lissotriton; species Lissotriton helveticus. The sequence continues at coordinate 78,874,529 of NC_136064.1, forward strand.
AGCCAATGGTAGGTCCTCAAGGTATCTGAAATGGGTGCGAATTTTGGCTTTTTAGAGAGCAGGCGTGCGGCCGCGTTCTGTACTGTCTGCAGCTTTTTAGTGACTCTAGTTTGTGCATTCAGCAAGAGTCCATTGCAATAATCTAATGATGTTAAAACCAATGAAGTAACCAGGGTCTTGGCGGCCGTGTCCGGCAAAAAAGGAATGATTTTTCTTATCATCCTGAGTTTAAAATGGGCCGTGGACGCTACCTTATTAGCATGTGCCATAAAGTTAAGCTTATCGTCAAAGGTAACTCCCAGATTTCTGACCTTGGTGGTAGGGCAAGGTGGAGTGCCAGAGGCCGATGGCCACCAGGTTGCAGACCAGGCTGGCGAGAGAGTACCAAAGACGACCACCTCTGTTTTATCGGAGTTGAGCTTCAGGCAGTTTCCCGCCATCCACTCACCAATAGCAGTCATTCCATTTTGGAACCGTTCTGCCACCTCCTGCCCATCATCCCTGATGGCCAACACCAATTGCGTGTCGTCTGCGTATGAGGTTAGGCTCATCCCGTGTGCTTTGATGACACTAGCAAGGTCCGACACATATATATTAAATAGTGTCGGACTTAGGGATGAGCCTTGAGGAACCCCACACGGGAACGACAATTTGGCTGATTGAAATTGTTCTAATGTGACCGCCTGAGTTCTGTTGGCCAGGAAGGAAGCAAGCAAGTCTCTCGCAGTAGACTGAATGCCCATCTTTCCGACACGGTCGACCAAAGTCTTATGGTCGACCGTGTCGAAGGCAGCCGAGAGATCCAGGAGTACCAGCAGTGCTGTTCCTCCTTGGTCACGGATGAGTCTGATGTCATCCGCTGCTTTGATAAGCGCGGTTTCCGTACCATGGTTTTTACGGAAACCAAACTGAGTATCATCAAGCAGGTAATTTCTTTCTATATGCTCCGCTAGCTGCTGGTTCATGGCCTTTTCTATCACTTTAGCTAGAAAAGGGAGACTTGCTATAGGCCTGTAGTTTTTCAATTCCTGTTTATCGAGATTTGATTTTTTGAGCAGAGGTTTAATCAGTGTATTTTTCAATGAGTCCGGGTAAGTCCCAGAACTCAATATCATGTTGCAGACATGGGTGATGACTGGGATAATAGTGTCTGATAGCATGCCTAGCACCGAAGTAGGACAGGGGTCCAGAGCTGACCCTGATTTGATAGATCTCACTATGATCTTTGTTTGATCGATCGTTAAGTGTTTAAAACTTGTCATGGTATCTCCCGAGATGGTTGGGGGGGTAGAAGTACTACTAATATTGGATTCTGAAGAAAAAGCTTGGTATATGTTATTTACCTTCGAGAAGAAAAACTCGGACAAGGCATCGCAAAATAATTGCGATGGATGTGGATTTAGGTCCGGTGTGTTACCGGATAGGGTTTTGGCAATATTGTACAGTTGCTTGCTGGAATTTTTTGCATTTTCTATGTGTAGCGAGAAAAAATGCTTTTTTGCTGCCATTATCATAGTTTTGTAGGTGGCGAGAGCTTCTTTGTATTTATTCTTGTTTTCACTATCATAATTTCGACGCCAGTGCCTTTCCCTATTCCTAGTTAGTTGTTTTTGAGTTTTTAGCTCTTCTGTATACCACTGGGCAGTCGGCGTGCTCCTATTTTTTTAGTGAGATTTGGTAGGTACCAGCTGGGTCATGGCATCGCCCAGCCATTCATGGAATTGGTGAGTCGCGATGCTAGGATTATTAGATAGGTCAGGACTGGTGTTGTTCAGAAGTGTGTTTAGATCATTATAATTTATGTCCTTCCACGCTTTAAACGTGCCTGGTTTCGGGTAGGAGGTCGTCTTCCTCGACGATCCTTTGATAGTAAGGCTACAAAATATGGCCGCATGATCTGTCCAGGTCATGGGGAGAATTTCAGTTATATTTAAATCTTCAACGTTGGTAAAGATACCATCCAACGTATGTCCTGCCTGGTGGGTGGGAGCCATAACCAATTGCCTGAGGCCTACAATTTCTAGGTCTGATGTAAGGGCGATGGTGTCATTGTCATTAATTTGTTCCAAGTAAAAATTAAAATCGCCCATTACTGTGGTGGACTCTTCGGTAGCTATAGATTCTATTATAGTACTTAAATTGGTGAGGAACGCTGCTCTAGTCCCAGGAGGTCGGTAGAGCAGCACTCCCTTAAAACTGAAAAGAGGTGTACATTTTATGTTAAAATGTATTGCTTCGCATGATGTGGCAGGGATGGGTGATATGCGGACCTCGAATTGGTCTCTAGCTATAATGGCCAACCCTCCGCCTCTCTTCCTAGCCCTATCCTGCCGATAGGCGTTGTAGCCTGGTGGAACTGCCGTAACAAAGTCAGGCGCGGATGCCTCATCCGTCCATGTTTCAGTAATATAGAGGGCATCCAAATTATGATCGATGATGAGGTCTGCTATCTCTTGGCAGTGTTTGCTCAGGGATCGCGCGTTAATATTCAAATACGTTTTCAAACGTTATGTCTTAGAATCAGAGTTGTCTTTCTAGGAATCATAAACTTATATACGGACAGCCCTGGACATAATTCCTGCTTTCACCAATAAAACATTAAAGCTATATCATGTTGTGTTTTTTGTCCTGCTCACCTCCTGCCCCCAAAAGCATAAGTGAAGTGAACACAGAGACATCTGCTTGGGTTTCTCAGGCTCTTCCTAGCTCATCATAAAAATACAGGGACCGATTCACCAAGGTTTTTTCCAGGAGTCTGAGTGACTTAATCCTGGTAATTTATATTTCGGACATTCAGATACTTGTGACTCAGGTACCTACATTTATGTACATGTATGAGCATCAAAGTCAGTGACCACAAAAGAAAAAAATGGAAGACTTTTATCTTAAGAAAGACATAGTCTGTCTCATGTATTTCAGATTGAACTCTACACATGCATTAAAGAATGTTCCATGCATATATTTTAGGTGTATTCTGTATTCAAAACGACTTTTGTATGGTTTACTCATTAAGGGTGTATGGGGGGATTTCGACAACAGTGATTCAATTTTGTTTTTGTGCATACACGTATCATTGCACACATTGACATCAATATTAACATTCCTTAATCTAGTTGAATTTTCAACTACATAATTTATCACATACTTCAAGACAATCACATTGTTGCGGGCTTGTCATGTTTCAGCTTTAACTATTACTACTTCCCTAGTTACTTGCATTCTACCCAATTTGAGGACTGCGTTTTTACAGCAGGAAACCCCCACATGTAGGAAACCACACAAAAGCAGTACAAACAATGAGAATAGGCAGTAATGATGTGCACAGTCCTGTCACCCACTGTGGGAGCAAGGAAAACCAGCCAAAGTGGCAGTCCTGCTTAGGGACGCCTCCCTCCTTATGCATGTTGTTTTGTAAACAATGCAGTGCTTGGCTGGTACGAGTCAGAATCCCATTGTTCATTTCATTGGCTGGGATGGACGTGTAACAGGACGCCCTGATCTTAGCACATATCCTTCCCTCCATTGCGGTCATCAAGTCCAACACATACTGATGTTGCATTACCATGAGACGGATGGCTCTTAGTTTTCACATTATTGCATTAAGGCCGAGCTCAATATTGTTCATCATTTTTAACTCCCATCTGGTTATTTGCAACCAGCAGGCTTTAACTTTTGTCTGCACTGTGAAGAAGGGTATGGACCCTCCCGCATTTACTTGTGTGGCAGAAAATAGTCTGAATTCATCCGGAATGTCCTTGAACTGAGCACAGCCAAAATAATCCGCAGTTTTCTTTTTCTCAAGCCTGATGCAATAGAGTTGTTTTTTTCTATAGTGGATGTTGGTACAACTCTGACAGGTATTCTCCGAGATTGGCCAGGGTAGAGATGTGTATGGTGATCAGGGAGCACAGGTCTCACCATCCAGGGACAAGCTGGGTTAAGGCAAATTCACTGCACTGCCAGTATATATCCATCAGCGTGGAAGTGCCCCATTCCATGTCCGGTACGTGCAGTATTGTGCCACAGTTCTCATTAGTGCCGAGTGGAATCGTTCCTGTACCTTTGAAACACAAGGAATACAATGTAAGTTTCAATACAATTAGGGGTTGCCCCTTCCCTTCCAACCACATGTGCCTGTCTATCTCAGTGTCCCATATTTCCTGACAGGGGTTATCTGTGCTGGTATTTAACCCTCCCCTATGAGACTCATTTCCTTTCATGTCATCGAGGTGGATGGACCTACGCTGAAACACCCTGTGGGCATCCATTTGGTATTAAAGAAGACTGCACCAGACACGCTATGGATCACCCTGCCTAAGCATGTCCTGCTGCTCCCCCTTCATCGTCTGATCCCGGAAGACTGTGGAACCTCTTTTCGCCCCCACTGGTTGTATTGCTGTCCAGTACTGCTATGAATCTCCCTGTCACCAGTGTGTTTTCCCAGGTGAGTGGAAGTCATGTTCTCGGTTTCGCTGGGGCTCGATGGGTTGAGCACGATAGATGGAAGGGTTGAAATTCGGGTGGATCTCACACTGAACTGTGGTGATGCTGGGATTGCTTGGGTCTGAAGGCCTTTTGGCCTCCCTTGTCTAGATCTTGTAGCTTGATGTTTGGTAGGGGCCCCCCTGACTCCCTCAACTGGAGGATTGATATAACCTAATTGGGGAATGGCAGGCGTTTTAGGATAGGATTATTCGTGTGGGCCTCCTCAAACAAGGCCCTTAGTTCTAGCGGTGACTCTCTCCTTGTCTTTTTTTGTCCTACATATTTGTCCCAAACGTGTGTTGGCGTGTTGGTGTCAAAGGTTCCCCCCTCTGGATAGGGTAACTCGTGAGCCATAGTGTGTGTGTACTATTCACTGAAATACTTGCTACATTTTTTGATCTGTGTGGGGAATCTAGTTTGCATAGTTTGCATGTGTTTTAGCAGCGACTCCGTGAGAGCTGGGAACTTTTGAAGGAACTGATACACTCTAACTTCACTGGATCAATTAATATTAGATTTCACTCTGAATGTTGGGAAAATAAATACAAAGGAATTACTGATTTCAACTACTTCTATGAGTTCAATACTATTTACACAGCTGCATTAGGATAGACATTAAACACAAACAAAAATTGCATATGAAGGATCACAACCTGAAAGAAAATGCTAAGGTTAGTTCAAAATGTGTGAATTCATCAGAAAAACAGCAGATATGGAAAAACGACTGTAGGATTTAGGGGCGCCTTCATGAGCACATTCTCATTAACAAAACACAACACTCAAGACAAGAAGTGCAATTGCTTCATTTTACCAGCACCACAACATTGGAAATGCATCAATTAATAACCAAAATGAAAAAAGAGAAAAAACTGACAGAGGAAAAAAATGCTGACTTTGTCAAAAAATACCTTAGCCTGCTCCTTAGCACATGCTACTCGATGACGAGGGGATGCTTTGCGCGGTACACAGGACTAAATGAGCCAGATAGTCTGTCAATATCAGCCATGAGACCAAGATGATTCAGAAAAGGGGGTGGTGATGAACAGAGTGTCTGAATTAAGCAGACCACTCTTACCCAGTCCAAAGATCGGGGCTTGATCCATCACCGTTTTTTAGCTCACTGCACCATCCCAGCTCAGAACCTGGCTACATGCAAATTAGTCTGTTCCAGTCCCAGTGCATGATGGGAACAGGGCAAACCAAACTACCAAGCCAATTCTTATACTGGGAAGGAAACAAGCTTCCGGGGACCGGTTTCTGGCATTTCAGCCGTCGTCGGCCCGGCTTGCTTGAATCCTGATGGTGCAATGAGCAAGGGACTCACATCTGAGTATACCCTTCCACGCTTAGTCAAGTCAAGTCAAGTCAGAGAATTTATATAGCGCACTACATACCCAGAGGGTCCCAAGGCGCTTAGAGAGGGGAGGAAGATTACTTGTCAAATATCCACGTTTTAAGCTGCTTTCTGAATGCTAGGTGGTTCTGGGTAAGGCGAAGGTAAGCGGGGAGTGAGTTCCATGTTTTAGCAGCCAGGTATGAGAAGGATCTGCCGCCCATGGTGGTCTTGTTGATGCGAGGTACAGTGGCGAGGGCTTGGCTGGAAGAACGTAGTTGGCGGGAGGGGGTGTAGAAGGACAGTCGTGAGTTGAGGCATTCTGGTCCGATGTCGTAGAGTGATTTGTGTGCGTGGGTTAGCAGTCGGAAAGTGATCCTCTTATTGACGGGTAGCCAGTGGAGGTCTTTAAGGTGACCGGAGATGTGTTCGTTGCGTGGGATGTCTAATATGATCCTGGCTGAGGCGTTTTGGATTCGTTGGAGTTTCTTCTGGAGTTTAGCGGTAATGCCTGCGTAGAGGGTGTTTCCGTAGTCCAGTCGGCACGTGACCAGAGCATGGGTGACTGTTTTCCTTGTTTCGGTGGGGATCCAGCGAAATGTTTTTCTCAGCATGCGAAGAATGTTGAAGCAGGAAGAGGATACGGCGCTGACTTGTCTATGCATTGAGAGTGAAGAGTCCAGTATGATGCCTAAGTTCCGTGCGTGGTCTGTCGGGATGGGTGCCTTTCCGAGGGCTTCCGGCCACCAGGAGTCGTCCCATGCAGAGGGGGATGTACCTAAGATGAGGACTTCTGTTTTGTCTGAGTTCAGTTTCAGACGGCTTTGTTTCATCCATTCGGCAACTTCTTTCATTCCTTCGTGTAGGTTAGTTTTGGCGGTGCTGGGGTCATTGGTGAGAGAAAGGATTAGTTGAGTGTCATCCGCGTAGGAGATGATGTTGAGGTTGTGTTGGCGTGCGATGGCCGCGAGGGGGCTCATGTATACGTTGAAGAGGGTGGGACTGAGTGAGGATCCTTGTGGTACGCCACAGATGACTTCAGTGGCCTCGGACTTGAATGGTGGGAAGCGGACTTTCTGAGTTCTTCCGGTGAGGAACGAGGTGATCCATTCAAGTGCTTTACCTTGGATTCCGATGTTATTGAGGCGTTGTAAAAGGGTGCTGTGGCAGACTGTGTCAAATGCTGCAGAGAGGTCGAGGAGGATGAGGGCGACTGTGTCTCCATTGTCCAGTAGAGTTCGAATGTCGTCTGTTGCTGCGATGAGGGCGGTCTCAGTGCTGTGTTTTGCTCGGAAGCCAGATTGTGAGGAGTCGAGGGATTTGTTGGCTTCGAGGAAGGCGGCGAGTTGGTTGTTGACAGCTTTCTCGATGACTTTGGCCGGGAATGGAAGGAGCGAGATGGGGCGGTAATTTTTGAGTTCGGTGGGGTCCGCTGTGGGTTTCTTCAGAAGGGCGGTGAGTTCAGCGTGTTTCCAGTCTTCCGGGAAGGTGGCGGAGTTGAGGGAGCTGTTGATGACGTCTCGGAGGTGCGGTGCTATGACGGAGTCTGCTTTGTTGAAGATGTGGTGAGGACAAGGGTCTGTGGGGGATCCTGAGTGGATGGAATTCATCAGGCGGATTGTGTCCTCAGTGGAGATTGGGTTCCAGTCGTTAAGGGTGTTCACGGGGGGAGAATGTTCAGTACAAGGTAGGGTGGGTTGGTTTCCGGGTTGGTTGTCGAAGCTGTTGTGGATGTCTGCAATCTTGTTGTGGAAAAATGAGGCTAGGGAGTCGCAGAGGGCTTGAGAGGGGGTGATGTCGTTGGAGTTGGCCGAGGGATTGGAAAATTCCTTGACGATGTTGAAAAGTTCCTTGCTGTTGTGGGCGTTGTTGTCTAGTCGATCCTTGAATGCTGTTTTCTTGGCCTTTCGGATTAGTTGGTGGTGAGTGCGGGTGGCGTTTTTGAAGGCGTCCTTGGTGCTAGTAGTTGGGTCTTTTTTCCAGGCCTTTTCGAGGGAGCGGCAGAGTTTCTTGGACTTCTTAAGATCATCGTTAAACCATGAGGCCTTTTTGCTGGCAGGTTTGTTTTGACGTTTCTTCAGTGGTGCCAAGGTGTCGGCGGTGTTGGATAACCATAGGGTGAGGTTGGCGGCGGCTTCGTTGGCGTTAGAAGAGTGGGCTGGGGTGTTTAGAAGGAGCGATGCGGAGATCTGGTCTGTGGTGATTTTGTTCCAGTTTCTTTGCAGAGTTGGTTGGAGGTGGTTGGTGGGTTTTGGTTTGTTGTAGGTGAAGTGAACGCAGCTGTGGTCAGTCCAGAGGAGCTCCGGAGTGTGGCTGAAGGAGACATGATTGCTGGAGGTGAAGATGGGGTCGAGTGTGTGACCTGCGATGTGGGTGGGCGATGTTACCAGTTGTTTAAGTCCGAGGTTGGCGAGATTGTCCAGGAGGGTGGTGGTGTTGTGGTCGTTGAACTTTTCAAGGTGAAAATTGAGGTCTCCCAGAAGGATGTAGTCTTTGGAGGGGAGCGCGTGAGGAGTGATGAAGTCCGTGATGTCTTCACTGAATTTTGCGCGGGGTCCTGGTGGTCTGTAGAGGAGGGTGCCTCTGAGTGTGGTCTTGGGGTCGATGAGGATCTGGAAGTGAAGGTGTTCAGAGTTGGTGAGATTGGCGTCAGAGCTGGTTGAGATGCGGATTGACTTCTTATGGACGATGGCGATTCCTCCTCCTGTGTGGTCGGTGCGGTCCTTACGAATGATCTTATAATCTTCAGGGATGGCAATGGTGATGTCTGGGGCAGAGGAGGCGTTCATCCAAGTTTCTGTTAGGAAGGCGACGTCCGGAGAGATGGTGTCTAGTAGATTCCATAGGTCAATGGCGTGTCTGTGGACTGATCGGGTGTTGAGAAGGATGCACTGTAGGTGGTTGGGGTCAGGGGTCTGTGTTGTGGTCGTAGCGGGGATGTTGTCGGTACCGATGAATTTGCAGGAGTAGCAGGAGAAAGGGCCATGGGTGTGTCCAGGAGCGGCTTGGACGCAGTTGGGGGCGCGGCCGGGGTTAAGGGCTCGGAGGGTGGGGGCATCGTAGGTGATGCGGGAGGGCAGCGCAGCGCGAGAGCCAGGGGGTCTGGCGCTAGGCGCGGTCCAGGCGCGGACGGGCGTAGACGGGCTTACCTTTGGCGCACCTTCGGCGAGGCCGTAGCGCGTGGACGCTGCGCGTGGGGACATTGGCCATAAATGGAAGTAGGAGGGGGCGGAGCGTGGGAGGGGCAGCACCTGGGAGGCGGTAGCGGGGAGGAGGGGCGGGCCAGGAAAGTGCAAGCAGCAAAATGGAGGGTGAAAGTGTAGCTGAGGCAGGGGCAGCAGATGGACCAGCAGGTCGGAAAACAACACAGCGTCACCACAGAGTCAGTGATGTAAGTTAATGGGCCACCAAATGCAGCGTAAGCACACAGGCACAGCGCTGTTTAAAATCGGGCGCTTAAGGGCTAAGATTGCAGTAAAGCACACAGGCACAGTTACACAGCGCAAAGCACAAAGCACACAGTGAACACAGCGTCTGCACAAGTACAGCGCTAGTTACCCAATTCGAGCTGCAGCGCTCACAGTGCGTGAGATCAGCGAGGGAGGGAGGGAGGGAGGGAGCGACCGTTCGGGAGCAAGTCCAGGCGGTCACAGAGGGTCAGGGGACGAGGCGATCCCTGTGTTCGTGGGTGGGAGGGGCAGCACCTGGGAGGCGGTAGCGGGGAGGAGGGGCGAGCCAGGAAAGTGCAAGCAGCAAAATGGAGGGTGAAAGTGTAGCTGAGGCAGGGGCAGCAGATGGACCAGCAGGTCGGAAAACAACACAGCGTCACCACAGAGTCAGTGATGTAAGTTAATGGGCCACCAAATGCAGCGTAAGCACACAGGCACAGCGCTGTTTAAAATCGGGCGCTTAAGGGCTAAGATTGCAGTAAAGCACACAGGCACAGTTACACAGCGCAAAGCACAAAGCACACAGTGAACACAGCGTCTGCACAAGTACAGCGCTAGTTACCCAATTCGAGCTGCGGCGCTCACAGTGCGTGAGATCAGCGAGGGAGGGAGGGAGGGAGGGAGCGACCGTTCGGGAGCAAGTCCAGGCGGTCACCAGGCTTAGGGTGGACAAAATGATTCAGACCCCCATCACCACCCCCTTTTTGAAATTATTTTGGCCAGCACAAGTGTGGAAGGGTATGCTCAGACATGAGTCCCTTGCTCACTATATATATCTGGAAGCATCCGGATGCATCGTACTTGGTCGGTCGGACTCTCCCGATCCGAGTGGGTTGGAAACCATTTCCAACCCGATTCGGTCGGGAAGCATTTCCAACCCGCATCAGAATCAGCCCCTGAGGGTTTAAGGAACTACTAAGAACCAGGGCTAATACCTTGGGCGTGTATTCCAACAGCTAGTCATCACCTGAAGTCTGCACCATACTTGCTGTAAAATCTGTGGATCTGCCTGGTGTCTGGGAGCCAAATGGCCAGCTAAAAGAGGACAAGCAGTGCCCGATACTTCAGGGAGATGATTGCTCAACGACGGAAATCCCAACCACTGCCCCCAGAGGGTGTGGCAGGCCAAAGGAGCCGACTGAATCAAGGGAGCATAACAGGCACCAACCCAAGTCTAGAATGGGTCTCCCAGCCTACCGTTGGCTAATTTTGTATGCCTGCACAACCAATAGTCTGAGCAAGTGGCCTTCAACTTGACGCAACTAGGAGAACGTGCTTGCAGCAGCGTACTGAACGTGCTGAGTCAGCTGAAGGCTGACTCCATGGTTTCAAGGGCCTGTGCCTACCAATAATGGGAGAACCTTTGTTGTTTTGTTGGTGGAACTAACTGGGCCAGAGGTGATGCTTGCTGGAGCTGTTGCATTCTTCAACCAACACTGGGAAAAGGAGACAGTGCCACCCCCGCACTACTGTAAACCGCGAGCTGGACCGCAGCCACTGTTTATCAAGTGATGGACTCTTCAGGAAAGCCAACGAAGTCAACTTGAACATTGGTTTGTATCTAGTGCTAAACTGAATCAGTATGTTGTTCTTTACACCTTGAAGCCATGAAAGAACTCTTTAGTAGTGGGTCATGATTGAACTGACCTACAGGTTAAAGAATCAGGAAGGTTGCTCGCTCATGCCATTGGGAACTCGCTCCTGTACAATAATCTTTCAGAGTCATATTCTGTATAATTATAATCCTGCAGCACCCATATTAGAGCCATGTGGCCATGTTGACCTTACATTGTGTAGTATTACATTTTGGTGCGTAGTAAAAATACTTATCTTTTTTGGAAGAAATACAATAGTCTGGATGGTATTTATTTATTACGTTAATTTGAGTTCTTAATCTCTACCCCCAATGCTACCCCCTGAGAAGTTTGTCAATGCTCACCCTCTAACCCTGAGCCAAGTCCAGAAAGTGTATACCTGGCAGTCAGTATACAGTGTATAAGATTTAACCTATGGAACGACATATCTTACATTTAGGCCAGCTTTGTGAATCAGCCGAATATTATTTGGAGTCCTATTAACAAACTGCATTTTGTAGTACATTTAAGGCTAGATGTACGCAATTGTAAATTACCAATTCGAAAATACCGAATTTTACCGATTCGGTATTTTCGAATCGGTAATTGCTATGTAGATAAAAAATCGGTAAAAATTATCGAATCGTTAAGATTCGGTAATTACCGAATTGATATTTACCGATTCGGTAATTGACATTCATTCCTATGGGCCTGGAGGCCCATAGGAATGAATGTCAATTACCGAATCGGTAAATACCGTTTCGGTAAAATAGGGAAAGAGTCAAGGGTGGCAGGGTGTCACTTTGACACCCTGTTGCACCCCTGATTAGTACTTATGTGCACATGTGGCACACATACATGTATGTCTGCCACATGGCACAGTTGAAAATGCATTGATTTGCATTTTCTAAGGTATTCCTTATTTACCACCAACTAATAGTTGGTGGTAAATAACGAATCCTTAAAGCACATGATAACTGTTTAAAGTGCTTCCTACATGTCATTTACCGATTCGGTAAATACCGAATCGGTAAATGATGATTCGGTAAATACCGAATCGGTAAATACCGATTTGGTATTTACCGAATCTGTAAATTGGCCTCCTACATAACAAAAGCGTATTACCGGTCGGTAATGGCCAAAATTAGTTAATTTCGGCCGTTACCGACCGGTAATACCCGTCCTACATCTGGCCCTTAGTACCACTACAATAGCACAACTAAAGAACTATAAAATGCTACTCAAAAATGTATCAGTGTAAATCGCCACTTCCACCTCTCATATCTTTTCTAAGGGGGGTTCCTCACACATGCAAGTTTATTACTTAGTAGTAAATGTGGGAAGGAGGGGGTGTGGATGAAAAAAAAGGGCATCCTTGCAAGTAAATGAGAGGGTTTAGGGAGGAGTTAAGAGAGGTTTAGGGAGGGCTGGAGAGGGGTTTACAGTGGGATATGCACCCACCCATAAAAGTGTAAGTGCATTGCTATTCGTAAACTGCACTCCGAAAGTTCGTACAGCCAAAAAGGGACCAGAACAGTAATAAATTACTCCAGCTAAGAGCTAGAGTATGTCCAGAACCACACATGGTCAAGCTCTAGTACTGCTACACGCTCCCATTTACAATAATGGAGATAGGGTGCTAAAGTAGGAATAATGTTAAAATAAATTACATTATTTAAAAAAGTTAAACATATAACTACATATAATTGAATGTTAAAAACATCTACAAATAAAATATATTTAATATTTAAATAAAAACATTGTAATATGTTTTTAATTTATAACTTAATGTAACATTTGGTTTAAAATATAATTAAATTAATTTGAATTAATTCTATGCAGCACTTTTAATGATTATTAATGCATAATAAAACAATTATTTCTTTTACTTTAGATGGGAATGTTTTTATCATTTAAACTTTAGTCAATAATTGTTATTTAATTTAATATATTTAAATTACTTAAATATTTAATTCAAAATAAAGTTAATAGTGCTGTCGTTTTTGTATTTTGTTCTACATTTAAAATAAATACATTAAAAACATTATATTAATATTTCACATAAAAATATGTGTTTCTATTTTTTTTAGTTAAAAAACTTTTTTTAATTTTGCCTATGCTTTACTATAGTGACACTCCACAGTTAGGTTAGAGATCTTCCTATGGTAAAGTATACGTCTACACTTTTGAGTAACATTTGAGTAACTTCACTCTCGGATTTTGTGAATAGCCAAAAGTAGTAAAGTTACTCACAAGTGTCCGAGAAAATGGCATATGTAAATTACTCACAAGATACCTTTGTGAATAGCGCTGGTTATGAGTATGTTGTATAATTTACGGGGCTCACGGAGTGCTGAAAACTACACTTTGCGATGTGCAGCAGAGTTTTTTCCCCGCTCGCGATCGTGAACAGTAAGTTCGCGATAGCGCGAGTTGCCGCTCAGGTAAACTTTCTACCCGAGCGGCAGGAATACCAGAACGAACTGCAGTTCGCACTGCACTCCGCCACTCGCGGAAGTTCGCAGAGTTTTTTTTGTAACTTCGCGGAGTTCTGCATAGCAAAACTCTGCGAACTACACCCAGGCCTAATAATCTACACCATGGGTAAGTATAATGTTTCTGTTTGCTCAGAGTCCCAATATATGAACTGAAAAGCTTTTCTGTTTGCTCCTTCTCCTATGTTCTTTCCCTACTACCCTTATCCTTTTTAAGTCTCTCTTAGCAGATAGTGCGAGCTGTCTGTCGACAAGAAGATATGTTGTCAGCTTAGAGTAGGTTTAAGCTCACCAACTGCTTACCATTGGTTGGCTTTACTGTCACTCTAATTTTCTAGCTTTTTATTGGTTACCTTGTGTGAGATATCCTTCTTTTTCCTGTGTTTGTCTCTCCTATGGAGCATGGATGCATTACTGGTTCCCTTCCACGGCTTTCTTTTCAAGCACTACTTTTTTATTTACATGAGAGTGCGTGTTTTCCAGTTGTCGCCCTTGTGTACTTCTCTCACTGAGCCACACTCCATGTTGCTCTCGCTCACCCGTGTGTTTCTTCCCCACACCCTCGATGTTCACCCTGATGTACTTCTCCCCCCCTGCATTGCTTTCTCACCAGTGTGCTTGTCCCTTGCACACTCCATGTTGCTCTCTCCCACTTGTTGCTTCCCACCACCCATGCCATCCTTGTTATTTCCCCCCACACGCTGATTCCCCGGAGGCTCTGCCCAATGTTAAAGTAGGACAAAAAATAATCCTGGGCACCAAAACAAAAGTGGCCGCCATTAGTAAATTAGCTATAAATGTGACCCATGTGTACAAATTGGGGCAGTTTTGAGCTTGTACAGACAAGCTGTGCAAGTGTTTTGCAAGGCATTGAAGGCTGCATGTATTTAAGCTTGCTGTAGGCAATGTTTGTGGTAATATCTGGGAAATTAACGGCTCCCCAGACCATAAAACAGGCCCACAAACAATTTAAAAAATAGCCCACACACATATCTGTGAGACTAGCCCTTCGGGCTCTGCAGTCTGCCTGATTGCTCTACAGGCCAGTCTGACCCAAAATAAGAGCATTCATGCTACTTATTCTTTTTTTTACCTGACACAACTTGGTAAATCATTTTTTTTAAAAGACGTGCTATTTTGTAGACATGCACATTTGTGACATGTGCACTTACAAAATGGTGTAGCTGCCACGTCATAGCGCTTTAATTTTGGTTTATTTTCTTTAGCAATGCTGCACAACATCAGAGACGCTGTACAGCATGGCTAAACACCATTGGCAAAGCCCGTAGGTCCCAAAGCCGAAACCTAGTGGCTTTGCCACTGCTTGTTTATTCTTTTAACTTTATTTTCGGTTCACCATCATTGTTCTCTATTTCTCTTACACATTTCTTGCTTTTCTTCTTCCTTTCGCTCGTCCCCTTGTTCTCATTATTTGTTATCATTTCCTCTTTGCCATTTCCCCAACCTTGCTTTCCCGATTCTTCCTTTGGTGGTGTACTTCCTTTCCCCCCTCTGTCTCTCTCTTTCGTTCTTCTTTTTGTCTTGTTTTCTTCCATTAAGTCTACTTTGTCAATTTTATGTCATTTTTTTCTCCATTGTTTTTCTTGCCTCTTCCCCTTCTTTTCCATTCCTTTGGTATTATTTCCTCTCTTTCTTTCTATCACAGAACTTCGCCAAAGCAATGCACAGACTGGCCGATAGGTGCCGCCCAAGGGGCTCAGCACTGCATCTCACCTGCCTGCGAGGCTGGGGGCACGTGCTGCAGCAGGTGGACAGGCACCCGCCCTCCCCGCCTCGCGCTGCACCGAATCCACCAACAAAGCCGGCTCGTGCCCCTCTCAGTGACTGGAACAGGCCGAGGTATTCGGCGTCGCCGTCCAAGCCTGCGAGTGATGCGCGGTGAATTCCTGGCCAATCAGACGTGTTCCTGGCGCGACGTACCATGTTCTTGTCAATTACCGCGACGGAGTAAACGGGTCTGGATCCTGTTTGCATCCGTCTGCGCGCTGCATAAATATTGGGCACTGTCAGAAAAATCAGCAAATCCTGGCAGGGCCGGCTTGTTGCCTGCCAGTTCCAAAAACATTAAAAAAAACATATTGAAAGAAACTGATAATCTGATTGGCGCTTACTCCGTGGGAAGCGGGACAGAAGTACGTACGGAATTGTGTTGTTGGTGGGGAATATTCCTGGAATGGAGTCCCGAGCATTGATTTTCAGGTTAGGATAAGGACTAGATTGGGGGTAGATTGACGAAACTGTCACGTACTGCAGCGGATTAAGTCACCTTCCTGCGCTGCACTGCATGACAGGCAAAGGGCAGGAACGCGCTGTATTTAAGCCAATGCAGCGCATTCCTGCTTTTTCCCCTGCTCTGCCGCCCTTTTGGTAGCCTAGCGCCAAGGCAAGCCCCCTTCTACCATGGTGCAAGGGTGCCTGCGTTGCATGCAGGATTGATTTGTGCAGAAATCAATCAGTAATTGTTAGGCACAACTATACTCACCCATGAGGGTCTCAAGGCGCGGGGGGAGGGGGTCAGGGGGGGGGGGACTGCAGGTTCGATATGGTGCTAAGGTGCAGTGGAAGAGCCAGGTCTTGAGATCTTTCCTGAATTGGGTCCCCGACGGGGATAGCCTGAGGTAGAGAGGCAGGGTGTTTCAGGTTTTGGCGGCGAGGTAGGAGAAGGATCTTCCTTCGGTCCAGGTCTTGCAGATGCGAGGGACGGTGATAAGGCGCAGCGGAGGTGTCTGGCGGGTACGTGGAATGAGAGGCGGTGGTTTAGGTATGCTGGCCTTGCATTGTGGAGGGCTTTGTAGGTGTGAGGGAGGAGCTTGAAAGTGGTTATTTTGCTGACTGGGAGCCAGTGGAGTTCTCGCAGGTGTTCAGAGATGTGGCTGCGGCGGGGTATATTTAGGACCAGTCTGGCTGCGGCGTTCTGAACCTTCTGAGGAGATTCTGAGTGACGCCTGCGTCGAGTGTATTGCCGTAGTCGAGACTGCTGCTGATGAGTGTGTGGGCCACCGTCTTTCTGGCCTCCGTGGGCAGTCGCGGCTGGCATGGCTCGAGGGTGGCGGGCGGGCACAGGGGGGTAGGGGGTGCGGGTGACTTGAGCAGGGAGGAGGGGAGATCGGAATTAATATAATGAATATTTAAAAAAAATACCTTGAGGCCGGGTGCCGCATCTTTTCTGCTCCTGCTCTCCTGCCTCCGACAGGAACAGGAAGCAGGCAGCCAGGCTCCCTCCCCTAAGCCAATCACAACGTTGCAATTGCAGTGTTGTGATTGGTCTGAGCGCCGTACCACGGCGCTCAGCCAGGGGTTGGAGGGGTGGGCATGTTTTCCAAGCAGGCTGTAATGCAGCCTGCATGGAGAACACGGAAGTGCGCATGACTGGTTTGGGCGGCCCTAGAGGGCCAACCAAACAGTCATTGCGCACTTAGGAGTGGGCAAACCACTCCTCCTGTGGAAAAGTAAATTTTGCCATGTTCTGTGTCCCTACGTGTCCCCCATCTTATGTTATGTGTGCATGATTAATATGCATATGTATCCCCCATGTTTGATTAAAGACGCAATTACAGTTGTGTCCATCCCTAGTATGCCAGTTCCCAGTTCTCGTGAACACTACGAGTATCAGGCCTATGTAAAGTTACGTTGCCACGTTTCTCAGTGTGCACGTTATTTCATTGTAAAGTCCCCGTTTCTAGGCCTCAAAAGGGCCTGGACACCAGATTCAGCTCCTGTCTCCTGAACCCTCGCTGAGGAGCGATACAGCCCCCACCTGTATCCTCGACCCTTCACTTACTTCCTGCCTCGCAGTGCCCGGCTCGGCCTGGCTCTGCCTACGAGTCTGCCAAAAGTATGTTATGATTCTAGTTATCAGTCCAGCCCTCCTTCTCTGCATTCCTAAGCTACTGAATCGCATCAATAGTTTCCGTCATTGTCTAGCCTTTACGTCTCCATGTAGGAGAAATACTGTATTAATGGTCATTTAATATTCCTCAACACGCACTACATGTAAAATAATGCATGCTCCAGTCTTAGAGTCTGTTAGCCTCTCCCCTCCTGACTCTTAGTTTATATCAACATGTTCTCTAAACATTAGATACTAGATAGGGTTTAGGTACATGTTGCCCTGACTCTCCAGACTTCAGTCTCTACTCCTAGCGCAGAGTTCATAGCCCCCAGCTTCTCCTAGTAACACGTCATTGTCAGTTTGCGCGTACCATTAGGTTAGAGGTCCCGGCTCCTTAGGTAGCCCCCTCCATGTTTCCGCCCCATTTATGACATATTCTGTTACGTTTACATCACATGTCTATGTATACGCCTCTTGTTACACCCACTTTCACCCTTATCTTTCGCGACTGTTATTGACCACACCCACTGCTCCGCCTATCATATGTATTGCAATGCAACTGTTTTAGTATATATGCTTGTGTACTGTTATTAAATGTTACGCCAGTCCAATCCTGTCCCAGGCAGCGCTGCCATCCTGTTCCCGTGCAGGTTGTCCTGTTCCTGTCCTTATGCTGTATTAAACCTGCAAACTCCTACTACCTCGAGTCTTGACTCTTATTTATTGAGCTATCTGTTATTGCTATGTCCAGTCAAACCTAGATCCGGTATTATTTATTTATATACCACATAATGGCGCCCGAACAGGGACTTGCCCTTTCCCCACGTGCCGGTGAAGCCACGCCGGCCCCCTGACCCTCTGCAGCCGTGACGGAACCATACCGTGCACGTGCAGATATTTCTGCTTCAAGTATCCCTCAGGCCCACGGAGGAGACGGAGGTGGCGGTCCAGCATCCAGACGAGGAAGTGGAGGAACGCGGCGAGTCCCGACCAGAGCCCAAGCCGAGAGTCCAAGGTCCGAGGTATCCGGAGGCCCACCCGTAACTGAAGTCCGAAGTTCGTCCGTCCGGCGTCGAAGCAGTCCAGTCCAGTCCGAGGCTTTCCGTTCTTGCTGCCCGGTGAGTACCGTTGCTGGGGTAGTATCTAGACAGTGTCAATTTAATTGACTCTGGTCCGTGGGGTTTGGTGGTACACAGACCCAAAACGAAGTGTCCACTTCGGTGGATGCGGGTCCTGACGTGTCTCTTTATGAGACCGGTAAGTTTCGTACTGTTTTAGCAGTGCATCTAGTTTCTGTTCTAGTCAGTTCTGTTCTCGAGAAGATTCATGTATTCTGTTTTCCGTATTCCAGGTAGTATTCTGTTCGAACTGTTATTTCAAATGTCATTCATGTATTTTAATGTTGTGGTATGAAAGTGGGGTAGTTATCGTGTTCATTGTGTATTGTATTGTGTCTAGATTACAGTTCAGTCATGCCGCTATTTTCTAAATTACGTCAGTTAAAAACTAGAAAAGGTCTGTTAGAAGCAGCAGTTCCTGTCCCGCCTAGGGACAGTCCAGGTAATTTTATGTATCAGAAGCATGGCATAAGTGCCATATTATATCTAGATTTATGGGTGGAGTACACCAAAGAGTTAGAAGAAAAGTATAGATGGCCTGTATCAGGCACATGGGATGCCGAGTGCATCATGCGAGTAGAAGAAGCATTATGGAAAAAGAAAGCCAGACAGTCACAGAAAGATGCCATCGAGTTATGGCGCAAAGAATCTCATAAAAGAACCGAAAAAGAAATCAGAAAGTCAGAATTAAGAAGAGAATCCTTAGAACGAGCCCAAGAAAGGGAACTAATCGAGATAGGTGAACGAGTCAAAACCGAACAGTCCGACAGACAGAGGAATGCCCTCATTAAGGGTATGTATCCTCTTCTTGCCGAGGGCTTGCCAAAAGCAACCCCGGAGGCATCCAGTAATTTTCCGCCACCATTAGTTCCGACCAAGCTACGTCACAAACCGACCGCAGCTGATATTTTTATTTCGTCCTATTTGGACGACACAGTCCCAGAATATGCAAATCCTGTTCCGCCAGTTCCTGTAAATAATGTAAATCCTGCTCCTCCAGACACCGGAGTACCTGCCACGGTACCCCCGGTCCAGCCTACATTACAATTTCCCGCCGCGCCAATACGAAGAGTATCAGTCGACGATTCTAGTTTAGGGGCCGCAGGAGGAGGTCCTCCTGGTACCCCGCCGCCACACCAACGAATAACGTTAGTCGAGTTACATGAACGTGCGTTACAGCGTACGCCCAAATATAAGTCCGTTGCAGAAATCCGACAAGCCCTTACTGAATGCCGCTATGATCCAGTTGCAGGTGATGATAGTACAGTTATATATTCCATCCGTGTAAGACGGGTGACCGGGTATTTGGATACCCTACCGAATATGAAAGAAGATCTAGACAGAATATATCGTTTCATCCGTACAGGGGATGATCCAGAAAGTATTGGCGAAGCCATGTCTCAAAGGAAAGCTGAGATCCAGCTCATGTTATTAAAGTTTCTGATTAATTGTTTAATAAGAGAACAAGATTACCCGACCAAAGATCCGGCCGAAATGAGAATCCTGACAAGGTGGAGTGATAATATAGCCGAGGGTAAACACAGAACCATCAGTAGTATAGAGAGTATGTACAAGAAAATCCGTAAGGAAATAATAAAGTTACACGAACAACGCAAAGAAGCACTAGTAAGCGAGAAAGAGAATGACTCTTCTACAGAAGAGGTAGAGGACGAGAATCCCGCCAGAATAGCGTATGTAGGTAGAACTAGACTTTCCGACCGACATTCACGTCTAGACTACAAGAAAACTGTTCCTCATCCAGCACCAGAACAAGGTTCTCTAGAACAAGTATTTCAAGCTACCGATCATATTCTGAAATCACGAATCGGTTATAGTGAATTAAATACTATGCATGAACAAGAACTAGCCCGATCAGCAGTCCGATGGATTACTGATTCTACCACTTTTCCAGATGAAATAGTGGCACAAATGTTTCTGAAACTGCCCCCAGCCGAGCAACGACTGGTGGGTATGTATATGATCCAGCACCTCATTACATTGTATGAGGGTCAACACTCTGATCCAGGTCCGTTACATGATGTCCTGAACGAGTTACTCCAGTATAGATGGAAAGGTCTAGGTACCGATTTAATTAGTGTCATTCTAGAACAGCGCCACAAATATAGAACGTTCCTGAACCCGCATTTTGTTCATGTCTCACCTCCAGAAAGTAAACCCTTTTACATAGACAGACAGAATCCGTTACGAGAAGTACACCCAGTCAGGACAGCGGATGGTGAAATGCAAAGAGTATTTGTTTACACCCCGATTACAAAGATGGAACTCTTAGAAATGAAGAAATTAATTCCCTGCCATGACAAAGATCCAGCAGGGTTCCACCGAGAATTAAAGGACATGCTCCGTATGGGAGAATATACGTATCCAGATATTATTAAAATGTTAAAGGTCCTGTTGCCCGCAGGGGTATATGAAAAACTCAAGGAAAAAGAATGGGAGGTGGGAGAGAAAAAGATCGATTGGGCAGTTCTAGAAGCTGAAGATAAGATACGAGTACCAGGTACCGGTCTTGGAGAGAAATGTAAAGAATTACCAGAACTGTTAATACAAGTTTTGCCAAGATTATTAGCCACTAAAAAGGAAGACTGGGATGCAATCTCAGCCTGTAAACAGAAACAAGACGAAGACACTAGTGATTTTTATTCTAGATTTGAGAAATGCTTTAGTATTAACAGTGGCCTCAAGACAAGTAGCGAGTCATACCCTCATCTCTTTGTTACTAAATTAGTCGAGAATTCAAGTCCCCAAGTTAAGAACCGAGTTTTGAAAGTCGAAAGTACCTGGCAAGCTAATACCCCGTCCCAGATGTTACAGATGCTTCAGTATCACCAGAATAGAATCAGAGAAGAGCAAGATCATGAGAGAAAACGTATGAAAGACACGAAAATGAAAGTACTAGTTGCACAATCTGTTCCACAAGACAGTCAGAAGAGGGGTACGAATCAAGCCAGTCATCCTGCCGTTCCCGTTAAAGGGACCTGCAATTATTGTAAACAGCCAGGTCATTTTATAAACGAGTGTGCAGTTCTGAAACACAACATAGCTACCGGTAAGACTAAAGAAAGACCACGTCCGCCTAGACAAGAACAAGTTTCACAGACTTCTCAGCCACAGAATGCACAACAGACAGTTCCAGCACCGCAGCCTATTGCTGCAACACAGCATGTTACACAGCAGATGTACCAGTATGCGCAGTCCGAGTATCCAGAGTATCAGCCATATTCATGAAACAGCCTAGAGAGGGAGGTAGGCTTGCCTCTCATCGAGATTCCTGTCGATCAAGAAGGTCCCTATGTTCACAGTCAAGTATTAGGGAAAGACAGAAAGTTTCTGATTGATACAGGGGCAAGTAGGACGACCATTAGTCACGCCGAAGTTCCAGGGGCTCCGCTCTCAGACTCTAGAAATGTTTCCCTTGGATTTTCAGGAAAGCCTATTGTAAACGAGATATCTAAGCCAGTTACTCTAGAAGTAGGTCCATTGTCCCGAACTACTGATCTGTTACTTACGAAGTCGTGTCCAGAAAATCTGTTAGGTATTAAAACACTGAAAGAATTAGGTGCAGTTATTTGCTGCTCCCCAGAGGGAATACGACTGTTCCTACGTGACTTCAAGGGTCACTATGTATTACGAGATTTTGATCCGAGATTGTCCAATGTTCCGCAGCATCTATGGGCGCAAGGTCCAACTGATGTAGGTTATATGCAAATCACACCCCATCGTGTGACTCTCAAACCAGGTGTAGTGTTACCACGAATCAGACAGTACAGACTGCCACCTGAGGCTGTAACAGCCTTATCCAAAATTATTGACGAGCTCATGGCTCAAGGAGTAGTTGTAGAAACTGACTCCAATGTATGTAATTCTCCGATCATTCCAGTCATGAAACGTACTGATCCAAATGCACCCCCAGTATATCGATTAGTGATTGACCTTCGAGAACTTAATAAATGTATTATTCCTCAGTACCCAGTTGTCCCAGATATCTCTTCCCTATTGACAGCCATTGATTCCGAAGCCTCATTTTTTACAGTCATAGACCTCAAGAACGCGTTTTTCAGTGTCCCCATTCATCCAGACAGCCAGTTTCTTTTCGGATTTTGTTTAAATGGAAGGAGCTATATGTTCACACGAGCTCCTCAAGGTTTCACGGAAAGTCCTAGTATTTACAGTCAAGCACTTAAGAGACAACTAGACAACATTCACATGCCAACTGACACTGCCCTGCTCCAGTATGTCGATGATCTACTGATCACAGCCCGTTCTGAACGTGCTTGCGAGCGAGCATCACTTACAGTCTTGTATTTCTTAGCAGAGATGGGGCACAAGGTGTCCCCTTCGAAGCTTCAATTCTGTGTCCAGCAAGTGATCTACTTAGGCCACTTACTGTCCAAGAGGGGTAGGCAGTTGACACCAGACCGTATACAGCTAATAGCGAGTCTTCCTCAGCCCAAGACCCAGAAGGAGGTACGTGCTTTTATCGGCCTTACTTCTTATTGCAGACAATGGATTCCTCAGTATGCATTCTTAGCCAAGCCACTGATACAGTTAACGACACAGGAGGCAGCCGTATCGACTGTCCTCCCTTGGACATCTGAACATACACTTAGTTTTAATGAGTTAAAGAAAGCCTTATGCCAAGCTCCAGTTCTAGCTACACCGAACTACAGTAAGCCTTTTACACTTTTCGTCACTGAACGGGAAGGTACAGCATTATCTGTTCTCACACAAGATCAAGCAGGACAATACAAGCCCTGTGCTTATTTTTCGAGCACACTAGATCCTGTAGCCCAGGCTCTGCCTGCGTGCCTCAAGTCAGTTGCAGCCACAGCACTAGCTATCAGACAAAGTGATTCCATAGTATTAGGACATTCCTTGACAGTACAAGTTCCACACTCTGTGGAAGTTCTTTTAAACCGAACACAGACTCAGCACTTGACAATTGCACGTTTAACAGGTTATGAATTGACACTGTTCCAGCCACACATAGAAATCAGACGCTGCAACGTTCTAAATCCTGCTACACTGTTACCGTCAGTTATTTCGAATCCTGCCACACACGACTGTGTGGAAGTAGTTAACACTATGACTAAGCCAAGACAAGATCTGACAGATATTCCATTACCAGATCCCGACCTGACACTTTATGTGGATGGTTCATGTATGAGAACAAGTACAGGAGAACTAGTAGCCGCGTATGCAGTGACTACTGACACTGAAGTTATAGAAACACACCGTATTGACACCCTGTCTGCTCAAGCAGCAGAGCTAGTTGCTCTGACCCAAGCCTGCATTCACGCCAAGAACCTGAAAGTTAATATTTACACAGATTCACGCTACGCATTTGGAGTCGTACACGACTTTGGAGTGCTCTGGCAGGAGAGAGGTTTCATGACTTCTCATGGAACCAAGATTCAGCATGGTCTCCTTATTCAAGCTCTGTTAGATGCCATACATTTACCGACATCTATTGCTATCATGAAATGCAAAGCACATACGAAAGTTACTGACATTATTTCTCAAGGTAATGATCTAGCAGATCGCACAGCCAAGCTTACAGCACAGACTCCAGACGTTTCAGTTAATCCGATACAGACACATACTCCAGATCTGACTACCTGTATGACAGTTAAGGACCCCACTCAAGATGTCATAGATATCCAGTTACATGCTACTCCCGATGAAATCAAGAAATGGTCCGAACAAGGAGGGGTCCAGACAGATCAGGGATGGGTAACGAAGGGAAAAGCCACATGGTTTCTCCCCGACTCAATGGTTCAAGTCATTATCAATACCGCACATAGTCCAGCACATTTAGGAGAAAAAGCTATGTTAGACAGTATCCAGAACATTTGGTTCAACAAGCATTTACGAGCTGCAGCCAAGCAGAAGGTCCGTACCTGTATGATATGTTGCCAGTTTAATCCAGGTAAAAGTGTCCCGGTGGAACAAGGTGGATTCCAGCCCCCTGACCACCCTTTTGAAGTCCTCCAGATGGATTATATTCAGATGGAGCGATGTCGAGGTTTCAAGTATGTCCTTGTAGTTGTATGCGCTTTGTCCAGGTGGACAGAAGCATACCCAGTTCCAGATTACACAGCCGC
Organism: Lissotriton helveticus; assembly: GCF_964261635.1. Taxonomy (NCBI): domain Eukaryota; kingdom Metazoa; phylum Chordata; class Amphibia; order Caudata; family Salamandridae; genus Lissotriton; species Lissotriton helveticus. The sequence goes on from NC_136064.1 coordinate 78,898,958, forward strand.
GACCACTGCCAAGCAGTTGGTTCGTGAGTTCTTCCCCCGTTACGGACTCCCTAGGGTCGTGTATTCTGATAACGGCCAGCCATTCTCATCTGAGCTTATGAAACACATCTCCCTTTTGTTAGGGTACCAGTGGAAGTTCCATTGTGTACGCCATCCTGAAGCAGCCGGTCTCGTAGAGAGACATAATCAGACCCTGAAAATTCGAATTGCCAAAATATGTAAAGAGAAAGGTGTGGACTGGTTAGTAGCTCTGCCAGTCGCTTTGTTTTATATGCGCATGGTCGCACATTCCAGATCAGGTCTGTCCCCGTACGAGGTCGTATTCGGCCGCCCCCCTAATATGTGGGGTACACCTAGACCTCGAAGTATTACCGATGTTTCAAGTAATATGCTGACAGATTACCTAGCTTCCTTGATGTCTGCCCTACACTCTTGTCGTTCACAGGTTGCCGCCGCATTTCCAGACAATACCGAGGTGGCACCGCATGAAATCGTTCCCGGATGCATGGTTCTTGTCCGGAATTTTGATCGTTCAAGTCCGCTGGAGCCCCGCTGGAAGGAGCCCAAGCAAGTCCTCCTGGCCACCCGTACTGCCGTCAAGCTGGAAGGCAGGAAGGGCTGGGTCCATTTGTCTCATGTGAAAAAATTTTACGGACTAAAGACTGTTTCAAAGAACATTTCCGAGGATTTTAAAAACTGCCAAAGTACTATTCTCAAGGACTGTCCCGCAAAAGACAATGATACAGATTCCTCCCTGTTAGAGAAAACTCCACAACAGGAGTATAAGAAAAAATTAAGGTCTAGTAAAATAAGTCAGCCAGTTTGATTGTCTAAGTCCTCCCCTAGGTGAAACGGTTAGACCGGTTTCTGACATGTATATAATAGACCCCCACAGAGAGAGAGTTAGTGAGAACTCTAAAAGTTGCACTATTATTTTATGTTTTCTGCTATATCTCAGCCTTATGATTACCTGCACAAGTTATGCATTTTATTTGTATTTTCCAGTTTCTCATGTAAATAAGTCTGCTAATGCTACAGTAGAGCATACGTTTAGTGATCTACCTCCTCATGAACTCTCATATCGTCTTGCTATGCGTAATAATTCCTTTATCCGCATGTTACATTATTCACACCAGACCAGCAATGCCACAAATTGTTGGGTGTGTGGTCGACTCCCCCCTTTCCAGACACCGAAGGGAGTTCTGCCACTCTTTCCTTATCCATTTTCACATAATGGTTCGTGTGGAGCATGGTCCACGTTAACGTCATCCTTAACAGATATGTCTTTTCTTAACAGTACATGTTTCCCAGACAAGCAAGGTCTTCCCCACAGAACAGGGTTAGATCTAGAAAATGAAGTTTATAATTTAGGTAATTATTCTTCGAATTTCATGGTCCTGAATGTTCAGTCTGATACTACTCCAGACCTACCTGCTATGTCAGTATTACCAGTCAAAGGTGAATTATGTGTCCGAAAGAATGGTTCCGTACATGTAGGCCATAGTGATTGTACTACTATTGTCAAGTATAGTGACAGTAGGAAATCTATTTTCAAAGCTTCACGTCATTCTTATTTTGTTTGTGGTCAGACCGCATATGTTCGTCTGCCCCTCGATTGGGAGGGAACCTGTTACATTGCCTTCCTACTGCCACCAGTTTTTCTAGCCCCACCTGACTATCATAGGAATTCCCACCTAGTACATACTAGACACAAAAGAGACCTCCCGATTGTCGATTATACTGAAACTGCTCTAGAACAATACATAGATATCAATAAAGGTGTCTTCCCCTACTTAGGTACTGTCGTGAATAGTAAACTGATACGTAGATTAACGAGAACCCTCGAAGCAGTAGTGATTGAGACTACTTCTGCTCTAAGTAACTTAACCGAAGAGCAATCCTTTATGAGAATTGTCGTGCTCCAGAATCGTCTCGTCCTTGACGTCATACTGGCCGATAGGGGCGGGGCATGTAGAGTCATCGGATCTAGTTGCTGCATTTTCATTCCTAATAACGCACCGTCTGTTTATTCAGCTATTACCAGACTCCATAATATTGCCCATATGTTACACCAAGATCCAGGCACCTGGACATGGTCCGGTTGGTTCTGGAATATAATTTCCGCCTGGGGATGGAAAGTATTGTCATTTCTAGGTATTGCAGTAGCGATCATATTCAGTTGCTGCCTCTGTATACAATGTGGCCCTGCGATTTGTGGCATTTGTGCTACCTCTTGTATTCCTAGTCCTAAGTCCCGTCCTAAATCCCGTTCCAAGAAAATTCGAGACGAGCAAATGATATTGTATGAAATGATAGATGGTATCATGAATATTGATGTTTCCTGATGGAAACGTAGTGACAAGGAGGGAATGTGGAAAAGTAAATTTTGCCATGTTCTGTGTCCCTACGTGTCCCCCATCTTATGTTATGTGTGCATGATTAATATGCATATGTATCCCCCATGTTTGATTAAAGACGCAATTACAGTTGTGTCCATCCCTAGTATGCCAGTTCCCAGTTCTCGTGAACACTACGAGTATCAGGCATATGTAAAGTTACGTTGCCACGTTTCTCAGTGTGCACGTTATTTCATTGTAAAGTCCCCGTTTCTAGGCCTCAAAAGGGCCTGGACACCAGATTCAGCTCCTGTCTCCTGAACCCTCGCTGAGGAGCGATACAGCCCCCACCTGTATCCTCGACCCTTCACTTACTTCCTGCCTCGCAGTGCCCGGCTCGGCCTGGCTCTGCCTACGAGTCTGCCAAAAGTATGTTATGATTCTAGTTATCAGTCCAGCCCTCCTTCTCTGCATTCCTAAGCTACTGAATCGCATCAATAGTTTCCGTCATTGTCTAGCCTTTACGTCTCCATGTAGGAGAAATACTGTATTAATGGTCATTTAATATTCCTCAACACGCACTACATGTAAAATAATGCATGCTCCAGTCTTAGAGTCTGTTAGCCTCTCCCCTCCTGACTCTTAGTTTATATCAACATGTTCTCTAAACATTAGATACTAGATAGGGTTTAGGTACATGTTGCCCTGACTCTCCAGACTTCAGTCTCTACTCCTAGCGCAGAGTTCATAGCCCCCAGCTTCTCCTAGTAACACGTCATTGTCAGTTTGCGCGTACCATTAGGTTAGAGGTCCCGGCTCCTTAGGTAGCCCCCTCCATGTTTCCGCCCCATTTATGACATATTCTGTTACGTTTACATCACATGTCTATGTATACGCCTCTTGTTACACCCACTTTCACCCTTATCTTTCGCGACTGTTATTGACCACACCCACTGCTCCGCCTATCATATGTATTGCAATGCAACTGTTTTAGTATATATGCTTGTGTACTGTTATTAAATGTTACGCCAGTCCAATCCTGTCCCAGGCAGCGCTGCCATCCTGTTCCCGTGCAGGTTGTCCTGTTCCTGTCCTTATGCTGTATTAAACCTGCAAACTCCTACTACCTCGAATCTTGACTCTTATTTATTGAGCTATCTGTTATTGCTATGTCCAGTCAAACCTAGATCCGGTATTATTTATTTATATACCACACTCCCCTGCCCAGAGCAGCCCTGCCCACCCGCCTGCCTGCCGCAAAGCAGCAGGACAGGAAACATAAAATGACAATAACTCTAAGTTATTGTCATTTTATGTTTCTCACTGCTTAAAAGCAGTGGGGCGAAGCTCATCCGCCATAGCGGACGGGCTGTCTCTGTTAGTAGGGATCCATCTGAAGGTCTTTCGAAGCAGGCAGAGTGTGAAAGCATGATGAGGAGACGGCTTTATCTGGTAATTCATAGTGAGTGTGGATTCCAGTATGATGCTGAGGTTTTGTGCGTGGTCCGTGGGTGTGGTGGGGGGTTCCTAACGCGGGTCTTCCCAAGCAGAGGTGTTGGGCACCAGGATGAGGACTTTGGTCTTGTCCGAATTGAGCCTGAGGCGGCAACGGCCTTCATCCTGTAGTGAAAGTTGTTTCTGGCGATTGTGGGTTCGTTGGTGAGGGAGAGGATCAGCTGGGTGTCATCGCGTGGGAGACGATGTTGAGCCTGTGGTTCCTGACCATGGCTGCAAGCAGGGCCATGTAGACATTGAAGAGGGTGGGGATAAGGGAAGAGCCCTGGGGGAATTCGCAGCCGATCATTGTGATAGGACTGACTTGCTGTGTTCCACCAGTGAGGAAAGAACAGATCCAGTCCAGGGCTTTGTTGCGGATGCCGGCGTCATGGAGTCTCGTGCTTACGATGTGTGGGAGATGGTGTAGAAGGCAGCCGAGAGGTCCAGGAGGATGAAGGCTGCTGTTTCTCCCTGGTTGTAGTGGGAGTGGATGTCATTGGTGGTGGCTAGCAGGGTGGTCTTGGTGCTGAGATTGCTTTGTAAGCTGGATTAAGAGGAGTACAGGACATGGTTGGCTTCAATAAACTCGGAGAGTTGGGAGTCAATGGCCTTCTCGATGACCTTGTGGTGGAAGTAGGTGCCAAGTTTGTTACAGAGGTCTTGGGAGGGTGGGACTTCTGTGGTCTCGCTGTTGGGTTTTTAACGAACTCCTTGACGATGGCGAAGAGTTCCATGCTGTTGTGTGTGATGGGGTTGATTCTGTCTTAAAGGGCTAATTTCATTGAATTTTTGAGGAGGAGGTGGTATGACAGGGGCTTTGAAGGCTGCGTGGGCGCCTGGGGTTTTGTTGTTCCTCCATCTCTTCTCAAGCCATATACAGGTGTGGCTGGAGTTGTGGAGGGCGGCAGTGCAACAAGGGTCACCTTCCTGCACAGAAACAATCCCGGTAGGCATGTTCTATGTGTGATGTAGAATGCAGCACATCTAGAAAGAGGAAAACATTTGGAGAAATAAGGATATTTCTCCTTGTTACTCCTCACCTGGAAAATGGTATCTTTTTGGCGCATTCCCAGGTTTACCAATTCTGGTAAATCTGGGAATGCATCAAAATCTACAAAACACCCATGGAATTGGAATGCCTTCCCCGGGCAGAGTAAAGCAATGTAGCAATTTGTGCTACTTTGCTTTACTCCAAGTTTATTGAGCCACTCAGCGCCACGCAAAGTGGTCTTGTGTGCAGAGATTTTTTTGAAAATCTCAGTGAGCAGTGATGGGGCTTGTGTGAGGAGGAGGTGTGATCCAGCCACCGTGCCACTGCTGCAAGCTGGGAAATTCTCGATGCTCCACGATCCTCGCACAGACAGTCTGACAGCGGGAGAGACGGCCGCGGATGCACGAGCTGGTGCTGGAGCAGCGAGTTACGACCGTGACTTTGACCGTGGGGACAAGAGCGGAGGCTAGAGGAGCCAACCTGCCCAAGTTTATGCTCAAGAAAACGCCACAGAGACGATCCGAGTTCTGGGCAGAGCTCCGCTTTGTTACTCACTCGGTGCTTCTCGAGCGAGTGCTGCGGACTGCCGCGGTGTCAATTACCTTTGACACACATCCAGGAAACAAAAAGCGTCAAGCAGTACAGGCTTCTAGGAGTCAGCAACATACCGGGAAAATGACGACGAGGGGTCAGAAGACCAAGACAAAACAGCCCCCAGCACAGACAGATGGCGAGAAAGAATGAGAGAAGCCTGATCTGCCCGCAAAAGGTAAAAGGGATTGGGGGCTTTAAAAAAGAACACTGTTAAACCAAACCTTACCCGGGAGGCAGCTTCAACTAACTCTGGTTGCTCCCCCTCTATTAGTAGGCACTTCCCGGTGCTAAAGACGGGCCTAACAACAGCTAATGGGAGTAGTGGGGGTTCTAAAACCCAACCCAATTCTAGCCCCCAAGTGACCCCGGCAGACATAGTGGCAGAGACGGCAGAAACGGGGGATCAGCGCCAAGAAACCGTACGGTGCACGCTGCGCTTTATAAATGTTTTAAATTAGAAATTAGAAATTAGACCCCGCGAGAGGCAAGCCTAGAGAGTGGACAGAGTCGACAAAGCGCAATTGAAGGAGATAAGGGGCCTCAGCCTCAGCCTCAGATAACCCCTTCAACCGCGACTGTGGTGGGAACGGAGGAGCAGGGAGTAACTTTTAATGAGAATAACAACTCCAGGGCCCCACAACCTCAGACCCCTGACCCTAATGCTGAAAACTTCTACTCAGTTTCGGACGGCTCTTTAACAGACACGGGTAAAGAAGACACCTCCTCATCTGATGGCTCATTTTCAGATGAGAATTACAGTGAAGATGAGCTAACACAAAAAAAGGCTGCCGATACAGTTATGAGAAAGAGACAGTCCAGGCGGAAGAGGGACCAACTGAAATGGGATTATTCCGACTCTCCTGGTTTACTCTCACTTGGAAATACACCCAGTGCATCCCAGCCTGAAGTAGCCTCTCTAGCCACGGAAAGGAGCAGGGGTGAACCAGAAATACCCTTTCTAGCCTCAATTCTAAACTCCATTAAGCAATTTCAGGAGGAGGTATGCTAAGATAGTTTCTCTGCAAAAAACGCTGCCAAAAAGCTGCAAAATGTTATGAGGAAGCTCAATAGTGTGTACAGATATTGGGGACCGGGTGGCCATTGTGGAAGCCAGGACTGAAATACTACAGGTAGAAGCGGCAAAGGCTAAAGAACAAGGTAGCTCGCATGAGGCTTGCCTAGTGGATCTAATGACCAAACTGGAGGATCAGGAGAACAGGCAACGCCGTAACAACCTCCGATTATTGGGTATTCCTGAGGGGGTTGAAGGAGAGGATCCCAGAGGGTATATAGTCAAACTTCTGCGAGCGGCTTTCTCCACTGAAACAAACTGGAATTGGGATTTCGAAGTTCAAAGGGGCCATAGATTTCCTTTTGACATCAAGGCTAGACAGGGCGAAAACCACACTAATGATAAACCTAGGGTCTTTCTAGTATTCTTTGGAAATTTCCTACTGAGGCAGTTGATTTATGACAAAGCAAGGCCAAATGCACAGAGAGAGGCGAACGGAGTCAAGTTCTTCGCAAAACCGGACTTCTGCCATGCAACGGTGGAGCGTAGGTGGCGGCTGCACCATATAATCTCACCATTCCAGCAGAAAGGGGCGCAGGTCTATCTGATGAACCCGGCCAGACTAAAGGTGCTGCATGAGGGGAAAACGCGAGTCTTCTTATCGGAAGTTAAAGCTGGAGAGTATCTAAAGGAGATAACGGAACAAAGGCGATGATTCTGACTAACTCTTTGTGCTAAAACTTTAAGCATAAAGATACCCAGGACTCTTGTGTTCCTTTGTTTTTGTAAGGGTGGCTCAGTGGCTGGAACTCACACTTGACAGCCATCATGCAAGGTCATCTTGACTGCTCAATAAGGGTGGTGGGAGGGAAGTGGGGGGCACCAAAAGGATGTAGAGGAATGGGCACAAAGGGGCAGTTTGAAAATAGGCACAGGTCACAAATATCTTTTTGTCAAAGAAGCACAAGAAAGGGGGGGAAAGAAAAAGAGAAAAAGGTGGAAAAAGAGGGGAAATGGGGGAGAAGCTGACAGGTTGTTGGAGAATATAATTATTTCAGGATGACTGATACAGCTAAAATCAAAATAGTATCTGTTAATATCTGTGGGCTTAACGATGTGTGCAGAAAGTAGCACAAGGGCTGCGGACACTGGGCCCGGATTTAATCTGTCTGCAAGGGTAAACAACCTTTACAACGAAACTTTTACAACGCACTACCATTACAACGCGGTCATTACAACGCAAACCATTACAACGCATTGCGCTGGGGGGCGCTCTAGGATAGGGAATAGGTTAATTTACTATCCAATAACCTCCCCTAGTGTCCACGGGGACTGGAGTTGGAATAGTAAATTAAACTATTCACTATCCAACACCCAAAAGCACTATGCGTTGTAATGGATTGCGATGTAAAAACCGCGTTGTAAAGGCAGGCGTTGTAATAGCCTGCGTTGTAACGTCATACATCCGTCTGCAAGAGACACATGTCGAAGGGTCCCAGAAACAAATATTGAACTCACTAGGGTACAAGGTAATAGGAGCTACAACACAGGGTGCGAGAGTGAAACGGGTAGGGGTGTTAGCTAATCACAGGCTGGCCTTACAAATAGACATGGTTAAATCTGACAACCTCGGGAGATGGGTAATTGTGGGATGTTCAGTGACAGCAAACAGTTCTTTTACATTATGCTCTATATATGGGAGCAATCAAGACGACCCAGGAGTAATAAATTGGGTCACTGCGGAGCTAGCGCATTGTCAAACTCCCATCATACTATGTGGAGATCTGAACTTGAACCTACCTAGTGGCTGGCAAGCAGACAGGAATTGGAGATACACTGGGAGAAAACCAAAGGTGTTTCAAGCCATGCTAAACCTGATTGAGACTCATGGGTTGGTCGACGTCTGGGCAGACCTGAGGCCTAAGCAAGAGGGTTTTACGTTCTTCTCAGCACCTCATGCATCACTTACAAGAATAGCTTATTTTTTTATCTCCTCTTCACTGATCAGTGTCTCTCATATTGAGATATTACCCCGGTTTATGTCAGATCACAACCCATTGTTGGTAACCATCCAAGGTTTAAAAAACAAAAGCACAAATACAACTTGGACATTTGAAAAAGCGCTGCTATACGATGTTAAATATATAAAGTATATGCAGAAGTGGATTGAGGAGTTCTTTAAAGTAAACCTAGACTCTGCCCCTCTTATGATAGTGTGGGACACGTTCAAGGCTGGGGTCAGGGGCGAGACGCTCAGCTTTTCTATCAGCAGAAGTAAAAGGGAAAAAGACCAGGTGCAGAAATTACAAGACAAACTGACAGTAGAGGAAACAAGACTAGCTGAGGCAATTAAAATAGGGGGAGAAATAGAAGCAATCCAACATACGGTAGCGGCAGTTAAGGCAGAAATAGGTTCAATTTTCTCAGAGAGGATAGCCTCTAAATGGGCCGCAACCCGAGAAAGAATTTATGAATGTGGGGAACAGATAGGGCATCAGCTAGCGTTAGTAATCAGGCAACAGTCAACAATGAACACAATAACTACAATTAATACCAATCTGAAAGGGCCTACAAAGGACCCGGGGAAAATACATAAAGCTTTTGAAGGATTTTATAGAGATCTATACACTGAGGAGGATGTTAGACCTGCAGAAGATAAGAAGGTAGACATTGCGGAATGTTTAGATCCTATACCCATGGCCAAACTTTCTCCACAAGAACAAGAACAGATGGAACACCCTCCTAGGTGGGAAGAAATATTGAGCGCAATTAAGACCCTGCCGGATGGCAAGGCAACAGGCTTAGATGGCATCCCGGCAGAATTTTATAAGGTTTTTGAATCACAGATTAAAGAAGTTTTTACATTAGTGATTGTCTCAATTTTTGGTGGCGCCTCCCCTACTCTGTCATGGTCCTTGGCAAAGATTGTAATTTTTGCAAAAAAAGATAAATCCCCACTTGAAATGTCCTCCTACAGGCCAATTACTCTAATAAATACGGACTCTAAGATATTTTCAAAAATATTGGCCAGCAGAATCTCCCGAAATATACAGAGCTTAGTCTCTGAGTGGCAACATGGGTTTATCCCAAAAAAAGGAACAACTGAGCATGTACGAAGAACTATTATGCTGCTTGATGCAGCAAAAGTAGCAGGAGATCCGATCCCCTTAACATTGTTGGATGCCGAAAAGGCTTTTGATCGGGTCTCCTGGTTCTTTTTATGGGAGGTTTTAAATCGGGCAGGTTTTGGTCCCATTATGTTGCAGGTGATCCAGGCTTTATATAAAACACCTCGGGCCAGAATAATGGTTAATGGGAATCTAACTGAACCAATAGAAATTTCACACGGGACGAGACAGGGCTGCCCCTGCTCCCCACTGTTGTTTGCCCTATTTATAAACCCACTCATTAATAAAATAGAAACAAATCCTGAAATACCAGCAGATGTCAGGCATGGCATGAGTACAAAAATCATGGCATACGCTCATGATTTGGCAATCATTACTCCTGATCCTAAAAATGCCATTAAAGCTCTGGAGTGGGAAGCTCAGGAATTTGGGAAACTTTCAGGGTATGCTCTAAATAAAACAAAGACACAGATAATACTGAATGATAAGATAGTCTGGGTCGATAGACGAGTTGTCCCTAAAGCAAAATACTTGGGTGTGACCGTTATGGCCAACACAGACTCAATAGTGGAAGAAAATCTGATCCCACTATCATTAGATATGAAGAAAGCACTTAAGAAAATTGATAATCTGCATTTAACCATTATTGGGCAGTGCAACGTAGTAAAGATGACCTATTTCCCGAAGCTTCTATATTTCGTCAGAACAATCCCCCTGGAATTCAATAATAAAATCCTCCATTCATTTGAACAAATATTTTGCCAATTTATATGGGCCTATTCAAACACGAGAAGATCATACAAATTGCTCTCACTACCTAAGGAGAGAGGAGGATGGGCGCTGCCAAATCGTAAGCTGTATTGCTCGGCTACTGTGTTACAGTATAGCTTGTTTTTACTTCATGATGACACAGACCGGGAGCATGCAGGCTTACCGTCCCCCTACACAGTTTTACTTGGGGAAGACAGCAAGGGAAGCCTCTGGAGACAACTTGAATTTGGCTATTAAAAACGCGTTTGGTTTAAGTCCCTAAAGAACCCATACCGGGTATTCTCGAACTTTCGGAAACTTTTTGGCCTCGGTAAATTGAACTACTACACCCCTACTAAGAATAACCCAAAGCTACCTTCATTATTTGACAACTCACACTTTCAGAAATGGTATAATGCAGGCGTGACTAAACTGGGGGACCTGGTCACTCTGAACGGGATCCGGTCCTTTTCAGATCTCAGAACTGAATTCTTGTTTGAGGAAAAGCAGGTCTTTCATTACCTGGCAGTCAAAATACTGGTGGCTTGGCGGATTTTGATAAAATAGAAGTGATTGATAGAATTCAGGGGAATAAACCGCTACGGATTGGAGCGATTTATACCATCCTGAATGATAAGATGCCTGATGACCTGGGGAAAATATATACAAAATGGCAAACAAAGTTAAATATCAGCCAGAATCTCTTTAGTAGTGCTCCGAAACTAGCCTATAAATACTTATTATCCACTAAGCTGCAGGCCCAATTCTACAAAACAGGGTTTTTTCTTTATATCACTCCGGACAAAATAGTGAAGTGGGGAACCGGAAATGGAACCCTTTGCCCCAGATGCCTTCAATTTTCAGCAGACCAGGCTCATATGTTCGCCACATGCCCAAACCTAGCACCTCTGATACAACAAATACAGCTTGTTATGGGAGTGGAGCTGGGACAAAATATACAACTAACTTCGTCATTAATTCTATTGGGTCTGGATGACAATACCCGAATCGGGGGGCCTCTGATTTTTGTCGCCATGACCATCTATAGGATATATATTGCGGCCCATTGGAAAGATCCGAACCCTTCGTCATTCTCACAGTGGCAGGCAAGACTATTGGCAACATCTAAATTAGAGATGGCGATTTATTCAAAAAAGGGCAAACGAGGCAAAAAAATTGAGTTGGCGGTATGGGAGCACTTGGGCAAATGGATAAATGGAGCCCAAGACTAAAACTCCATCTTACGCTGCTCCAGGCCAAAACTAGTGGATATATATAGGGGAAGGCGGTAGCATTCCGGCTTTGTCTAGGCTCCTTGCTATTAATGTAATTATTATCTTGTCTTACTTAATCAACCTTTCTTTGTTTCTGCCTTTCTCGTTTTCCTTATCCCTTTTTTCTCTCTCTTTCCTTTTCTTTTCTTCTCTCCTCTTTTTCTTGCTTCTTTTGTCTTTCCCTTTTCTCTTTTAGGACTACCTGCTACACATTGTGTAGCTGCTTTGGCTTGTTATTCTTCTATTGTTATGTGTCCAGATGGGGAAAAAAGGGAAAAAAAAATGGAAGGTTTTTTTTTTTGGTGCCCGGGGGAGAGGGGGGGGGGGCCTCTGGTCAAAAGTGATGTTAACTATGTACTTTAGTTTTTCTGTGGAAAAAAAAAGTGGTCTTATGTGCATGACAGGCTTTAGCGCTGGTGGTGCCTAGTGAAATAAGTTTTGGCTCCTCGGATTCCCTTACTATCACCTGGTAAAAGTGCCCCTCCTTTCTTCCTAGCCCCTCTCTCACACACATTTCATTAGTTTGAAAGTGGTGGTAAATGCTGGCTTTATTTATCCACTCAGCTACCCACATACAATACAGATCTGTTCTTTGCAGCAGGCACAGTCACCCTCTGTGCTATTTTATGGGAAGTCAAAACTGCCACTAGAAAAAACTCTGACCTCTCTCTAGCAGGGACATTAATCACAAGATTTATCTTGAGAATTGTATCACCACCTGAAAGTTGGACGGACAAGGAACTATGCAGCAGGTGCTTTTATATAGTAAGTTATTGCTAAACACATCACCCTCTGGATACCATAGGACTGAGGTTGAAGTAGGATGCACATTGACTGTAAGTCACATAAAGCCTCATTTACACTGAACTGGCGTAGGGCAGTGCCGCAACTCTTTTTGCTGTGCTGCCCTACACCAATTAGAAAGAGCAGGAATGCACCGTATTTACAAGATTAGGTGCACTCCTGTCCTTTCAGTCAGTGCCGGCGCACAATTTGCAGCCTAGTGCACCATGTCTGCATTGTTGGCAGGATTGTTTTTGCACAGGAAGGGACACAGGGGAATGGAGGCTTTTTCGTCATTCAATCTGTGTCATGGAATGCAGCACATGTGGAAAGAGGAAAAAACATGGAGAAAAAACATATTTCTCCTCGTTATGCCTCACCTTGGGAGGTGTACAGATTTGATGCCTCTCCAGGTTTACATCACTTTGAAAATCTGGTGCAGCGGCAAATTTCCATGGGTATTACGTGGTAAAACCCTTCGCAGTGCCCGTTGAACACCTCCTGGGTGCAGATTAAGGCGACGCAGTGATTTGCGCTGCATCGCCTTTCTCATGATTATGAGGCCACTTAAAGCAGCGCAAGGTGGCTTTACGTGGCTTCATAAATCTTAACCCCTCCCATGTTCGTGACGGAACCGCTCCGTCACGAGCCTCGGGTGGGCTGTGCTGGTGACGGAGCGGTTCCGGCACGGCCCGCACGGCGCGCCTGTGCGGCGCTGATTACACACATGCGCGGTGCGTTCTATTGAGCGGGCGGGGCCATGACGGAACCGCTCCGTCACAAGCACACCCCACCCGAGGCTCGTGACGGAGCGGTTCCGTCACGAGCATGGGAGTGCCGCACGGCCCCCCTCCCCCCTAGCACTGCGGCAGAATTGCCGCCGCAGCGAAGGGGTTAATGAGAGACCTGCGTCACGCATGTACCACTTTACATGGCACAGGGCTCCTATAAATTAACCTCTGGGTGCCATAGCTGATGTAGGCACTGTATTTATTTAGAAAAATTAGTTTCTATTAGTGAGATGTTGTTGCACTTCATAGTATATGATGAGTCCTCTTTATCTAGCTTCCAGCACATCTCGGCACCCACTGTCACTAGGGAGTTACAGGTGACACCTCGCTCCGTGGTGGGAGTCTGGGCACTATGGACTAGATGTACTGAAGCTGTGTCAGTACTTGAGCAGTACAATGTGGTGTAAAATTGGGGACTTATTTATGAGAGTCCAGCGTCACTTTTGCACCACATAAAATGGTACATGGGTGATGCAGGGCTCTCATACAGATTTATGAAGCCACCCTGTGTGGCTTTGAGTGGCTTCAAAAATCATGAGTAAGGCGACGCAGCGCAAATCTCTGCATCGCCTGACTCTGCACCCAGGAGGCATTCCGTGGGTTTTCTCACACAATACCCATGGAATTTGACACTGCCCCAGATTTACAAAAATATGTAAACCTAGGGAAGCACCAAACCTGTACGCCTCCCGAGGTGCGGAGCTGCATTCTGCGGCATACAAAGAAAGAGGATTGCTTGTGTGCAGGAAGGTGGCCCTTCCTTTATAAAAAACAATCTTACTTGTAATGGAGGCACCCTTGCACAATGGTGCAAAGGTGCCTACTTTGGCTCTAGGGTGCCAAAACTGCGCAAGCAAAGTGAGCAAAACAGGAATGCACAATTTTGCCTAAATGCAGTTCATTCCTGCCCTTTCACTTTGGCGTAGGGCAGTGCTGCAAGGTGGCAAAATCCAATAAATAAGCCCCTATTTATTCTACATTACACAGGACTCCGAGCGCACTGAAAAACTGCATAGTGCTGCACCAGCGCCTGCATAAACCATTGTAAATCTACGCCTAGCTTCCCATTCCAGGATTAGTTAGGTCAATTGGTGTGATGGAGGACAATCAAGACTACAACTCCCTGAGTGCATTAGGTGACGAAATGAAAGCCCAACACTGAAAACACATTGCATTTAAGACAAGGAGTGAGGTGGTAACTCGAGGGTGCATGGGCACCAGGACTGGAGCTAGCTCAGTTACTCTCTTTCATACCTGATCATGGAGGGCCCGATTCACAGAATGAACTTAAGACTCAATCCTAAACTTACTACTTTTGGTATTCACAGAATGCACTTACTACTTTTGGCATTCACAGAAGTTAGGATTTTGTCTTAAGTTTGTCTTAAGACAAACTTAATACAGACTTAAGACAGACTTACGTTAGGATTTTGTCTTAAGTCTATCTTAAGTCTGTCTTAAGTCTGACTTAAGTCTGTCTTAAGTTTGTCTTAAGTATGTCTTAAGTTCATTCTGTGAATCGGGCCCGGTGTGATTACTACGCTACCCTACTCTTTCCTGGAGGTCTTGGCATGCAGAAATTGATCACTGTAGTCCTAATCCCAAGAGATAGGTTCTAAAGCGCCTGGGTACTCCTGGATGGAGGTCATCGATGAATGATGGATGTGGTCACAGGAACGCAGAGGATGTGGACGCTGCTTGGATAGTCAAGAAGGGTTATAGTTGTAGCATTAAGACTAGTGGAAGTAGTCAGCGGTAGTAGTAGGAGTAGTAACAGCAGCAGCCATAGTATTTTTAATAGTGGTAGTAGTAATCAGTAGCAGTAGTAATAGTCAATAGCAGGATTACTAGTGAACCAGTAATGAGGAATAGTAATAGTAGGTGTAGTAGTTATGCTACTAGTAGTAAGGAGTTATTGTTGTCAATCATGGTAACTAGTAGCAGAAGTGTAAGTAAAGGTAGTCAGTCAGTAGTAGTAGTTTCAGTAGTAGTTATAATAACCTGCCACATTTCACAACCCTATCTGCTCTGCTTCACTTTCGGGGGACTTTGAACAATCCAGGAAACAAAAACGTTGATAAAACTCGTCCCCGAAATCATCAAAGATGGTGCGATGGCTCTCAGGATGTGGCCTTCCTGAACCCGCTAATGTGTGTCACCCGATGTCAAGCTTGATGTGGCCTTAGTGTACAGAGACATATGATGTTATGATGTCATGATGTGTGTGTCATCCCCATGACTCACCTACTGTGGTCTTAGTATGCCGAAGTCATATCATGTTGTGATGTGTGTGCCGTTCCCATGGCTCGCCTACTGCGGCTGTTGTGTGCCAAACTCCCATCCTACTATGGCGTATGCCATCATAGATGTTTTCTTTACCATAGCCATAGTGTGAAGAAGACATATCATGTTATGAGGCAAGTGTGGTCTCCTTGGCTTGTTTGATGTAATCTTAGTAGTACGAAAACATATCATGTTGTGATGTGTGTGACATCCCCATGGCTCGCTTACTGTGGCCTTAGTATGCCAAAGACATGTTGTGATGTGTGTGCCGTCTCCATGGCTCACATACTATGGCCTTAGCATGCTGTAGACATATGTTGTAATGTGTGTACCGTCCCCATGGCTTACATACTACGGCCTTAGCATGCTGTAGACATATGGTGTGATGTGTGTGCCATCCCCATTGCTCACATACTATGGCCTTAGTATGCCGAAGACATAGGCCATAATGTGTGCGTCGTCCCCTTGGTTCACCTACTATGTCTTTCATGTGCCGAACTCACATCCTAGTGTGGCATATGTCATCATAGATGTTTTACTTAGCATAGCCATAGTGTGAAGAAGACATATTGTGTTGTGATGTGACTGACATTCCCATGACTTGCCTACTGTGGCCTTAGTATACCAAAGACATATCATGTCTTGACACGTGTGTCATGCCCATGGGTTGCTTATTGTGGCCTTAGTGCGTCGAAGACGTGATACAATGACATGTGTCATCTTGGAGTTTTAGTGGTCTGACAACATATTGTGCCATGATCGGCATGTTGTGCCCATGGCTTGCTTGCCATGGCCTTAGTGTGCTGAAGTCATACCACATAGCGTCATGCATGATCATGGATGATTGTACTGCACATCAGAACCTGTACTGAATTTCCGAGATTCAGAAGGCTTCTTAATACTTGGCTATATATCCAAGCGTATATCTAGAACTGGGGTGGTGGAGTGAGCTAAAGAATGACGATGGATTAAACCCAGATCAGTTGACTGGGGGTGAGTGTTTGATTTGCTCAAGCGCTCCGTCCATCATCCCCTTTGGTATCGCTTTGTTCGCCCTAAGTTGGCAGGGTATGCCCTGATGTGGGTCCCTTGCTCAAGTTGCCCCTGGATTCAAGCTAGCCTGGCTGATAACAGCTGAATAGCCAGAAACTGGTCCCAGGATGCTTGTTTCGGGTCCAGGGAAGACATGGCTTGGCAGTTCAGGCTGGACTGTTCCCATGAGGCACAGGGTCAGACTGATTTACAGATGGCCATGTCTGAACTGTGGTGGTAGAGTGAGCTAAAGAACGATTATGGATTAAACCCAGAACAGTTAACTGGGGGTGAGTGTTTGATTTTCTCAAGCGCTCCGTCCATCATCCCCTTTGGTATCGATTTGTTCGCCCTAAGTTGGCAGGGTATGCCCAGATGTGGGTCCCTTGCTCACTTTGCCCCTGGATTCAAGCTAGCCTGGCTGATGATGGCTGATTAGCCAGAAACCAGTCCCAGGATGCTTGTTTCCGGTCCATGGAAGACATGGCTTGGCAGTTCAGGCTGGACTGTTCCCATGAGTCACAGGGTCAGACTGATTTGCATATGGCCATGTTCCTGAACTGGGGTGTTGGAGTGAGCTAAAAAAAATGATCATTGATTAAACCCAGATCAGTTGACTAGGGGTGATTGCTTGATTTGCTCAAGCGCTCTGTCCATCATCCCCTTTGGTATCGCTTTATATCTAGAACCCAGCAGACAACCAAACATATAGGGCTCCGGCAATATCCTAGGGCAGCGCCAAGAAACCAATCGATGTATGTGCGCTTTACAAGAAATGTTAACATAACATAACAGTAGTCTTAGTGTTCCAAAGACATATCATATAAGGGCACAAGTCATCCAGATTAATAGCGCTGTGAAATGGGAGGGATTCTCCCAAGCACTCCTCCGCTAGACAAGAGACAACATGCACACCGCTTCCTTCTGCGATGAGCTGCCTTAGGCCAACCAGGAGCTGGCAGGGACACTCCAGAGCCCTCTTAATTAAAACGAAGCTGCCCTTTGCAAATGAGCTATCAGAGGTATTGACTAATTGCTCTCAGAAGATTCTGCAGTCCACTGCAAGTCTTTCTAGACAGTCAGGGCTGCATCGGCGCTCTCTTCGCTAGAACATGATATAAGTGTTTAGGTGGTAGGTAGGTAGCCCTCGGCTGGGTGGCATGATGCCAAGTGGCATATCTACAAGACAAAATGCACAGGGCGAACAGGATGGAAAAGTTAATGCATGGCACCAGGACAAGGGTTGGAGATCAGCCATCACTCACCTTCCATAGTGCAGGTGTGTTTCTAGCTAACAGCATGGCTATCAATTATACAGCAGGTGCAGTTACACCAGGGCTCAGAGGTGTAGGGGACAGACTGCACCTCAATTTTTGCAGCATTTTGATATCCAGCCAGCGATTACAAGGGCCTCCTTCCTAGGTCACTGTTTCTAGCACAAACCGATAAAGATTAAATAATTGACAACACTGCCTGGGCAGAGTCATAATTTGGAAACCCATCAAAAAGGCAGAAGGAAGCTAGGAATTTCAAATTACAAGTCGTGACCTCCCCCGCACCACCCCTCCTATACCCAAACAGATTGCGTAGAGAATTAGCATTTTATGAAATATTTAAAACACATGATGGCTCGGTCTGGCCAGAGGCACCCTCATTGGGTGCCTTGGCAGATAACAGACCCATACACTACATTGTAATAAAAAAGTGTTTGCCCAGGGCAGGCACAAACTCAGAGATTTGGATTTTGACACATTCCCAGACTTTCCAGAACTGGTAGACCTGGGAATGATCCAAATTGCTACACCTTCCCAGGTGAGGCGTAACGAAGAGAAATATCTATAGATCTGCATTCTGCAGCACACATAGAAAGAGAAAAATGCCTCTGGGGGTTGTTTTTGGGCAGGAAGGTGCTCTTTCCTGCACAAAAACAATAGTGCATGCAATGCAGTCACCCTTGCACCGTGGAGCATGGGTGCCTGAGTTGCCGCTCGGCAGCCCATTGTGCACCAACGCTGGGAGACGGCTGGAATGCGCCATATTGTGATAAAAAAGCGAAACAAAAGAGGATGATGGACGGAGCGCTTGAGCAAATCAAACACTCACCCCCAGTCAACTGATCTGAGTTTAATCCATCACCATTCTTTAGCCCACTCAGCCACTCCAGTTCAGACATGGCTATATGCAAATCAGTCTGACCCTGTGCCTCATGGGAACAGTCCAGCCCGAACTGCCAAGCCATGTCTTCCCTGGACCGGAAACAAGCTTCCGAGGACCGGTTTCTGGCATTCCAGCCGTCTTCAGCCCGGCTTGCTTGAATCCAGTGGCAAAGTGAGCAAGGGACTCACATCTGAGCATACCCTGCCACACTTATGGCGGCCAAAAGCGGTACAAAAGGGGGTGGTGATGGACGGAGCATCTGAATCAATCAAACACTCACACCCAGTCAAAAGATCTGGGTTTAATCCATCACCGTTCTTTAGCCCACTCTGCCACCCCAGTTCAGACATCATCCCCTTTTGTTTCGCTTTGGCCGCCATAAGTGTGGCAGGGTATGCTCAGACGTGAGTCCCTTGCTCACTTGGCCACTGGATTCAAGATAGCCTGGCTGATGAGGATTATGATTCCGAAACCGGCCCCAGGTGGGCTAAAGAACGGTGATGGATTAAACCCAGATCTTTTGACTGGGTGTGAGTGTTTGATTTGCTCAAATGCTCCGTCCATCACCACCCCCTTTTTTACCCCATATTGTGATAAATACAGTGCATTTCTGCCTTTACACTCTAACGCAGTGCAGCAAGGTTATTTGTTGCATTTTGTTACTTTTTGTTAAGTATGCCCCAGAGTTTGCCCGTGTGCTTGTGAGACCACAGCAGTGAAAGCCACGGATTGCAGGACTAACCTCACTCAATAGAGTGGGCAGATACCTCCTGCACAGGAGGGTGCGGTCTGTGACTCCTGGGCACTCCCATCGACCCGCTGTGCCCCCTACCAGATGATGACTCAAGGGTAGCCTGCTTGTATCTGCGCTTTCATGAATCATTTAGCAAGGGTAAGGCATTCCCTCCTGCTGATGGGTCACCCTCATGCAGATGATGGCTCTCCCATTGACATTGCACAGGCTCAAAATATGCACTCCCTCAATGTATATATCGGAGTGAGCAACTGCAACCCTTTCTTTAATAGGAGAGTGCCACAGCGGTCCATAAAGCAGACACAAAGGGTCATATTTATGTAGGGGTTGCATCGCTTTTGCACCACGTACTATGCAACTCTTAAATGCGATTTATCAACCCACGAAAGGCCACTTTGCGTGGCCCTGAGTAGCTTGATAAATCCAGAATAACGCAACGCAGAATAATCAGGAAAATCTTGCCTTTTCTGCCTGACACAGCCGCCAAGACCCTGGTCACGTCATTGGTTTTAAGTTCACTAGATTACTGCAACGGACTCTTTCTGAATGCACAATCCAGAGTCACAAAGAAGTTGCAGACGGTACAAAATGCGGCAGCACGCCTGCTGTCCAAAAAACCAAAATTCGCACCCATCTCAGATACTCTAAGGTCCTACCATTGGTTGTCCATTCAAAACAGGATAAAGTTTAAAGCGATGTGCATAGTTTACAAAGTAATGCAGGATCAGGGGCCTCGCTTCCTTAAAGATCACCTAATACTTTACAGTCCTGCTAGAAAGCTACGATCTTCAGCACTTAACCAATTAGTGGTCCCACGTAGCAGAACAGTGACATGGGGTGACCGCCGTTTCCTAGTTGCGGCCCCCAAGATCTGGAATACCTTACCATACCACATCAAAGCCAGTCCATCGCTCTTACAGTTTAGGAAAAATCTGAAGACGTGGATATTCAACCAATAAATATAGTACACCTACCGCATCCTCACCTCTATGGAATGACATAACTGCAGTCTAGCGCCGAGACACCCAAGGGTAATTGTTCGCGCTCTATAAATGTCAGAAAATAAATAAATAAATAAATAAATAAACGCAGCACAAATCACTGGGTTGAGTCACTGTGTCCCAGGGAGGCCTTCCATTTACCACTCATGCGCTAACGATTCCTCATCAGTGAACAATGGCTGTGCGCCATATTTAAAGAAACCCACTTCTTTAAGCAGAGATGTGGTTTTGTGACGCGTTTACTGGCTGCACATACATGTACTGAGTAGGCGGATATTTTCCGCGACCAGTGCAGATTCCTGGGATCATGTGACAGAGCATGCTCCAGGATTCTATTATTTTTATATGGGATAAAGCACCCCCTGCAGTACATTAAAAGGATATTACAAGTCACCGAGGAGCTCCATGAACATGTAGAGAAATGAGGCCGAAGTTCAAGTTCCTTTATAAGGCTATGAAATGTATTTTATTTCTTACAGTATGTGATCACACCCAGGGCCGGACTGGGAACAGAAACCGGCCCTGGCAAACTGCTCAGCCGCCCCCCCCCCCCTGGGGTGAAGAGGAGTGCAGCCGAGCAGTTTGCGAGGGCCGGTTTTGGCCGATTTTGTTACAGGGGGCCGATATTGCTGACCCCCCGGTAACAAAAACAGCCCCCCAGGGGCCCAAAACTGGCCCCCACCCTAGCGGCCTACCGGGGGAAATGCCCGGTACTCGCTATGGCCAGTCCGGCCCTGATCACGCCATCTCCCTTCCTGCAACCACCTACATCCTTGCTCTATTTCATATGAAAGAGGAAGTGTGGTAGCATATGTGAAGAATAAAAGTGGACAATAATGTGAAATTAAGTACATCAGAAAAGCAGCAAATAATTGCTCATAAAAGGACACCCAGAATCAGTCCAGTGTAAGTCAGATTTAAAAGGCGCTAAGCTCAGAATGTGTAAAAAGCAGAGAGAATCTATTTTTTCTGTAATTACTTGTGCTCTTCACAGATTTGTTTTTGAAAAACACACCATAATATTAAAATGCCAGTTTTTGTGTTTGATCCTTATTAAAACTGCAGCTGCAGTTAAGCTTGATGGCCTGCCTTGAAGCATGGCTGCTGGCACTAGTAGGAGGCATTATGGTATCAGAACACTCAGCTGTAATAAATTATTACAGAAAAGCAGCTGTGACATTTCCTTATTACAGGAAAAAAGTCAGATGTAATCCAGAAATTAGAAACATGATTTTATACGGGGATTATTCCATGTATAATATATTCATGTTTTTTTTCTTATTTCGGAGTATGGCAGCATGAACAGGAACATTGCTTCCTTGCTCCCTTTCAGGGTGCACACACTTTTCTGTTAAGTGCTTAATTTGTAAAAGAAAAAAAACATAAGTGCCAGGGCTCTCGTCAGGAGGCTGCTGCAGCTTTCACCACACATCGCCCTGTCAGCACTGCCAATGATAACAACACAGGTACTAACCATTACACACCTATAAGTGTGACGTTCAGACGATTCCAGGCCCCCACACATTTAAGAATGACTTGGACGGTAGGTATTAGTCATTTTAATGCACATTTAATCAATAAACAAATGTGACTGTTATCATTTCTAAATTAACCAGACAGGGCCACCATGTGGCAGACTGGTGTTGACAATTAAGTGTCGATACCAAGCACCGTAACGCCCCTAGCTCAAATTAAGCACTACAGCCTGGTGTGGCTGAGAGACAGAGGTGCCGCAATTGGCAGTGTGAACTCATAACCGGCCACACCGTTTTCTGAAAGTAATGTGTGCAGTAAGCATGACAGTCCAACTCTGTACAGCATTCTTGTCAAATGATTGTTCTGCATACACACGCTCTGCCCTCGCACGAACCGTTTGCCCTTGCACATGTCATGGCCCCATGAAATGAAATGATGGCTCTGCACGATAAAGGTAGCGTCTGGTACCAGACATGCAGGAATGGTAGCAGATACCCCTGCTCAGGGCTTTAAGTGAGAAAAAAAACCTGGGGGTGCTCTAAAAGGGGCGTGGCAAATTCATTAAAGGGGTGTGGCCTATCCGAGTAGGGGCGTGGTCTAAATCAAGATAACTAGCATTGTGTGCTAAAGAAAATCATGAAGTCGCATCCACTCACAGAATCACCCAAAGTAGCATTTACCCATATATCACAACTGTAAAACACCTTCTTATTACACTACAATGGATTAATTGGGGCAACTAATGTGTAACTAGAGATGGGGTCAGCAGAACGTACTTAGGTCTCATCAGAGAGGTATAGCTTGGTTCCTATGACAATTGAGCGTGGTACCCACAACTGGGCGTAGCTGCTGCATTTACGGAGTCAGCCGCAACAACCAGCAAGGTGATGGGAATAATTCTAACATGAATTGCTGTCAAGTTTCGGACTCATGAATCCACTGAAAGCCCGTGCCATCCCTCAATCTCTGCACTAATGCACAGGATGGAAAGTGCCAACAGGCCCAGAAATCAGGCAGGTGAGAAAGAGAATCCCTCTGTCTTTAGAGAACCAGGGAATGGGAGCAGAAGAGCAATGGCGAACTGGAGCCCACCTCCTTGGCACAGCTCTGTTTCAAGAGACAGCATCCCCTGTCTTGGTGTTACAAGGGGAGGAAAGCTGACTGGCTGTAGGACTGAGGGCATGTGCTGTACAGATAATACTGGGCATATAACAAGGAATAGATTCCTCATGAAACCAGCCGTACTGGTTTCAGCAGTGAGTGGTACAACAGTGACCCGGGGGGTTGCCAGGAATCTGACTCAAGTACCCGGCGCACTGCTGCAAACACACTTGTAAGACCCACCAAACAAAGTAGGCAAGTACTACAAAGGGGCATGGCAGGAGAGGTGCTAATGGTGACCCTAGAAATAGAGAGGGCGACAATGAGCAACTGCGTGGGCTGCCAACCAGATGGGAACTGAATTATAAACTGGAAAGCGAAGGCAGCTATTGGGCTAAAGTCCAGAAGTCTTGAATATGAATCTCCCCCCAGTGGTGTAACAAAGGCCCCCGGCAACCCCCACGATGCGGGGCTCCCTAAGCTCCTGTGTGGTCAGAGGGGGCCCCCTCCAGGTACTTTGCAGGGGGGCCCCCTCAAGTTTCGTTACACCACTGACACGTATGTAGCAACAGGGCGACCTGTAAAGAGAAGGCATGCCTGCCGGTAGCGTGTGCGATGATAATCTCTCCCTCTGTGCAAACTCTGGTTACCGGTTACCTTAGGATGTGAAGGGGGCTCTGCGGTCCACGCTGATCTCTGGTGAAGCCGCTTTTGCCGATGGGATGCGCCTCAGCCTCAGGTTCATATTTGCAACAAGGGGTGGTGATGGACAGAGTCTCTGAATTAAGCAGAATACTCTCACCCAGTCAAGAGATCAGGGCTAGATCCAACACCGTTTTTTAGCTCATTGCAGCATCCCAGTTTCAGAACCTGGCTGTATGCAAATTAGCCTCAGGTTCAGGCAGCTCCTTTCCTCGATGACGAGCGAGAGGGAACCCCGGTTGCTAGGGGATGCCTCGCGCCTCTCCAAACGCAACGTAACTCCGCCTGATGAACCTCCGCGTTGCTGGGGGAAATTCTCATTGCTGTGACCAATCCGAGTGCGGCTTGGAAATTACGATCCCGGGCCGGTGGTGGTGAAAACTGGCAGGGTGTTTTCAAGACTCCTTAACAGAGCGGCGAACCCGGCCTCGGGCACACAACAGAGCTCGAGGGGCGGCGGTGGAGTCAATGCGCACACAGCGCTCGGGGGCAAAGCAGGCGCTACAAAGTTCCTCAGCGGTGCGTTAATCCGCACACACAGAGCGCGAGGGACTCGATCCTGGGGCAGATCACGTTTGAGGCAGAGCAGGCCTCATGACCTTACGCCCCAGCTGTGTGCCGATGAGCACACCAAGACAGATTTCACAGGGGGGCAACTTCACAAAGGCACAGCGCAGAGACCCACACAGCAGCTGGAAGGGTAGGTGCTTGAGAACTTTTGTATCCCTGACTTCCCAGCTCTTCTTAGGCCCTTGGAGACAGGCAGGATTCAGAGGGGCAAAGCACACAGCACAGCTCCTCTTCAAGTTAGGGGGACACAGCACACAACAGACAGTCCCTCCCTCAGCAATCACAGCAACTGTAGGTAAACATGTCACACAGCATGTTATCCTATGGGCAAGATAGCCTTTCAATAGTGAAAAACGAAATTGGCAGTATTTCACTATCCAGACATATTACCCACACTACAAAAACCGGGACATCTGCGCACCCTACCTTTGACCTTTGAGGCCCGAAAATAGAGCCCCCATTTGAGGCCCCTAAAAAATACTGGGGGGGCTCAGCCCCCCCACTTAAAGACCTGCCCCTGCTGCTTTCACGGTAAACGTGCTCTCGCTTGAGGGAGATATTGGCAAACAGGCAGCCTCGTGCCAGGGGGCGTGTCGTGTAGTGGTGGGCGAGGAAACACATTAACTGGCAGAAATGACTATGGGCAGAACCGCCACCCCTGCCCAGGTGGAATAAAAGTATCTTTCCACCCAATCCAATTACAGCATTCTCAAAATATAAATCCAATGGTGGAGGAAAATGTCCGAAAAAGCAACTAAAAAAAACGCTATTTAAACGCATTCTTTTCCCTACCTTCACACTGGAAAACACATTTTGTGTGCCGCCTTCACCGCCCTTTCTCCCCACGTGAGGACATGGTTTAAGTGTGATGGAAAAGTGTGAAGCCCTAACTCACTTCTGCCTCGTAGTTTCCTCGTATTAACCGCATTTACGAGCAGTGTAAATGAGGCTGTGAGTAACACGAGCCTCCAGTCTCACCATAAAACAGTTTATTGCTTGTAAGAAAATGTTTTTTAAAAGGTGAAGCAAGGAAATCCCGGTACCTCTGGGAAGACGGCTTCCATTTCCTTTTTCTTGTGTTAAACATTTTAGATAACTAAATATCAGTGGGGCAAAAATCAGTGCCTTTCGCCCGATAGTTACACAGTCACGAGAAGAAAATCCTACTCCTATGTGAAACGCAGTGAGAAGATACTGTGTTGGTCAGGAGGAAACAAACATATGTTCCTCTGCTAGCATTACAGATTTTTTAAAAAAAGCAGCATATGCTACTGGAAGGCTGGAAAAGCTGCATTTTTGGTTGCTAGCTTTGTAGGACATATTGTTCTCTTTCCTCACACATTTCTTCAGCCGTGAGCTCAAGAAAAATATCTTGCTTGCAAAATAGGAACTGGGATTTGAATGAAAAATAGGCTGACTTTCATCAACTCTTTTTAAAGAAATATTCTCAGGGAGAGACCCACTTGAGCCGGCCTTGCAGTCTGTGCGAAATCCAGCTCAAATCGTGTGTAATGCCCAGATTCTTGCGCAATCTCACTTATTACTCCACAGATTCCTGCACAGTCTCACTTATTACTACAGAGATTGATGCACAGACTCATATATCACTCCACAGATTGCTTGCTGCACAGCCTCACATATTACTCCACAGATTGACAAACAGTTTCACTTATTACTCCACAGATTGACAAACAGTTTCACTTATTACTCCACAGATTTCTTTCTGCACAGCCTCACTTATTGCTCCACAGATTGCTTGGTGAACAGTCTCACTGATTACTCCACGGTTTGCTGCTTGCTGAACAGTCTCACTTATTACTCCACAGATTTCTTTCTGCACAGCCTCACTTATTGCTCCACATATTGCTGCACAGTATCACGTATTACTCCACAAATTGCTTCACTGTCTCACTTATTGCTCCACAGATTGCTTCACAGTATCACGTATTACTCCACAGATTGCTTTCTGAGCAGTCTCACTTATTACTCCATAGATTGATGCACAGTCCCACATATTACTCCACAGATTGCTTGCTGAACAGTCTCACATATTATTCCACTAATTGCTTCACTGTCTCACCCATTACTCCACAGGTTGCTGCACAGTCTCACATATTACTCCACTGATTGCTTGCTGAACAGTCTAATTTTTAACTCCACAGATTTCTTGCTGAACGGTCTTGCTTATTACTCCAAACATTTCTTCACAGTCACACATATTACTCCAAAGATTGCTTCACAGTTTCACGTATTACTCCACAGAATGCTGCACAGTCTCACATATTACTCCACAGATTGCTGCACAGTCTCACCTATTACTCCACAAATTGATGCACAATCTCACCTATTACTCCACAGATTGCTGCACAGTCTCACCTATTACTCCACAGATTGATGCACAGTCTCATATATTACTCCACAGATTGCTGCACAGTCTCACATATTACCCCACAGATTGATGCACACTCTCACTTATTACTCTAAAGATGGATGCACAGTCTCATATATTACTCCACAGATTGATGCACACTCTCACTTATTACTTCACAGATTGCTGCACAGTCTCACATATTACCCCACAGATTGATGCACACTCTCACTTATTACTCGAAAGATGGATGCACAGTCTCATATATTACTCCACAGATTGATGCACAATCTCACCTATTACTCCAAAGATGGATGCACAGTCTCACATATTACCCCACAGATTGATGCACAATCTCACCTATTACTCCAAAGATGGATGCACAGTCTCATATATTACTCCACAGATTGATGCACAGTCTCACCTATTACTCCAAAGATGGATGCACAGTTTCATATATTACTCCACAGATTGATGCACAGTCCCACATAGTACCCCACAGATTGATGCACACTCTCACTTATTACTCCAAAAATGGATGCACAGTCTCATACATTACTCCACAGATTGATGCACAGTCTCACCTATTACTCCAAAGATGGATGCACAGTCTCATATATTACTCCACAGGTTGATGCACAGTCTCACCTATTACTCCAAAGATGGAAGTAAAGTCTCACATATTACCCCACAGATTGATGCACACTCTCACTTATTACTCCAAAAATGGATGCACAGTCTCATATATTACTACACAGATTGATGCACAGTCTCACCTATTACTCCAAAGATGGATGCATAGTCTCATATATTACCCCACAGATTGATGCACACTCTCACTTATTACTCCAAAAATGGATACACAGTCTCATATATTACTCCACAGATTGATGCACAGTCTCACCAATTACTCCAAAGATGGATGCATAGTCTCACATATTACCCCACAGATTGATGCACACTCTCACTTATTACTCCAAAAATTGATGCATAGTTTCATATATTACTCCACAGATTGATGCACAGTCTCATATATTACTCCACAGATTGATGCACAATCTCACCTATTACTCCACAGATTGCTGCACAGTCTCACCTATTACTCCACAAATTGATGCACAATCTCACCTATTACTCCACAGATTGATGCACAGTCTCATATATTACCCCACAGATTGATGCACACTCTCACTTATTACTTCACAGATTGATGCACACTCTCACTTATTACTTCACAGATTGCTGCACAATGTCACTTATCACTCATCAGATTGCTGCACAGTCTCATTTATAACTCCACAGATTGTTTGATGCACAATCTCACCTATTACTCCACAGATTGCTGCACAGTCTCACCTATTACTCCACAAATTGATGCACAATCTCACCTATTACTCCACAGATTGATGCACAGTCTCACATATTACTCCACAAATTGATGCACAATCTCACCTATTACTCCACAGATTGCTGCACAGTCTCACATATTACCCCGCAGATTGATGCACACTCTCACTTATTACTCTAAAGATGGATGCACAGTCTCATATATTACTCCACAGATTGATGCACACTCTCACTTATTACTTCACAGATTGCTGCACAGTCTCACATATTACCCCACAGATTGATGCACACTCTCAATTATTACTCGAAAGATGGATGCACAGTCTCATATATTACTCCACAGATTGCTGCACAGTCTCACCTATTACTCCACAAATTGATGCACAATCTCACCTATTACTCCACAGATTGCTGCACAGTCTCACATATTACCCCGCAGATTGATGCACACTCTCACTTATTACTCTAAAGATGGATGCACAGTCTCATATATTACTCCACAGATTGATGCACAGTCTCACCTATTACTTCACAGATTGCTGCACAGTCTCACATATTACCCCACAGATTGATGCACACTCTCACTTATTACTCGAAAGATGGATGCACAGTCTCATATATTACTCCACAGATTGATGCACAATCTCACCTATTACTCCAAAGATGGATGCACAATCTCACATATTACCCCACAGATTGATGCACACGCTCACTTATTACTCCAAAGATGGATGCACAGTCTCATATATTACTCCACAGATTGATGCACAGTCTCACCTATTACTCCAAAGATGGTTGCACAGTCTCATATATTACTCCACAGATTGATGCACAATCTCACCTATTACTCCAAAGATGGATGCACAGTTTCATATATTACTCCACAGATTGATGCACAGTCCCACATAGTACCCCACAGATTGATGCACACTCTCACTTATTACTCCAAAAATGGATGCACAGTCTCATATATTACTCCACAGATTGATGCACAGTCTCACCTATTACTCCAAAGATGGATGCACAGTCTCATATATTACTCCACAGGTTGATGCACAGTCTCACCTATTACTCCAAAGATGGAAGCACAGTCTCACATATTACCCCACAGATTGATGCACACTCTCACTTATTACTCCAAAAATGGATGCACAGTCTCATATATTAATACACAGATTGATGCACAGTCTCACCTATTACTCCAAAGATGGATGCATAGTCTCATATATTACCCCACAGATTGATGCACACTCTCACTTATTACTCCAAAAATGGATGCACAGTCTCATGTATTACTCCACAGATTGATGCACAGTCTCACCTATTACTCCAAAGATGGATGCATAGTCTCACATATTACCCCACAGATTCATGCACACTCTCACTTATTACTCCAAAAATTGATGCATAGTTTCATATATTACTCCACAGATTGATGCACAGTCTCATATATTACTCCACAGATTGATGCACACTCTCACTTAGTACTCAAAAAATTGATGCATAGTTTCATATATTACTCCACAGATTGATGCACAGTCTCATATATTACTCCACAGATTGATGCACACTCTCACTTATTACTCCAAAAAGTGATGCACACTCTCACTTATTACTCCAACAATTGATGCCTAGTTTCATATATTACTCCACAGATTGATGCACAGTCTCATATATTACTCCACAGATTGATGCACACTCTCACTTATTACTCCAAAAATTGATGCACACTCTCACTTATTACTCCAAAAATTGATGCATAGTTTCATATATTACTCCACAGATTGATGCACACTCTCACTTATTACTTCACAGATTGCTGGACAGTCTCACCTATTACTCCACAGATAGATTCACAGTCTTGTATATTACTCCACAGGTTGCTTGCTGCACAGTCTCACTTGATACTCCACAGATTGCTGCACCCATTTATCTTCTGGGAGTCCCACACTTTGATGCACACTGTCTCTTTTTTGTCTGTGCATTTCACACCTTGTGCAAATCTCTTTCTGGGTGTGAGCTTTGCTGTTTGCAGCACAATTTCGTTCACTGAGTCTGAATCGAATGTATTGGTGCTCAGTCTCACTCATTGTGTGTGAGTTTCACTTCTTGGAGCACAATCTCACTCCCTGCGTGGAAGGCTCACAGCACAGTCATTCACTGTGTGTGAGTGCCATGCTTCAGTCCCGCCTATTTGGTGTGCACCCCACACCTAGGTGCAAATGCTGTTTTACTCAGTGGGCTTGGTTTTAATTCTTGAAATAAGGTCTCACCCCTGGTCCCTCTCAACGATCTTATTCATTATAACAGAGGCTTGCACCAGTGATCAGCCCGCTGTATGCGACAGGAAGCTGCGTCATGATGAGCAGCAGAGCCAGGGTGAGTGGGGGACTAGCATCAGCTTCCGCCGTGAAAACGAGGCTGTCCTGGGTTTATAGTTCAATGCGATTGAACGGACTAAAGGACAAAGGAAAAAGAAAAACAGAGTTTAAAAATTTAATGACACTTGAAAAAGTAAAGTAAACGAAAAACTATGAGTCAATTGCAGTAAAAGAACACCTGTGAAAGTCAAATTGAAAAAAAATATGAGGTGAAAGGAAACGAAGAAAAATTACGAGCAATAGAAAAAGGCAAAAAAATAGAAGAAAAGTGCAATAAAGAAGGGTGAGCAATAAAAACCAGAGAGCTTAACGAAAGGGGCAAATTGGTTAAAGTCACAGAGATTCTTATTTTGGAGATAACCTCTGGAATGAGGAACTGGGAAATAGAAACCCTGATCAGGACTAAGCCAACTATATGATATAATAAAAAGAAACATTTCAAGGAAAAGAGTTAACCCAGTATCTAAAGTCACTAAAAATCATCTCATGATTGTTTAGATATAGAAAGAGTTAAAGAGAGGAAAGGGGAAGGAAGAAAGGGAGAGAGGCATGGTTGAAGAAATGGACAGAGAGAAAAAAGAAGAACAGAAGGGAAGGCGGGTGGGCGGGAGAAATCTAGAAAGGAAGAGATCGTAGAAGGCATGATTGAAGGAGGGTGGGGGTAAGGCATGAATGACGAGAAGGAAGGAAGAAAGAATTGAGGCATTTAGGAAGAAAGGAGTGAGCGATGGAGGGAAGGAAGAAAGGATGGATTGAACGAATAAAGGAAGGGATGTCGAAATGAGGAAGAGATCGTAGGAGGCATGAGAGAAGGAGGGTCGGGGTAAGACATGAAAGAACGAAGGGAAGAAGGAAGTAAGAATAGAAGGGTTGGAGGAACAAAAGAAGATTGAAAGAAAGAGAAAAAAATTAAGGAAGAGTGGATTTAGAGGAATGAAAAAGGAAGAAGTGATTGAAAACAGAAGAAATAAAGGGGCAACGATTAGCGATATTTATCGCTAACGAGGCTTAGCAACGATTTTTTTAACGCTAAGCATCGCCGGAAATTATCGCAGCGATAACTTGCTATTAGCAAGGTATATCTGAAGTGATAAAAATCCTCGCGCTAACTGCCAAATGAGAGATTATCGCTGGAAAACCAACGATAATCTCTCGAAGTTTGGCATTAGCTTGATGATTGGGGCTCGCAAACTTAGCCCTGATATCCACCTTCCATAGGATATCATGGCTAAGTCAGGAAAATACCAGGTGTAAAAAAAGCAGCGCTAACCGTGGTTAGCGCTGCTTTTTTTTATCACTAACAGGGTTAGCGAAATCCTTGATAATAGGAGAAATGTCGCTTAACAACATTTCTCCTATTATTTTTCTCATTAGAAATGCAAGGGGAAGCGAAGAGAAAAAGGGTGCTAACATGCGAATATGCGTGTTAGCACCCTGTTGCTGATAGAGAGATCATTTTATCTCCGCTTTCTTGGCTTTTATAGAGATAAACCCCTTGATAATATGCCCCAAAGTTCGGGAAAAAAAAAGAGAAAGTTATTCAAATAAATAAAGATATCAAGATAAAATGGCAGAAACACAACCTTTCTTCACCAATCTTCTTTGACACCTGTTTTCATTGCAACTTTTTCAACGATTTTCATCTTGGAGATAACAGGGTCACTCATTTGCATCGCTAACGGCCACTAAAAACAAAAAGATCTTCAACAAAGAGCCTTCTTGAGGGCCCGTCGGGCCCTAAAACGCTGGCCGATGAGGAGCACAGTCCAAGTCAGGAGGGCAGTGAGTCAGAGCCTAATTTGTAAAAGAATACGTGCTGGGCACCAGAGGCGCAACTAGAGTCACATTTCGGGGGAGGGGGTGCTAAGAACAAATTTCGGGGGGGAGCTGAATCTATAAGCAATAGGCAGAGTGGAGCTGCAGGGGTTCTTAGAAGGGGTGAAACAACAAGAATGCCTCATTAACAAGCAAGAGGTCTTTAAAAGACCTGTGAAGTACTCGGGTGTGGCTGTGTGTGTGTGCCCGGGAAGCAGTCTCATCCCGGGCTGCCACACACGACAGGGGGGTGAGGGGGCTGAAGCCCTTTGAGTCCAATGGGCGTTGCGTGCCTGCTGGGCACAAAGTTTTACTCAGACAACCCTGCGGCGGGTGCTTTCGAATGCCGGGGTTCCGAATACCAGGGCTGCGCAGTCTTGATTTCACCCGATACCTCCTTAATCGATCACCAGTCTCTTCCTGGCTCTTTATCTCATTCTTGTAGGCTCTGTGTCCTCTATACGTTCTCCCTTTGTCCCAGTTTTTCCATCTTTCTCTTACACTTTCTTTCCCACTTTTGTGTTTTTCCCTCTCTTGCAATGGATCAAAGTTTGTTCAAGCAAAACAAATGCCAGTCTTAAATAATATTTATGAGGCCTTGCGACAGTTTTGCGCTTCCCATGCGTCACTTTTTGTGACGCATCGGCAGCATAACACATGCCTCCTGGTGCGCCCTATTTACAAAGTGACGCATCTAAGCAGATGCGTCACTTTGTAATTCTCTGTGCTACATTATACCTGCGTCAGGTATAATGTATGCAGGGGGGCGTTCCCATGTAAGTAAGCCTCGTAGAAGTGACGCAGTGGAATCTACGAGATTTCATGGCGACATTTCAGGGTGCAAATGCATCGCAAACTTACGCTTACTTCACAGCAGGCGTAAGACTGCCGCAGGCTCTTTCACATGGGGCTTGCCCCATGTGAAAGGACACATAGCTGGATTTGCGCAATTTTGTGACAAACTCCAGCAATGCGTCACTTTTGCGCCTGCAGATACATCAGAAATACTGACGTATCTGTAACTCCTTGCGACATTATGCGTCATACAGGAAATATGACGCATCCATCATGTCGCAAGGAGGGATCATTGAGAAGTGATGCATCGCTGCTGCTAAACTTGTTTAGCGCTGGAAATAACGTGAAAGAAATGCAAAGCAGTGCATAGCGCTGCTTTGCCTTACTTAGCGCCAAGGGGGCATAGGGGGCATACCATGGGTGGAGAATGGGTGTTGGGAGTGAAGAGGTGCACATTAAAGTCTTTTACCCCTTCACTATCCAATTTTATCTGTTGAATACACACTTTGTCACTTATTGATTTCTCCACGTTCGTTGCACTGCTTTACAGTTGTCACCTTATACCCTCATACACCATAGCAATCACTGGGCCTCACAGGCCAGATTAGATTTATACATCTGCCAATCTGCTGTGGGTATTCAATCTTACCTTCAAGGTGTGAAGGGTCCCACATGATGAAGGGCGATTTCGGCCGATGACTGATGGGAATTTTTTTCACATAGAAGGAATACCCTAGGCGTGATTTCACTAGTGCATATTATTAGTTGAGATCACTTCTCTTCCACAGATACATAGTTAGTTGCTTGCCTTTTTTCTGACCCATTGCTACTTTTTGTTGGTGTAATTGTTAAGTTAGGGGTGGTAGCAATGTTTGGTCGTTAAACATCCCCTAGGACCCTCATCTTCCCTGTTGTGTTTATGTTCCCATGCGCAACCCGAGGTTTCTGATGCTAAACCCAATTTTCTAAGTACAGTAGATTGGGTTTAGTAGCAGAAAACTGAGCCCTTTTGAAGTAGGTGCAACAAAGAAGAAATGCTTTCATTTCTCCTTCCTTTTAAACTTTTTATGTGGGCTGCACACACATACAAAGAGGAACAAGCATTTGCAATGCAATAGGTCTCGCATTAGGAAAGTTTGAGCTATTGGTATTGTAAATGGCAAAGTTGTTATTTATGTTTCTTTTTTTTTAAATAGCTAAATTAATAGCTTCGTCATTTACAATGCCAATAGTTATAACTTTCGCAAATGTGATACCTATAGCATTTGTAATGCAATATGTTTTGTATTTACAAACCGCGAGAGGACCAAAAAAAGCTCCGGACCACCGCCTCCTCCCAGGCCTTCAAAAGGGACCTCAAAGTTCTCCTCCTCCAGAGACACCTCCAAAAGTAATTCACGTCCTCTTGCTATTTGTGAGGAAGACTTCCCACTACTGATAATTTCTACTTTCCATGACCATGGAAGTGCCTTCCCAGTGTATGCCTGTGATTGGAGGGTCTGTCTTTTTGCAGTATTTTCCATGTACTGGTGTTCGGTGCCCTTTTGTAACATGCACACACCACTCTGCCCTTGCAACACACGGCTGCTACCTCTCACATGTCTTTACCTTTGATACTTGCACAAGTGCCTCCTTTGCCTACGTAACGCTTGTTCCTGAGCCTGAGTGTCTAGCACTTATTGCAGGACTATACCTCTAATTATACTCTATTTTCTCTTATAACTGCACACTTGTCACTTTCATTTCCTCTTGTGCACTTTTGACTACCTCATGTATTTTGGTTGCTCACAATTTTTACTCAAGTATTTTGTTTGCTCACGATTGTCACTATTACCTTTACTACCTCATGTATTTTTGGTTGCTCATAGTTTTTACTACCTCATGTATTTTGTTTGCTCACAATTGTCACTATTACCTTATGTAAGTAACGTATGTTTTTGCAACCTGTTCTTTTGTAATGTTTCTCATTATGTTTCATTTCTGTTCCTAATGTGAAG
The DNA here is from genome assembly GCF_964261635.1 of Lissotriton helveticus. Classification (NCBI taxonomy): domain Eukaryota; kingdom Metazoa; phylum Chordata; class Amphibia; order Caudata; family Salamandridae; genus Lissotriton; species Lissotriton helveticus. The sequence goes on from NC_136064.1 coordinate 78,933,893, forward strand.
CGCTCTGGCGCCTTCGGGTAAAGTCCGGCAGGTCCGGCCTTAGGCATGTGCAAAGTGTGCACCAGCACAGGGCCGCCAAACCCCAGGGGCCGCAACGACGACGAGGATCGGATCGGATACCATACCAATCATACAATATTCGTGCTGGAGTTCAGAAGGCAATGAGCAATGAAGAGGCCTTTACATTTTGATGTTATCTTGCCATCTTTGTGGTGCCTTCGAAGACAGGAGTCAAATGTCAGGCGTTGTCTTCTGGCAAACTGCTGCTTACTCTTTTAACAGGGAGACTAGTGTTTCGTTTTCTTTCTCTGGCTGCAAAGTGAGAGGATTTTGTGAAGTGAACTGTGTGGCAGTCTCACTGGGTGAATGGAAAGGCTGCTGAACGTGTATTTATTTCCCAGGTGCACAGAAAATCTAAATACTCGTAAATTAACTCTACTCATATTTCAAAATCTGTCTGCAATTAGGAAAGGACAAATGAGGCACATCTTTTGTAGTTCAGAAGTGTGGTAGAAACAACGATTTCAATACAAACAAAACAAATCAAGACCCTTCACTTGGTGAAGCATAAATGATATAAACATTCTCTAAAACTCCACAGTTCTCTATCGTTTGTGTCTTGTGTAGTTTTATTAGTAACACTGGCGGCCCCTGGCAGGATTTTGGCGCGTGGTGGGTTACGCCAGGTGCGTTTAATATTACTTCTTCATTCTCTGAATGTAGAGTCGATTCTGATTCTGCAGTGTCAGTGTCACGGACTAGTCTGACTGACTGCGTCAACGCCATGAACCTGGAAGGTGTGTGGCTTTCACATGATCTTGGCTTGAATGTCAGCAGCGGCCGGCCCGAGCTGAGGCCCGCCGCAGCGCGAGGTCGGACGCTGAGTAGTGAGTGCAGAAACAAAGCGCCTTGCGGCCTTCACTCCGCTCCGGAACTATGGGGGGCTGCAAGAGACCCTTCAGAATCTCTCTGTTCACAATCACCCGACTGTGCCAGGCACCAGATAGCTCTGCTGTCTGAAGTAAAAGGCATAGTTCTGGTGTCTGTGGTAAGAAGCGTGGCTCTGTGTGTGAATCGGCCATAGAATACTTCATGTCACTTTCCTTTGATGTCATCATGGGGACAAAGGGTGTGTGATGTCACGTCTGCTGCTATTTTTGTGAGTCTACGTTCATGATGTAGAATAACTTTACGGTCTGTGGCAAGGAAGGGACAGCTTTGTGGTCATATGGTAACAACAAAATCCCGGAGCATATTAACATCATGATATAAATGTACCCCATTTTACATCTGTGTAGAAAGCGACCTGAATGAAGGTGGCACGTGGAGCCTCCAGGCTGCCCTCCCAAATATCCACCCATGACCAGTAGCAGTGTGTGATCATTTACTTGGCTTCTTATCCATTGGAGCAGGGTGTCACTGACTCTGACTGAGTGAGTGACCCTGGAGTAGTAGTACTGTCCTTTCCAAATTATGGCGCAAAAAGGAGGAGATACATACACTTAAGGCACCGCTAATCGGCCTGCTCGAGGTGGAAGTGGGCATCTCGTCCCTAGATCATGAGGGTGCAGGCAGCCTTTCCACATTGCGACGTGAAATCGGAGATCGATTCGTTCATCTCCAACATATTATTGCAGTACTGCAGTGTGCCAGCTGCTGCCCGCCTGCTGAGAGACTGCACAGTCAAGATCATGCTAGACAGCGCAAAAGCAAAGGCAGCGGCGCGCTCCTTGCAAGTCGCTTATGCAGGCCATTGTGCCAGGGTAAGAGTGACCTACAGCTTTGCCCCGAAAGTGAAAGTGTCATTAAGGTTGATGGCCGGCTACATTCTCGACAATAGGTACAAGTGCTGTTTTTAATGTGTGCATTTTTTTAATACAGGGACCGTTAAGATTCTCACGATTTTGAGCACTTGCTCTTCGGTAAAATGATTTTATGCCTATCGCCCCGCTCGCGCTGCCTAAGTATGCTGACTTACTAAAATAATACAACGAAGATCTCTACATTAACTTAGGCGAATATTAAATCTCACTGTCACCTTCCTGAGCTCCGCCGCGCCCGTACCCCCTCTTCCGGGGCCCACACCAACGCTCCCTGCACAGGGCCGCCTAGAGCCGGCCCTGAGTCCGCGCTATATAAAAATGCATAAATACATAAATAAATAAATACCGCCTTCGGGTAAAGTCCGCGCTATATAAAAATGCATAAATAAATAAATAAATAAATACCGCAAATCAAACATCCTCGTCACTCTGCCGGCCTGCGACCAGGAAGTCAGGCAGGCCGGCGCGGCAACCGGAAACAGGAAGTAGGAGGGCGGGAGCCTACCACGCCTCCCACGGAAGACCCGCGATTGTTTGGCGCACCGGAGCAGGCAGGAGCCTACCCTGCGCCCCGGTGCCAAGGAGGGAAGAAGAGTCCTGCTGCCGGGCCCTGCAGCTGAGGAGAGCCGCCGCACGAAGGAAGCCGGTGAGTGGGTTGCTGAGCTGGGGGGGGGAGAGCATGTGTGTGCGCGCGCGTGCGGGGGGGGGGCTGTGTATGTGTGTGTGCGTGCGTGTGTGTGTGTGTGTATGTGTCTTGGAGTGCGTGTGTGTGACTGTGGGGGAGGAGGGGTGTGTGTGTGAGCGAGTGTCTGTCTGCGCGCGCATGTGTACGGCGCTGGACGCGACGTGCGCGTTCGCGCACACGAATCCAAAAAGCTCGTGCACCCTCTTGTCCTCCTTCCCCCCAGACTGATCGCTATTGGTCTCCAGCTGGACAAATGCATCCTTGCAGGATGCATTGCCAGCGAGACCCAAAAAGGGTTAAAGTCAGTCTGTGCATGGTGTTTTGTACTGGAAGGCCATCGTCTAGTACAAAACCTGTGCTTGACTCACTGAGACACCATGGCACTCTGCGCAAAGGTGTACCGTGGAGCATGGCACCGGATTTCAACGCTGGCGTGAGGGAAAGAGGAGGAGAGGGCCTTATACTTCTCCTCTCTCCTTTCCACAGAGCACAGCATTTGTGGCGTCTGCACTGCTCTGTGTGAATAAGTGGTAAACCTGGCACTGTGTGTGCCTCCTTCACACTCTAGGGAAACCCTTGTTGGGTAGCTGTGCGCATTATAAAAATAAATTAACATAACATAACATAACAGGGAGCAAAGCAAATGCAGTGAGTAACAACACATGTTCCGCGATGCCCTCCGACCAAAAGATTCTGGGTCAGAGGACAGAGCTTCACAGGCCAAACCAAACAGCTACTCGAGGCTGCAATGAAGAGGCTTGGACGAGAAGTTCTGATGAGTTCTGCAGGCATGTGTGTGTTTTTTGGGAATGTTATGAGTCTCCTTGTAACTACACCATGCCCCATAAATCTTCATCCTTTGCACTCAACGCCAAGTACCACTTCTGACACCAGACACTGTGAAGCTGGTCTGTAATTTTCTCTCTGGGGCTACCCCATGTGAATGCCAGGCTGGAACACGAAAACAAATATCCGTTGCCTTGCAGCCCAAAAATAACAGTGATAGGCACAAAATAACCACCAGGCTCCACAGTCTTTACTTACAGTCGGGGCGCGCGACGAGCAGTCGAAACATTCAGAAGAGATGCTGCAATCAGAGTTGAGCGTATGCAATTATGCAAATAACAGGGTATGCAAGGAAGAGAATATGTAGATTGTAATTAAGAAGTTTCAACTTTAAACACTTTAAGTGATCCATGCTTCAATGACTCCAATAGGCAGACAAGTCCATGGATTAAAGACTTGTACGACAGATCTCCGTAGCGTGCGGTGTCTAGATGTTACTGCGCGAAGGCTAGTTGTTGTGGTTCCGCCACTTTGCTCATTATTAATTAACCCCTTCGACGCTCATGACGAGCTCAGCTCGTCATGGAGTTTCCATTGATTTCAATGGAAATTACATTGAATGTCCAGGAATATGCTTAGCATCCAAGTGGTTAAGACTCAAGACGGTTCTGGACTCTGCTGACTGCTGGCAGATTAAGGGGGGTCATCTGTGAATTAGCAGAGGAACCCCAGTTATCAAATAGTGCAGAGGAAATCCCTCCGCCACAGAAGCAGGGCACGGTCTGGCACATTTTGAGATCCACAGCATTATTTATTTATTTATTTATTTATTTATTTATTTATACAGAGTTTTATGTAGCGCGAACTTGACCCGAATCGGGAATCAGAGCGCTTTACATAGCACCAGTTGCATTCCATGAGGACACATTCATTTTTTTTTGTTAGGCACCATTTTGATATTCACAGAAGGCACTTACACATTTCGGTATTTATGTAATGTAATGTAATGTAAGTGGACATTTCTATAGCGCACCTAGCACTCCAGGGAGCATCTTGGCGCTGTGACCAAAAGGCCAGGTGGGAAAGGCTGGTCAAACTGCATTTAACAGGGGGCCCGAAAAAAAAACTTATACTAGCGCTTTGCCTGCTGAATCCGTGAGATTGTATATCCAGGTCTTAAGTGATTTTCTAAACTGACTTTCAGAGTCAATTTGACGTAGTTGGGGTGGAAGTTTATTCCACGCCCTGGGCCCGATCACTCCCAGGGATTTCCCTCCCTTTGTGGCAAGCCTAAACTTGGGGACCATCAACAAGTTCAGGTTGGAGGATCTAAGCGTACGCGATGGCGCGTAGCGCTTAAATCCCTTCTGAAGGTATATTGACCCTCGGGAGTGAAAGGCCCAAAAAGTAATAATCAGTATTTTGAACAAAATGCGCTTATGTATGGGCAGCCAGTGAAGAGCAAAGTCTTAAAGTTAGGATTTCTCTCAGTTTAGGAGTCCTAACTTTACTACTCCTAAACTGAGAAAAATCCTAACTTTAAGACTCTCGGTATTCACAGAAGGCATTTAGGAGTCCTAAAGATAGGACTCCTAACTTCTGTGAATACCGAAATGAGTAAGTGCCTTCTGTGAATACCACAATGGTAGTAAGTTTAGGATTTTGTCTTAAGTTAGTTCTGTGAATCGGGCACTAAGTGATTTGCCCAGAATCACAGGATGTTCAGCGTCATTGCCGAGACTCGAACCCAGTTCCCCAGATTCGAAGTCGACTGCCCTAGCCGTTAGGCCAACTCCTGTAACTTAGGGCCTGATTTTAATCTCAGCAGACGGGTTACTCGAGCACAATGGTGACGGATATCTTGCTCTCCAAAATATTAATCCTATAGGATACAATGGGATTTAAATTTCAGCGGACGGGATTTCCGTCAGAGTTGTGTTGGAGTAAGCTGCCCGCCGAGATCTAATTCAGTCCCTTAGCTTTTCTGCCAAAGTGGCTCCCACCAGCACACTGTGAGTCACCCTGACAGGACCTGGCCAGCATGCTAGATACACAGTGAAACATGTGGGGTTAGAAATGGTGGTCTGCTTTCAGACATCCATTACCAATGTCACTGAGGTTCTTGGTATGTTCTCCCATCCTGTTGGGGGCAATTAATGAGCTCCCTGAACAAGCTCACTCAGGTTACATGAGGGTCGTGCACAAGCTTTTGCACCCTAACTGGACTGTCCATCTGATAAGCCACCATGGCCTGAGCAGGGAAGAGCGGTGGGGCCAGGTGAGGGGGGATTTCGACAGACGACCATGAGGGGAAATTAATTATTTATTTAATTTTCCCTCTCGGTCGTCTGTCGAAACCCCCACCCTAGCCCCACCGCTCGTACCTGCACGAGCTGCGGCTGCTAATAACACTACTTGTGCGGTCATCATCACCTGGGGGTGTTACTGAAGATGGAGCTGGCTGGTGCTGCTCCATCAAAGACACCTTCTACCCGCACCTTCTCATTCAAGTGCAATGGTGGCATCCATCAGCCTTTCTCAGTTGTCTCAATGCCATCCTCTGATATATCAGTCCTGTATATGTGCTGGGTCTGCTCATCTCTCTCCTGTGATAGAAGGTTCGAGAAGTCACGAGCTGTGCTGAAGTGGAAAACAAACCAGAGTCTTAATGTATTGTAGGCAAATTGTTTGGCACTGGCCAAGAATCGCAAAATACTAAGGGGCAGATTTACAAGCCCCTAGCGTCACTTTTGCGCCGCCGTTGCTTCACTTTTGTGACGCAGCGGCGGTGTAAAAGTTGCGGCTCATTTAAAACGTGACGCATCTCCGGAGATGCGTCATGTTGTAAAGCCCTGCGTGACATTATACCTGCGTCAGGTATAATGTATTGAGGGTAGGCATTACCACGCAGGAAAGCCTCGTAAAAGTAACGCAGTGAAATCTACAAGATTTCACTGCATGACTTTTAGGACGCCACTGCGCCAAAACCTTACGCCTGCTTGAAACAGGTGTGAGGAGTGACGCAGTGTATTGGGAATAGGCCACAACGCGCATTACTGGAGTTGCATCGTGCTTGCGACATGACTCCAACAATGCGTGACTTTTCCGTCAACAGATGCATCAGAATTTCTGACGCATCTGTCAATCCTTGTGCCATGGTGCGCTGTATTGTAAATACGGCGCATCCATGGTGACGCAAGGGTTTTACATGGTGGTGCAGGAAAAGTGATGCATCTCTACAGATGCATCACTTCATGGCTCCACCATGGCTCCACCATGGGGATTCTGTCTTGACCCCAAATATTGGTGATAAGCCTTTATAAGGACTCTTCACAAGTTATGTGATGGTTACAACTGGTGGGTCACAGCTTGACATCACATTGGGAAAAGCTAACTCTGAATTGGTGAGGAATTCATGTCCCCTGCCTAATGGTCCAGTCACCCTCCTGCTTTTTCAACAGTTTTGGCATTAACAAGGCTCACCAGAGGCTGCCTGACTGCACAACATTTCTTGTGCTGCACAACTTCATATTTCAACGTGAATCCAAGTAGTTTTTCTGAAAGTGTGCCCCCTCCCTCTTCTCATAGTAAACCCTGCCTGCTAATTTAAGGTGCCAACACATAAATCACAGACATGGGCAGAGGCCAACTCCCAGAGTAACTCCAAATTAGAATATGGCTTTTTTTAAACTTTGGGGTATATTTATAAAGATATCACGCAGTGCAGCAAGTCACCGTGCTGACCTGCATGATACAGAAAGGGCAGGTATGCGCAGTACGTAACAATATGTGGCGCATTTCTGCCCTTTCCTAGATTTGGTGCACAATGTGCAGCCTAGTGTCAATGCAGGCACCCTTGAGCCGTGGTGTAAGGGTGCCTGCATTGTAAGCAGGAAGGAACACCTTCCCAGTTCCTGCACAAAACAATCCTGTGATGCAGAATGCAGTACACATAGAAACAGAAAGTAATGAGGAGCAATAAAGTTATTTCTTCTCGTTATGCCTCTCCTGGGAGGCGTAGTCTATTGATGCATTCCCAGGTCTTCTAGTAATGGTAAATTTGTGACTGTGCTAACATTCATGGATGGATGCTTGGGAACACCCACGCTCCACCCATGGAACGCCTCCCTGATGCAGAGTATGCAACGTAGCGATTTGAGCGGTGTTGCATTAGTCTGGATTTATCAAGCCACTTATGGCCATGCAAGGTGGCCCTACATGGCTGGATAAATCCTAGTACGTTTTTGATCGTCCAAGTGCCCCCTGGCATTACCAAGTGCAACGCAAAATCTACATAAATATTCCCCTAAGGTTTGAGGATATCTCAGGGGGTAGAAAACACAAAAATAAGGGGAGTATAGACATGGGTACTACATTTAATATAAAGGAGTTTTACACAACCAAATTCATGTTTTGGTGTTGTATAAGACATCATGCATGTGCTATCACTAGCATGAGATTTTATTTACTACCAGGTGTTTCATTGTCACTCGTATTTGCTACCTCCCAGGGAGTGCCAGTTTCACTTCCTCTTCTTTCGTGTGGAGCATGGACCAAATACCAATGGCTTAATTTTGATTAGTGTCCTTCTACTGCTCATGCTATGATTAAGGTAATATTTTGTTTCTTCTTCTCCTTTCGTTCATGGTTGTCTGTGTTGCTTCTTCTATTTTGCTTCTTCTCTCCCACCTGCCATCCTGCTGTTGTCCTTCTTGTTTTTACCTGTTGTCTCCGTTGCCCCACCTGAGATAAGTAAAAAAAAGTGCTATGACGCAGGCAGCTCTGGCTGGAAGCATAGGACTTTTCTTACCCTTTCGTTGTCCCTGTTGATTGTTCCTTCCCTTCTGCTGTCTGTGTTGCGCGTTCCCTTCTACCCTCTGTCGTGTTTTCCTTGTTGCCTACCCCCAGTCGCCACCAACCTTGGTTCAAAAAAATCAATTAAATACAAAATATGTGGCTCCATACATAGGGAGATCTTTGTAAACCTACTTCCTCCATTGTCATTCGCATATTGCGTCTCCCCGCCAATGCATGGGGCAATAGGCCCGCCCACTTCAGACATTGGCTCTCTTGTACTGTGAGGGACAGATTTTGACCATACTCATTTGCACATGCACCTAAAAAGAAATGGAGATCAGCGCCATGGCTAGTGTGGCAATACTTTGCAAATGTATTTTCTTTCTATTCTATCTTTTTTAAGTCGTCATTGTGCATTTAAACTATGTACTAAGGTTGCAGTACATTTTCTTTGCATGAACAATAATCCTATTTTCCTGTCATGCACATTAACAGTTCAATAAATCAATCAGGGGTCTTGTCAAGTGCGACTATAGTTCTTCTAAGTATACCTGGCTTCTAGGAAGCACCCACACGGGGATAGTTCATTTCTTTTAAATTGTACGACTTTTATTGTAAGCAGATGGGAGGCACATTTAGGTGTTGGGAGGTTTTTGTTTCTTCTTTTTTTGTGGGGTATGCTTGTATTAAAAATAAAAATTACATTAATCTTTGCAGCAGCTTTCCAAGGCCAGGCCTATAGTCTTTGTTAAGGATGGTTTGTTCATGGAGACAATTTTGAGAAGAGTTCAAGCACTGACTATTAGGGTAATCTGAATATAACACCTGTCCTATATTTAGGGGGGCCAGGCGTCCTCCTGAATTTGCCACCATCTGCCTCAGCAGTTTTCCATGATTTAGCACGTGTCCCGATTTTGACGGCACCTTTTCGTGCTCCAGTGAAGGATACGTTTATCAGAAAGCAATTTAATAAACGCAGACGACATTGTGTTTAAAGGCTGGTTAAAGTGCAATTAATTACCCAATGTCTAGGTGAACGCTGTCAATGAAGTCATTCTGTGCACCTCCTTTGATGCAAAACAGAAGTCCTATTTCTATCTTTTTGGTACTGTTTTTGGTTTTCACAGTCTGGCCAACCTACAAAATTCACCACCTGCACGCATGTAAAGCCAACGGAACATACCTACTTGACAGCAAATTCAGGACAAAGATATATGTTTAGAAATTGGAACCAATCTAATTTCGATATTATTAAGTCTAAAAAAGGCAAACTGTTGCTTCTTACGAAAGTCTCTGCCTCTGTGTATTATTCAGTGTTACATATTCACCAATGACGTCACCCGTTCATCAATGAATATTCAATTTCTATAGACATTAAAAAAAATTAAAACTCTGCATTTTGCTGACTTTATAGGTCATTTCATCACACATGCTGAAATGGCTGAATGAAGTCCTATATATTTTTACATCTGTTACATTTTATTTTTAAAAACATTTATTAAGTCCCAAACACGATTAATCTGTTTTAACAATAGAGCTAGCTGTGCTCCAAAATGGATGCTGCTCAGAAGGTTAACCATAAAAAAATCAAACATGTACAATTTTATTTTAAAATATCCTTTTATATCTGTGGGTGCTGAGCCCAGAATCTACCTTGCCCTTAATTATTACCTAATAGCCTATCTCACAGGTTGTGAAAAGGTCCATCCTAGCCCCATCTGCGCATCTCTCACAGGCTGTGACAGGAGTAACAAGCGCTATACGAATGCAAATCTTTCTTCCCCTTCTATCCCTCCGCTATCCTTCTCACTCCAAGTAACTGACTAATATCCTCCACTGAAATTACTTCATATTTCACCATATTAATTCACCACTAATCCTTTGTAGGCTTCCTGAATAGCATGTTTCAACACTCCATGGGGGTAACAAGCGCTATATAAATACAAACCTTTGTCCTCCTCTATCCTTCTGCTATCATTCCAAATCCAAATCACTGACTAACCTATCCACCACTTAAAATGTACTTGCATGTTTCACTATACTAATTCAACACTAATCCTCTATGGGTCCCGGAGTAGCGTGCTACTCGCCGAAAAAGCGCTTAGACGCCTCGTCAGGGGTAGTAAACGCTATATAAATGCAATTACAATACAATACAATACCTCTGCCTCTCACAGGCTGTGACAGGGCCCATCCTAGGCTCATCTCTGCATCTCACAGGCTGTGACAGGGCCCATCCTAGGCTCATCTCTGCCTCTCACAGGCTTTTACAGGGCCCATCCTAGGCTCATCTCTGCCTCTCACAGGCTGTGACAGGGCCCATCCTAGGCCCATCTCTGCCTCTCTCATGCAGTCGTGATAACCGATGGGACAAGTGACCCATCCGGGGACCAGTGGAAGTGCACAGTAAAGACACTACCCTACGTCTAGAAGGGATTCCCAGTAAGAAGGGTGATGTCTGCAGAGCGCAAGAACCCCACCATGAAAACAATGAAAGTAGGATGGGAAAGGAGGCCTTCAGGTATGAAAACCGAGCACCAATTTGCCCACAGGATTTACAGGGGCCAATCAGGGCCACCGGATCAAGGTTTAAATGAGCTAGGGTGGGCTGAAGTAATCATGACACGCCCTCCAACTCCTCGAATGTACATGATGCTGATAACTTGATGACTGAGGGGAAGGCCTTCAACTGGGCGAACCTTGGGATGCCCAACAGCAGGGCCAGCTGGCAAAAGGACTGGAAGCGGGTACTCAACAGAACATGAGTGGCACTCAACGTCCATGCCCGACGGATGTATGACATTACAACGCAGGCTATTACAACCCCTGCCTTTACAACGCGGTTTTTACATCGCAATCCATTACAACGCATAGTGCTTTTGGGTGTTGTATAGTGAATAGTTTAATTTACTATTCCAACTCCAGTCCCCGTGGACACTAGGGAAGGTTATTGGATAGTAAATTAACCTATTCCCTATCCTAGAGCGCCCCCCAGCGCAATGCGTTGTAATAGTTTGCGTTGTAATGACCGCGTTGTAATGATAGTGCGTTGTAAAAGTTTCGTTGTAAAGGTTGTTTACCATGCCCGACAGGCATTGGCATAGCTAGTGTGTCAAGGGCCTAGTGCAAGAAGGGTAATGGGCCCCCAATCACTGTTTGCACTGTGAAATTCAGCAATAATCAGGGTCCAATGGACCCCTCTGGGACTCGGTGCCACTGCACCTGCTGCACCAATGGAAGCTACGCCCCTGCCCAGCAAGCAGGATGCTATCTAGAGAATCGTGAATTATACCTAGAAGCTTTAGAATGCCCTCCAGAACAGAGTAAGTCCTGTACGACATATTAATAATATTTTGAGAACTGCTGAATTTTAAACAATAACATTTTTGCATTTATGTTGAGAACATGTTTCTAAATATATTGTTGTGAATACATTTGAAAGGTTTTAACTATTACTATTCTGTCCCATGCGAGCGAAGTGCACCATTTTATTAAATAAAACTGCAGGCCAACTCAAAAACCAGCGCTAAATTATTAAAAATTGAGGTATGAGCGGGATAAAAGCACGGGAGATGTGTCTTCCAACCCTCAGCAACAGGGGTTGGGGGGCTCAGGGGATGTCTTTTCTCAGTGCAATTGTTCTGAAATCTCTTTGGTTAAATATGAATGCCTTTTGCCATGTACTACAGAGCTGAGAGGCCTAAGTACTAAAACCATTCATTTCAAATCGTAATTGTTTTTTAGCAGAAGCTTGTTGCTAGCTATGGTTTGATGCCTACCTGGACGTGCCCGTGCTTTTTTGCCTGGATGTCTTCACCCACCAGCTTCAGCTAACCTGACAGAATATGGGTAACAAAAGTTGTGTGAACAGACTATCCTGTCAAAAATATCAAGAAGGTAAGTGCAAATAGGTAAGTATAGATTTACTATTCTTAACTCCATATCTACGTACCTTGAAGATATATATATTGTCAAGGTACATATATGTAGAATTATATTTATTATAACTTTGATTATACTACGCTGGACTGAGACCGCAAACCAGCCGTGGCAGCAAAGTAGGACCGGCCCATGGATGGGGGAATAAGGGGTGCAGGTGGGAAAACACTGCTGCTGCTTTTGTTACAGAGGACTGATATTGCAACATAGCTGCAAAACCAACCCAGAAAGAAAAATGGACCCCACCACTTCAAAACCGACCCCCACCTATCCAGCCCACCAGGAAAAAGCCCAGTGATTGCTACTGCCAGTCCAGCCCTCGCCTATACATAGAAACTAACCTTCACAATATTTTTTCCTCGATATTCTTGGCACAATATTGTGTCCACACAATATTCTTTTCTCAGTATTTTGTTTATTCGCCGTTTTGTAGAATTTATGCGCTTCTAGGGTCTGGTTCTGATTTCATTCATGTGCTCCCAAGCACTGGTTCAATATATTTATGGACTCGCAGGGCCTAAAATTGATTTTATTCATCTGCCACACGACCTAGCTCAATTCCATTCTTTGACAACCAAGATCTAATTTGATATATCTTTCCTCAACCCTCTAGTCCTAGTTCACGATCATTCCTCGACCCCAGAAATTGATTCTGATTTTGCTCCATGGTCCCCATGACCTCATTCTGGGGTCACTCCATGAGTCACATGTTCCGATATCAGTCATACACCCACATGAGATAATTCTGATGGCATTCTATAATCTCCAAGACCTGGTTCTGATATCACTCCATGTTCCCCGTGACCTGGTTCTCTTATCAATTCATGATCCACATGTTATGGTATCAGCCCTGTACCCAGGAGATAATTCTGATAGTATTTGATGATCTACAAGATCTGGTTCTGATATCACTCCTTGATCCCTATTACCTGGCCCTGTTAACACTCCATAATCCACATGTTCTGATATCAGTTGTACACCCAAGAAATAATTCTGATAACATTCTATAATGTCCAAGAACTGGTTCTGATATCTCTCCTTGAACCACATGTTCTGTGATTACTCCTACACCCACATGAGATAGTTCTGATATCATTCTATGATCTCAGTACCTGGTTATGGCTCGCAGGATGTTTCTACCCTCAATCACTGCAGTGGGCGCATACCGCAGCGTCACCACTACGTGGTACGACAATCACAGTTCATCCTCTGTTCTCAATGTCAATTGCGGTCCCCAGTGTTCCTCCTCCAAAGGGGTGTCCGAGTCAAGGCCACTCTATGACTTGTTAACTCAGAGTTGCTCCTATTATGCCCTCATGATTTTTGGACTCTGAATATATTCACTATTCCCACTGTGGCTTCTCTTTCCTGCTCCGCCTTCTGTCTGGCCTACACAACTGTTGTCTCGTCTTCTTAGTTGTCGGTGGCCAACCTTATACTGTTCCAGTCAGTCCCATGTGGCAGTTGGATACTCAAAAAACAATGTGCTATTGTTGATTATCATTTCAGTCTGGCTGGGAAGTGTAGCATGTATTTGAGGCTGGAGTCCTGCATCTCTTTTTTGACTGCCAAGAATGTTGCTCTATTATGCTGTGCCTCCATTTTATAATCCAGAAATATTGCCACTTGGGTAATTTCCCACTTGAAAGTGTTCCGGAATCGTGCCGGCTGCAAAATCAACTCACTGTCCCTGTAGTTGAGCATATGGGCTACCACAAGTCAAGCCAGACCGCATGGTGGAGGGCACTTGGATGGGACAATATGTACATGTTCCATAGCAATGAATTGAGAAATCCCCAGTGGGGACACCTCCCTTGAAAGCCATGTCTCCAGGTAGTCAATCATAGCAGTGCCCCCAACAACTTCTGGAAGGCCAACCACTCTAATATTGTTTCTCCAGTTCCGGCCCTCTGAATCTTCATCTCTCTTGTCCAAAACACTACCCAAATGTGTCTACATTTGTTTCCATAATGTGATCTCCCCAAGGCATGTCTTCTCCCATAGGGGAGAGGTGTGGCGCCGCGGCCAGGGCGACTGACGCTGGAATCTGGGGACCACGGTTCGATCCCCGGCTCCGGCGGCAGGTCAGCCCAGCACCATGTGACTCTGGGCAATAGCTCGCTTAATCTTCCCGACGGCCCCCAGCGCCTAGAGACCCTTACGGGTGATTGTGCGCTTTACAAATGTGGACTTTACTTTACTTTATTGTCTCTTCATGGCATTTGACCTTATCTGATAGCTTCTTGTGGTCATCTCTTTAGCAGCCCAGGTTCCATAGAGATCTTGTCCATTTTGGCTTTGAAGGCATCTCTAGAGGAGTTAACAGTGTCCTGTATTTGGTCCAGCTTGATTGTGAGGACTGGTCCCTCTGCTGCCAGCTGTCTGCTGTCCTTACTCATCTCCTCAAGCTTTTCCCCATGCAGCAGGGTGTTCTCTGTCCCTGACCTGGGTCCTCATCCACATCTTTCACTGAATGGCCTCTGCCCATGTCTGCCCCTTCCAATAGATTTTGCAGCCGGGATGACCTACCTGGGCACGGAAAAGGCTGTAGGCTTGCACACCTAGAACAGTTGCCAGCATCTCCTAGGGTAGACATCTGCCCCTTCTGCGCCCACCCTCGCAGGTCCCAGAATGACACTATTTAGCCTACTTCAATATGTTTGGTGGAAGGGTTCCAGTGCGCCCAGGGCCTGGTGCTGTTTCACCTCAGCCACAGTGGTGCTTGTGATGGTTCCTAGTCTGTACTTCCTCATTGCACATGTAACAGTCACAAGGCGCAGGAGATCCAATTTCACATTGGTGTAAAGAGGGATATAGTTTCTTCATTGTCAACAAGAAAAGCAAAACTATAAGTGCCAGAATGCAAAGAATACAACAACTAACCTTTCAGCAGCACATAACACAGATGCAGGATGGTAGTAGCAGTGACATACCTCCCACAGAGAAAAAGATCACAGTCGCAGTAGGAAAATAGTCTTCCTGCACACAAAATAATTGCAGCCTGGACAGCACAACTGTAGACTTCCCTCGCTCTCAACACAGCCACAGAACAGGAAGCATGAGTGCAGGCGTCTTTGCACACAGAACAGGCACAGTGTATGCAGCAGCAGTGCTGGATTCCCTCACACCTGAACAGATACAGAATGGCAGTTACAGTACAAGCTGCCCTTACACACTGAATAAATGTGGCATACATAATAGCAGTGCATTCTTCTGATGAATACAGAACAGGCACAGCACAGGCAGCAGCAGTGCAATCTTCCCAAACATGAACAGGTAGAGCACTGGCAACAGCTTTGCTAGCCACCTCGCACAATATACAGCTCCTTCAAGATAGCACTTCTTCAACAACAGTGTACACCAAGTGCATCTTGAATGGTGAATGTGCCTGTGAAGAGTAACTAGACACACAAATATATACATACACCAAATTACAATACAAAATGCACTAGATTGAATACATGTGAAACAAGAAAAATGCTCAATTCAATCTAGTGCATTTTGTATTGTAATTTGGTGCATGTATATATTTGTGTGTCTTCACGATTCTTGTTTTTCTGTTCAGCTGTATTGGCAAATTTGCATTGTTGTTTGTTATGTTTTTTTCTTTTTGATGTGTACATCATGTTCACTGTTCCTCATCATGTTAATGGGGCTCCTTAACAATTGCTGTGCAATGCGTGTCTTTTAAAAAAAAATGTATGTATATATATGATATAGAAAATCAATTTATAAAAATGATTTATACTATTTGATAATACATTTTGAAAATCACTGGTCTATGGGACATGTGTATTTTTGGATTAATTACCTTACTTTAAAGTATTGATTTAGGAGAAGTGTTTGTTGTTATTTATTGTGTTTCCCCTGCTTTCTTCTCCTTATTATCTTCATAACCAGGGACCCTCTGGTGTTTCTCGGGCATGGAAACCGTATCTAGGTTGAAAGATAATGTTTGTATGGTAATATTTTGCAGTGCTAAACATGGGGGTTGATTGAACAAACAGAGGTGCACTGAACACAATACAGGAGGTCCACTTGAATTTTCTTTACTCTCGTCTTTTATTTCAAAATTGACAATTGTTCTTAAAAACAGCCAACGCGTTTCGGTCCCCAAAACCAGAAGGTTTTGGAATTTAATCAGGGCTTATGTGGATATTGAAAAACCAAAGGTGGTGATGGACGGAGCGTTGACAATACAAACACTCACCCCCAGTCAACTGATCTGGGTTTAATCCATCACCGTTCTTTAGCTCAATCCGCCACCCCAGTTCAGACATGGCCATATGCAAATCAGTCTGACCCTGTGCCTCATGGGAACAGTCCAGCCCGAACTGCCAAGCCATGTCTTCCCTGGACCGGAATCAAGCTTCCCAGGACCGGTTTCTGGCATTACAGCCGTCTTCAGCCGGGCTTGCTTGACTCCAGTGGCAAAGTGAGCAAGGGACTCACGTCTGAGCATACCCTGCCAACTTAGGGCGAACAAAGAAAAACCAAAGGTGGTGATGGACGGAGCGATGACAATACAAACACTCACCCCCAGTCAACTGATCTGGGTTTAATCCATCACCGTTCATTAGCTCACTCCGCCACCCCAGTTCAGACATGGCCATATGCAAATCAGTCTGACCCTGTGCCTTATGGGAACAGTCCAGCCCGAACTGCCAAGCCATGTCTTCCCTGGACCGGAATCAAGCTTCCCAGGACCGGTTTCTGGCATTACAGCCGTCTTCAGCCGGGCTTGCTTGACTCCAGTGGCAAAGTGAGCAAGGGACTCACGTCTGAGCATACCCTGCCAACTTAGGGCAAACAAAGAAAAACCAAAGGTGGTGATGGACGGAGCGTTGACAATACAAACACTCACCCCCAGTCAACTGATCTGGGTTTAATCCATCACCGTTCTTTAGCTCACTTCGCCACCCCAGTTCTGACATGGCCATATGCAAATCAGTCTGACCCTGTGCCTCATGGGAACAGTCCAGCCCGAACTGCCAAGCCATGTTTTCCCTGGACCGGAAACAAGCTTCCGAGGACCGGTTTCTGGCATTACAGCCGTCTTCAGCCGGGCTTGCTTGACTCCAGTGGCAAAGTGAACAAGGGACTCACGTCTGAGCATACCCTGCCAACTTAGGGCGAACAAAGAAAAACCAAAGGTGGTGATGGACGGAGCGTTGACAATACAAACACTCACCCCCAGTCAACTGATCTGGGTTTAATCCATCACCGTTCTTTAGCTCACTCCGCCACCCCAGTTCAGACATGGCCATATGCAAATCAGTCTGACCCTGTGCCTCATGGGAACAGTCCAGCCCGAACTGCCAAGCCATGTCTTCCCTGGACCGGAATCAAGCTTCCCAGGACCGGTTTCTGGCATTACAGCCGTCTTCAGCCGGGCTTGCTTGACTCCAGTGGCAAAGTGAGCAAGGGACTCACGTCTGAGCATACACTGCCAACTTAGGGCGAACAAAGAAAAAACAAAGGTGGTGATGGACGGAGCATTGACAATACAAACACTCACCCCCAGTCAACTGATCTGGGTTTAATCCATCACCGTTCTTTAGCTCACTCCGCCACCCCAGTTCAGACATGGCCATATGCAAATCAGTCTGACCCTGTGCCTCATGGGAACAGTCCAGCCCCAACTGCCAAGCCATGTCTTCCCTGGACCGGAATCAAGCTTCCCAGGACCGGTTTCTGGCATTACAGCAGTCTTCAGCCGGGCTTGCTTGACTCCAGTGGCAATGTGAGCAAGGGACTTACGTCAGAGCATACCCTGCCAACTTAGGGCGAACAAAGAAAAACCAAAGGTGGTGATGGACGGAGCGTTGACAATACAAACACTCACCCCCAGTCAACTGATCTGGGTTTAATCCATCACCGTTCTTTAGCTCACTCCGCCACCCCAGTTCAGACATGGCCATATGCAAATCAGTCTGACCCTATGCCTCATGGGAACAGTCCAGCACGAACTGCCAAGCCATGTCTTCCAGAGTGGCAGAGTGGGCTAAAGAACGGTGATGGATTAAACCCAGATCAGTTGACTGGGGGTGAGTGCTTGTATTGTCAACGCTCCGTCCATCACCACCTTTGGTTTTGCTCTGTTCACCATAAGTTGGCAGGGTATGCTCAGACGTGAGTCCCTTGCTCACTTTGCCACTGGATTCAAGCAAGCCGCGCTGAAGACAGCTGTAATGCCAGAAACCGGTCCTCGGAAGCTGGTTTCCGGTCCAGGGAAGGCATGGCTTGGCAGTTCGGGCTGGACTGTTCCCATGAGGCACAGGGTCAGACTGATTTGCATATGGCCATGTCTGAACTTGGGTGGCAGAGTGGGCTAAAGAACGGTGATGGATTAAACCCAGATCAGTTTACTTGGGGTGAGTGCTTGTATTGTCAACGCTCCGTCCATCACCACCTTTGGTTTTGCTTTGTTCGCCATAAGTTGGCAGGGTATGCTCAGACGTGAGTCCCTTGCTCACTTTGCCACTGGATTCAAGCAAGCCGGGCTGAAGACGGCTGTAATGCCAGAAACCGGTCCTCGGAAGCTTGTTTCCGGTCCAGGGAAGGCATGGCTTGGCAGTTCGGGCTGGACTGTTCCCATGAGGCACAGGGTCAGACTGATTTGCATATGGCCATGTCTGAACTGGGGTGGCAGAGTGGGCTAAAGAACGGTGATGGATTAAACCCAGATCAGTTGACTGGGGGTGAGTGCTTGTATTGTCAACGCTCCGTCCATCACCACCTTTGGTTTTGCTTTGTTTGCCATAAATTGGCAGGGTATGCTCAGACGTGAGTCCCTTGCTCACTTTGCCACTGGATTCAAGCAAGCCCGGCTGAAGACGGCTGCAATGCCAGAAACCGGTCCTCGGAAGCTTGTTTCCAGTCCAGGGAAGGCATGGCTTGGCAGTTCGGGCTGGACTGTTCCCATGAGGCACAGGGTCAGACTGATTTGCATATGGCCATGTCTGAACTGGGGTGGCAGAGTGGGCTAAAGAACGGTGATGGATTAAACCCAGATCAGTTGACTGGGGGTGAGTGCATGTATTGTCAACGCTCCATCCATCACCACCTTTGGTTTTGCTTTGTTCGCCATAAGTTGGCAGGGTATGCTCAGACGTGAGTCCCTTGCTCACTTTGCCACTGGATTCAAGCAAGCCGGGCTGAAGACTGCTGTAATGCCAGAAACCGGTCCTCGGAAGCTTGTTTCCGGTCCAGGGAAGGCATGGCTTGGCAGTTCGGGCTGGACTGTTCCCATGAGGCACAGGGTCAGACTGATTTGCATATGGCCATGTCTGAACTGGGGCGGCAGAGTGGGCTAAAGAACGGTGATGGATTAAACCCAGATCAGTTGACTGGGGGTGAGTGCTTGTATTGTCAACGCTCCGTCCATCACCACCTTTGGTTTTGCTTTGTTCGCCATAAGTTGGCAGGGTATGCTCAGACGTGAGTCCCTTGCTCACTTTGCCACTGGATTCAAGCAAGCCGGGCTGAAGACGGCTGTAATGCCAGAAACCGGTCCTCGGAAGCTTGTTTCCGGTCCAGGGAAGGCATGGCTTGGCAGTTCGGGCTGGACTGTTCCCATGAGGCACAGGGTCAGACTGATTTGCATATGGCCATGTCTGAACTGGGGTGGCAGAGTGGGCTAAAGAACGGTGATGGATTAAACCCAGATCAGTTGACTGGGGGTGAGTGCTTGTATTGTCAACGCTCCGTCCATCACCACCTTTGGTTTTGCTTTGTTTGCCATAAATTGGCAGGGTATGCTCAGACGTGAGTCCCTTGCTCACTTTGCCACTGGATTCAAGCAAGCCCGGCTGAAGACGGCTGCAATGCCAGAAACCGGTCCTCGGAAGCTTGTTTCCAGTCCAGGGAAGGCATGGCTTGGCAGTTCGGGCTGGACTGTTCCCATGAGGCACAGGGTCAGACTGATTTGCATATGGCCATGTCTGAACTGGGGTGGCAGAGTGGGCTAAAGAACGGTGATGGATTAAACCCAGATCAGTTGACTGGGGGTGAGTGCATGTATTGTCAACGCTCCATCCATCACCACCTTTGGTTTTGCTTTGTTCGCCATAAGTTGGCAGGGTATGCTCAGACGTGAGTCCCTTGCTCACTTTGCCACTGGATTCAAGCAAGCCGGGCTGAAGACTGCTGTAATGCCAGAAACCGGTCCTCGGAAGCTTGTTTCCGGTCCAGGGAAGGCATGGCTTGGCAGTTCGGGCTGGACTGTTCCCATGAGGCACAGGGTCAGACTGATTTGCATATGGCCATGTCTGAACTGGGGCGGCAGAGTGGGCTAAAGAACGGTGATGGATTAAACCCAGATCAGTTGACTGGGGGTGAGTGCTTGTATTGTCAACGCTCCGTCCATCACCACCTTTGGTTTTGCTTTGTTCGCCATAAGTTGGCAGGGTATGCTCAGACGTGAGTCCCTTGCTCACTTTGCCACTGGATTCAAGCAAGCCGGGCTGAAGACTGCTGTAATGCCTGAAACCGGTCCTCGGAAGCTTGTTTCCGGTCCAGGGAAGGCATGGCTTGGCAGTTCGGGCTGGACTGTTCCCATGAGGCACAGGGTCAGACTGATTTGCATATGGCCATGTCTGAACTGGGGTGGCAGAGTGGGCTAAAGAACGGTGATGGATTAAACCCAGATCAGTTGACTGGGGGTGAGTGCTTGTATTGTCAACGCTCCGTCCATCACCACCTTTGGTTTTGCTTTGTTCGCCATAAGTTGGCAGGGTATGCTCAGACGTCCATCACCACCTTTGGTTTTGCTTATGTGGATATTAACAGATCTCAACAAGGTGATAATATATGGTGATTCCAGGAGTGGAAGTATGGTCCCAAAATTGTCAATAAAAAACCTTTTATATCAGGATGCAATTAAGCTTTCAAGAGGTGGCATATGAAAACAATAGTCCTTGAAAGAGAGATAAAATCCAGATTTTAAAATATCACCACATTTTATAAAGGAATTCATTTAAAATGTCAAGTAGCTGCACAAATAGCGGTAATTCTTTATAGAGAAATGTATTTATATATTTATGTATTTGTTTGTAGAGCGCAGCTAATGCCCTGGGGCGTCTAGGCACTTGTCAACCAACATCAGGCATCACTGAGGTTAAATTAAAGTTTAGAGCTTGCAAATGCAGAACTTAAGCAGTAAATAACCAGGTCTTCAAGGCCTTCCTAAAAGACATCAAGTCCAACGAGTTTTTAAGTTTGTAAAGCAGACGATTCCATAGTCTGGTTGTGATGTTTAAGAAGCTTTTACCACCCCAGCTTGATAGACGAGGTTTGTGAACCTCCACTAACATGTGTGAGGAGGATCTCAAATTTCTGGTCGTGGTATACCAGTGGAAATGGTCAATCAGGTAAGCGGGTCGCTGATTATGCAATGCCTTAAAGGCGATGCCAAGGACCTTAAAATTAATCAGCTTTTCCACTGGAAGCCAATGTAGAGCTTTGAGGGCCAGCTTGGCCGAGGAATATTTTGGGATACCAAAGAGCAAACGGGCAGCAGAATTCTGTAAAACCTGTAATTTCACAAGAAGTGCTTTATTTATACCCATTAGCAGGCTGTTACAGTAGTCAAGGCTTGACAAGACTAATGCAGAAACCACAGTTTTCTGAAGGTTCTGGCGGTATGTATGGAAAAATCTTCCTCAGAATCTTCAGTGTATAGCAGGTGGATGAAATGATTGCTTTCACATGATGGGAGAAGGACAGGGTGGTGTCAAAAATGACTCCCGGGTTCCTTTCCTTAGAGGCAGGGGTAGGGAGGGGGCCCAGTTCTGAGGGCCACCAATCCGAGGACCAGATGGATGGATCTCTGCCAAAAAGGAGAACCGTGGTCCTATTAGAGTTCAACTTAAGGCAGTTCTCCGACATCCAGCTGCTCACCTGTCACATACAAGTACGAAAGTTGTGGGTAGTGTCCCCAGCTTTGTTTGAAATGGAAACTATGATCTTGGTGTCGTCTGCATATAAAACCATGGCTAACCATGGGATTTGATCAGGGAGCCAAATCCATACTAATATAATAAAGAGAGAGCCCAGGCCTTTGAGGCGGGTAATCTCAGTAACCACAGCACCAATCACAACACCCAATACAGCGTTGAAAAGGTCAGTTTTAGCAGAAGAACATAGGCTATGCAGACGGTCACCATATACATTTTTTTTATTAACTTTTCAAGAAACAGTGGTGTTCATCACAATCATACAGTGCAAGACATACAATTGTACCGTAGGACACCATATTGAAGGATTCAAAATTATTCTATTGGTCTATACTTACCACTAGCCCATATATGTTTATCAATAATAATAATTAAGTCGGCAATGGAAAAAGTTCAATCGTTTATTCAATCAAATACAAGCCCTGGCAAGGGAGCCTCAGTCTACACGACCCTCGGAGGTGCGCAGAGGAGACTGATTACATGTTCGAAATACAAAACATATATACGTTTCATGTGTTCAAGATGACACCCTACAAGGAAAGATACAACTTGTCTGTATGCCAAGAGGAATACCCATATAAGGCACAATTGATTGCTAGTAGCCTAGGCCTAAGCTATTCCGGGGGCAGGTCAGCAAGGTGCCTCCCTGTCTATCTGTAGCCCGGGGAGGACAGGAATGGGCTCTACTAGAATGTGCGCATCCCAACAAGAAAGGCAGATGTGACCTTGGGTTTCCTTGAGCTACCGGCTAATAACTATAGTAAGCGGCCTGACTGCCGTCATAGTTTCGAGCAGCAAACGTGATCATGTGATTTCAGGGAAACAGCACGAGCACATAAGGAAACAAAACAAAATGGTTTAAGGTTATATCAATAGGAACAAGCGAGTCAAAAGTGAATCAACGGACACTAAGAGATCATAGTGTATTCTAACTACACGATTATATAATTACGAGGTTACATTGGATATATTAGGCCAATAAATGCATGGTATCGAAATTCGATCCCAACAGACGGCCCTTTTGGCCTACTATAGCCAATACAAATTCATTCTACAAAAAAACCCTCATCGATCTGCATGAGATCCGACACCTACTTCTGGATAATCTGCTTCTCAACTTTAACTTGTCGAGAAAAGTTCAAAACGATTCATAAAGGGGGTGGTGATGGACAGAGTATCTAAATTAAGCAGAACACTCCTACCCAGTCAAAAGATCAGGGCTTGATCCATCACCGCTTTTTAGCTCACTGCACCATCCCAGCTCAGAACCCGGCTACATGCAAATTAGTCTGACCCTGGCCCAGTGCATCATGGGAACAGGGCAGACCAAACTACCAAGCCAATTCTTTACTGGAAAGGAAACAAGCTTCCGGGGTCCGGTTTCTGCCATTACAGCCGTCTTCGGCCCGGCTTGCTTGAATCCTGATGGTGCAGTGAGCAAGGGACTCACATCTGAGCATACCCTTCCACACTTGTGGTGGCCAAAACGATTCATAAAGGGGGTGGTGATGGACAGAGTATCTGAATTAAGCAGAACACTCCTACCCAGTCAAAAGATCAGGGCTTGATCCATCACCGTTTTTTAGCTCACTGCACCATCCCAGCTCAGAACCTGGCTACATGCAAATTAGTCTGACCCTGGCCCAGTGCATCATGGGATCAGGGCAGACCAAACTACCAAGCCAATTCTTTACTGGAAAGGAAACAAGCTTCCGGGGACCGGTTTCTGGCATTACAGCCGTCTTCGGCCCGGCTTGCTTGAATCCTGATGGTGCAGTAAGCAAGGGACTCATGTCTGAGCATACCCTGCCGCTCCTATAGTGGCCAAAACGATTCAGAAAAGGGGGTGGTTATGGACAGAGCATCTGAGTTAAACAGAACACTCATACCCAGTCAAAAGATCAGGGCTTGATCCATCACCGTTTTTTAGCTCACTGCACCATCCCAGCTCAGAACCTGGCTACATGCAAATTAGTTTGACCCTGGCCCAGCGCATCATGGGAACAGGGCAGACCAAACTACCAAGCCAATTCTTTACTGGAAAGGAAACAAGCTTCCGGGGACCGGTTTCTGGCATTACAGCCGTCTTCGGCCCGGCTTGCTTGAATCCTGATGGTGCAGTGAGCAAGGGACTCACATCTGAGCATACCCTTCCACACTTGTGGTGGCCAAAACGATTCATAAAGAGGGTGGTGATGGACAGAGTATCTGAATTAAGCAGAACACTCCTACCCAGTCAAAAGATCAGGGCTTGATCCATCACCGTTTTTTAGCTCACTGCACCATCCCAGCTCAGAACCTGGCTACATGCAAATTAGTCTGACCCTGGCCCAGTGCATCATGGGAACAGGGAAGACCAAACTACCAAGCCAATTCTTTACTGGAAAGGAAACAAGCTTCCGGGGACCGGTTTCTGGCATTACAGCCATCTTCGGCCCGGCTTGCTTGAATCCTGATGGTGCAGTGAGCAAGGGACTCACATCTGAGCATACCCTTCCACACTTGTGGTGGCCAAAACGATTCATAAAGGGGGTGGTGATGGACAGAGTATCTGAATTAAGCAGAACACTCCTACCCAGTCAAAAGATCAGGGCTTGATCCATCACCGTTTTTTAGCTCACTGCACCATCCCAGCTCAGAACCTGGCTACATGCAAATTAGTCTGACCCTGGCCCAGTGCATCATGGGAACAGGGCAGACCAAACTACCAAGCCAATTCTTTACTGGAAAGGAAACAAGCTTCCGGGACCGGTTTCTGGCATTACAGCCGTCTTCGGCCCGGCTTGCTTGAATCCTGATGGTGCAGTGAGCAAGGGACTCACATCTGAGCATACCGTTCCACACTTGTGGTGGCCAAAACGATTCATAAAGGGGGTGGTGATGGACAGAGTATCTGAATTAAGCAGAACACTCCTACCCAGTCAAAAGATCAGGGCTTGATCCATCACCGTTTTTTAGCTCACTGCACCATCCCAGCTCAGAACCTGGCTACATGCAAATTAGTCTGACCCTGGCCCAGTGCATCATGGGAACAGGGCAGACCAAACTACCAAGCCAATTCTTTACTGGAAAGGAAACAAGCTTCCGGGGACCGGTTTCTGGCATTACAGCCGTCTTCGGCCCGGCTTGCTTGAATCCTGATGGTGCAGTGAGCAAGGGACTCACATCGGAGCATACCCTTCCACACTTGTGGTGGCCAAAACGATTCATAAAGGGGGTGGTGATGGACAGAGTATCTGAATTAAGCAGAACACTCCTACCCAGTCAAAAGATCAGGGCTTGATCCATCACCGTTTTTTAGCTCACTGCACCATCCCAGCTCAGAACCTGTCTACATGCAAATTAGTCTGACCCTGGCACAGTGCATCATGGGAACAGGGCAGACCAAACTACCAAGCCAATTCTTTACTGGAAAAGAAACAAGCTTCTGGGGACCGGTTTCTGGCATTACAGCCGTCTTCGGCCCGGCTTGCTTGAATCCTGATGGTGCAGTGAGCAAGGGACTCACATCTGAGCATACCCTTGCACACTTGTGGTGGCCAAAACGATTCATAAAGGGGGTGGTGATGGACAGAGTATCTGAATTAAGCAGAACACTCCTACCCAGGCAAAAGATCAGGGCTTGATCCATCACCGTTTTTTAGCTCACTGCACCATCCCAGCTCAGAACCTGGCTACATGCAAATTAGTCTGACCCTGGCCCAGTGCATCATGGGAACAGGGCAGACCAAACTACCAAGCCAATTCTTTACTGGAAAGGAAACAAGCTTCCGGGGACCGGTTTCTGGCATTACAGCCGTCTTCGGCCCGGCTTGCTTGAATCCTGGTGGTGCAGTGAGCAAGGGACTCACATCGGAGCATACCCTTCCACACTTGTGGTGGCCAAAACGATTCATAAAGGGGGTGGTGATGGACAGAGTATCTGAATTAAGCAGAACACTCCTACCCAGTCAAAAGATCAGGGCTTGATCCATCACCGTTTTTTAGCTCACTGCACCATCCCAGCTCAGATCCTGGCTACATGCAAATTAGTCTGACCCTGGCCCAGTGCATCATGGGAACAGGGCAGACCAAACTACCAAGCCAATTCTTTACTGGAAAGGAAACAAGCTTCCGGGGACCGGTTTCTGGCATTACAGCCGTCTTCGGCCTGGCTTGCTTAAATCCTGATGGTGCAGTGAGCAAGGGACTCACATCTGAGCATACCCTTCCACACTTGTGGTGGCCAAAATGATTCATAAAGGGGGTGGTGATGGACAGAGTATCTGAATTAAGCAGAACACTCCTACCCAGTCAAAAGATCAGGGCTTGATCCAGGGCTCTGTCCATCACCACCCCCTTTTCTGAATCGTTTTGGCCACTATAGGAGTGGCAGGGTATGCTCAGACATGAGTCCCTTGCTCACTGCACCATCAGGATTCAAGCAAGCCGGGCCGAAGACGGCTGCAATGCCAGAAACCGGTCCCCGGAAGCTTGTTTCCTTTCCAGTAAAGAATTGGC
Source organism: Lissotriton helveticus (assembly GCF_964261635.1). Taxonomy (NCBI): domain Eukaryota; kingdom Metazoa; phylum Chordata; class Amphibia; order Caudata; family Salamandridae; genus Lissotriton; species Lissotriton helveticus. The sequence goes on from NC_136064.1 coordinate 78,960,379, forward strand.
TTGGTTTGGTCTGCCCAGTTCCCATGATGCACTGGGCCAGGGACAGACTAATTTGCATGTAGCCAGGTTCTGAACTGGGATGGTGCAGTGAGCTAAAACACGGTGATGGATCAAGCCCTGATCTTTTGACTGGGTATGAGTGTTCTGTTTAACTCAGATGCTCTGTCCATCACCACCCCCTTTTCTGAATCGTTTTGGCCACTATAGGAGTGGCAGGGTATGCTCAGACATGAGTCCCTTGCTCACTGCACCATCAGGATTCAAGCAAGCCGGGCCGAAGACGGCTGCAATGCCAGAAACCGGTCCCCGGAAGCTTGTTTCCTTTCCAGTAAAGAATTGGCTTGGTAGTTTGGTCTGCCCTGTTCCCATGATGCACTGGGCCAGGGACAGACTAATTTGCATGTAGCCAGGTTCTGAACTGGGATGGTGCAGTGAGCTAAAAAACGGTGATGGATCAAGCCCTGAACTTTTTGACTGGGTATGAGTGTTCTGTTTAACTCAGATGCTCTGTCCATCACCACCCCCTTTTCTGAATCGTTTTGGCCACTATAGGAGTGGCAGGGTATGCTCAGACATGAGTCCCTTGCTTACTGCACCATCAGGATTCAAGCAAGCCGGGCCGAAGACGGCTGCAATGCCAGAAACCGGTCCCCGGAAGCTTGTTTCCTTTCCAGTAAAGAATTGGCTTGGTAGTTTGGTCTGCCCTGTTCCCATGATGCACTGGGCCAGGGACAGACTAATTTGCATGTAGCCAGGTTCTGAACTGGGATGGTGCAGTGAGCTAAAAAACGGTGATGGATCAAGCCCTGATCTTTTGACTGGGTATGAGTGTTCTGTTTAACTCAGATGCTCTGTCCATCACCACCCCCTTTTCTGAATCATTTTAGCCACTATAGGAGTGACAGGGTATGCTCAGACATGAGTCATTTGCTCACTGCACCATCAGGAATCAAGCAAGCCGGGCCGAAGACGGCTGCAATGCCAGAAACCGGTCCCCGGAAGCTTGTTACCTTTCCAGTAAAGAATTGGCTTGGTAGTTTGGTCTGCCCTGTTCCCATGATGCACTGGGCCAGGGACAGACTAATTTGCATGTAGCCAGGTTCTGAACTGGGATGGTGCAGTGAGCTAAAAAACGGTGATGGATCAAGCCCTGATCTTTTGACTGGGTATGAGTGTTCTGTTTAACTCAGATGCTCTGTCCATCACCATCCCCTTTTCTGAATCGTTTTGGCCACTATAGGAGTGGCAGGTTAGCTCAGACATGAGTCCCTTGCTCACTGCACCATCAGGATTCAAGCAAGCCGGGCCGAAGACGGCTGCAATGCCAGAAACCGGTCCCCGGAAGCTTGTTTCCTTTCCAGTAAATAATTGGCTTGGTAGTTTGGTCTGCCCTGTTCCCATGATGCACTGGGCCAGGGACAGACTAATTTGCATGTAGCCAGGTTCTGAACTGTGATGGTGCAGTGAGCTAAAAAACAGTGATGGATCAAGACCTGATCTTTTGACTGGGTATGAGTGTTCTGTTTAACTCAGATGCTCTGTCCATCACCACCCCCTTTTCTGAATCGTTTTGGCCACTATAGGAGTGGCAGGGTATGCTCAGACATGAGTCCCTTGCTCACTGCACCATTAGGATTCAAGCAAGCCGGGCCGAAGACGGCTGCAATGCCAGAAACCGGTCCCCGGAAGCTTGTTTCCTTTCCAGTAAAGAATTGGCTTGTTAGTTTGGTCTGTCCTGTTCCCATTATGCACTGGGCCAGGGACAGACTAATTTGCATGTGGCCAGGTTCTGAACTGGGATGGTGCAGTGAGCTAAAAAACGGCGATGGATCAAGCCCTGATCTTTTGACTGGGTATGAGTGTTCTGTTTAACTCAGATGCTCTGTCCATCACCACCCCCTTTTCTGAATCGTTTTGGCCACTATAGGAGTGGCAGGGTATGCTTAGACATGAGTCCCTTGCTCACTGCACCATCAGGATTCAAGCAAGCCGGGCCGAAGACGGCTGCAATGCCAGAAACCGGTCCCCGGAAGCTTGTTTCCTTTCCAGTAAAGAACTGGCTTGGTAGTTTGGTCTGCCCTGTTCCCATGATGCACTGGGCCAGGGACAGACTAATTTGCATGTAGCCAGGTTCTGAACTGGGATGGTGCAGTGAGCTAAAAAACGGTGATGGATCAAGCCCTGATCTTTTGACTGGGTATGAGTGTTCTGTTTAACTCAGATGCTCTGTCCATCACCATCCCCTTTTCTGAATCGTTTTGGCCACTATAGGAGTGGCAGGTTAGCTCAGACATTAGTCCCTTGCTCACTGCACCATCAGGATTCAAGCAAGCCGGGCCGAAGACGGCTGCAATGCCAGAAACCGGTCCCCGGAAGCTTGTTTCCTTTCCAGTAAAGAATTGGCTTGGTAGTTTGGTCTGCCCTGTTCCCATGATGCACTGGGCCAGGGACAGACTAATTTGCATGTAGCCAGGTTCTGAACTGGGATGGTGCAGTGAGCTAAAAAACGGTGATGGATCAAGCCCTGATCTTTTGACTGGGTATGAGTGTTCTGTTTAACTCAGATGCTCTGTCCATCACCACCCCCTTTTCTGAATCGTTTTGGCCACTATAGGAGTGGCAGGGTATGCTCAGACAAGAGTCCCTTGCTCACTGCACCATTAGGATTCAAGCAAGCCGGGCCGAAGACGGCTGCAATGCCAGAAACCGGTCCCCGGAAGCTTGTTTCCTTTCCAGTAAAGAATTGGCTTGGTAGTTTGGTCTGCCCTGTTCCCATTATGCACTGGGCCAGGGACAGACTAATTTGCATGTGGCCAGGTTCTGAACTGGGATGGTGCAGTGAGCTAAAAAACGGTGATGGATCAAGCCCTGATCTTTTGACTGGGTATGAGTGTTCTGTTTAACTCAGATGCTCTGTCCATCACCACCCCCTTTTCTGAATCGTTTTGGCCACTATAGGAGTGGCAGGGTATGCTTAGACATGAGTCCCTTGCTCACTGCACCATCAGGATTCAAGCAAGCCGGGCCGAAGACGGCTGCAATGCCAGAAACCGGTCCCCGGAAGCTTGTTTCCTTTCCAGTAAAGAACTGGCTTGGTAGTTTGGTCTGCCCTGTTCCCATGATGCACTGGGCCAGAGACAGACTAATTTGCATGTAGCCAGGTTCTGAACTGGGATGGTGCAGTGAGCTAAAAAACGGTGATGGATCAAGCCCTGATCTTTTGACTGGGTATGAGTGTTCTGTTTAACTCAGATGCTCTGTCCACCACCACCCCCTTTTCTGAATCGTTTTGGCCACTATAGGAGTGACAGGGTATGCTCAGACATGAGTCATTTGCTCACTGCACCATCAGGATTCAAGCAAGCCGGGCCGAAGACGGCTGCAATGCCAGAAACCGGTCCCAGGAAGCTTGTTACCTTTCCAGTAAAGAATTGGCTTGGTAGTTTGGTCTGCCCTGTTCCCATGATGCACTGGGCCAGGGACAGACTAATTTGCATGTAGCCAGGTTCTGAACTGGGATGGTGCAGTGAGCTAAAAAACGGTGATGGATCAAGCCCTGATCTTTTGACTGGGTATGAGTGTTCTGTTTAACTCAGATGCTCTGTCCATCACCATCCCCTTTTCTGAATCGTTTTGGCCACTATAGGAGTGGCAGGTTAGCTCAGACATGAGTCCCTTGCTCACTGCACCATCAGGATTCAAGCAAGCCGGGCCGAAGACGGCTGCAATGCCAGAAACCGGTCCCCGGAAGCTTGTTTCCTTTCCAGTAAAGAATTGGCTTGGTAGTTTGGTCTGCCCTGTTCCCATGATGCACTGGGCCAGGGACAGACTAATTTGCATGTAGCCAGGTTCTGAACTGGGATGGTGCAGTGAGCTAAAAAACGGTGATGGATCAAGCCCTGATCTTTTGACTGGGTATGAGTGTTCTGTTTAACTCAGATGCTCTGTCCATCACCACCCCCTTTTCTGAATCGTTTTGGCCACTATAGGAGTGGCAGGGTATGCTCAGACATGAGTCCCTTGCTCACTGCACCATTAGGATTCAAGCAAGCCGGGCCGAAGACGGCTGCAATGCCAGAAACCGGTCCCCGGAAGCTTGTTTCCTTTCCAGTAAAGAATTGGCTTGGTAGTTTGGTCTGCCCTGTTCCCATTATGCACTGGGCCAGGGACAGACTAATTTGCATGTGGCCAGGTTCTGAACTGGGATGGTGCAGTGAGCTAAAAAATGGTGATGGATCAAGCACTGATCTTTTGACTGGGTATGAGTGTTCTGTTTAACTCAGATGCTCTGTCCATCACCACCCCCTTTTCTGAATCGTTTTGGCCACTATAGGAGTGGCAGGGTATGCTTAGACATGAGTCCCTTGCTCACTGCACCATCAGGATTCAAGCAAGCCGGGCCGAAGACGGCTGCAATGCCAGAAACCGGTCCCCGGAAGCTTGTTTCCTTTCCAGTAAAGAACTGGCTTGGTAGTTTGGTCTGCCCTGTTCCCATGATGCACTGGGCCAGAGACAGACTAATTTGCATGTAGCCAGGTTCTGAACTGGGATGGTGCAGTGAGCTAAAAAACGGTGATGGATCAAGCCCTGATCTTTTGACTGGGTATGAGTGTTCTGTTTAACTCAGATGCTCTGTCCATCACCACCCCCTTTTCTGAATCGTTTTGGCCACTATAGGAGTGGCAGGGTATGCTCAGACATGAGTCCCTTGCTCACTGCACCATCAGGATTCAAGCAAGCCGGGCTGAAGACGGCTGCAATGCCAGAAACCAGTCCCCGGAAGCTTGTTTCCTTTCCAGTAAAGAATTGGCTTGGTAGTTTGGTCTGCCCTGTTCCCATGATGCACTGGGCGAGGGACAGACTAATTTGCATGTAGCCAGGTTCTGAACTGGGATGGTGCAGTGAGCTAAAAAACGGTGATGGATCAAGCCCTGATCTTTTGACTGGGTATGAGTGTTCTGTTTAACTCTGATGCTCTGTCCATCACCACCCCCTTTTCTGAATCGTTTTGGCCACTATAGGAGTGGCAGGGTATGCTCAGACATGAGTCCCTTGCTCACTGCACCATCAGGATTCAAGCAAGCAGGGCCGAAGACGGCTGCAATGCCAGAAACCGGTCCCCGGAAGCTTGTTTCCTTTCCAGTAAAGAACTGGCTTGGTAGTTTGGTCTGCCCTGTTCCCATGATGCACTGGGCCAGGGACAGACTAATTTGCATGTAGCCAGGTTCTGAACTGGGATGGTGCAGTGAGCTAAAAAACGGTGATGGATCAAGCCCTGATCTTTTGACTGGGTATGAGTGTTCTGTTTAACTCAGATGCTCTGTCCATCACCACCCCCTTTTCTGAATCGTTTTGGCCACTATAGGAGTGGCAGGGTATGCTCAGACATGAGTCATTTGCTCACTGCACCATCAGGATTCAAGCAAGCCGGGCCGAAGACGGCTGCAATGCCAGAAACCGGTCCCCGGAAGCTTGTTACCTTTCCAGTAAAGAATTGGCTTGGTAGTTTGGTCTGCCCTGTTCCCATGATGCACTGGGCCAGGGACAGACTAATTTGCATGTAGCCAGGTTCTGAACTGGGATGGTGCAGTGAGCTAAAAAACGGTGATGGATCAAGCCCTGATCTTTTGACTGGGTATGAGTGTTCTGTTTAACTCAGATGCTCTGTCCATCACCATCCCCTTTTCTGAATCGTTTTGGCCACTATAGGAGTGGCAGGTTAGCTCAGACATTAGTCCCTTGCTCACTGCACCATCAGGATTCAAGCAAGCCGGGCCGAAGACGGCTGCAATGCCAGAAACCGGTCCCCGGAAGCTTGTTTCCTTTCCAGTAAAGAATTGGCTTGGTAGTTTGGTCTGCCCTGTTCCCATGATGCACTGGGCCAGGGACAGACTAATTTGCATGTAGCCAGGTTCTGAACTGGGATGGTGCAGTGAGCTAAAAAACGGTGATGGATCAAGCCCTGATCTTTTGACTGGGTATGAGTGTTCTGTTTAACTCAGATGCTCTGTCCATCACCACCCCCTTTTCTGAATCGTTTTGGCCACTATAGGAGTGGCAGGGTATGCTCAGACATGAGTCCCTTGCTCACTGCACCATTAGGATTCAAGCAAGCCGGGCCGAAGACGGCTGCAATGCCAGAAACCGGTCCCCAGAAGCTTGTTTCCTTTCCAGTAAAGAATTGGCTTGGTAGTTTGGTCTGCCCTGTTCCCATTATGCACTGGGCCAGGGACAGACTAATTTGCATGTGGCCAGGTTCTGAACTGGGATGGTGCAGTGAGCTAAAAAACGGTGATGGATCAAGCCCTGATCTTTTGACTGGGTATGAGTGTTCTGTTTAACTCAGATGCTCTGTCCATCACCACCCCCTTTTCTGAATCGTTTTGGCCACTATAGGAGTGGCAGGGTATGCTTAGACATGAGTCCCTTGCTCACTGCACCATCAGGATTCAAGCAAGCCGGGCCGAAGACGGCTGCAATGCCAGAAACCGGTCCCCGGAAGCTTGTTTCCTTTCCAGTAAAGAACTGGCTTGGTAGTTTGGCCTGCCCTGTTCCCATGATGCACTGGGCCAGAGACAGACTAATTTGCATGTAGCCAGGTTCTGAACTGGGATGGTGCAGTGAGCTAAAAAACGGTGAGGATCAAGCCCTGATCTTTTGACTGGGTATGAGTGTTCTGTTTAACTCAGATGCTCTGTCCATCACCACCCCCTTTTCTGAATCGTTTTGGCCACTATAGGAGTGGCAGGGTATGCTCAGACATGAGTCCCTTGCTCACTGCACCATCAGGATTCAAGCAAGCCGGGCTGAAGACGGCTGCAATGCCAGAAACCAGTCCCCGGAAGCTTGTTTCCTTTCCAGTAAAGAATTGGCTTGGTAGTTTGGTCTGCCCTGTTCCCATGATGCACTGGGCGAGGGACAGACTAATTTGCATGTAGCCAGGTTCTGAACTGGGATGGTGCAGTGAGCTAAAAAACGGTGATGGATCAAGCCCTGATCTTTTGACTGGGTATGAGTGTTCTGTTTAACTCAGATGCTCTGTCCATCACCACCCCCTTTTCTGAATCGTTTTGGCCACTATAGGAGTGGCAGGGTATGCTCAGACATGAGTCCCTTGCTCACTGCACCATCAGGATTCAAGCAAGCAGGGCTGAAGACGGCTGCAATGCCAGAAACCGGTCCCCGGAAGCTTGTTTCCTTTCCAGTAAAGAACTGGCTTGGTAGTTTGGTCTGCCCTGTTCCCATGATGCACTGGGCCAGGGACAGACTAATTTGCATGTAGCCAGGTTCTGAACTGGGATGGTGCAGTGAGCTAAAAAACGGTGATGGATCAAGCCCTGATCTTTTGACTGGGTATGAGTGTTCTGTTTAACTCAGATGCTCTGTCCATCACCACCCCCTTTTCTGAATTGTTTTGGCCACTATAGGAGTGGCAGGGTATGCTCAGACATGAGTCCCTTGCTCCATGCACCATCAGGATTCAAGCAAGCCGGGCTGAAGACGGCTGCAATGCCAGAAACCAGTCCCCGGAAGCTTGTTTCCTTTCCAGTAAAGAATTGGCTTGGTAGTTTGGTCTGCCCTGTTCCCATGATGCACTGGGCGAGGGACAGACTAATTTGCATGTAGTCAGGTTCTGAACTGGGATGGTGCAGTGAACTAAAAAACGGTGATGGATCAAGCCCTGATCTTTTGACTGGGTATGAGTGTTCTGTTTAACTCAGATGCTCTGTCCATCACCACCCCCTTTTCTGAATCGTTTTGGCCACTATAGGAGTGGCAGGGTATGCTCAGACATGAGTCCCTTGCTCACTGCACCATCAGGATTCAAGCAAGCCGGGCCGAAGACGGCTGCAATGCCAGAAACCGGTCCCCGGAAGCTTGTTTCCTTTCCAGTAAAGAATTGGCTTGGTAGTTTGGTCTGCCCTGTTCCCATGATGCACTGGGCCAGGGACAGACTAATTTGCATGTAGCCAGGTTCTGAACTGGGATGGTGCAGTGAGCTAAAAAACGGTGATGGATCAAGCCCTGATCTTTTGACTGGGTATGAGTGTTCTGTTTAACTCAGATGCTCTGTCCATCACCACCCCCTTTTCTGAATCGTTTTGGCCACTATAGGAGTGGCAGGGTATGCTCAGACATGAGTCCCTTGCTCACTGCACCATCAGGATTCAAGCAAGCCGGGCTGAAGACGGCTGCAATGCCAGAAACCAGTCCCCGGAAGCTTGTTTCCTTTCCAGTAAAGAATTGGCTTGGTAGTTTGGTCTGCCCTGTTCCCATGATGCACTGGGCGAGGGACAGACTAATTTGCATGTAGCCAGGTTCTGAACTGGGATGGTGCAGTGAGCTAAAAAACGGTGATGGATCAAGCCCTGATCTTTTGACTGGGTATGAGTGTTCTGTTTAACTCAGATGCTCTGTCCATCACCACCCCCTTTTCTGAATCGTTTTGGCCACTATAGGAGTGGCAGGGTATGCTCAGACATGAGTCCCTTGCTCACTGCACCATCAGGATTCAAGCAAGCAGGGCCGAAGACGGCTGCAATGCCAGAAACCGGTCCCCGGAAGCTTGTTTCCTTTCCAGTAAAGAACTGGCTTGGTAGTTTGGTCTGCCCTGTTCCCATGATGCACTGGGCCAGGGACAGACTAATTTGCATGTAGCCAGGTTCTGAACTGGGATGGTGCAGTGAGCTAAAAAACGGTGATGGATCAAGCCCTGATCTTTTGACTGGGTATGAGTGTTCTGTTTAACTCAGATGCTCTGTCCATCACCACCCCCTTTTCTGAATCGTTTTGGCCACTATAGGAGTGGCAGGGTATGCTCAGACATGAGTCCCTTGCTCACTGCACCATCAGGATTCAAGCAAGCCGGGCTGAAGACGGCTGCAATGCCAGAAACCAGTCCCCGGAAGCTTGTTTCCTTTCCAGTAAAGAATTGGCTTGGTAGTTTGGTCTGCCCTGTTCCCATGATGCACTGGGCGAGGGACAGACTAATTTGCATGTAGCCAGGTTCTGAACTGGGATGGTGCAGTGAGCTAAAAAACGGTGATGGATCAAGCCCTGATCTTTTGACTGGGTATGAGTGTTCTGTTTAACTCAGATGCTCTGTCCATCACCACCCCCTTTTCTGAATCGTTTTGGCCACTATAGGAGTGGCAGGGTATTCTCAGACATGAGTCCCTTGCTCACTGCACCATCAGGATTCAAGCAAGCCGGGCCGAAGACGGCTGCAATGCCATAAACCGGTCCCCGGAAGCTTGTTTCCTTTCCAGTAAAGAATTGGCTTGGTAGTTTGGTCTGCCCTGTTCCCATGATGCACTGGGCCAGGGACAGACTAATTTGCATGTAGCCAGGTTCTGAACTGGGATGGTGCAGTGAGCTAAAAAACGGTGATGGATCAAGCCCTGATCTTTTGACTGGGTATGAGTGTTCTGTTTAACTCAGATGCTCTGTCCATCACCACCCCCTTTTCTGAATCGTTTTGGCCACTATAGGAGTGGCAGGGTATGCTCAGATATGAGTCCCTTGCTTACTGCACCATCAGGATTCAAGCAAGCCGGGCCGAAGACGGCTGCAATGCCAGAAACCGGTCCCCGGAAGCTTGTTTCCTTTCCAGTAAAGAATTGGCTTGGTAGTTTGGTCTGCCCTGTTCCCATGATGCACTGGGCCAGGGATAGACTAATTTGCATGTAGCCAGGTTCTGAACTGGGATGGTGCAGTGAGCTAAAAAACGGTGATGGATCAAGCCCTGATCTTTTGACTGGGTATGAGTGTTCTGTTTAACTCAGATGCTCTGTCCATCACCACCCCCTTTTCTGAATCGTTTTGGCCGCTATAGGAGTGGCAGGCTATGCTCAGACACGAGTCCCTTGTTCACTGCACCATCAGGATTCAAGCAAGCCGGGCCAAAGACGGCTGCAATGCCAGAAACCGGTCCCCGGAAGCTTGTTTCCTTTCCAGTAAAGAATTGGCTTGGTAGTTTGGTCTGCCCTGTTCCCATGATGCACTGGGCCAAGGAGAGACTAATTTGCATGTAGCCAGGTTCTGAACTGGGATGGTGCAGTGAGCTAAAAAACGGTGATGGATCAAGCCCTGATCTTTTGACTGGGTATGAGTGTTCTGTTTAACTCAGATGCTCTGTCCATCACCACCCCCTTTTCTGAATCGAGAAAAGTTTAAGCATGGGCGCAAAATCCGTTCCGCTTGCGGATTTTTCGGATTTTCGGTAAATCCGCAATCCGTGAACCTCGCGGATGTGGCGAAAATACGCAAATCCGCGCGCGGCGGATTTTTTGCTTGTGTTCGCACTGCTCGCGGACCGCGGCGCGGGCAGCAACAATCTCGCACTCGCGAAATTACAAAAATTACAATTGGGGAGGGGTGAAGGAAGTGACCCAGTCTCCAACTTCCTCTTCCTGTCCAGCAAGCTCCTCCCATTGCTTAGTCCATTTCCTGGCCACTTTGAATTCGATCTTGACTGGGAAGGATTACTTTTTGTGGATGCTGCTGGAGATTTGGCTTTGAGGTTTTTTTGGATTACTTTTTGATTAGAAATTTGATTTACAAGTAAGTTGATAAGTTGATGTTGTTTGTTTGTGGTGATTTTTGTGTGTGTTTATTGACTTTTTGGGGTGGGTTTGGGGGCTGGCTATGTGTGGGAGGCCATTTTGAGGCATGGTCCTGCAGGTCCTGGCCATGTGGATGGGGTCAATCGGCCATTTTGAAGTCAGGCAGTGTGTTTTGTGCCCTATGCCCACCCAGTCTGCTCTGATTCCTTTCATTATTCCCAGGGGGCCTCTAACTTACCCGAAAATCGGATTTTTAAAAAAATGTTTGCCTGTGTTCGCACTGCTCGCGTCCCGCGCAGCAACAATCTCGCACTCGCGAAATTGTAAAAATTACAATTCTGCACATGAATTGAAAACTACCAGGCTTAGTTATGGGTGCATGCATGATACAACTGTTTTCTTTAATTTTAACATTATTCTGGCCAGGGCATGGATGGCATTGGATTGTTGTGATTTTTGTGTGTTTTACGACTTTCTGGGGTGGTGTTGGGGGCTTGCTATGTGGGTGGAGGCCAGTTTATTGCCTGGTCCCGTGTGGGTGGGGGTTTAGGGGCCATTTTTAAGCCAGTTTGTGTGCTTTGTGCCATAGGCCTGCACCCAGTGTGCTGTGATTTTATCATGCCCAGGGGGCCCAGAATCCGTCTGTTCGCGGATTTTGCTGGTTATTCGCCACGTTCGCGTCGTGAAGCAACAATCTCGCACTCGCGAAATTGCAGAAATTGCAATTTCGCACCAGAAAACCACCAGCAGGCAGCATGAACCTTCTGAAACTTGATGGATGGCATTGGGTTGTGGTGATTTGATTGGTGTTGTGTTTTTTGACTTTTTGGAGTAGGGGTTGGGGGCTGGCTATGTTGGTGGGGGCCATTTTGAGGCATGGTCCTGGCCATGTGGATGGGGGTTAAGTGGCCATTTTGAAGGCAGGCAGTGAGCTTTGTGCCATAGGCCTGCACCCATTTTGCCTTGCTTTCACCCATTTAGCCCAGGGGGAGTCAGTGGTACATGAAACTATAACCCTCTCTGTGTGTGCTCTCTTGGAGCAATGTTAAATTCCTGTTTCCCAAAAATTTAGCAAATCCTAATTTTGAAATTTCCATATTGTGTGGTGTGCATGTGTGTATTCATAAATGCCTACTTGCAAACTATTTATTGAAGCGCTACATATGCAACATATCTTTACTGATGTTCCTCTGTCTTCGTTTGCTTTTAGGTGCACAAAGTCAATAACTCCGCATCATCGTTGAGCATCAGTGCCAGGAAGAAGTCCTGCTGCGGCCTGTTGTTCCGACATCTGAAGAAGATGGCTCCAAAAAGAGGTGCCCGTAGCTCCTCTTGCAAGAAAAATGTCTCTACTAAGGAGAAGAAGAAGCAAGTGGCACCACTTACCAAGGAGACTGGTGGCTCGACCACTACATTTTGGGAAAAAAAAAAAAGGCCCACCATGAGTGCTGCACAGGTAGCCAGTTTAGTAGTTCAATCACCAACGACCAGTGATGTTGGCTCATCGCAAGAAAGTAGCAGCACACCATCAACACAGGTTGTAACTCATCTCACAAGTACTATTCAACAACCAAAGCCGCAACAACAACAACTGCATGGGCTACTAGTACAAGCACAAGTACATGCGCAAGGAGCTGTCCGAGAAGGAGCTGTCCGAGAAGGAGCTGGCCGAGAAGGAGCTGGCCGAGAAGGAGAAGGCCGAGAAGGAGAAGGCCGAGAAGGAGAAGGAGAAGGCCGAGAAGGAGAAGGCCGAGAAGGAGAAGGCCGAGAAGGAGAGGTCCATGGAGAGTTGCAAGTAGAGGTCAGTGAAGAGGCCCATGTAGCGGCGCATGGAGCGGTGCAAGTGCCCACAATGGTTGTTCTTCCAGAAGTAGGGGCACAGGAGGAAATTGACTTTGGAGCCGGGGTATCATGTCAGGAAGACGAAGGCATTCCTCCTGATGATTCATTTTCTCCCAGCTCCCCACCCAGGAAAAGATCAAGGAGTGTGTGTAGAAGTTCCTCTTCAAGCCCCGCTCCATCAGATGATGATCTGGATCTAGATTGGCAACCATCTCTGACGTCTGAGAGGGAGACACACCATGAGCAGCGAAAGGTATCAAATGTTAAAAGGAAGGGCCCCGGAAAGCTCATACTTATGGATCCGAACGTCGGACTTGATGAAGTGGTGCATTCTGATGTTGTTGAACAGGATGACAGCAATGACCTAGTCATCACACACGTCATTCCAGCCACACCGGCCATGCAGCAGACAGACATTTATACCCTATCCCGACGTCATGCTGAGCGTGACCCTGGCGACGTGGCACTGGTAGCACCACCAACGCAGTCAAGTAGTACAACAAGTTCAACAAAACCTACAGCTCCCATATTTTCTCCCCAGAGGGGGACTCCATCCAGCTCGACTCCCTCAAGTAGGGTTGCTGCAATAATTGCACAACCCAGTAGATGTCTGCAAGGCTCATCCACCACTGCTTCATCTGGCATTGGCAGTATCATCTCGTGCGGCAAAACCAGAAGTTTCCAGTCCCCAGTTTGGAACTTTTTTAGTGTCCATGCAAAGTATGATAACATAGCCGTTTGTTACATTTGTAAGACTGGAGTTAGCCGTGGTAAGACTGGTACCAACTATGGAACCGGAGGCCAGATAGGTCATCTTGAAAGAAGGCACGCTATCGAATGGTTTGGGCACCTAGCAAACATCAAGGGAAAGCAATCCCAAAGGGTAAGTGGCCAAAATATACCCATATTAGGTGTTTCATCTGAAGATGACGGGGAGGTAGAAGAAGCGTCAGACATTTGTCCGGTTGCACCCAGTACCCCTGGCAGCACCACACCCTCCGGAACACATAGGAGGCACACTGAGAGTCTGGGAGACACACCAATGCGGAAAATGTCAACACTGAGCAGAAGTGGGTCGAAGAAGGCATCAGCATCATCCAGTAAATTTGTCCAGCGCACCATTTCAGCCATGTTCTCCTCAGATGTGCAATTTCAACGCAACCACCCAATTGTACGCCTGTATAACACTAAGCTGGCTAAAATGCTAGCGGTGGACCTTCTCCCTTTTTCGTTTGTCGAAAATGTGGGTTTTCTTGAACTCGTGGCAACACTGGCCCCTAAATGGAAGGTTCCTAGCCGGTTCTATTTTGCCAGGGTTGCTGTTCCAGCACTACATAAAGAGGTGCTTGAGTTGGTTGGGGCAGCTTTGCAGAAGAGTGCTGTTCACACTATACACCTGACAACAGACATGTGGACCAGTTGCCAAGCCCTTGATTACATGTGCATCACTGCACACTGGGTCTCTTTTTCAGCGGTTGCACAACAGATAAATGCAGGTGGTGACTTGGTCGAGATTTTTAAGGGTGCTCGTAAACATGCAACATTAGCCATGTTTGGCATGGAGAAAAGTCATACTGCAGTCAACATTTTGGATGACTTTAACAAAAAGGTCTCGCAATGGCTGCCCCCAAGAAATTGCAAGGTTGGTTATGTTTCAACTGATAAGGCAGCAATGTAGTTAGGGCCATGGAGGACGGTTACTATTTCAGAGTGTGTAAAAAGTTCAATCGGGTCGGGGACAATCGATATTTGCCCGGCGGTATTGCCTCTGTGACCCTCTAGTTATTTAAATCAATGAAGAGGCAGGCGCTGGAGACTGGAAAGCAGGAAACAAGGTTTTTTTTATTCTCTCCGGAGGAGAACACAACGAAACGGACAGAAGGTATCGTTCTGAGGTGCTCTAACTGTATTTCTGAGGCCTGGCCTCTTATACCCACATTTATGACTTTATTGTAGATTACATATACATGTTAAAGCTTTGATGTACCGAAAAGACATTCTCGGAACTCCCCTTTGGGCCAGTTCCCACACACATTTACAGTTGAAGTCCCCACCCTAGTCACAACAGGTGATGAGCATCGCGCAGCTGGATAATCCGCCGATTCACGGAATGTGGGGAGTTTGATCGGATCTCATGGGGTGGGGGCTTTGATCAACCCGGGGATTCTTTGATGGGGGAAGCTTTCTATTGTACGGGGAGGGGCAAGGATGGTATCGGCAGAGCTGGGTGTCGGCTTGGGAACGGGGAGGACAAAACGGGCACACGGGGAAAAAAGGGGGTTTGCATCTAAGGGCCGGAGATCATGAAAGGAAAGCAGGGAGGTGTCGCGCTGGGAACAGGATGAGGGCCTGGGGCAGAGCAGCGCCGAAGAGGGGTTTATGACTCAAGGCAGGTGCAAGCAGGGGGTGGTCAGCGTGCAGGCTTAGCGAAGGCAAAGGGCTATGTCAGGGGCCAGCGGCATGCAAAAAGGGTTTGTTCTGATCGGGGCATCTTAAAATGGCGGGCGCGCACGACAAAAGTGTGGCATCAGGGGAAGAGGCAAGATGGCGCAGATAATGTTCACCAAAACGTACTAATTTTCCACAGTCCTCCCTTTAACATATTCAAGACATCTTGCTGGTTCATTTTCTATTCTGTTCTACTGTGGTGAGCATGAGAAAGAAAACGGTAGGAACCCTAGATGAAAAAGAGTTGTAAACAATACATTTTGAGGTTTCTAGTTTTTGGAGGTGCACCTATTTGATAAACTTTGATAAATTTGTTCAGCAGGAAAGTCATAGGAATGAAATACAAAAACGGCGAGCAGCAAGTACATATCATAACGTGAACTGGCAGGTTAATACATATTTCAGATTCGGATTGGAGCAGGATCAATACAATGGCGGCTGGGAGAGAAATGAGGCATAAAAAACGGTGATTGAGGATGTCAAATGTTCGAAGTTTTATGAGTTCTCATTGTTCTTTGTGGTCTTTCGTTGGCGCTGTTGAGCACCGGCGGTGGAGCTACAAGTCCAGCTCTGTTCTAAGTTCTGCGTTGCAGGGCACGACCCTTTCCTCGCGTCTCCGGTCGAAAAGGTCCTTTTCGCCCTGTGTCCTTTGAGGTGATTGTCAGAAAGTTCAGATGGAAGAAGAGCGTTCAAAACAGTCCATAGGGTAGGTCAGAGGAAAAAGGGGGATGGAGCAAGGCCAAATTGGGAACAAACTAGGGGAACGAGAGACTTCAAATAGGCGGGCGTGTGACGGAATTCAGAGAGCGGGGACTTGTCGACAGGCACTGGACGTCGAGCAGGGGCATCAGGTCGACCCTTTCTTTTCATGCTGTCGAAAACAGTGCCTCGTCCTGCAGCTCTTTTCGGTCGTGGTCTCGCCTTGGCTAATGTCGCAGGTGTTCCTTAGTCTGCAGTCGGGCCTCGTGCTCCCACATCCGGTCCTTCTCTCCTCCAACAGCAGTACCCTTAAACAAGTTTGAAAAGACAGTCTTTAGAAAATTTGCAGATGAAGATAATCAAAAAGTCTATTTCTCTCCCAGCTCCAGGCAAAGAATGAAAATGTCCGTTATATTTAATGTTCACAACTGGCATATGAATGACCGGTGGCGGACCTGTTGGATTTACTATGACTTTCCTTCATAATTATTTATTACAGGCATGACAGTTCATCTGATGGTAACCCACCTTCGGGAGACAAATCTGGCAAAGATATGCCGTTCTCTAGGGTTTCACATTTACAAAAGGGTACAGTGAGTCGTCAACATGGTACTACACAGGTATTTTGCTGAGAGACGAACATGGCTAAACATTTCCTTTCTATCGGTGCATCCTGCTTTTCAACTACTGCGGGGTTCATTTTGATGATTTCTTTACCTTGATCTAGTCTGTTAACCTTGTAAAACATCATTCTGGGTCCTACGTAACCTTTTACAGCCCGGTTACTTAACTAGGAAGGACAGGGGTTTTATGGGAAACAACCAGGGACATAGACAGGGGAGGTAACGGGGGTGGTCACTTTTCCGGTTTGGGTATTGCGACAATTCGGGGAGGGGAGGGTCGCGTATTCTGAGGTCCTTGTTTTATACTATAGGAGCCGTTTGACATGTAGTTCCCTTATTTCGGGTCAGATTAGGGAACCTCTGTCGTCTTACCTGTCCTTTCCCTTACGGCCCAACCTGGGTTCATTGACTTCTAGCGGAAAAGGAGAGGTAATGACGCGGCTTCAGGGTGATTGTATTAGAGACAAGTTTTTGTGCAAATACTGACGGTATTTGAAGCCAATTAGGTGGTGTGCTAGGGGTGGCAATCTGCCAATTTCGGGGCTAACCACTCGGAAGAGTGGGAGTGCAGAAATAGAGAGAGAGAGAGAGAGAGAGAGAGAGAGAGAGAGAGAGAGAGAGAGAGAGAGAGAGAGAGAGAGAGAGAGAGAGAGAGAGAGAGAGAGAGTGCAACGGCAGGCTAAATAGTACACGTGCAACAGAGAGGGTGGCAGTGTATTCAAGAAAGGCTATTTAGTGCATTACACAGTAAAGGGCATTCACGAGTCTGCGTTAGAATCTTGTAATCATGCAGTTTGAGCATTAGACAGGGTAGAGGGGACGTGCCTCGAGAAAAAGGAAAGAAAAAGGAGGTACCATGTTGTCGCACTTTCTCGCATTCTCGGTCCTTCGACCAGTTGGGCCAACGCCTCAGTCACACACACACACATTCCCTCATAGTTTCACATCATACGTGACATGGGTTCATTCGTCCGGTCCGGTTTAAGGGTGATCACTTTCTATCAAGTTGTGCTAATTTTCCGGGTCTGTTCGATACGTGAGTAGTTTGCAGGCGTGCTTAGACACCACCCTGCGGCGCTAGTCCGTTTCGTGTATTTAGACATGGCAAGGTCTCAGATCTTCGCCACACCTTGGCTGTAATCTCTGATGTAACCTGCAGAGGGAGGAAAAAGGGGGGGGGGGTGGGGGAGACAGCATTCGCGCGCATTCAAATACATGGATTCATAAGTCCTTTACTTACCTCTTACTCGTCTTTCCTCCTTGGGGCAGGGTCCCCGGGGATATGGTTTTTCGGAGTCGAGGGGGGGGTAGTGTGTTCATGTAGGGCGTGTGCGGGGAAACATAAAAAGGAAACCAGAGGTGCCTAGTGCGAGGTATCTAGTCAAAGGATATATCTCACTATCGGGATCCTTAAACCTCTTTCAACGCCGTGGCGTTCTAAAGTTCTTCGGTTCTTGGGTCCCTGCTACTTTGGAACGTTGTACTTTATAATATTTACATTATTTCATTTCACCCTCCTTTTACATTCCCTCATTTTCACCATTCGTTTTACCCATCCTTGGAAGTCAAGGTCTTCCTCTACGCGAGAGTTCATGAGTCAGTCGCGTACTTTGAAGGCGGAGTGTCGTGTTGTCGATCCGATCCGTCCTCCAGGGCTGGGCAACCATCTTCTTTTAACCTTAAAGAGAGAGCAGAGTAGGGTGCACAGAAAAAGAACTTTCCCACCCATCCCATATTGTTTTAAAATAAAGCATGCAATACCCGTCCATAGTTTCAAAGACTTTATTTTGCAAAATCATTTCAGCATATGGATTATGAGGGTGCGGTCGTATTTGGTCGGTCGTGGCAATGGCTAAAGTGCGTACAGTGGGGGGTGTCGTTTGCAACAATAAAAACATCGGAAAGTTTTACTCATTCATTTGTAAGAGACTAAAACGTCTATTAATTGGCTGGGGGTTCGGGGGCATATATTTTCATAATTTAGAAGCATAATCATGACAGTTGTAATCAGATTTCCTATATGCATACCGTACGTGTGCGTCGTAAAATGGGGTTTACACCAGTTATAAAAATATAATACATTGTACATTCGTAATCAACATTTGTAACGGGGATCTTTTCACACTAGTCATCGAGTGAGTTCTCGTCGTCTTTTCTAGCCAAGTGTACAAAGGATCATATAAAATCTCAGAACATCAAGTTTATATTAGTGCGAAGGAACACCACGAGGTGTTCGTAAGTTCCGATTGATACCAGCGCCATTTTGGGCGGGGCCGGCACAGTCCGGAAGCAGCGTCAGGGGGAAATGTTTCCATTACTGGCAGTTTGGACCAGAGTCCTTTTCGGCAGTTCTAGAATTCACGCTAACAGAAGGTGTGGCAATGTCATGTTTGTTTCGTTGGCGATCGAGGCAGCCGTCCCTTACCGGAAACCTGCAAAGGCCGAAGGTTCCGCCGGGGACCTTTGTATGATCTTCAAGGCTGCGGAGATGCTGTCGGAGATGGGGGCTCGTGCTCCAGGGGGCAAATGTTCGAGTTATATGGCTGGCCAAAGTTACTCTAGTGGCCGGGGCCCGCCTTCCAGCGGATCCAGACGCCATTTTGAGGCCCTACAGGGGCCACTCTCGTCGAGTTTGCAAGAATGGAAGAGACCCTTCGGAGTGAAAGGAAGAGGTCCCTGTTTTGTGAGAGCGGGACGTTCAGCTGGGGTGCAGCTGTGATGCCCCCACCTGGGGGGGCGAGGGAGACTCGTTCACATCATCTCCTTCTCCCGGTGCACTCCATGCCGCTCCTTTTCATCGCCCCGCATGAAGGCCTCTCCACATCCGGTGTTCCCCAAGTGCCACCATTGTACGTTCGGTGCTGCGCAAATACTGGGGTGCCACCATGGTGTGTCCGGTGCTGTGGAAGTATGGGCACCATCGCCTGACTGGGGGTGTTCGGCGTCGGGCCGGGGGCTGGGAAACCTCCTACCGGTGGAGGTGGGAGAGGCTCGTCCGCGTCGCCTCTCCCTCCCAGCCCAACTTGGACAAATTGTTGTGGAGGTACGTGCAGGACATCCCGCCGTCCAGGACTGCTGCGGCTGTGACGGAAGAGAAAAGGAAGAGGTGCCTCGTTCTCCTTCGGACATGTGGCGGGACTACCTTAGTCTTTCCAGGCCCGTTGCGGCCGGCCAAGGAGACATGTGGCGGGACTACCTGCAAATGCCCAGGCTGCGGGCTCCTGCCTCTCCTCCGGCTCCCCCATACGTTAAGATTTCCTGACCAAGAGTTGGCGGCGGGGCTCGCCTTATATGGGTTGCCGTTGGTTGGGCGTAGCCGTAACCCTGCCCTACTTTGGAAGGTTCCAGAATGGGGGGGGGGGCGAATGTTCTGTTTGACTTTCATTTCCTACAGTTTATCGTTATTATTCCTTGTTTGTTGTGTTAAATTAAAAGTTCAAGTTCATTAATGGTCTACGGATTTTTGTTTCACCATTTCTTTCTTTCCAGGTTGCTTTTATGCTAAGTTTCTGCTAACAGAGGTCGAGTAACACGGAAACACGTGTAGAGGGATGACGCAGATTTGTACATTACATACACACAAACTCAGACGGGGGACAGTACAAGTACGACATACAAAGACCCAAGACAAATATAAAAAAACAGTTATCGGTCATAATTATCTCTTTCCGTCTGTGAATTTTAAACGAGGCTGGGTTCCCGTCTTGACATTGCCCGACCTAGGAGAACTTGAGCATGCCGCTGAGATTTTCCTGGCGAAATCTGTGCCATCGGGCATAATCAAACGTGGTGGTTCTGTCTGGTCTGTCTATGTAAGTCGGGTTCTTCTCTGTCTCGCGCCTTTTCTCGTACTGTCGGTCTGTCGTTCTTGTCGGCCCTTTGCCTTTACTCACGCTCAGTAGAGTCGGGCATTGGGCTTTCCAGTGTCCGACATACCTACAAAAAGCGCATTGGTCTGACCCTAAGTCTGGTCGTCCTTTGCATAGTGTCGGGGGATAAGTTGTGGGTAGCGGTGTCCTGGGGTTGTCCTGTCGGTATATTTCCCTACTTGGTTTATCCTCGTCTTTTCTCTGTCGTTTCGTAGCCTCTCTGCGCCACATACCGAGACTGTCGAGCATAATTGGCGTCGTCTTATTATTTCGAAGGGCTATTTCTAACGTTTCTATTTTATCAAGGTCAAAGGATCCTGCCAGTGGCCACTGTTTGTCTTGGCTATCTTCGGTATACCTGTGCCATAATTTATTATAAGCTATGGTGACTAACCCATAGTTTATGAACATGTCCTTATTAGGGGTGCCTTCTAGTGGAGCTATATGATCCACCTCTAACACCCGGTCCGGGCTAAACAGGCTATTTATCAGTGGGGAGAAGACAGACATGACGGCTCGTAACGAGGGACTAAAAAGTCAGCACTGCCTATCTTATCACTAGGTGCAAAGACTAGACAGAATATTTCTATTCTACGTTGTTTGCAGGTAGTGAATACCTCATGGATCAAAAAAAATATAAAACCAAACGACCAATAAATAACAATGGGGAGAATGAGTAGGTCCGCAAAGATCTGCGTTACCTACCCTTTTCACTATCTGCAAAAAGGGTGGTCTCTTCCCTGCTTGCAGACAGGGAATCTCCAGGAAACAATAGTTTTGTGAACAACAGTTCAGTTTCAAGCAATTATTGAGTGGGGGAGAAAAAGAACAAGCACGGCTGCTTCCCTACCTATCCTCCACTGCTTGCAAAGGGAGAGGGAGCCTGTTGTTTCTCCGTTTGCAGACAGTGAATCTCTAAATAAAAATAAACAGAGTAATACTAGTATTTTGAACAATCAAGCAATCAAAACAAATTTCAACTTGTCGTGGCAACACGACCTTACCCGGACCATGTGGACAGTTTCTTGTCTTCCGAATCCAGCGCCCGATCGTCCTCTTTTTCTCGTATTTCTCACGGCACTCCTGATGGTTCCCAGTCAGGACCGTAGATCACTCGAGAGAGGTCTGTTCGGAACTAGTGAAGTTCGGATGATCGGCTGCCAGACGAGGGTCTATTGGGCAAGAGCTCTCCCGATCGTTGCAGTCGTTCACTCTGTCGTCGGGACCTCTCCCACTGGATCCACGAGTCGCTGATGGGCCCCACGCTTGGGACGCCAATTGTAAAAAGTTCAATCGGGTCGGGGACAATCGATATTTGCCCGGCGGTATTGCCTCTGTGACCCTCTAGTTATTTAAATCAATGAAGAGGCAGGCGCTGGAGACTGGAAAGCAGGAAACAAGGTTTTTTTTATTCTCTCCGGAGGAGAACACAACGAAACGGACAGAAGGTATCGTTCTGAGGTGCTCTAACTGTATTTCTGAGGCCTGGCCTCTTATACCCACATTTATGACTTTATTGTAGATTACATATACATGTTAAAGCTTTGATGTACGGAAAAGACATTCTCGGAACTCCCCTTTGGGCCCGTTCCCACACACATTTACAGTTGAAGTCCCCACCCTAGTCACAACAGGTGATGAGCATCGCGCAGCTGGATAATCCGCCGATTCACGGAATGTGGGGAGTTTGATCGGATCTCATGGGGTGGGGGCTTTGATCAACCCGGGGATTCTTTGATGGGGGAAGCTTTCTATTGTACGGGGAGGGGCAAGGATGGTATCGGCAGAGCTGGGTGTCGGCTTGGGAACGGGGAGGACAAAACGGGCACACGGGGAAAAAAGGGGGTTTGCATCTAAGGGCCGGAGATCATGAAAGGAAAGCAGGGAGGTGTCGCGCTGGGAACAGGATGAGGGCCTGGGGCAGAGCAGCGCCGAAGAGGGGTTTATGACTCAAGGCAGGTGCAAGCAGGGGGTGGTCAGCGTGCAGGCTTAGCGAAGGCAAAGGGCTATGTCAGGGGCCAGCGGCATGCAAAAAGGGTTTGTTCTGATCGGGGCATCTTAAAATGGCGGGCGCGCACGACAAAAGTGTGGCATCAGGGGAAGAGGCAAGATGGCGCAGATAATGTTCACCAAAACGTACTAATTTTCCACAAGTGCCGTGTTTGGCGCACTGTATGAACCTTGTCGTGCAAAAGTTCTTGAAAAAAGAACTTGCAGTCGACCAAATACTGACCATCTGCAGAAGAATATGCACACACTTCAACCATTCTTTTAAGGCCCGGAAGGAGCTGAGGCGCCAGCAAAATGTACGTAGAATGCCAGTGAAAGCACTTATCCAGGAGGTGGCAACACGTTGGAACTCAACCTTCTACATGCTTGAGCGTCTGCATGAGCTGTTTCCAGTAGTCAATGAGTATTTCTACAACCTGGGTGGTGATACGACAGAAATGATGCTAGCGGTGGAGCAATGGCAGCTAGTTAAAAGCCTGACAGACATGCTTCGTCCTTTTGAGGTCTTCACGCGTGACGTCAGCAGGGAGGACTGCTCTTTGAGCAAAGCTATCCCATTGTTGCTGAAGCTCGAGCACCAAGTCAAGGTGGTGTCTTCAGAATTAAAAGATGCTGGAAAGAATGAAGCATATGAGTTGGCGCAGAGATTATTACATCGCCTAGTTAGCAATAAACGGCTTGTAAATATCAAGAAACAACAGCACTAAATTTGTGCTACTATTCTGGATCCACGTTACAAAAAGCCATTGTTTGGCAAAGTAATAATTCCTTTTGAAACATCAAATGTTACAGAGTACAAAGGTTGGCTAGCTCAGTCAGCCATTCGTTTTGAAAGAGAGCGGAAGGAAACTGTAGGAGAACTTGAAGACAGTACTACTAGTGAATCAGCAGGCCATCAGGCGTCCCAAAAAAACACTTCTGCATCTGTGCCTGTGGCTGAAGTGAGTAACTTTTCCTCTGAGCCGTTAACCACACCAGCAACCGTATCATCTGCACCAGGCCCAGGCGATATGTCTGAAGCGGATTGGCTAAGTGAGCTAGGGTTTCCTTGTCCCAGAAAGGACACAGAAGTGCAAAGTACAGGAATCCGGGAGAACATTGTTTCTATGGTGCAGGCCTATCTGGATGACTCCACAGCGGTCAATATTACTGAGGACCCATTGGCGTATTGGCATGGGAAAAGAAACATATGGCGAGAGCTCACCAACCTGGCTATCAATTACTTGTCTTGCCCACTCGCAAGCGTGTCTTCAGAACGTGTTTTTAGTTCTGCTGGTGGCATTGTGACTTGCAAAAGGTCCCGCCTCTTGCCCGCAAATGTGGAGCGGCTCACCATGATAAAGATGCACCAGCACTTCATACCACCAGATTACAAAGTACGAGAATGCACGCAGGAAGAAGAGGACACTGACCTACCTGAGGGAAGTTCTCCTCAGTTACCAGAAGTACTACCGACTGAATTTGCAGAGTATGAGGACGAGTTCTGCTTTCCTGACAGCGAGTTCTGAAAATGAGTCAATAATTAATTAACTTTAACATTAGTCCTTATTCACTTTTATTCCTGTGTGTCTGTCTTTCTTTTTTTAGCAAGTGCTTGATCACATTCACAACAAAACTGTAATCACCCCATCACAAGCAACAACAAGCCCATCAGCAGAACTGTCTTGATTTTGATGCCGCAGCATTCCTCAGGTTCACAACACTTAGTTGACAAGAACTCAGTCCTGGACGTCTATCCTCCTCCTCCAGACTCACCCTATCCATTTCCCGTAATGCTGATGCCTGGAATCTGCACAATGAAGAAACTTACGTTGACGAGTCCCCTAAAGAGGGACTGGAAGTAGTGAGTCCTCATTTAAATACATTTTGCTAAGTGTGACTTTTTTTCCCCGATTTGCTTTTTGGCTGTTTGGGGGTTTCAAACTTGTTTGCGCTTGGGTTTACGGGTCTTGGCTGGGCCATTGCTGGCAAGGTCTATTAAGGGATGAAATTGGTTAGGCATTTACTTTGGAAAACATTTGGCCAATTACACGTGAACGTTTAGGCGTTATTATTGCTCGCTTGCCTGTCTTAGGGGTGCTGTCTGTGGGGCTTCTAGGATTTTGGGGTCTGTGAGCACCGCTGCCATATTTCTAATGTTGATTGCTTTTGTTTTGCAGAAAATCCACGTCGGGAAACTCCAGTTGGGGCCCTGCTGCAGAACGCCTTAGGACACTGTGAATTCCAGGTGGAGCCAGCCCTCAAACACAAATTACAGGTAAGATAAGCGTTTGGATGGGAGGTAGTATAATGGAGTATTCGGAGAGGCGACAGAGTGACAGTGGTACTAGTAGTAAAGTCCTAGGGCTCTTGAATTAACAAACTCTGTGACAGGCATTTACTTTGGAAAACATTTGGCCAATTACACGTGAACGTTTAGGCGTTATTATTGCTCGCTTGCCTGTCTTAGGGGTGCTGTCTGTGGGGCTTCTAGGATTTTGGGGTCTGTGAGCACCGCTGCCATATTTCTAATGTTGATTGCTTTTGTTTTGCAGAAAATCCACGCCGGGAAACTCCAGTTTGGGCCCTGCTGCAGAACGCTTTAGGACACTGTGAATTCCAGGTGGAGCCAGCCCTCAAACACAAATTACAGGTAAGATAAGCGTTTGGATGGGAGGTAGTATAATGGAGTATTCGGAGAGGCGAGAGAGTGACAGTGGTACTAGTAGTAAAGTCCTAGGGCTCTTGAATTAACAAACTCTGTGACAGGCATTTACTTTAGAAAACATTTGGCCTATTACACGTCAACCAACACGATGACAGTGTTCAGTTAAATGAACTTACTGCAAAACCACCACCCACCAAGCTCAAAAGTAGTAAAAAAACTGATATGCTCAGATAAAGTTTGAAAAAGTATATTTTTATATCCCTAACAAAATAATCTCCCGCAAGACCCTCCCTAACCCCAACAAATAAATAGTCATTCAAAAGTCCCCAAAAAACCCAACTCCCAATTCCCACCCCCCAAAAGTCTCTAAAAAAGGGGCAAGGGACACTCTAGGGATGCACAGTGTTGAGTTTGGCCTCCAGGGCATCATGCCTTAGGGCCAGGGCATCGTACTTCTCCTGGACGGTGGCGTGATCTAAGCGGAGGCCCTCCAACACATTCTGATAGTCTTTCCATTTCTGGACCTCCGCCTTTAGGTCGGACACTCTGCGGAGTGCTCGGCGCAAGCGAGCCTTTACACTGCTGTGAGGTGCAGCCTTTGCTGCTTGGCGGTGGCGTCTGCCAGCACGGCTCCGTTTGGCTGGAGCACTGCGCTTACCGGCAGAACGTGGGGTCACGGAGGAGGATGCAGATGTTGATACACTGGACTGCGTGTCGTCCCCCTCCAATTCCACCAGCCGCCGATATTGGGCAACAGTTGCTTCCAGCCTCCGTTGCCGGGCCAGTACAGCCAGCATACTCCTTGTCGGTTTTGAGGTTTTAGTATTACCAACTATATGAAGAAAGAAAGACATAATATGTAACCAATGCTCTTTAAGAATATGATTAACACAAAATAATTCAGCAGGAAGTTGTGTCACAGTAAAACTAGCAACTAGCCAGCGCAGTACAAAACTATTCAGGCCAGTATCATGGGCGTCCGCAGGGAGGGGCAAGGGGGGGCGCTTGAATCACCATTTCCCTTCCCACAACTCACTTGTATCCTTGGTTTGATGCTCTTTCATATGAAAGAGATCTGGCAGAAGCCCAGGCGATATGTCTGTTTCCCTCTCTCTCTCTCTCTCTGTCTCCCTCTTTATGTCTCCCTCTACCTCGCTGTCTCTCTCTCTCTGTCTCCCTCCCTCACCCTCCCTCTGGCTCCCTCCCTCTCTCTCTCTCCTTCTGTCTTCCTCTCTCTCTGTCTCTGCCTCTATCTGTCTGTCGGTCCCAGCCTGCTGTAATTACCATATTGTAATTTGTCACTGGGCCACCACTGGATACACATCATATCCTATCTAAGAGTCAGATAGTACCATGATCCAGCTTACCTGTACTCGCCACCGCCACTGTCTCCTTCCTCACAGTCTGTACTTCTTGGTCCGACTCCTCTTGCGCCGCCTCCTCCCCAGAGTGATCCTCGGACTCAGAGTCAATGATCACCACCACATCCGAGCTGGCCCCGCCACCAGATGTTCCACCTACAAAGTAGATTTAAGAATGTTAGATTACACCACTCACTAGTATTTGGTCTATGAATGAAGAAATGTGAAAACAGAAAAATTTATTGACTGTCTACTCTAGTCTAAAGTAAAAATGTCCCTCCTTCCAGGGAAGGCTGTTGTCTTGCTGCATTTTTTTGTCATAATTGATGAATGCTTGATTAATTTTAACACACACCATTTTTCTCTGAACAGACAGAAACTGGACTTCTAAGGACAAGAGCAACATCAACTTCAAACCAGGTGAAAGCTCGGCTCGACCACAAGAAATGTGTTCCATTACTCATCAACTCAGCACCAAGCACTTTTCCATTTCCAACTAACTTTATTTTAATATATGTGTTTACTTAAACTTTTAATAAAGCTTTTAAACTTGAATAGACTCTGTGGTTTTTGGTCCTCCAGACTAGAGTGACTGAGCGAAAGGTTTTGCAATTTTTGCAAGGAGGAGTCCGTGCCGCTGACACTGCCAGGTTTATACAGTGTGCCAAACACGCCACTCTGAAATATTATTACTCTGGTCTTTGGTGTCCATAGTTCGGTTTGTGGAGAATTGTCCCTGCAACAGTAGTATTATTGATTTTGCTCCTATCTAAACACTATATCGAAAAAATTAAATTAGGAACGCTTGGACAACAATAGGTCCTCTATATTTAAATGAAAACTTACTGGGGCCAGCAAAGGAGCACTCGCCGCCCTGGCCTGCATCCTCCTCCTTTGGAGCCACTGCATCCGTTTTTTCTGTCCGCTTGCCCCTGGGCGGACCTGACGTACAACATGAAAGAATGAACAGAAAACATTGATGATTGCTGCTTGCCGATGTCCTTGTCAACCAAATCAAACATTTAGAAAGAACAAGAACCAACTATTTCAGCCAAAAAGAGGGCTACAAAGGAAGGACTGCACCTGAGCCTCTACTCTAGGGGCAGATTTACAAGCCCCTTGCAGCTCTTTTGCTCCGTTCTTGCGTCACTTTTGTGACGCAGCGCCACAACAAGAGAGACGCCATGGTGTGGCGTATATTAACAACGTGACGCATATGGGAGATGCATCCCATTCTAAAGCCCTGCGCCATAAGAGAGCGTTCCAGCGCAAGGGAGGGCGTTCCTGCGCAGGAACGCATGCTAAAAGTGGCTATGGGGAATATATAAAATTTCAATCAGTCATTTAGGACAATGATGCGTCACTGAAACCCTGCGCCTGCATGAAGCAGACTTACGGCTTGACGCAGCATTGCTGGAGCTGCGCCATCGTTGCAACGCAACTCCATCAATGAGCCGCCTTTACGGCACCGATGCGTAACGCTTCGGTGACGTTTTGGGACCATGGTGTGCCGCATTGTAAATACGGCGCACCATGGGTGGTGCTGGCGTGCCGCACACTTTGCAGGGATGCGCAGGTAATTGCTAATCTGACACTTAGGGGCATACTTACGAGTTCTGAGCTGGACACCTCCAGATGTGCACCAGAACAAATGCGTAACGCAAAACTAACCTTGCGTCACGGCAGATGCGCCGCAATTACAATGCGGCAAACCCTGGCGCAAGGGTAGGCAGATGCGTGACGCATCTCGTGACGAAAGAGAGGCGCATCTCTAGAGTCGCGTCGCAGGCGCGATGCAACTATAGCAATGTTCAGGGCTGCCCAATACTCAACATACCGCATCAGTCCTTACGCCTGCTTCAAGCAAGCAGGCATAAAGAATTGACGTAGCAGCGTCGCGGAAGTGCCTGCGTTAAATCTTGTAGATTTCACGCAGGCACTTTTGCGAGGCGCACAGCTGCCTGACCGCCACCCCCAACCCCCCACCCCCCCCCTGCGTGGGAACGCACCCATTGTGGCGCAGGCCCAGGCCTTAACGTGGCGCATCTCCTTAGATGCATCACGTTGTACATGACTCGCAGGGATGCGCCACGTTTACGTCGCTGTGCGTCAGGTAAGGCAGCGTAAACGTGGCACAAGGGGCTTGTAAATCTGCCCCTTTGTGTCTAGCATTACGCAGTTCTGTAAAATACACTCATACATTACTCAGCCCAATTAAATAAACACAAAATAGAAAACAAATAAGCAGTGGCACCGCCACAGAGAAGGAGAACAGTGCACCTGAAATGCACAGAAGATTTTGAAATATTAATTTACCTCTCTTATCAATGTAATCAGCAGCATTATTGCTCTTTGTAAAAAAGTTAAAACAAACATTTGCAATATAACACACAGAGCAGGAGAAAAAACAGAGTAGTGAGTGATGAAAAAATTGCTACTACTACTCACCAAGCCCGGGGACCTCCACTCCCAGCAGGTCGAGCAGGTCGCGCTCCCGGTCCAGGATATCGGTCCAGCGGTGGGTTACTTGATTGTAGGTGCGCTGGACCCCCGTGATCTTAAAAAGGGCCCGGCACACCTGCCCCCACCGCTTCCGTCGCTCCTGGCTGTTGGTATAACCAGCAGCGATCCTGCCGCCTGCCGCGATTGTCCTGGGGAGACGGCGCTGCACATAAAAAACGAGTGCGCCCACCTCCTCAGGGCTGAAGATCTCCCGGGGCACCACCATTTCCGCCCTCAAGCGGCCACACGGGAGCCGGGCACGGGCTGCGGTGCCCGTCTTGGGCAGCTTGACAGCTGTCTTCACCATGTTCTGGGCAGGTGTTAGTAGTAAGGAGACAAAATGAAAAAGAATAAGAGTAGGGAAGAAGGAAATAAAAGTTTAAAACAAAAGTAGCCTAAAACACAAAAATATAGACCTAGAAAAATAGAGGGATAGAAAATAAGTTAAATAGATCAAAAAAATATTAAAACAAGCAAAGGATGGCAGAGATATACAGAGGATAGAAACACCATACCCAGACACATAGGAATGAATGAAAAACAAGATGGCGGCCCGATCACGTGCGCGTAAGTAAGTTCGCACGCGATTTCTATCGCGAACTCGTGCGAACTTGCATTCGCAATGCGCTCATTGCGCGAGATTACACATAGCGTGCGGAAACGGAAATACGTCACGCAAACAAAATGGCGGCGCCCATACTCAACCTTGGGGTAACTCGCACGAGTTCGCGGCTTCCACGGTCGAGTTCGCACGACGCCGCGCCTCGCGAATAGGGCGAAATTACCGAAAAACGAGTTTTGCAAAAGCAAAACCAACGAGCAGGTGCAAAAGTTCGAGCTCATCATTTGTAACCATTTACCTGTAGTGCTTCCTGAAGGGGCCCTCCAGAATCCGGTTGCCTACTTGCAACTATTGTGTGACCCTGCTCTGACAGTCACAGAATAGTTACAAGTATGCCATTGCATCCTGTTATTGCAACAAAAAGGAAAGGGAGCAGACAAGCAGGTGACAGCCTTCATTAATGTCAGTTGGGGCAGGGCAGGTGTTGTTGTTTGCAAAACTTAGTGCAGGTGTGCTTGGCTTTGCCACAATAATGTACACTCACTAGTCAATCAGAGGGTGCTGTGATGACACCGAGGGTGGCATGAGTGCGCCAGCCAGAGGGTGGCATGGGTGAACCAGAGTGCCAGTGTTGACAGAGGATGGCAGTGCTTTGCTTTGCCCCAATAATGTACACTGGTGAACCAGAGGGTGCTGTGATGACACAGAGGGTGACATGGGTGAGCCAGAGGGTGCCAGTGGTGACAGAGGGTGGCAGTGATGAAGAAAGCCTTGCAAACAGGCTGGGCACGTAGAAACAACAAGTTCGCAAAACTGGCGACCCGACAAGTAAGTTCGCAATTTGCGAAATTGTACAAAACCCTCACGAACTTACAGAAACCCGTGCGAAACCCGTGCGAACACACACCCCCAAAAAAAGACGCAAATCCGCGAGAGTTCGCGGATTTTGCGGATTTTCGCAATCCGCGAATACGCAAACTCGCGGATTGCGAATCCGCAAAATCCGCCCATGCTTAGAAAAGTTCAAGGCAGATGTTATCCGGGTTGCGCAAAACGAACAGCAAGCCGGGCCACACTGGAGACATAAGCAACACGTAAATATCACTCCAAAAGCTCCGGCCAGTACTATGAATATCTCCCAACCCCAGGTAGCTAAAAGGCCCCAGAACCAACTACTAAGGGACCAGGTACCGTTATCCATATGTGCTTCGCTGGCTAATCAATGTAGTTTCTGTATAGCAAGATGAATGGTAGGGGCCGAATCCGGAATAAACACGCAGCAAGAGCTGCCGATCACACGACAGGCTCCTCCCCTATCTGTGAGTATGACATCAAGAACCATCCGGTTCTGGAGTGAAACAAGCCTCGTCGCTGCAAGCTCTACAGTGATATTAGTCAAGATCCCAGTAGTAGTCTGGACCACGTTCTCAACTATTCGGGACAGGCGTCGTATACTGCGGCTATTGAATATGGGTCCCCAGAAGGGGGTAAGACCCTTAGCAAAATCTTCGAATTGTTGTAAGGAGGTGTCTGTTTGGTCTGTACTGTCAGTGTCATAGCTTCTAACATTTCTGCTAACCACTGCCTCTTTCGGGACTAACTGATGAGTTCGGTGATAGTCGGGCGGAGCAATATACACAGGAGGGTAGAGAAATGAGAGATAGCAACTTCCTGCCCATCCCCGGGGAAGCCATGTGTATGCATTCTCACCACAGACGAAATATACATCTGGTGGAATAATCATAGGTGGGGTACTATATATCTGTAAAGTGTAGGTGTAATTGCATCTGCTCTTTCCTACCTTAACATGACCTCGTCCCTTTATGCAAACGGGAGAGGTAGTATTAATGATGGGGATCGGCAAGGCTTTGTCATTTGTAACATTTCTTTCTTTAAAATGCTGGAAATACATAGTATCATTAAAGAGTTCAAAATCCTGCATTTCCTCCATTAACCAGGTAACATTCTTATAATCTGTATACACATTCATGCAAGCATTGGGGTCCAAAGAACCCTCTCCCCCATTTCCTGCTGCATCAAATCCTTGATGTTTTTCTATGTATTTCAAAATGGCTTCATAATCTTTTTCAGTATAAATTTTCGGTTCAGCTCCATAATGTGAATACATCAAAGATAACAATTGGAACCAGGCTTCACAACTAGCTAAATAGGACATCGGTAAGGAGATAAACAGTTCATGCTGATGCATTACTGAAGGAAGTAACCCACATACCCAACAGTTCGTCTTATTCGTGGTGCTGTGTGTCTGGTGCAACATTTCAATAAAAGCATTTTTCATATAAGTTTCTCTGTGCCTGGCCTTGTGAGGGGGCAAAGAATAGAAGAGATGCTCTCCGGGGCAACAGTAGTTCCTAACAGCTTCTGTACTGGGTGCTGAAACTCTAAATATACGAATACACACATCATAATTATTGTAATGATAACAATGAAAGCAACGAATGCCACCTTCACTCTGGTGGACCATCCGGAAAATAAATGCATATTATCCACATATCAGCGAGGGCCTAGTGGCCTTTCATCCTCCATTGCAAATCGAGCAAAAGGAAACATACTCTCTATAAGTCCAAATCTAACTTGGTCCCTCTCTATAAGTCCAATACTATCTTTGTATCCACAAAGCACGCACGCCACCAGAGGGGATCTTCTCCCTGTGTCCGTTCTAGAGCCTCACAGGCAGACTCTCTTCATCCATCAAGTGAAAAAGCAAATAACCTCCTTCGTCTGGGAGAACAACCGTAGCCCCCAACTCAGTCTTTTCTTTCTGAACAGAGCTGTTTAACACAGTGTTCCAAGCTCTCAACGAGTTCAGTCCAGTGTCTCGCTCAGTACCCCAGTGTATCTATCCGATATTTTTCAAATGAAGTCTTTCCCTATTTTCTTCCACGAAAAACTGGGGTACCGCGCTGTTTTCGGGGCCGCAGGTCGTAGTTACAGCGACCAGGTTGCTCCTGGTCAGAAAACAACTCAGTTGCAGGGGCATCAGATGCATTTGACCCCTGTGATATACCAGAGATAATGGCCTCCGCTGTTTGAGCTGCCGCCTTGTCACCTGAGTGCAACGCTTCACTTGGCTGCCCCTCCTCTCGGGCTTCAGAAAAAGGTACAAAGCACTGTAGCGACTCTCTTTCCTGGCTAGGGATTCCTTCACGATTTTGCAAATCAAAGAGCAAAGGGAGCAGAAGGCGCTTCAAATGGCTCGCATGGATCCAATGTTTACGTCCATGCACCTTCACAGCCGACCTCGTAGCAAGTATGATCTGGTAGGGCTCAGACCATTTCGGCTCCAAACTCGATTTCCATTGATAGTTCCTCACCAGGACCCACTGGCCTGGTTCCAATCGATGTCCTGGACCCTCTGGTAGCGGCCGCAATGTTTCGGATACCTGTTGATGAATAGAACGCAGATCTTTAGTCAAAGCATACAAGTAGTCTGTCATCAAAGGATAATCAATATCTCTAAAGGATCTGGGCCTAGGGACTCCTCACACATTGGCCGGTCGGCCAAAGACCACTTCATAGGGTGTAAACCCCGTTCTTGTGTGTGGTGTGGTTCTCAGAGACAGTAAGGCTAAAGGAAGGGCATCGGGCCATTTCAATCCTGAACTAGCACAGATCTTGGCCATTTTCAATTTCAATATGCCATTGTATTTTTCGACCAGACCAGCTAACTGAGGATGTTGGCTGCATGAAATAAATTTTTGCCTAATTTGTAGACCATCACAAACACCCTGAACCAGGGAGGCATTAAAGTGTGAGCCATTGTCAGACCAGATAATCCGGGGCAAACAGAATCGGGGGAAATATTCTTTAATCAAAGCTTTAGCAGTGGCAACTGCAGTGGCTTCCTTAGTGGCATAGGCTTCAACCCATTTACTGAACGCACAAACCACCACTAACACATATTTCAAATTATTCACTCTCTCCATCTGTATGTAATCAATCTGAAGAACTTCAAAGGGCAGAGATGGCGGTGCAAAATTTCCACTCAGGATTGCCTCTCTGTCCCCTGAATTATAACGCAAGCATACTGGGCAATATTTAACCACATGTACTGCGGTTTTGGGAATATTTGGGTTATTCCAAACTGGGTCCAACACTGCACAAATACCCTTTGCTCCTATGTGTGCTGGACCGTGAGCCATGGTAACTACAGCATATACCAATGCATTAGGGAGTAACCAACGCTGTTTCTCAGTTCGATCTATCCAACATTCATTCTTGTCCAATTGTCCCACTTCCTGTTCCCATTTCTGTGCCTCATCTATGGCAGCTTCCTTCTGTAATTCTTTTGCGCTCTCAATGGTATTATCAAACACAGATGTTTCCGCCACCCACCGGGCTGAAGCACTAGGGAACATGGGAGTCATCTTAGTCTGCGCTGTTTCTTTAGCTACTGAGTCAGCATAAGCATTTCCCTTTCCCGTTGAATCAATGATTTTCTGATGAGCACTGCATTTAATAATGGCAACTTTATCTGGTAGTGTCAAGGCATGCAATAAACGATCAATTAAAGGACCGTGTTGAATTTTCTGACCATGCGTGGTAAAGAAACCCCTTTCCCTCCACAGCCTCCCAAAGCTATGGGCGACGACAAAAGCATACTGGCTGTCTGTATAAATATTTACTCTTAAGCCTTTACTGATCTCACAGGCTCGTAACAAGGCTATTAGTTCAGCTGCCTGGGCTGAGTGATGTGAAATCCTAGCGGTCTCCACCACCGTTTTTAAGGTCGTAATGGCATACGCAGCTGTGGCTGTACCATCCGGTAATTTAAAACAAGAACCATCCACATACAACTCTCCTTGGGGTTCTGGTAAAGGGGTGTCGGTAAGATCTACACGGCCCTTTGTTTCTTCTTCAGTTCTGAATATACAGTCATGGGTATCATTTGTTTTAGCATCGGAAGGGAGGGGCAATAATGTTGCTGGATTTCATGTAGCGCACCTTTTGATTGTAATGTGTGGTGCAAACAATGTTAATTCATATCCCGTTAAACGAGCACTCGTAAGGTGCTGAGTCTTAGTTCTATTTAACAGAATATCCACTGCATGCGGTACCAAGACTGTGAGCTCTGTATTCAAAACTATACCCTCTGATTGCCGGATAACCACTGCTACAACCGCAGTGGACCTCAGACAACTGGGAAGGGCTTGGGCAACCATGTCTAACACTGATGAAAAGAAAGCACAGGGTCTCTGCTTCCCGCCAAAATCCTGTGTTAATACTGAAAGAGAACAACCGTCCACCTCGTGCACATAAAGTGAAAAAGGCTTCCGGTAGTCCGGGGTACCCAAAACAGGTGCAGAACACAAAGCAGATTTTAAAGAATCAAAGGCTTCTTGACATTCATCCGTCCAGGGTAGGGGTTCATGCACATCTTTGGTAGTCAAATACAACAAGGGTTTAGAGAGAAGTGAATAGTTAGGAATCCATTGGCGACAGTAAGAGGTTATGCCAATAAAAGCACGGACATCACGTTGAGTACGAGGTACAGACATATTAGTAATTACAGATATTCGTTCCGGTGTTAGTCGTCTCCCCGCTTTCGACAGTAAGTGGCCAAGGTAGGTCACTTCCTGTCGACAATATTGAAATTTAGAGAGGGAGACTATATTTCCTTTATCAGCCAAATGATGTAACAATTTCACTGTTGTCTCTTTGCAACCTTCCTCTGTATCGGAGGCCACCAAAATATCATCCACATATTGGATAATTGTGTTACCCGCAGGCAAAATGAATTCATCCAGGACTGCCTTTAAAGCCTGGCTGTAAATGCTGGGACTTTCTGTGTAGCCTTGGGGTGCACGTGTAAATCTGAAGCTTCGGCCTCCTAATGAGAATCCGAAGATATGTCTGCTATCAGGGTGAATTGGAATGCTAAAAAAAGCATTCTTTAAATCTATTACAGAAAAATATTGGGCCGTAGGGGGAATCATTGTAAGAATTGTTGTAATATCCGGCACCACTGGGTATTGAGGGACTACTATCTTATTGACCGCTCGAAGGTCAATCACAAAGCGATAGGCAGTCCTATAATCAGGGGCACCATCAATTGGGGTCCTTTTCAGAATTGGCAAAATGGGACTATTACAAACATTAGCAGCTGTTTCTTCCACCACCCCTTTGTCAATGAGGGCACGAATGATATGTAACAAGGCCTGTTCACCTTCTGGTGAAATCTTATACTGGGGAATGCGTGGCATCTGTGCATTTGGTTTCAGGGTTATTGACACAGGAGCTATTCTTAACAGACCTACATCGGTGTCCCCTGTTGCCCACAATGTCCGAGGAATGGTGGAGAATTCAGGGGGCAAGGTCTCATTTTTAGCAAAATATTGGGCCTCTGTCACAGATGGTTTCTGCATTGTCAGGAAAACACCATTCGGGGAACAATAAATGCGAGCACGTAATCTTTTTAGAATGTCTAACCCCAAGAGGTTTTCACCACAATTAGAAGTCAGAAGGAAGGGGGTGTGCATGGAGACGGGACCTATCGTAAAAGGCAGAGGTTTTGAAACGGGGCTCACTACCGGTATTCCAGAGAATCCTACTGATACATTATTTTGGCCAGACAGAGCTGCCCCTGGGACCAGTGTACGAGCGACTGAACTACTCATCGCCCTAGTATCCACTAAAAACTTTCCCAATGTACCCAACAGTTCTCCTTGTACATAAGGTCCCTCTTGGTCAACTGGTACTGTAATATGGCCCCTGCTCTGTCCATGGCTGTCTCATGCATAATCCCGTTCATCATACCTATCATCCTGATAAGTCTCATTATAGTATTGTCTGTTCTGAGGGTCATCGAAATAATTTTTCCAAGAACCCTCACGTTGTGATTCCTCTCTTCTCATACTATTCCGATCTATGTTCCCTCGGCCTCTTCCTCGTCCTCTACTAGGTCCATTCCTTGTCAATAACAGAGGGCAACCTACTCTCCAATGGCCTTCCTCCTTGCAATAAGAACATTGGTTTATCCCAATATTCGGTGGGCCTCCCCTACCTCTTCCTGCCGTTTGACCTCTCTGAAATTAGCCTCGCAATCCTCGTCCTGAATTATTTCCTCTACTGACTTGCTG
Organism: Lissotriton helveticus; assembly: GCF_964261635.1. Lineage (NCBI taxonomy): Eukaryota > Metazoa > Chordata > Amphibia > Caudata > Salamandridae > Lissotriton > Lissotriton helveticus. The sequence goes on from NC_136064.1 coordinate 78,996,607, forward strand.
TAGTAGTACCCTAGTTGTTAGATCCTTAGTTTTTTTCTCTGATTTCTCCTTACTCATGCTAAGAATAACAGAGGGTGCAGCTGTAGTCCACGTGCTTTCAGCTGACTGAAGACGAGTCATAACCTCAGGAAGCAAGTTTGTGACAAATCTATTTACAAATAATCGAATTCCACCCTCCGTAGAGAGGTCCTGACCACTAAAATCTATGAACACCTTTTCAAACCTGGTAAAGAAATCGGACACACTTTCGTCCTTTTTCTGTTTACACGCTGTCAATTTATCCCAATCTACCTTCCTTGGAGGGAGAAGAGTCTGCATATATGTAACAATTTTTTCTGGTACTGCTAATATTTCATCCCGAGGTTTCTCACCCGGCTTTCGTTCCTTATCCCAATCCTTTAATTGATTCCAAGTTCCTCCCAACTCGGGAATATGGTCTGTATCATGTATCTGTCTCCAAATATCCACCGGAATCAGGAGACCAAAAAATAGCTCGATATCAGCTATAGTCATAATGGCCAAATTGGCGGCTTCCGTCAATTCTTTATAATAGGCTGTAGGATTTTTACAGGGGTCAGGGAGCTGGGCTTTTAACGTAAGGACCTCACTTCGTTTCCAAGGGGTGTAAACCCATTGTTCCTGAAGTCTGGCGTCCTCCCGTGCTCTAGTACCATTGCCAGCATTATCCTTTATTTCAGGTAGTTCTGGAAAGAAAAGAGGATGCACCTCTCTCATGGGGTGCTGCGCCCCCCATTCAGCACTCTTTCGGTGCATCCTTTCCCTATAATGCAAAAGGGTGTTTACATTCTGATATACTTCCTCGATTTGGAGATGGAATTTATGAGCATGATCCCTGATGTCACGCAGTATCTGAGGAGGTAATCCTTCCTCAAAACACTGTTCCCATAGTGAGATCCATCGGATCGCCATGCTCTCTAGAGCCAGTTGTTGTGCAACAGGTTCAAAATCCTTCATAGTGCTCCAAATATCTTCCAAAGTATAAATAGGATTCCGCATCCACTGGGATGCCTGAATTATAATAGCTCTCCTTTCCTCCTGTCCCAACAGCGACCGAGTGAAAGCTCGCTGACCACTCAAGTCAGACATCGGTCGCTTGGGCGTGGCACCCGGACTAACTATATTTCGGAGATCTAAAGTGGTCTGAGTCGGAGGGGAAAGAAATACAGGGTGCAAAGGAGAAGGGACAGCCACGTCCGGCTGAAGGGATATTAAGGGTGAGGTAGTTGGTCGAAGAGAAGGAGGGGAAAGCGGAATATCGGATCCCGATCTACCAACGGGGGCCGTGGCGATCATTCCCGACGATGGTCGGGCGGCCGAAACGGCACCCGTTTGATCAACTCGTACCACAGGCACGGCTGGATACAAGCCTTGCGGGGCATAAGGGGGAGGTGGTCGGGTTTCCTGCAATTCTTCTAATTCATCTCCTGTCTCTGGTCTAGCCACATAGCTTTTATCGGTTTCCAACCGAAACTGCCTATCCATCCGTTTAATATTCTTTTCCACCTTTTCCTTATCATACGCTACTGCTTTCTGGGTGACCGTCTGACCCGACTTCATCTTCCCTAGCTTCTCTTCCCTGATTCGTTGTCTTTTTGCTTCTTTTAACCATAAGTTCAAAGAATCAAACATCGACTGACGACTTTTCTTCATAAATAATTTATTTTGTATATAATTGATCTTTTTCTCATCAAAAGACCCCGTGAGGGGCCATTGTAAATCCGAATTATCCTTGGTGTATTTGTTCCAAAGAGTATTAAACAGAATTGGCTGTAAACCATGTTTAGTATACATATCAAAACTGGGGCTGCCCTCGTTAGGGGCAGGCTGTCTTTCTTCGAGCCGTGTACCTCTTCGACAACAACAGCCAAAACACATTTTGCTAAAACACGACATTATGATAATACTTTCACGTTGCTTTTTAGTCACAAAAATCTCAAAACACACTCATACTTGGACGCGTCCTTTACATCATCCACTCATACACCTTTTATTCAAGGGTCACAGGAAAGTGCTGTAAAGCATCTGATAGGCGAACCACAAACTCTCTCACAGGCCATCTCATGGTCCTGTTCTGGTTGGGCCGGGCATCTAGACACATCTCCAGAACCCTTGCTTACCCAGTTACTCCCAGGGCTTTCCCTGAGAGAATTCGGCCGAGCGAGCAATGTCGTACTCTGCTAAGGCATCAGATGTAATCTCAATTATTCACCAAACAAGTCCGTGGGGCCCCTACTCGTGCAGCCCCTTCTCCGCAACGATAGATCCCCAGATTCCCTCGTGGTCCGGCTTCACCGGCCACCTTCAAACAAAAACAGTTAACCGTTATCCAAAAAGACCCACTTCCTCTAAGTGATTCTTATCCAATTCAATTTCAAATATCACTCACCTGGTGCACTCAGGTCGATTGCGAATTCTCCACTGCCGACACCTAGACAGACCGACACAGTCTGTTCTTCTCTCGGGTTAAGCCCGTACGACTCCGGCGTAGAGTCTTCAGAAGCTGGGAGGGATACTGGGCTCGAGTGTGGAACAACTTGTTTTCATACCGCAAACGGGTGTCTCAAATCAGGATCCTCTTTCCGTCCACTCACTCGGCCAGAACTCCTTCCCATCCCGTCACCCCTGTTTACAGGAGGGGATGACCCTATCGTGGAGTCCCGGCGGAGTCGCAAACTGAAGGATTCAAAATTATTCTATTGGGCCATACTTACCACTAGCCCATATATGTTTATCAATAATAATAATTCAGTCGGCAATGGAGAAAGTTCAATCGTTTATTCAATCAAATACAAGCCCTGGCTGGGGAGCCTCAGTCTACACGACCCTCGGAGGTGCGCAGAGGAGACTTATTACATGTTCAAAATACAAAGCATATATACGTTTCATGTGTTCAAGATGACACCCTACAAGGAAAGGTACAACTTGTCTGTATGCCAAGAGAAATACCCATATAAGGCACAATTGATTGCTAGTAGCCTAGGCCTAAGCTATTCCGGGGGCAGGTCAGCAAGGTGCCTCCCTGTCTATCTGTAGCCCGGGGAGTACAGGAACGGGCTCTAATAGAATGTGCGCATCCCACAAGAAAGGCAGATGTGACCTTGGGTTTCCTTGACCTACCGGCTAACAACTATAGTAAGCGGCCTGACTGCCGTCATAGTTTCGAGCAGCAAACGTGATCACGTGATTTCAGGGAAACAGCACGAGCACATAGGGAAACAAAACAAAATGGTTCTGGTTATATCAATAGGAACAAGCGAGTCAAAAGTGAATCAACGGACACTAAGAGACCATAGTGTATTCTAACTACACGATTATATAATTACAAGGTTACATTGGATATATTAGGCCAATAAATGCATGGTATCGAAATTCGATCCCAACAATATACATCTAAAAGGTAAAAGAACCGTGCCGGCGTGTGCTGGGGGCGTGACAAACACTGGGGGCGTGTGTCCGCCCTTCCTGCCATGTGAGTCGTACATACAAGCGCCAATTACGTTGCTGCGCAGCATCAAGGGGCACACTGGGGGCGTGACACGCTGGGGGCATGAGAAACGCTAGGGCGTGTGTACGGCCTTCATGCCATGTGAACGCAATTGCGCCGCTTCAAGGGGCACGCAGGGGGCGTGAGAAACGCTGGGGGCGTGTGCTACATTCCGTCCTTCATGCCATGTGGGTCGTACATTAATCAGAAGATCGTCTGCTGTGGCCGTGTTCTGGGGGCATGACAAACGCGTTTAGCTGGAGGCCTGGTAAGTAACATTACTGCAGCCTCTCCTGCGCGCTGTTACTGAACTGACGCGCCTGCTACCATCAACCAGGGCTCTAGCCGGGCTCAGGGGGCGGATCAGCACACTAATTACATGCGCCTGATAACATCAACCAGGGCTGCAGCTGGGCCTCAAGCGGGAGAACACGTTCCTCCTAACATCAAACAGGCCTGCATCTGGGCCTCAAGCGGGGGAACACGCAAATGAGCGTGTCTGCGGGGACAATTACTGCAGCCTCACCTACTCGCTGTCACTGAACTATCTCATTAAACGGATTTACCCGCGGCTGATAAGTCTCTCATTCAACGACATTACACGCCTGCTAACATCAACCAGGGCTGTAGCCGGGCTCAGGCGGCAGATCACTACACCAATCCACGCGCCTGCTAACATCAAACAGGGCTGCAGCTGGCCCTTCTCCGTCCCTATTCTAATGAAACAAAAAATATTGTCTACCACGAGATTTTAAAATAAATTGCCCTTGCCAAATACACACACTACACACACTCTATTTCATACCCGGACAACGTCGGGACGGGCTGCTAGTATATATTATAGAGAGTTGCTGAACTGTTCCTGGGGGAGAGGAGCTCTCCTGACCTAGCGAACAAGCACATGGCCAAGTTGAATATGACCCGACAGATCCCCTAATAAAATTTCAGGGAACCACCTATGGACAATTTTATGTTTCACTAGAGGATCCCGATAGTATCACATTAAAACCTCCACCCAAGTTCTCATTTAGTCTTGAACCCCATCTGAGTCACCAAGAATATTGTCCTGATGTGAAGGAACCCAGTGATGAAGTCTCTCGCCTAGGTTGGTGGCTGAGGGTGTGCTGCCATTTTTTCAAGAAACACTCAGCACTTCTTGGAAGCTATTTACAGTTTTCAAAGAGCTAGCGAAACACAAGAAAAAAATATTAGTGTGTTCGGATTGCATTGTATTTTATTGGGGAAACATCCTTTACCACGCGGATTTTACTCCGCAAGGCTTTAACAACGCGTCCATTACAACGCAAGTCGTAACCACGACTTGCGCTGGAGGGCACTAGAGGATTAAGAATAGTATATTTACTATTCCAACACCTTCCCTAGTGTCCACGGGGACTGGTGTTAGAATAGTAAATTATACTATTCTCAATCCGCGCCCCCAACGCAAGTCGTGGTAACGACTTGCGTTGTAAGGGACGTGTTGTTAATGCACGCGTTGTGACGGTACGCGTCGTACCGTCATACATCCATTTTATTGTAATTGTATTTAGATAGCGCTTACTACCCCAGACAAGACGTCAATGCACTTTTCAGCAAGTAGCACGCTACTCCAGAGCCCAAAAAGGATTAGTGGTGGATTAGTATAGTGAAATTTGTGTTAATTGCTCAATTGATGTTCTAAAATTAGTAGTTCCTGATCTTTGTGTATGTTAAGTTGGTTGAACACTGTTTCATATTGCCATGCCTGTCCTTCCTAGTGTTTCATGATCCACATACATGCATGTGACTGGACCACTCAACCTATGCAAAGGTTTTTGCACAATTTCCTGTATTTTTCCTGATCTAAGGTCAAAGGGTCCCTTGAGTCACACACAGCAGTGCAAGTCTGCTCTGTGGACATGTTGATTGTGGCTCAAGGTTTGTTCGGAATGCTTTTTATTTGCAGTTTCATATAGCGTTAATTTGACCCGAAGGTATTAGAGCCCTTTACATGAGCACCAATTACATTACACAAGGACACATTCATTTTTGTTAGGCATGGGGAGCCTTAGGGGCAGATGTATCAAACTATTTTTTTGTCGCAAATGCTGCGAATCGCTAAAAAGCAGCGTTTGAGACAAAAAAATAGGAAAATGGAATGTATCAAGAAAAAAGTCTCGCAATATAAAGGAATTGCAAATTTGGCGATTCCTTAATATTTCGTAAGCATTTAAGGAATCGCAAATTGCGATTCCTAAAATGCTATGTATGAAGCATTTAAGTTTTGCGAATTTAGGCTAAGAAGTCTGAAATTACTACCAACTTGTAGTTGGTGGTAATTTGCAAATTCTTTTACAAATGCACTTTTTGTAATTTGTAAAGGTGCCATGTGACGCTCATACAAGCCCTTAAGGCATGTATGTGCGCCATATGCGCACACATGTCAATTTCAGGGGTGCAGCAGGATGTCCTTAAGACACCCTTGCACCCTTGAAATTATTCTCAATTTGTGATTAGCAAATTGCGAATCGCAAATTGGGAATAATTTCACATTCATTCCTATGGGCCTCCTGGCCCATAGAAATGAATGGGAAATTATTCCTTAATTGCGATTAGCAATTTGCTAATCGCAATTAAGGAATTTTATGAAATAGCTAAAAAATAGCGAATTTCTACATACATACCATTTTGCAATTCTCAAATAGTGATTCTCAAAAAAACGCTATTTGAGAATCGCAAAAGGGTATCTTGATACATCTGGCCCTAAGTGATTTGCCCAGAATCACAGGATGTTGAGTCGCTGCCGAGACTCGAACCTAGTTCCCCAGCTCCAAAGTCAGCAGCTCTGGCTGTCTTCCAAGAGTGTCCTGGCAGGCAGGAGAATTGCACAACGCGGCCAACATAGATCAATCCTGGTCTCCGATGAGACGTCATACGGGTTCCCCTCACGGGATGGGCTCACAACCTTTGTGTAACCTACTGAATCCAGACGTCCGATGATGGATGGGTAGGTCTGTCGCAGAATCTCCCTAGTTGACTTCATCAGGGACTCACAACTCTGTGCCGCATGGCAAGCACAGCTTCCCAACAATGACAAAGACTCTTAGAGGTTCAAAGTATAGGAAAATTGTGCAGAAAAAAAGCAGTCCCCTTCAGTGCCAGGGGCTACAGGCTCAGTGTGGAGTTTTTCAAGATCACTCTGTCATTTTCTTTTTACCTATTTTTTGGGCAGCGGGCCAGGCAGCGCCTGCAACACTGCGCACACATAGAGAGCCATCTTTCAAAGGTTAGTGGGAAAATGTATTAGAAAAAACAATTCAAGATGGCTGCCCATATATGCCCATTTGTGTGCATGTGCAGCATGCCATCTTTGAATAGTTTCTTTAATTAACTGTTTAAAAAATAGCTAATGAAACAAATATGACCATAGCAAAACACAGCCAATGATAGACACATTGGCTTTGCCAGTGCTTGTTTTATTTATCACTATCACCCCAGCCACATAAAGTTTTATTTTTCCGACAAATTTCGACCCATTCCGATCTGACTGTGATAGCTTCATTAGGTCTAAACAAGATACGAACCTCTGACACAGCAACCCATACCTTTACATCACAACCCCTGGTGGCTAAAGGTAGACAGTGCACTGAAGTAGGAAAAGCAAACCCCCAAATGACAGCCACTATGGGACTGGTCCAACAAACACTTTATAGGAACCATACTCCCGGTGCATTTCATATGCTTCAGGCAGTCGTATCTGCAATAATGGTTCACTCCCTGTGGCATAACGCAAAACGATGAGAATTTGTGTGGGGTCACCTAAGTCTCCCATATCTCACAGCTATTCATTGACCTTGGACTGAATAGAGTTGGGGGCCCCCTGGAGGTTTGGGTCCCTTGCACCGCGGGGCCTGCTTAAGGCCCAGCTCCCAACCATGCAATCATTGTCTGCTGTAGCAGGAGCGCCACATGATTAACAGAGTAGAAAGTCACTGACCATTCCAACATGGCTGCCGCCATCTACAAGTTTACAGACTGTGATGGTGGCCAGAGGAGTCTCAGTGTTTAACTCAGCCCTGAACCCACAGAACATGGTGTTATTGCTGCCACTGGTCTCCAAACTGGACTCCGCCTACACGTTGGCACCCTTCTCTTAAGTGTTCCCTAAAATATTTACTGGCGCTGGATAGCAGGACGCAGAGGGGCCTGGGCCACTGATCAACAAAGAGAATTCTTGGCAAGCTGGTTCTATGGAAAAGCAGTAATGTGACCAGAAATGGTCACACAAGTGTCAGGCAGAGCCACAGAAAACTGCTGTGAATCCGCCCAGAGCTCTCCCCAACCATTCATATGCCAAAGCTCGACTATGTAATAAGGGCCAGCCATGACGCGGGTCAACGCAGAGGACTCTGGGCTCCTTCAGACACAGTGAGGCAAAGTTGTATCAGTGTGATGTCATAAAGGACAATATGCGCCCTCTCAAGGCAGAGAGCCTTTAGGTCTCGGCGGACGGGTTACTCTTTCACAGCGGTGACGAATATCCCGTCTGCGGAAATATAAATCCCATAGGATATAACAGGATTTATATTTCAGCGTACAAGATATCCGTCACCGTTGTGACGGAGTAACCCATCCACCAAGATCTAAATTAGGTACTGCATCTGAACAGCGTCCAGGTACAAGCTCATCCATTTGAGATTTCTATATCTTTTACAAAGAACTTTACAAAATGGCGGACATCTCCAGCTGACGACGCACCACCGGGAGCTGGCATGCGCATTGAAACAGCAGTGTGGCAGTTCAAAATGACTAAATATTGCAAACTTGTCATGATAGGGTGACAAAAATGAGCTGCCCAAGTTCACACAGTGGGTCAGTGGGCAGCAGAACCAATGTAACCCACAAATCTGGACATCACAGTATATGACTGGAACACAAGGGTATCTCTAGTAATATGCAGGGCCACTAAATTTAAGCAATCTTGTTGTTGTGGCATATTCCGCATTATAATTGATTTTCTGCATTTGTCATGACTACATTTTTTGCTGCATAATCAGCAGAGTTTAACAAAAAAATGTGTAGCTGGAACGGATCAAAAGTTGTCCCTATGTAGAGATCGACTGGTCACCTTTCTGTTGTTATTGTATTTGGGTATCAAACTGGTACTAATGAGGTGAAACCTTGGCCCAGATAGTACTAACATGTACTAGCCATGAATGGCTAATTTGCGATTAGCAATTTGCTAATCGCAAATTAGGAATGGTGAGGAATCGCTATAAAAAAGCGATTTTGTACATACATACCGTTTTGCAAATTCTAAATAGCGATTCCTTAAAAATTGCTATTTGGAATTCGCAAAACGGTATGATGATACATATGGCCCTAACTGTCATCTTTCAACTGGTTATGGTTGTATTTGTGTCTTAAACTGGTACTAGTAAAATGAAATATTTGCACACACAGTATTGCAATGTGTAAAGATAACAAAATCATGAAGTAACACTAAGGCAACATTTTCCACATTACTCCACATAATATGGCTTTTCTTGGCGCCTTATTTAGTCAACTCTGCTGCATAATTTGGCTCTCACCTGCCGCATAATTCTAGTGGCCCTGCATACTGGCCAGTCCGACCATGGTTATGAAATCAGATAAACAACAGGTCTCAGTTTGCCCCTGAGAGCCCCATAGCAGCAGGGAGGGGGGGGGGGGGGAATTGGCGAACGCCATTTTTTACAAACACAGTGTAACATAACACAAGACGCCACCCCGCCGTGCCCCGCCGGGCAGCACCGCCTCACCTGGCGCCCCGCCAAGCGCAGGCAGTTTAGCGCTGAGTGATATCGAAAGTGGAGACGACGCTGCATAACTCTCAATTCCCAGCAGCCATAAAGCAGCCGCCGATCGCTCAAATATTGCATTTATATGTTTTGCATTAAACTTCCCTAAATTAGCGCTAAGTGCATTAACGCTATAAAAATAGAGTGCGTGGAAAGCCATTAAATTCGGAAATTTACGGGTGCGGCGCGCTGGGATCGGTAATTCTGGATTTAACTTCCGAAAGGCAGAGCTAATAAGGAGCCGGGCCCCTGAGAGTGCTGCTGGGGGGCGGCGGGGGCCCAGAGACCGCCTCGGCTCCTACGTGAGTCAGCGGGGGAAGGCATTGAACGGGAACTTTTTTTACACAATTTCAAAAGCTGCTCTGCTCATACAACCGGGGTGATTTTTTTGTGAGGGTTTAATAATTTCGCAAATAGGGGGAAATGAGGTTCTGAATTTCACCACAAGACGCGTCATCGCTGCAGCTGTCTGCCCCACGAGTGAGTTCATGTTTTTATTGCCTGCGTGGTTCCCGGATATTTCTCGTAGGGTCGGCACCACGCTGGGCTGTCTCACCAGAAGCCGACAGACTGGGCCAGTGAGCCATGTAGGCCAGCATGGAGGAGACTGCAACATGGAAAGAGGACAGACAGGGCTTGCAGTGGCCCTGTGTATTAATATAGCGCTTCACTTTGTTTTTCTTCATGTGTCACTTTATTTGCCCTTTACTCATCACTTGCTTTGCCCTCACGAATGTCTGCCATATATGCTCTATTTGACTGCAACCATTGTTTTTGTGTTTACAATCAATAAAAATATTTAAAAAAATATATATATAGCGCTTCACACCGCACTATGTAATGTAATGGTACTTGTATAGTGCACAAATCACCATGAGGTATCTCGGCACTTGTACGAATACCGCTGAGGAACCCTTCCTGGCCTTTCCCTGTGAAGTGCCCATCCCCCCAGGTGCAGCCAGGCATCCCAGCGCTGTTGGGGCGGTTGTGGAGATTAAGCAAGCTATTGCCCAGAGTTGCAGAGTGGGACCCATAATTAGAATAGGCACCGAGGTGAGAAGTCCGAGGAAGTTGAGCCCAGGACCCGGCCGAGGCGGGAATTGAACCCTGGTCCCGGGCCAGACCTTTGCATCAGGGTGTGCCACTCTAACCATTGAGCCACCCTTCTCCACTAGGGATTGTCAAAGCACATTTTTGGATGTGGTGCATGCTACAACATGGGGGGGGGGAACGTGGCACTGGTCTTACATAGGAAGCCTATTGGTGTCGTTCGTGAGTGACCAGAGAGGCCCTCTCGTCTTGGGGGGGACAGCGCTAGCAGTGTCGTTTTTTTTGCAGTTTTATATGGTGTGAACTCGACCCGTAGGTATTGGAGCGCTTTACATGAGCACCCGTTACATTACACAACGACACAATCACTTCTTGGTAGGCACTGGGAAATTACATGATTTGCCCAGGATCACAGGGTTTTGAGCTGATGCCAAGACTTGAACCTAGTTGCCCAGCTCTAAAGTCAGCAGCTTTGGCCATTAGGCCACATCTGAGGTGTGAAAAACATTGTTGTAATTAACTGGCGGTTTTAATTGACTCTGCCCATGCAGCTGTATATTTGAATTTAGGTTTATACAGAGCGCTGGCCTATCACAAAGAGTCAAGGCAAAACACTCCCTGTCCCAGGTGTCTCCAGTACTCATGGGTGTCCCCCAAGGGTCCGCCCTGTCTCCTATCCTCTTCAACCTTTTCTTGGAACCTCTAGCAAAATCACTAAAATCCACGAACATTCTCTACCATATGCATGCGGACGACACACAACTTTATTTGAAAATCTCGTCCCCGGATAACATCATCTCACTCAACACTAGCCATTAGGCCACACAAAATTGGTTAACTGAGAACCATCTACTGCTCAACACTTCCAAAACTGAATTTCTTCTCATCTCTCCAACAACCACATCCCCAAGCTAGACCTTTGGCTGAATCACCTCAGGGCCTTCAACTGCACCCCCCTTGTCATTGACTCAGCGAAATCTCTCGGACTCACCCTGGACAAGCACCTGAAAAGGAAAAATCATATCAGCGATGTGTGTAAGGGAGCAAACCACTTGATGAGGACCCTGAGAAACATCAAACCATTCCTGCCACAAAAGGATGTCAAGCAGGTGGTCCAAGCACTGGTCTTGCCGAGGCTAGACTACGGCAGCACTACGCTTTGAGGCCTCCCAAATACACCCTGGCTCCACTAAGAGCATCACTAAACGCTGCGGCCGGACTGGTCACAGGTACCAAACGAAATGAGCACATATCCCCAGTCCAAAAATCTCTCAAATGGTTACCCTACGAAGCTCGAATTCAATTAACCCCTTCACAGCTGGGCAAATTCCCCTGCTGTGCTGGGGGTCGGGGGCGCGCACAGCGCCCCCGTGCTCATGACGAGCTCAGCTCGTCATGAGCCACGGTGGTCGTGTGCTCATGACGAGCTCAGCTCGTCATGACCACACCCGTTTCTTTAGAACGCTCGCACAGCAGAGGAATTTGCCCAGCATGCGAGCGTTCTAACGGTCATGACGAGCTCAGCTCGTCATGAGCACACGAGTACCGTGGCTCATGACGAGCTGAGCTCGTCATGAGACTCGAAGGTGTTAAAGATTGCCGTTCTGATGCACAAAGCCCTGCATTTCAAACCTACCAGGTACCTAGAGCAAAAGCTTGAATTATCCTGTGGTGGGAGAGCCTCAAGAAGCGCTAACACTTTCCTACTGAAACCTCTCATCCTTAGCAAAAAGAGAACTTGTCACCGACCCTTCTTTGGCTCAGCCCCATGGATATGGAACTCTATTCCACCAGAAGTATGCAGAATCTCCTCAACGACTGCTTTCAAAGTGGAAGCCAAAAGATTCCTAATGGACACATTTCTACATTAATCTGGACTAGGTCCACTGGCTCGAAATCATTGATCCTACAACCACTGTTCCATCATGTGATTCTGCTCTTCTTTACCTCATTGTGTGCCCCCTTCGCCACCCGCTATGTACCTGTTTATTGTGTTACTCTCCTTTTTGTCATTTGTCTGTGAATCGTACGATTATTCATGTTGTGTATTCTTACTTGATGTCGATATTGGTTTTTGACCTTCCCTCCACCCTTTTGTAAAGCACTCGGATGTCCTTTGGCATCTTGTTCGCCAGGGCCAGCCCTAGGCATGTGCAAAGTGTGCACCTGCACAGGGCCGCCAAACCCCAGGGGCCGCCACGACGAGGATCGGATCGGAACTTAGGATCTCAAACACTCTATATATTTGAAGTATCACCAGAGGTCGACAGTCAGGTAAACTTTGAAAATTAAAGGAGGAGAGATTCGGAAGCACTGTAGCTGTAAATTACACACAGGTTCAGAATGCCAACTTGTGCGATCTGAATTACTGGTATAAGCTGGTAGCTGCTGTGCATCCTCAAAAAATAAGTTTGCAATAGAAAATTATGTTGCGTAAAAGAATAGATGTGTGACTGTCCAGATCCGAGACATATTGGAACGTGCCAAAACTAAGCGTCCTAAAAAGGTGCGTACCGTTTGGGAAATAATAGTCAAGGACATTGTTAAGCGTGGCTACAGAGAGGTAAGGCCCCCTGTGCCAGAGCTCATGCCATTAACAAACACACATATAGAGTGAGCGGGATGTGAGTCACTCTCATTAGTCCATTGGCTGATTTGGGTAAATCAATTTCATCCATTGTTTGTTTGCTCTGTCTTTTTTACCTTTTGTCAGTCCTTGAGAGAATTGCGTGGTTATGCATTTTGCAATTGTGGTTTCTTTCTGGTAATTATAAAAAAAGGACACAATATCTTGTCACCCATTCACCTGATGAAGATGCCTCTAAAAATGATCACAGGTACTATACCCTATCTGTGGGTGTCAGAGGGGAATCAAGGTCATGGACTTCTTCTATTGACATCAGAGTGGCCTCTTTCATTAACATGGGGCTATGCACTCTTTCTCTTGACATCAGTAGGACCTTAATTATTAACCTGAGGTAATGTGCCAATTCTTCATAATTCAGGCTACCGTGTCATCAGCATAAACACTGTCATTTCCACAAAAAAGTAACCTTCTGTGCTTTTTATAAATGTGACCTGTTCTTTACATGTTTGCATATAGAACAGTGCAGTTTTGTGAGCAGGGCCGGCCCTAGGCATGTGCAAAGTGTGCACCTGCACAGGGCTGCCAAACCCCAGGGGCCGCCACGACGAGGATCGGATCGGAACTTAGGATCTGATAATCGTGTCAGTGGCGGCCCCCTGGCAGGATTTGGCGGCCTCCGGCTCCGACCCCGGCTAGCAATGACAGCGTTGTTCAATCTTGTTGTTACAGTTTCACTTTGCCCAGCGATGGGGTCCCAGGGCCGTCAATCTAGCCCTACTACCAATGACCGTATGACGTGACGGCCCTGGGACAGCCCCCGCGGCCGCGCTCTGTGCGCAGTGCGGAACTGCACACCTGCTGCCGCTCTGACGTGTCACGGTGGGTCACGCTCCCGCCAGGGAGAGTGCGTGAGCGGTGGTGCCACTGACTGTGCGTCGTCATCATGTCTGCAGTGTGACTGTGAGAATAAAGAACAATTACGCGGCCACCGACGATCATCAGAGAAGAACACCTGTCCCGTGTCCGACTCCGAGTCTCCGGATTTCCAGGTATTGCCGGCAGTTCTGCAATGTATGCGCTCATGTGTACAGTACACTTGTTGCATCTTTACAATTACTTTGACTGAGGACATTGTCACCATCCCGCAGCACGTGCCATCTTTACAGAGCGACATTGTCACTGCGGTGAAATCTTGCACATATTTGTAATGCAGATGCTGGCTAGATATCACAAAGTCTTTTGCTTTCTTTCTTCCAAATCAGTGTTCACAGGCTATTTATTATTTTCCTGACAATGTACCATGTTAATGATAAATAGGGAAGAGTGCCGAAAGAAAAGTGTGACATCAAACGTCCTTTTGGAAGTAGTCAAAGACTTTTCAGACATTAAAAGGGACACACTTCTTATCATTACAATGACATTTAATTGTAAAGTAAACTGGCTGTTTGGCTAGGTTCCCTTCCTGACGACTGCCTGGCTTTAGTTAAATATATGGCAAACTGTCAAAATTAAGGGATGTTTGCACCTTAATATCTCTCTGACTGATTATTAGTATTTAGGTTTTCCGGATCTGGATTTACTTGATGTGAAAGATCTTGGCCCACTTTTTTTTAACCAGAAAAATCATACAATGCATCACCCCCCCCAAACACCCACACCCTTTCTCACCCCTTACCCTATGCACAGGTCCCCCTATAAATGTTCAACCTACTTACAGCAGGTGGTAAATGTATGTGGCAAATCCACATGGAATATGTAGTTCCTTGTGATTTAATGGCTGGAAAAAACGACCTCACGCACTGAGGGGCATATCATCTAGAAACTGAGTTAAAATTATCGCCGCTTTAGCGGCAGAAAACTGTCCCTATATCGGCAATGATGGGTTTGATAATACGCCCTTGAGAATTCCAATAGAAGCCCATGTTCAAAGCAGAACATGGGCTTCTATTGGAATTCTCAAGGGCATATTATCAAGCCTCTTATCTCCACTTTAGTTTTCTGAATTTGGAATGGCCTAATTGCGGGCCCTTTTGTTTAGATTTCTTTTTTGGGTGGACAGTGGTGCAACCTGGGGTTGGTGCATTAATCTGAGCAGGGGCAGAGACATGCTGTGGAAGCTGTACTGACCTTGGGTCAGTAAAACCCAGGGGATACTCCTGTTAGGCCACAGGTACTACTGCTAGTGTATTATTTCTCTGTGGGGGGTTGTGGGGGTCCGGTGCCCCTGTCATGGCCCTGGCACTGCAGCTGTCTGTGCGCCCAGTCCCTCATGTCGTGTGTCACAATGCCCTCCTCCTCCTAAATTGTATCGTTCTGAGACGAATTCGGAAGGGTAGGAGCAGCCGTAGGTACTGGTCAATCATCTAACGACTTTTCTGGACGTATTATTAAAACACCTTCCTGAGCTCCGCCCCGTCGGGACCCCCACCTACGCTCCCTGCACAGGGCCACCATGAGCCTAGAGCCGGCCCTGTGTTCGCGCTATGTAAAACTTTGTAAATAAGTAAACAAAATATCACCTTGGCAAAGCACTGTATTCAGCTCCCGCGTACACAGAGATGCGTGGAGAGGCAGAAAGCGCCAGAACACCTGGGAATGTCTGTAGTGAACATCCCTGGCCTGAGACCTTTGGTCCTACCTCAGTGTTACATACCTGCCAACTTGAAGAACAATCTCACTGCGGAGCCTCATGCTGAGAAGTACCTATGAGGCGCTTTTGAACCCCACCCGGCCCCCAAGCTCAAAATAAGCTTATTGAACCTGGTGCCTATGTCCTGGCGTGTTTTCACACCCCTTAATGGGCGTCGGCAGTTCAAAGCCTCTCTACCGTTTACAGTGGTTTTCAGCTTGTTCTCTCTGCCACCGTGTGATATCGGCTCCTCACCAGGAGACCCTGTGATGGGATTGGATTTTATTTTTCACATGGCATGTGTGACTTGGCAGGTATGGTGTTATTTACCACCTTCCCAGCCTTGCACCCATGCGCATTCTGCTCCTCAATATTTAAGAATGTGTAATGTGTGCCTTATGTAAACTACAGAACCACTGTAATGCGCTGTAACACCTTTGGGTAATGTTGGCGCTATACAAAAAATGTGTATGTATACACCCCCCCCATTTACTCTTTGATAGTAATAGGCATAGACCATGATTAAATGCGCACAACACACTATAGTAATAATAAAATAAGTCTCTTGATTTCAGAGCTAGGAACAGGGACAGAACCCAAGGCTACTGAAACTCCTCCTCCCCTTCCCCCACTGTACAGGGTGCTTCAACACTTCAAGCCCCCCCCCCCCAAGCCGTTTAGGGGGCCTCCAATCAGCTCAAGTCCAATGCATATCTGTGATAATGGTTGATTCAAGCTCCCTCATCACATTCTTCAGGGGGCCCCATCATTTTGCGCTAGGCCACTGGTAAGGAGCCAGGCTAACCTTTCACCCTCTCCACTGTTAAAGCAAAAAGGAAATAAAACAATACACAGTGCTGATTTATAGATCTGAAAGACTGAAGGGTCTTACTAAAGAGGGACACCTGGGAAGTATAACATTATGTCTACAGGGCTCTAAGCACTTTCTCCCCCTCCCCCCATATAAAAATGTGAACACAAGAGGGGTGTCCTGTAACTTTGCTCGGTGCTCCCACTCATCCACTACCTCTGAAAGAACTCCCTGCAGCTGTGGAATACACACAGGGCTAGTGGTATTTCTCCTGCGTTCATTCCTCCCTACAAAAATAATATTTTGAAGTTGTAGCAACCATTACGAGTGGCCCAGTGATGGGATATTTATCGCACCTGATAAAAACCAATATCGTGGGGTAAATTACTTATAGAGCGCAATGAATAAATAGCACCTATTATGAGTTTTTTTTACTTAATTGGGTATTTACATGCTGGTTTTGGCACTTACCACACCAAAATCCACATGTCTGGCGTTTACTGGTCATGTTTACCCTGATCAATGTCGTCATAATTTGACCTAACAAAGTTTATTTGAGGATGCAGTTTTATCACACTCACTGTTTACCAGGTGCAAAAAAACAGCATAACATCATAACTTAGATATGTGTGGTAGCAGGGGTTACCACATGAATTGGAATTTATTGGACCTAGTGCTAAATTTGAGCCGGTGGTTTCCAGCGCTCGGCACCGAACGTAATTGTCAACACTGGCACATATGGCAGTCTGCCACATGGTGGCACTGTTGTCTAGTTTTGAGATGCGTTTTTTATTAATCTAGTACAGATCAAAAATGACTAATACCTGCCGTTCAAGCCATTCTTATAGCTTTGGGGGCCTGGAATAGTCTGAATTGTCACACTTGTAGGAGTGTGATGGTTAGTGGTTGTATTGGTACTGCAATTGGCAGCGCTGGCAGGGGAAATGGGTGGTGCGAGCTACCATGTCCTCCTGGTGAGGGGTTGGCATTTTTTTTTACTATTTAGCACTGATTGAGTGACTTATAATGAATGCTTTTTATGTCTATGAACCCCAAGTCGCTGATAAAATATAAGCAAGTGAAAGCTTCGCCTTTCAGGACAAGCTGTAGCTTTAACGTGAGAAACTGAGCTTGTTACTGAACCAGGAATAAGGCATTAATGCGTATTAATCGCCTCCTTTGTTATTCCGGCATATGCCTGATAGAACAGCACATTGTGGGACAGATCACAAAGCATTTTTGACTGGCGCTGTTTCATGTCCTGGGTGGTAAGTTCAGGCATTGCTTAGTGCCAACACTTTTTCCAACATATTTTGAGAACATCATTTAGGAGGTGGTATTGTGTGGCAAGAACATTTGTGCATATTTGTGTTATGGCAATTTGTTGTGACGGCAATCTGCTCTGTTGTTTTTTGTGCTGCTGTGTTTGAGCTGCATGACTGCAATGTGGTTTTGTTGACGCACAGCAGTTGCTGTGTTGCATTCTGTTTTGATTGTTATATTGTAATGTGCCCTGTTTCTAATTGTGTTGTTATGTGACTCTTTGTATGTTATTTTGTGATATGTTCTGTTGTTCACATGTGTTAACTTATGCTGGTATCTGTTATGATGCAAGGGCGCCGCCCCACTGCTTTCTGAGCAGGGAATAAAGGAAAAATAAACGAAATACTGGCTCCTCCACAAAGGTATTGGACCCCAGTACGCCTGGCGGCTGTCGGGCTCCGTGATAGCGACCTATGCTGGATCTGTCATAAACAAAAAGGAGACCTAGCAGACCTTATCTTTTACTGCCCCAAGGTCAAGACATTCTGGGGTAAAATAAGAGAATTCATAAATAGCATAATGGGGTACTCACTACAACCAGTTCATAAATAGCCTAATGGGGTACTCACTACAACCAGACTTCCTAGGGGTAGTTGCCGCCTCCATGGCTCCAGAAATTCAGTCCAAAGACGACAGCGAACTGATCGACCTCCTGCTCACAGCGGCTGTTAAAACTATCCTAGCGAACTGGAAAGACACAGGGAAGGCAACCTTTAAAAGTTGGCTCAATTGGATCACCTTCCTAAGAGGGGCGGACAACATAACATCAAAACACTCATCCAACCCCACCCCAAAGGACGAGATCTGGCACTCCTTGGACAACTACCTGGGTTCGCACAAACCTCCATAGGAAGGTCAGGGGGCTCGGTACCCTCACACACAGCCTCACACCCAGCCTCCTCACATCGCAAACTCTGGAAGTATGGCGGCTAACGACTGCGCTACCCATCCTGTCCTCTTTTCATCTCTCTCTTTTCCCGCTTCCGTTTCCTACCTTCTAGGGTAATATATAAGGCCACCAATGCAGCATACGCCAAGGTCGTGATTGCCTATCTAATGTACACGTGACCAATCATGTCAACGATATGCCTACTGTAACCCCAACGGCGTATAATGACACCAGAATTGCCTTCACTATATCTGTAATGGCGTATAACGACACCAGTATTGCCTTCACTATATCTGTACTGTACATAAAACATTTTTCTAATAAAATCTTTTGAAATCAAAAAAATAAAATGATAATAAAACATGTTATTATGATATTATTTTTCCTTGCTCTGTCCTTTTTGCCGATTCAACAACAGGGCAGGGCCAGGCTATCCTGATTGACACTGGGAGGCTGGAAGGAGAAGTGATACTCACTGCTACAAGTGCGCATGTCTGTTTGGCGGCCATCTTAGGCATGCACTTTGGTTTCTCCAACCAAATTGTATTCCACAGCCGGGTGGAGAAACAGCACAGACTCCATGTGCCTGAGAATATCAATTGAGCCCCCTTAGGTCAATCCCCATGCTGCTCTCATGCTAAGTATAGAATGAGAGCAGCATCTGGTTTGGATGGGGAGTCTGTGATTTGTTCCAAGGACTGCTGGGAGCCGGAGAGCCAAGGAGCAGTGAGGCGGAGGCGGCCGGCAGCATCAGGTAAATCATTTATTTATTTATTTTCTTTTAAACTGCTCCACAGTCTCCCGCGTTCCACCCACAATCCCTCCACCTGCCTCACCACTTTTTATTTGTATCTGCCGCCACTGCCAAAACAGGACATACTTTTAACGTTTCTGTGACAAGCAGCCATTCCCCACTGTCTAGGGTGGTGAAATAGCACATCTCAGGCTCTTCAACTACTTAAGACAACAGTCAGCCCAAAACTGTGACAGAGTTGTGTCTTAGCACCCCCGGTGCTCAATTTATGTGATGCGGCCTTGTGTGGCACATCGGTGCATAGTGGGGTCTGAATGCATTTCACCAATGCAACGCCCAGAAATCTGGGCCTAGGATAATTGTGGGAACCTAAGTCTGGTGTGCTCCCCTCAGTGCCCTTAAAATGACCCCATTCATAAAGCATTGCTTACATGGCTGCAGAAGGGTTACTCGAAGCGCTGTGTGTGGATTCAGAGAAGAGCAAAGCTGACCCATTTTCCTAGGAGTTTACACTATGAATGGTGCTCACCAGCCTTTTGTGTGCCCTTATTGTGAAAATTCAACCCCCACCACTCAAGTCAAGGGACTGGCATATCTGCCCGCCCCCATGGTGTGCCTCCAGCACACAGAAGCCTGCAGCTGGATGTAGGCGCTAGGACTTGCCTGTGGCTGGCGGCTTGTGTCTACCAGAGAAGTGTGCATCGTGTCTCTGTGCACCACCGCCTGCCGTGAGGCGAGGGGCAGTAATGAAAGAGGGGGTGGTCCTCGGAAGGGGAGGGGGACCCCCGGGTCCCTCCCAACCCGTTTTCTTCTAATGAGCCCAGCAGTAAGACCCTGTTTGTCTCGCCCTCTATGAAGGTCCCGCCAGAATCCGCGGTGCCCTCTACAGCTTACAATATATTTGACTTTCCAGAATGTAACCATACTTTAAATATATATTTCTGCGTTGCCTCATATGTGACAAACTACAGTAAAACTACTGTAATATTTTTGAATTTGTATTATATTTATTTGTATTTTTAAAATTGTGAATATGAATGCAGCATCGATGCCCTGGGGTGCTGTGTATACTGAGGCCCTGTGTGCAGAATCCCACCTGTACTGCACCTGTGCGTCTGTACTGCACCTGTACGTCGGTACTGCTCCTATGCGTCTGTACTTCACTTGTGTGTTTGTGCTGCTCCTGTGCATCTGTACTGCACCTGTGCATCTGTGCTGCTCCTGTGCGTCTGTATTGCACCTGTATGGATGTATTGCCTCTGTACGCCTGTACTGCATTTGCACACCTGTATGCCTTTACTGCACCTTTGCTTCTGTACTGCACCTGTGCATCTGTATTGCACCTGTGCATCTGTGCTACACCTGTGTGCCTGTACTGCACCTGTGCATCTGTGCTACACCTGTGTGCCTGTACTGCACATGTGCATCTGTGCTACACCTGTGTGCCTGTACTGCACCTGTGCATCTGTTTCTGCACCTGTATCCCTGTGCTGCACCTCTACAGCACCTGTTCGCCTGTACTGCACATGTTCGCCTGTACTGCACCTGAACAGCACCTGTTCGCCTGTACTGCACCTGTACAACACCTGTTCGCCTGTACTGCACCTGTTCGCATGTACTGCACCTGAACAGCACCTGTTCGCCTGTACTGCACCTGTACAACACCTGTTCGCCTGTACTGCACCTGTTCGCCGGTACGGCACCTGTACAACACCTGTTCGCCTGTACTGCACCTGTTCGCCTGTACAACACCTGTTCACCTGTACTGCTCCTGTTCGCCTGTACTGCATCTGTACATCTCTACTACACCTGTGCGTCAGTGCTGTGCTCATATCGCTAAATTGTATTCGGCTCAAGCACTCTATTCTTGCACCCTTCGACACCAATTGGTCGACCTATTGTTTATAATTTCATTTGGTATTATTTTACTGCTGCTATACAGCGCTTCTATACCAGCCAAGACCTTGTTGGCGCTTTTCAAACCTGTGTAATAAATAAAACACAGTATGGAGTAGGGAGAACATTGAAGTGTATTTATCACTAATGCGTCAGAAGTGCAAGGGGACATTCTTCAGCTGCTAACTAATTAACAATGAATTATAAATAAACAAATAATTAAAATAGCAAGTAAACAATGATTTATTTTACAGAATGCCAATCCGAAAAAGAAATTAAATATTACTATTAAATACAAATTAAACATAATAATTTACATATAAAAAAACGTCCCACCCTAGTACCCTACAAACCCAATAACCCACTACTAAATTTAGAGTTTTTATCTACATAAAAAATGCATTTCATATACAAATGTACAAAATATACTAGAACAAATTAAACACAAATATTATTGCAATGCAAATAACTTTGAATACAAAAAAATTCACATTTATCAAACGCATTAACAACATATATATAACTATATTTAAAAAAATGATATACAACTACATTAAATAAATAATATTATGTATAACTTTCTTTAAAAAAAAAACAATAATAAATACCTAAAAAAGTATTCCTACCTTTGAAATTAAGTCCCGCAATTCTTTTCGCATCACAATATTGTGGCCACAATATTCCTGACCCACGATATTTGTTATTCGATATTTTTGTCAAACACCATGTGGATTCTGCTTCTGTCAATAGTGATGTCTCAAAACCTTCTGTATAATTATGGCAGATTTCATCGTTGGCAGATACTGGTTTTCAGTGGTTCATTTCTTCCTAGACCTCTGTGATTTTATTCAGAGGGTTACAATCTCTGGACTTGCTTCTGCGACCTATTATTCATGGGAGTGTGGCACGGAAATATGAAAATGGGAATAATGCTGCAGTAAACATAGAAAGAGGAAAATTCCTCTGGCGATGGCTTTGTGCAGGAAGGTGTCCATTATTGCACAAAGCAATCCTGGCTGTAATGCATGCATATTTGTACCATGGTGCAAGTGTGTCTGCGTTGGTGGTTGGCAGCCACAAGCATCAGCGCAGAGGGAGAGCAGGAATGCACCATATTCTAGTAGATACCGCACATTCCTGACCTCTCCATTTGACGCAGAGGAACGAGTTGTCTTGCTGCGTCGCGTTGCGCCAAATATTAGTAAATCTTCCCCATAATGTTCCTACCTCGTTGCGCTGAAATTAGCAGATTAAGAAAACTCAGAAGGATTAAACAGGTCTGTGACCTAGGCATCTCTCTGGGAATAGGTGTAAAACTGTGCAATACAACAACTTGGAGCAGATTACATGTGCAAAAGATTTTCAGAGCTTTTAACACCTTGTGTGCTCATGACGGCTCCCGGCTGTCATGTGCTCATGACGGCCGGGAGCCCTCCGAACATTGCCGCTCCGCCCACGCACGGTTAATTCTCTGCCTGTGTGGTAGAATTAATCAGTGGGCGGAGTTCGGACAGCTCGCGGCCATCATGTGCACATGCCTCCCTGACTCATGACAGCCGGGATCCGTCCTCATATGGCAGCGCCATGCCCCGCCCCCTCTCGCACCGCGGGGGAATTTTCCCCGCAGCGAAGGGGTTAAATTTGATTTATCGATATTGAGCACCAATGCAATCAATCCGTTTTGGGGAGCATTCTGCCCCATCATCTGACTTGTTTCACACTTTGCCTCATCCCCAACATTTAGCTGGTGCCTCACACCAGAGTGAAAAACCCACAAACCAGGGGCCCAGATTTACAGGTTTGCTGTTTATGCTTTAGTGAGGCATAAGTAACATTAAAACTAGTGTCAATCAATGTTTGCGCGCAAATGCTATTTTCTGCTGAAACTTTCTGCAAAGGCAGCACTAAATGACGTTGCATCTCGGAAACCCCAGCAACTTTGCAAAGTAAGCATTCCCTGGTGAAAGTGAGCAAACCCCAAAACAGAGCAGACACCCACTGTAGTCAATGCAAACCCATACCTACAAAACTGACGCAAAGTAGTGCTACTAAGCATTGTGTGGGACTCTTAATGCCAAGTGAAAACAGGAGCAAACTACGTTCACATTTTGGGGTAGGTAATAATATGGGCCTTATTACGATGTCAGTTGGACTTTCGTCCGTCCGTCACTTTTGCGGGATGGAACTGCCCGACCTCGGGTCGGCGGTTCGGACTGCAGTTTTTTTATGTGACTGCCCAGTTGCAAATCTCCATTTATCAATAGAAGCTTGTTGCGCGGGCAGAAAAGGCCCGAGCACAAACTTCCATTGAGAAATGGAGGACTTGAAACCTCCCTGCACCGTGTGAGAGGCACCATGGGGTGCCTGCCATACGGTGCAGGGACGTGCCCCTAGGTCCATTGCAGTGGGCCTGGGGAAATGGGGCCCTGCTAAGGGCCACCAATGTCGCTTTCTGACAGCCTTTCCATGTCGGAAATACCGACATGGAATGTCTGTCGGAAACCAACATCATAATCCTGACGGTAGATCCGCCCATCATTAACCACATCGCTGCGGCGGCTATTCCGCCGCAGTGCTAAGGGGGCGGGGGCGGGGTGGCCGCGCGGCGGGCGCATGCTGGTGACGGAACCGCTCAGTCACCAGCCGCGGTTGAGCTGTGCTCATGACGGAGCAGTTCCGTCATGGCCCCGCCCGCTCAGAACGCGGCGCGCAGGCGCAAAATCAGCGCCAGGTGCGAAATCAGCACCGCGCAGGCGCGTCGGGCGGGGCATGACGGAACCGCTCCGTCATCAGCACAGCGCCACCGCGGCTGGTGATGGAGCGGTTCCATCACCAGCATGGAACCGGTTAAGGGATTATGCGGTCTGTCTGACGGACGGAGCCCATTGGAACCACGTCATGGCACCCCGGCAGGTTTAACTCAAACTGACGTCATCCTAATACGACGGTTGGACTTTAAACCTTTAATGTTGGGTGGAAAGCTTCCGAATGCTGGTCGGAGGCTTTCCACCATACATCGTAATTAGGCCCTATGTGTTTTTTTTCAACATGTAATAAATTGCACATTGTAGGGAATGCACTGTTGACTGGTCATCTGCCTGAAGATAACCACAGGAAGGTCACGCTTCTAGTTCAAAGGTCATATGACATTCTGCTCAATAGATTTTGCACCATAACGGTACTATCAATCGTGTTTTGTGTCACACGAATATGGCATTATTTGTGTTAGCATCAATGATGTCATGATCTCTGTGCAACACATAGTAAATATTATTTTGTACTAAATTTGTAAGATTGACAACACAGCTGGTTTTCACATGGCATTGCTTTGTACACATGTTAGAAAATCTGCTCCAAGCTGTAATATCCCCTCCATTTGTACTGAGCTACCCTTTCACCTACAGACCTCCCCATCTCTTTCAGAGTTCCAAAAGTCCCCGAAGTCCTCGCTATTCGGCTAATCAACTGGACCCTGTCTGTGCCAGGACACCCTCACGAGTGACAAGAAGCGCTCTACAAATTTACTGATTGATTGATTTGTAATGGGGCAGTGGTAATAATGCTCGTTGATTCAGGTTGCACCCACCAGTACCATTGCCTGGGGGTGTAAAAGAAACCCCTCGTTTAAGCATTGCGCGTCTGCCTCAGAATGCCCCTCCCCTCTGCAGTTTCCGGTCCCTTGGCCCATGTGACGGTGTCTATCACATGCCTCATCCCTGTCTGTCCAGATTAGGTTTCTTGAGGGTCCCCCAAAGGCCCTGGACTTCAGACCCCGCAAGAGTGAGTCAGAGCAGAGCTTTATGAACAGTAACCGCAGAAGTCGCGAGCAGCGGGGGGAGGCGAAGAGCTCCAAAGTACAATCACAGATGAGCGTCACAAAAAAAGTAGGGTAAGGGAAGCTACTCATCTCTGTGGACCAGTAACCAAGCCTGAGGAATGTGGACAGCCTGGGCTGAGGGGAAGAGAGCATCACTCATCCATGGCTGACACTCACAGACGCTTCACACATTGTAGCCCCCCATACAGTGGGGGTGTCACCTGCTCCGGATGGGACCAAGGCTGAACCACCCTCACTATGATGCTTGTCCAAATCCACATTGTAATATGTTTAAGTTTGTGTTCTTTTCAGTATCGTCTTTGAGTCAGTTTACTTGCTTTTACCCTTATTGCCACATCTGGTCTGCGAAAAATACGTAATCAGTTTTCACTTGGTTACATGGAATTTTGGGAAAATGACGTGCAACTATGCAGAAAGCAAATCTGGCATTAAGTGTAATATATTTTAGCGCAAGTGTATGCTTGTGTCCATTTTTGAAGCAAGGACGCTGTTTGGCAATAAAAAAAGCACCAATAACATTGTGAGCTGCAGTCACTCGCATTCCAGTCATTCGCGGAGTTTCTGCGAAATAATCTAGCATTTAATCAATGTGGTGTATTGGCATAATTTTTATGTGATAAGCATAATGTTAAAATTCCCCAAATTACAGGAATTACGCTGGCGTAATGGAAATGTCACCTGGGCCTAATGACAAGTGTCTGGTAACTCCTGAATTGGCCTAAAAGACATCAAATTGGGTTTACGTGCTTCAAGGTAACACCTGCACGACAGGAATTGTCTGTTTATCTGGAGAAATGTGAATGTGGGAAAACTGCACAGTAGAAGCAAATAACAAACATATGCAGAGACATTTTAACAAATTCGGAGGTACTCACCAGAAAGAAACACATTGTTGTGGTCGAAACCACAAACTAAAGACGAAAGTGTCACAATCCGTGATTTTACTTTCCTCCTTTCACTCTCATAAGGCGTCGCGGCGAAAGGCAGATGATGATTTGAAAGATGACAAAGGCTGAGCTTGATGACTTCTTTTGTATCCAGCTGAAATACCTTTGACTTGATCGAAAAGTTTCACCCAGATCCCATTTTGTGTCTATATCTAGCCAAGTGGTCGTTGAGAACAGCCATATGTTGAAGGCGTCTCTGGTGCATCGTGTCTGTGTGCCTGGGCATCATTCTGTACAGGTTGAAGTGATGGAGATGGTGGATGCATGCAGGGCCTGGCCTGAGACCTGGCCCTGCCCTCAACCCATGCTCTGCATGCAGGGCCTGGCCTGAGACCTGGCCCTGCCCTCAACCCATGCTCTGCATGCAGGGCCTGGCCTGAGACCTGGCCCTGCCCTCAACCCATGCTCTGCATGCAGGGCCTGGCCTTAGACCTGACCCTGCCCTCAACCCATGCTCTGCATGCAGGGCCTGGCCTTAGACCTGGCCCTGCCCTCAACCCATGCTCTGGCCTCTTAGGCCAGGTCCTGCATGCAGAGCATGGGTTGAGGGCTGGGCCAGGTCTTAGGCCAGGCCCTGCATGCAGAGCATGGGTTGAGGGCAGAGCCAAGGCCTGCATGCAGAGCATGGGTTGAGGGCAGGGCTAGGTCTAAGGCCAGGCCCTGCATGCAGAGCATGGGTTGAGGGCTGGGCCAGGTCTTAGGCCAGGCCCTGCATGCAGAGCATGGGTTGAGGGCAGAGCCAAGGCCTGCATGCAGAGCATGGGTTGAGGGCAGGGCTAGGTCTAAGGCCAGGCCCTGCATGCAGAGCATGGGTTGAGGGCAGGGTCAGGTCTTAGGCCAGGCCCTGCATGCAGAGCATGGGTTCAGGGCAGGGCCAGGTGTAGGGACAGTCCCTGCATGCGGAGTTTGGTTTAAGGGCTGGGCCAGGTCTAGTGCCAGGCCCTGCATGCAGAGCATGGGTTGAGGGCAGGCCAGGTCTAAGGCCAGGCCCTGCATGCAGAGCATGGGTTGAGGGCTGGGCCAGGTCTAAGGCCAGGCCCTGCATGCAGAGCATGGGTTGAGGGTAGGCCAGGTCTAAGGCCAGGCCCTGCATGCAGAGCATGGGTTGAGGGTAGGCCAGGTCTAAGGCCAGGCCCTGCATGCAGAGCATGGGTTGAGGGCAGGGCCAGGTCTAAGGCCAGGCCCTGCATGCAGAGCATGGGTTGAGGGTGGGCCAGGTCTAAGGCCAGGCCCTGCATGCAGAGCATGGGTTGAGGGCAGGCCCAGGTCTTAGGCCAGGCCCTGCATGCAGAGCATGGGTTGAGGGTAGGCCAGGTCTAAGGCCAGGCCCTGCATGCAGAGCATGGGTTGAGGGTAGGCCAGGTCTAAGGCCAGGCCCTGCATGCAGAGCATGGGTTGAGGGCAGGGCCAGGTCTAAGGCCAGGCCCTGCATGCAGAGCATGGGTTGAGGGTAGGCCAGGTCTAAGGCCAGGCCCTGCATGCAGAGCATGAGTTGAGGGCCGAGCCAGGTCTTAGGCCAGCCTCCTTTTGTACCGCTTTGGCCGCCATAAGTGTGGCAGGTTATGCTCAGACGTGAGTCCCTTGCTCACTTTGCCACTGGATTCAAGCAAGCTGGGCTGAAGACGGCTGTAATGCCAGAAACCGGTCCTCGGAAGCTTGTTTCCGGTCCAGGGAAGGCATGGCTTGGCAGTTCGGCCTGGACTGTTCCCATGAGGCACAGGGTCAGACTGATGTGCATATAGCCATGTCTGAACTGGGGTGGCAGAGTGGGCTAAAGAACAGTGATGGATCAAACCCAGATCTTTTGACTGGGTGTGGGTGTTTGATTGATTCAGATGCTCCGTCCATCACCACCCCCTTTTGTACCGCTTTGGCCGCCATAAGTGTGGCAGGGTATGCTCAGACGTGAGTCCCTTGCTCACTTTGCCACTGGATTCAAGCAAGCTAGGCTGAAGACGGCTGGAATGCCAGAAACCGGTCCTCGGAAGCTTGTTTCCGGTCCAGGGAAGGCATGGCTTGGCAGTTCGGGCTGGACTGTTCCCATGAGGCACAGGGTCAGACTGATTTGCATATAGCCATGTCTGAACTGGGGTGGCAGAGTGGGCTAAAGAACGGTGATGGATCAAACCCAGATCTTTTTTACTGGGTGTGAGTGTTTGCATGCAGGGCCTGGCCTAAGACCTGGCCCTGCCCTCAACCCATGCTCTGCATGTAGGGCCTGGCCTAAGACCTGGCTCGGCCCTCAACTCATGCTCTGCATGCAGGGCCTGGCCTAAGACCTGGCCCTGCCCTCAACCCATGCTCTGCATGCAGGGCCTGGACTAAGACCTGGCCCTGCCCTCAACCCATGCTCTGCATGCAGGGCCTGGCCTAAGACCTGGCTCGGCCCTCAACCCATGCTCTGCATGCAGGGCCTGGCCTTAGACCTGGCCCACCCTCAACCCATGCTCTGCATGCAGGGCCTGGCCTTAGACCTAGCCCTGCCCTCAACCCATGCTCTGCATGCAGGGCCTGACCTTAGACCTGGCCCTGCCCTCAACCCAAGCTCCGCATGCAGGGCCTGACCTTAGACCTGGCCCTGCCCTCAACCCGTGATCTGCATTGAGGGCCTGGCCTTAGAACTGGCCCAGCCCTCAACCCATGCGCTGCATGCAGGGCCTGGCCTTAGTCCTGGCCCACCCCTCAACCCAAGCTCCGCATGCAGGGCCTGGCCTAAGACCTGGCCCAGCCCCCAACCCAAGCTCTGCATGCAGGGCCTGGCCTTAGACCTGACCCTGCCCTCAACCCATGTTCTGCATTGAGGGCCTGGCCTTAGAACTGGCCCAGCCCTCAACCCATGCTCTGCATGCAGGGCCTGGCCTTAGACCTGGCCCACCCCTCAACCCAAGCTCCGCATGCAGGGCCTGGCCTTAGACCTGGCCCTGCCCTCAACCCATGTTCTACATGCAGGGCCTGACCTAAGACCTGGCCCACCCTCAACCCATGCTCTGCGTTCAAGGGCCCGGCCTTAGACCTGACCCTGCCCCCAACCCATGCTCTGCATGCAAGGCCTGGCCTAAGACCTAGCCCTGTCCTCAACCCATGATCTGCATGCAGGGCCAGGCCTAAGACCTGGCCCACCCTCAACCCATGCTCTGCGTTCAAGGGCCCGGCCTTAGACCTGACCCTGCCCTCAACCCATGCTCTGCATGCAAGGTCTGGCCTAAGACCTAGCCCTGCCCTCAACCCATGCTCTGCATGCAAGTCCTGGCCTAAGACCTGGCCCTGCCCTCAACCCATGCTCTGCATGCAGGGCCTGGCCTAAGACCTGGCTCGGCCCTCAACCCATGCTCTGCATGCAGGGCCTGGCCTAAGACCTGGCCCTGCCCTCAACCCATGCTCTGCATGCAGGGCCTGGCCTAAGACCTGGCCCAGCCCCCAACCCAAGCTCCGCATGCAGGCCTGGCCTGAGACCTGGCCCTGCCCTCAACCCGTGATCTGCATTGAGGGCCTGGCCTTAGAACTGGCCCAGCCCTCAACCCATGCTATGCATGCAGGGCCTGGCCTTAGACCTGGCCCACCCCTCAACCCAAGCTCCGCATGCAGGGCCTGGCCTAAGACCTGGCCCAGCCCCCAACCCAAGCTCGGCATGCAGGGCCTGGTCTTAGACCTGGCCCTGCCCTCAACCCATGTTTTGCATGCAGGGCCTGACCTAGGACCTGGCACACCCTCAACCCATGCTCTGCGTTCAAGGGCCCGGCCTTAGACCTGACCCTACCCTCAACTCAAGCTCTGCATGCAGGGCCCAGCCTTAGACCTGACCCTGCCCTCAACCCAAGCTCCGCATGCAGGGCCCGGCCATAGACCTGGCTCGGCCCTCAACCCATGCTCTGCATGCAGGGCCTGGCCTAAGACCTGGCCCTGCCCTCAACCCATGCTCTGCATGCAGGGCCTGGCCTTAGACCTGGCTCTGCCCTCAACCCATGCTCTGCATGCAGGGCCCGGCCTAAGCCCTAACACCGACCTCAACCCATGCTGTGCATACAGGGACCGACTTAAGACCTGACCCTACCCTCAACCCATGCTCTGCATGCAAGGCCCGGCCTAAGACCTGACCCTACCCTCAACCCATGCTCTGCATTCAGGGCCTGGCCTTGGACCTGGCTCTGCCCTCAACCCATTGAGGTTCCGTGAATTCTGAACCCGTTCCATAAAGGTCATGGTTTCGTTATGAATTTGATATTAGCGAACCGTAACTAGTTAGTGCGGCAAGTATGAGTGTGTTCGTCATGTTAGACTGATGGATTCACTACGTATTTAGGGATTTCGTTCTGAACCCTTGGGTTCCATTTTGTGTATGGCAGCCATTTTGTGGTTGCCCTCACATAGGCCGATGACTGTGGCTGAACAAGTCTTTTAAGTACATGTACACCTTAGCTCCAGTTTGTGCTGACTCCTGTTTGACCTGAGTGAACTGACCCTGTTGCCTGAAGCAGACCTTGTTAAACCAGTTCCTGCCCTTTATCTGATCAAGATTAAGGATCAGAGCACAGGACATCGTAAAGTTTTATTGCACACAAATATGCCTTATCCTACTCTCACCTGTTTCTGCTCCTTTCTTTATGGTCTATTTATGATTGGGTTGTGGCCTTTTTTATTATGGGTTCGTTCGACCTGTCTAAAGAAGAATGTTGGGTTTGACCGATGATTGATCATGGGCTGGGCAACTGAAAAGTGGGTTTTACTGTCATGCGATACCTTTGGTGTGAATACATGTGATTGGACAGTTTGTAAATATTAGGTATTTGTCTGGAATGTGATTTTTGGCATAAAAAGGGACGACTTGCTGTGTAAAATTGAGCAGTCTCCTGAGAACTCATACCGTGATGATTTCTAGGACTTCTGTTACTGGCTGAAGACAATAAATTTGATCTTTGACGCCACCAAGAAGTTTCCGTGTCTCTGTATTCTAAGACAGGTGGAACCCGAAGACTTTGGGCGTGCCCCTGGCGCCGCTGGGTATTAAATAACCCGGTTCTTCAGTTGGCGCTTCCAACGTGGGGTGACTTCAGCGGTACCGGTCCAAGCCTGAAGATCGTGAGGAGCTTCGTGAGGAAATTCTGGAGGACGGCCACCACTTCATCGACCCCGGCATGTCGAATGTGGACTGAAGGTCTTTGCTGCGAGGCTTCCCGCTTTCCTGGCGGCTACTAAGGACTGCTGCCCTGACTGTCGCCCTGTCTTGGACCCATTTGTGATGCTTTGTACGGCGAGACGAGAGACGGGTCTTCTGGTGGCGTGACTGATACCTCAGTTAAGTATAAGTGGGTCGCTCCCAGTCCCTAGTTTTTGGTCCTTTGGTTCTTAGTTTGTTTGGTCCTTAGTTTTGATTTGAAAATTGCAATTTCCAAACCCTAGGGTCTTGTATATTTACGAGTGTATCGGTAGAGATAATCCCTTGAAGTTTGAAGCTCGATTAGTGAGTGAAGATGCCTAATCGTAGCAAATTTGGTACTTGGTTTGGTTGTGGTTGCAACAGGGATTCCCGATTGGAGAATTAGTGTCCGATACCTCCGGTTGGAACTCCGACTTATGAGCTCTATTCTAAACACGGCGTGGGCCCCATTACGTTCAATGAAGTATGGGTCCACTACACTAGAAAAGATGGTATCTTACAATGGCCCCAACACGGTAGCTTTAATACAGAGATTTTAGACAATTTAGAAACTAAATTATTTAGGAAGAAAGCCCGGCCGGCAATGTTTGACTCCTTTCGCCTTTGGCGTAAGGAAGCCGACAACGAGAAATTAAACAAGCTAAAAGAGATAAAAGAGAAAAGGATGTATCAATAATGCAAGCTGCTAGGCAGTTTAAAGAAAACGAAGAAGATAAAGCAATTGAGGTGTCAGATAGGCAACGTTGCATGGCCATAGATAAATGTTATCCAGCCTAGCCGTCTTCTCCTCCGAAAGCGATTGAAGATCTTGAGAAAGATCCTTTGATGTCTCATTTACTGAGATTACCACCTCCTTATGTGCAGGGTGCTACTGCGCCTCCATTACCACCGGTTGTTCCACCCTTTGTTGTTCAACCTCATGCTGTTGTTCAGCCACCTGGTACTCCACAGATGGTTTTACCTCCTCCTGCGCAACCCGCTCTAGGGTTGCCAGCTTTGCTATCAGCTTTGCCTCAAACTCCTTTACCTTCCGCTTCTGCATCTGAGACTCCTACTGTTCTTATTCCTACACCTTCTTTGCCTCAAAACACTTATTCTCCTGTTCTTATGACTGCTTCTTCTCCTTCTGTTCGAAAATGAATGACAGAAACTGTTTCTAGTTTATTGTCTCCATTGTTTGGGTCACTGAATATGACCCCTGTTTCGGAACGTAAGCAGAGTCGTAGTCAGCTTCCTGGTTCCGAGGAACGGGCTGTATTGGATTTGTTAGCTCGTAAATGGATTATGAATGCCTCAAGGTATAGTTTGCCAGCGGTTATGGATGTTTTCTTTCAGTGGGAACCGCCTAAGCAGAGGTATGTTTTTAATATGATGTGTATGTTTCTGCGTCAGGAATGGGAAGATAATGATTTGGGTTTGATCCCGCAGGAACTACTTGATGTTCAGTCGGATTTTGCTAAAGGGATGATAGTGGAATCTGATATTACAGATGCCGTAGAGACGATACTGGCTTTTAGATCTAGCCTTCCGCCTCAGACATTGCACGAACCTGATTCCTCTCTTAGGAGAAAAGCGAGACAGTATCCCATGAGAGAAGTTCCCCCAGTTTGGAAGGAAGGGGACCCAAACGCTAATCTTGCTATTCTGCCTCATTTTCAGCGAGTATGGGTACATGTCCCTTGGAAGAGAGCAGAGGTCTTGGCTCTTAAGCAGACCTTACCTGATCCCCGTAAGAATCCTGCTGGCTATTACAAAGAATTGTCCCAGACAGTTGACGCATGCATCATGAATTTTGCAGACATAGATATGCTGTTGGGTAATGTAGTACCTCAACCTCTATGGGCAAAGATTCGTCATGAGAATCATGCGGTAGAATTAGGAGATATTTGGGCAAATATTATTGCTGCGGATGGTAGACAACAGGGAGGTGCTAAACCTGAACCTTTGGTTACGGAATTGCCAGGTAGAATTATTAATTTAATGAAGACGATGATGCCAGCGTTACGAGTAAATTGGGACAAGTTAGCAGCATGTAAGCAGAAGGACGAAAGTGTATCTGATTTCTTCACTAGATTTGAAGAAACATTTATAGATCATAGTGGTCAGGATATGAGTACGGAAGGTGGGCAAAGATTGTTCGTAGATAAGTTTGTCTTTAACTTACTTCCTGAACTGTGTAGTAAGTTGAAAGATTCTGAGAGTTCTTGGGCTGTTTCCTCGTCCGCCCAGATATTAGCGACTGCACAGTACTACGAGAATAGGGACAAGGACGAGAAAGAAAGAGTAGAGAAAAAGACCAAAGACTTAAAGACAAAGGTTCTTTTGCAGCAGGCGTATCCGCCTCGCTTGAATCAGCAAGAGTCACAGCAACGCCCACAGTTTCAGCAACCTCTCCCATTTCAGAGCCCGCCACAGAACGCTGGGTATTTTCCTCCAAGACCACCCTTGGGTTTCAATCAGTGTGCGTATTGTAATCAATCAATCAATCAATCAATCACAACATTTATATAGCGCACTACTCACCCGGAGGGTCTCAAGGCGCTTGGGGAGGGGGGGTCCGCTACTGCTCGAACAGCCAGGTCTTGAGCTGCTTCCTGAAGGCGAGGTGGTCTTGGGTCAGGCGGAGGTGGGTCGGGAGGGAGTTCCAGGTCTTGGCGGCCAGGTAGGAGAAGGACCTTCCTCCTGTGGTGGCTCTTCGGATGCGGGGTTACGGCAGCGAGGGCGTGGCTGGTCGATCGAAGCTGGCGGTCGGGAGTGTAGAAGTTGATGCGGCTGTTGAGGTATCTTGGGCCTTGGTTGTGTAGGGCTTTGTGTGCATGGGTGAGGAGACGGAAGGTGATTCTCTTGTTGACCGGGAGCCAGTGCAGGTCTCTCAGGTGTCAGGAGATGTGGCTGTGTCGGGGGATGTCGAGGATGAGTCTTGCCGAGGCGTTCTGGATCCGCTGGAATCTCTTCTGGAGCTTGGCGTTGGTTCCGACGTAGAGGGCGTTGCCGTAGTCCAGTCGGCTGGTGACGAGGGCCTGGGTGACCGTCTTCCTGGTCTCGGTGGGGATCCAGCGGAAGATCTTACGTAGCATGCACAGGATGTTGAAGCACGACGAGGAGACAGCGTTGACTTGTCTGGTCATGGAGAGGGAGGAGTCCAAGATGAAGCCCAAGTTGCGTGCGTGGTCTGTTGGTTTGGGTGCGCTGCCCAGGGCGGGGGGCCACCAGGAGTTGTCCCAGGCAGAGGGAGAGGAGCCCAGGATGAGAACTTCCGTCTTGTCTGAGTTCAGTTTCAGGCGGCTGGTCATCATCCACATGGCTACGTCTTTCATCCCTTCGTGTAGGTTGGCTCTGGCGGTGGCGGGGTCGTTGGTGAGGGAGAGGATCAGCTGGGTGTCGTCGGCGTAGGAGATGATGTTGAGGTTGTGTTGGCGTGCGATGGCCGCAAGGGGGCTCATGAAGACATTGAAGAGGGTGGGGCTGAGCGAGGAGCCTTGAGGGACGCCGCAGATGATTTCGGAGGCTTCTGATCTGAACGGGGGTAGGCGGACTCTCTGTGTCCTACCGGCGAGGAAGGAGATGATCCATTCTACTGCCTTCTCCTGGATTCCGATGTTGCTGAGGCGCTGCACAAGGGTGTGGTGGCAGACAGTGTCGAACGCCGCGGAGAGGTCCAGGAGGATGAGGGCCGCTGTTCCTCTGTTGTCGAGCAGGGCTCGGATGTCATCAGTGGCTGCGATGAGGGCTGTCTCGGTGCTGTGGTTGGCCCGGAAGGTAGGGAGGAAGGCCATTATAAAAATGAGTGCCCTGTGTTGCGACAGCGCGCGAGTGGTATGACGTCCCCGAGAGGCCGTGGTGGTTTTCAGCAAGTGTCTAGGGGTAGAGGACGTGGTGCGTTTCCTCAGAACGAACGTTCCTTTCCCCCCGCAGAATTCTATGAATTGCTTTGATCAACAGAAAATTGCATCTGGTCAGTCGACTCAGTACTATGCCGATGACTATTATGTTGAGAGTGAGAATGCTGACTATAATGATTGCTAGGACAGCCATAGACAAAGAGAGGGAGTAGTGTCGGTTCCAGTAGATCAGAGTGGGCTTTATGTTGCAGTAGCCACATCGGGTGTGGTAGAGACTTTTCTTTTGGATACAGGTGCAGCGCAGAGTTCTATCATGCACTCTAAACTCCCTGGCGCACCTTTGTCTGGCTTAACTAATGTTTCAGTAGGATTCTCTGGTGCTCCAGTTCGTAACCCAGTTTCTAGTCCCTTGGCTCTTTCTATAGGGCCTTTTGAGTTGGAAGCACCTCTTATTTTAACGACAGGTTGTGGTGAGAATGTGTTGGGTTTGGATTTGTTGAAAAGGTTGCATGCAACATTACGTTGTTCTCCTTCGGGAGTACAGCTTACATTGGGTAAGAAAGTGATCTCTCCGATGTATTTGTCTAAAGATCGGCTTCCACCGGAATTGCGTTCTCTCCCTGATACTCTTTGGGCTACTGGTCCTAATGATATGGGTCTTTTGGAGATTCCACCTTACGTTGTAACGCTTAAAGCGAATGTTAAAATGCAGCTTATTCCCCAATATCGGATTTCTAGCGATGGTGAAAGAGCGCTTTTAGCGATCATCTATGATTTGATTGAGAAAGATGTGATTGGAGAAACGAGAGGTAATGTGTGTAACAGTCCTGTTTTGCCTGTCCTGAAACGCACTGACTCTTCTCAGTCACCTGTTTACAGGTTTGTGATCGATCTTAGAGAGGTTAACAAGATTGTTGTGCAACAGTTTCCAGTTGTTCCGGATATTACTGCTTTGTTGACTTTGATTCCTGCTTCAGCTGCCTGGTTTTCGGTTATAGATCTGAAGAATGCTGTCTTCAGCATTCCAATTGCCGAGGAAAGTAGAGATATTTTTGGCTTCTTTTTAGGAGGCCAAAGCTTCCGGTTTAAGAGAGCTCCCCAAGGCTATTGCGAAAGTCCTTCTATTTATAGCCAGGCTTTGAAGACTCAGCTTGATACTCTTGTGTTGCCTGCTGGTGCTGCTCTTATTCAGTATGTGGATGATCTGTTAGTGGCCGCTGATGATGAGAAAACTTGTAAAGAAGCTACTCTTTCTTTGTTGCGACATCTGTCGGACTTGCATCATAAAGTGTCACCTTCCAAGTTGCAGTATTGTCGCCAAGAAGTGACCTACTTAGGTCATCTCTTGTCAAAGGAGGGAAGAAGGTTGACCCCAGAACGAATTCAAGCGATTGCGCAAATGACTGTACCAAGCACACAGAGAGAAGTGCGTGCTTTCTTGGGTATCATGTCGTATTGTAGACAGTGGATTCCAAATTTCTCTCTATTGGTGAAATCTCTGTTGGCTTTGACTTGTAAAGATACACCGAATCCTCTTCCGTGGTCTTACGATTGTCAGAAAAGTTTTTCTGAGTTGCGTGATGCATTGTGTTCTGCTCCTGTGTTAGGTACTCCCGACTACAGTAAGCCTTTTACACTCTATGTCCACGAGAGAGAGAGTTGTGCATTGTCAGTTTTGACTCAACAATTCGGTGATAAGCAGCGTCCATGTGCGTATTTCTTGTCAACTTTAGATCCGGTAGCTAGAGCGTTGCCGAGTTGCTTGAGAGCTACAGCGGCAACGGCTGTTTCTGTCCGACAGTCTGCTGGACTGGTGATGGATAATACATTGATTGTGATGGTTCCACATGCAGTGGATACTTTATTAAATCGGACAAAAACTCAACACCTTACTAGTGCAAGGTTGTCGGGTTATGAGTTGACACTTTTGGCTAGTCATGTGCATATTAAGCGATGCAATGTATTAAATCCAGCAACACTGTTGCCGACGTCTGTGGATACAGATAGTCAGGAACAGCACGATTGTTTTCTGAGGACGGAAGAGGAGATGAAGGGTAGGATCTATTTAAAAGATTCTCCTCTTCCGGATCCTGATGGTACGTTATGGGTTGATGGTTCATGCTACAAGCTTCCGAATGGTGACACGACTGCAGGATCTGCCGTGACGACATTAAGCACAGTTGTTGAGACTGCACGAGTGAGCTATAATTCAGCACAAGCAGCGGAATTGATTGCATTAACGAGAGCGGGTGTTTTGTCTGAAGGAAAGAGAGTGAATGTGTATCCCGATAGCCAGTACGCGTTTGGTGTTGCTCATAGTTTTGGACGCTTGTGGAAAGAAAGGGGATTCGTAACATCCCATCGGACTAAGATTCAGCATGGACAGTTGGTGAATGAGCTTCTCGAATCACTTACTTTGCCGAAGCAAGTTGCGATTGTGAAGTGTAGTGCTCATCGGAAGGTTACGGATGATGTTGGCCGTGGTAATGCGTTTGCAAATGAAGTTGCAAAAGACACAGCAAGAAATCTGATGAGTCGAATGTATGTGGCAGGCCCTGCAAGATAGACTGGTGATGTTGGAATGTGCGAAGATACGATTGAGAGTGTGAAATCGATACAGGCTGAAGCTACTGAAAGTGAGAAGAATGTTTGGAGAGAAACTACGGGTAGATTGGATTCGACTGGTTGTTGGGTTGAATTGTCAGAACACCAAAAATGGATGTTGCCAGATGCGTACGTGCTTGCAGTGGTTACTATGGCACATGGTTTGTCTCACATCAGTGTGAAAGGGATTTGTAAGTTGTTGGCTCCAGTATGGCAGAATGCTGGAATTCCCAAGTGTGCGGAGAATGTGGTCAAGAATTGCATGGTGTGTTTAATGTATAATCCTGGCAAGGGAACCCCAACTCCAGCTGGTCACTTTGCTCCTCCGACGTATCCGTTCGAGGTTTTGCAATTGGATTTCATCCACATGGAAAGGTGCAATAATTTAAAGTATGTCCTTGTAGTTGTTTGCACTTTTCTAGATGGGTAGAAGCATACCCCCTAAAAGATAATACTGCCTCGTCCACTGCTAAAGTCCTGGTCAAAGAATATTTCCCTAGGTTTGGGTTGCCAAGGATGGTATGGAGTGATAACGGAAGTGAATTCGTGGGGAAGGTGATGAAGAGAGTGTGTGAAGGGTTAGGAATTCACCAGAAATTCCACGC
The DNA here is from genome assembly GCF_964261635.1 of Lissotriton helveticus. Classification (NCBI taxonomy): domain Eukaryota; kingdom Metazoa; phylum Chordata; class Amphibia; order Caudata; family Salamandridae; genus Lissotriton; species Lissotriton helveticus. The sequence goes on from NC_136064.1 coordinate 79,034,861, forward strand.
GGCAAATCATCCCCAATCAGCTGGTTTAGTTGAGTGCTATAATGGCACGTTAAAGTTAAAGCTGGCTAAGATTCAAGCGAGCACTGGTCTTCAATGGCCTGATGCTTTACCGTTGGCACTTTTGTCGACTAGAACTACAGTACATTCCCGGATAGGCCTTAGTCCGTATGAGATTGTCTTTGGCCGTCCGGCAAATGTTTGGGGAGTGCCAAGGCCAACGAAGTTTAGTGACATCGAATACCCTATGCTAGTGGACTACTTGTATGACTTGATGACTAACTTGCGTGTCTTACATCAACAGGTTCATGATAAATTGCCGCCAGCTTCTGCGGACCCAGGTCACATCCTTAAGCCCGGTGACTGGGTCCTGGCAAAAAAATTTCAGCGGACTAAGAATGATCAGCCCCGCTGCAATGGACCGTACCAAGTCCTGCTATCTATGAGGACTTCAGTAAAGGTTTTCGGGAAGAAAAACTCGATCCACGGCGTACATTGTAAGAGGGCGCCGTTGCCTCTGCCGTACGACCAGTGGGTCCGTGAAGGTATTGCAGATTCAGAGACTGAAAGGGTGCCGAAGTTTGCACCGTTTAGCGACGCTGAGTTGGTGTGGAGAGGCTCCGAGAAAGAAGATGACGATGTCCTTCAAGAAGCTGTGCCTGTGTCTCAAAGATTAGACACTACTGAACCTGAACTGTTGTTTCAGCCTCAAACGAGGCTTGGAAAAGAGCGTTATAATCTACGTCCTAGAAACAATGGACTAATAAAATAAATGAATTCCTTTTTTTGATTTTTGGAACTGAACTCTCTCAGCCAAGAAACTTTTTTGGTAAATTTTTGTGAACCAGCATCCGGGTTCAGCTGTAGGGTCACGGTGTAAAGACTAGAGAGTGCAAGCCGAAGACGCAAGGTCGACGGTTCTGGTTGGTCTAAGAGAGTTCCCTGAGCTGACAGAAGCATTCCTTAGCAGAAGAAAACCAACCGCCGTGAACAGCATCGGTTAGAGGATGGAGTTTTTGGAGATTGAGAGCTTAAGAAGAAACTGTGTAAAATTATGCATAGCAAATGTTTTCTGATCACATGTCTTTTGATGTTTTTTAGCATGACGTTAGCTTTGGTGGGTTGATTTGTATTTTCTCTTCAAATGATTTCTGCACCCATTTTCCAACCTACGACTTTACCTGCTACTACTTCTTTGCATTCTTTTCATACTTTACCTGAACACGAGCAGATTAGAAGGTCAGAATTTGTAAATAACTCATTCATACAGTTATTGCATCAACATCAGTTGGTGGTGAACACCACTAATTGCTGGGTGTGTGGTCTTATGCCGCATACTACGGATAGAGGTGTTCCCTATTTGATTTTACCATTTAGTCAGAACGGGTCTTTGTGCGCTTTTCAGACTATGTTACTTTATGCCCTTGAGGTTTATCCTCCGCGTTTTGGAAGAGAGAACACGAGTAACCAAGCTTTGGTGAAAGGAGTTTTAAACATGAGTAGAGAGATCGATAGTTATAGAACTATTCCCAGAGATGAGTTAATGGCATATGTTGGTTGGAATGCAACCGAATATAGTATTAGTCTGGGTGAGAAGCAGAGACGAAAAAGGTCACCTCCGATTTGGATTGTACCCCATCGTGGTCATTTTTGTCTGCAAGGGAAAGGCAAGAATCCGAGAGCTCAGTTAGGGAAGAGTGTTTGTACTCAGACGTATGTCTTTGCGTCCCAAACTTCCCCACCGTTTTTAGCAGCTAAGGGCACGTATTTTGTCTGCTATGATAGAGCATATACATGGTTGCCCCCTGATTTTTCGGGAACATGTTATGTTGCATATTTTTGCCTCCTACGTATACTGCTGCTGTAGATTACCACAGAACGAGAGTTGTTAGGGGTGTCTTCAGTGAGGAAGATACTACGGTACAAGAAGTGGGAGACTTTTTCAAGGGTTTCCTACCGTTTTGGGGACCTATGGCAAACAGCAGAAATATACGGCAATTGACAAGAGTGGTTGAATCCACCATAAATGAAACTGCTGGTGCCCTTAGTAAACTGACAGCTGATCTTCAAGCGGATCGCCTTATGACGTTACAGAATCGAATGGTTTTAGACGTCATACTTGCAGATCAAGGTTGGGGTATGTAAAGTGATCCAATCGAGTGGCTGCGTTTTCATACCAGACAATGCTCCTACAGTATACCAGGCCATATCTAAGTTACATAAGATCTCTGAGTCTATAAATGTGGATAAAGGAGATTGGTCGTTGATTGGATGGTTTTGGGAACTGTTATCGACCTGGGGATGGAAGATTCTGATGATCATTGGGATGGCTTTAGCGATTCTTTTCCTGTTCTGTCTTTGTATGCAGTGCGCTCCTGCTATATGTGGCCTCTGTGCTACTACGTGTGCAAGGAGACTTGTCCCAAGAGAGGTACTAAGTAATAGGATTATGCTCCACCAACATCTTGATGATCTGATGAATATAGACCTGGATTCAGATTGACGTGAGTTTAGGTTATTGCCTATGTAAGGGCAAAAGGAGGGTCTGAGGTTCCGTGAATTCTGAACCCGTTCCATAAAGGTAATGGTTTCGTTATGAATTTGATATTAGCGAACCGTAACTAGTTAGTGCGGCAAGTATGAGTGTTTTCGTCATGTTAGACTGATGGATTCACTACGTATTTAGGGATTTCGTTCTGAACCCTTGAGTTCCATTTTGTGTATGGCAGCCATTTTGTGGTTGCCCTCACACAGGCCGATGACTGTGGCTGAACAAGTCTTTTAAGTACATGTATACCTTAGCTAAAGTTCGTGCTGACTCCTGTTTGACCTGAGTGAACTGACCCTGTTGCCTGAAGCTGACCTTGTTAAACCAGTTCCTGCCCTTTAGCTGATCAAGATTAAGGATCAGAGCACAGGACATCGTAAAGTTTTATTGCACACAAATATGCCTTATCCTACTCTCACCTGTTTCTGCTCCTTTCGTTATGGTCTATTTATGATTGGGTTGTGGCCTTTTTTATTATGGGTTCGTTCGACCTGTCTAAAGAAGAATGTTGGGTTTGACCGATGATTGATCATGGGCTGGGCAACTGAAAAGTGGGTTTTACTGTCATGCGATACCCCTGGTGTGGATACATGTGATTTGGCAGTTTGCAAATATTAGGTATTTGTCTGGAATGTGATTTTTGGCATAAAAAGGGACGACTTGCTGTGTAAAATTGAGCAGTCTCCTGAGAACTCATACCGTGATGATTTCTAGGACTTCTGTTACTGGCTGCAGCCAATAAATTTGATCTTTGACGCCACCAAGAAGTTTCCGTGTCTCTGTATTCTAAGACAGGTGGAACCTGAAGACTTTGGGCGTGCCCCTGGCGCCGCTGGGCATTAAATAACCCGGTTCTTCACCATGCTCTGCATGCAAGGCCTGGCCTAAGACTTGGCCTCGCCCTCAACCCATGCTCTGTATGCAGGGCCTGGCCTAAGACATGGCCTGGCCCTCAACCCATGCTGTGCATTCAGGGCCTGGCCTAACACCTACCCTCAACCCCTGCTCTGCATACAGGGCCTGGCCTTAGACCTGGCCCTGCCCTCAACCCATGCTCTGCATGCAGGGCCTGACCTTAGACCTGGCCCTGCCCTCAACCCATGCTCTGCATTGAGGGCCTGGCCTTAGACCTGGCTCCTCCCTCAACCCATGCCTTGCATGCAGGGCCTGGCCTTAGACCTGGCTCCGTCCTCAACGCATGCTCTGCATGCAGGGCCTGGCCTAACACCTGGTTCTGGCCTCAACAAATGCTCTGCATGCAGGGCACTGGCCTAAGACCTGGCCCTGCCCTCAACCCATGCTCTGCATGCAGGCCCTAGCTCTGCCCTCAACCCATGCTCTGAATGGAGGGCCCGGGCCTTAGACCTGGCCTTGCCCTCAACCCATGCTCTGTATGCAGAGCCCGGCCTAAGACATAGCCTGGCCCCAACCCATGCTCTGCATGCAGGGCCTGGCCTTAGACCTGGCCCTGCCCTCAACCCATGCTCTGCATGCAGGGCCTGGCCTTAGACCTGGCCCTGCCCTCAAACCATGCTCTGCATGCAGGGCCTGGCCTTAGACCTGGCCCTGCCCTCAACCCATGCTCTGTATGCAGGGCCTGCCTAAGACATGGCCTGGCCCTCAACCCATGCTCTGCATGCAGGGCCTGGCCTAAGACCTGGCCCTGCCCTCAACCCATGCTTCGCATGCAGGGCCTGGCCTTAGACCTGGCCCTGCCCTCAACCCATGCTCTGTATGCAGGGCCTGGCCTTAGACCTGGCCCACCCTCAACCCATGCTCTGCATTCAGGGCCTGGCCTAAGACCTGGGCCTGCCCTCAACCCATGCTCTGCATGCAGGGCCTGGCCTTAGACATGGCGCTGCCCTCAACCCAAGCTCCACATGCAGGGCCTGGCCTTAGACCTGGCCCTGCCCTCAACCCATGCTCTGCATGCAGGGCCTGGCCTTAGACCTGGCCCTGCCCTCAACCCATGCTCCGTGATGCAGGGCCTGGCCTTAGACCTGGCCCTGCCCTCAACCCATGCTCTGCATGCAGGGCCTGGCCTAAGACATGGCCTGGCCCTCAACCCATGCTCTGCATGCAGGGCCTGGCCTTAGACCTGGCCCTGCCCTCAACCCATGCTCTGCATGCAAGGCCTGGCCTAGGACCTAGCCCTGCCCTCAAACCATGCTCTGTATGCAGGGCCTGGCCTAAGACATGGCCTGGCCCTCAACCCATGCTCTGCATGCAGGGCCTGGCCTTAGACCTGGCCCTGCCCTCAACCCATGCTCTGCATGCAGGGCCTGGCCTTAGACCTGGCCCACCCTCAACCCATGCTCTGTATGCAGGGCCAGGACTAAGACCTGGCTCTGCCCTCATCCCATGCTCTGTATGCAGGGCCTGGCCTAAGACCTAGCCCTGCCCTCAACCCATGCTCTGCATGCAGGGCCTGGCCTTAGACCTGGCCCTGCCCTCAACCCATGCTCTGCATGCAGGGCCTGGCCTTAGACCTGGCCCTGCCCTCAACCCATGCTCTGCATGCAGGGCCTGGCCTAAGACCTGGCCCTGCCCTCAACCCATGCTCTGCATGCAGGGCCTGGCCTTAGACCTGGCCCACCCTCAACCCATGCTCTGCGTTCAAGGGCCCGGCCTTAGACCTGGCCCTGCCCTCAACCCATGCTCTGTATGCAGGGCCTGGCCTAAGACATGGCCTGGCCCTCAACCCATGCTCTGCATGCAGGGCCTGGCCTGAGACCTGGCCCTGCCCTCAACCCATGCTCTGCATGCAGGGCCTGGCCTTAGACCTGGCGCTGCCCTCAACCCAAGCTCCGCATGCAGGGCCTGGCCTTAGACCTAGCCCTGCCCTCAACCCAAGCTCCGCATGCAGGGCCTGGCCTTAGACCTGGCCCTGCCCTCAACCCATGCTCTGCATGCAAGGCCTGGCCTAGGACCTAGCCCTGCCCTCAACCCATGCTCTGCATGCAGGGCCTGGCCTTAGACCTAGCCCTGCCCTCAACCCATGCTCTGCATGCAGGGCCTGGCCTTAGACCTGGCGCTGCCCTCAACCCAAGCTCCGCATGCAGGGCCTGGCCTTAGACCTGGCCCTGCCCTCAACCCATGCTCTGCATGCAAGGCCTGGCCTAGGACCTAGCCCTACCCTCAACCCATGCTCTGTATGCAGGGCCTGGCCTTAGACCTGGCCCACCCTCAACCCATGCTCTGCATGCAGGGCCTGGCCTTAGACCTGGCCCTGCCCTCAACCCATGCTCTGTATGCAGGGCCTGGCCTTAGACCTGGCCCACCCTCAACCCATGCTCTGCATTCAGGGCCTGGCCTAAGACCTGGGCCTGCCCTCAACCCATGCTCTGCATGCAGGGCCTGGCCTTAGACATGGCGCTGCCCTCAACCCAAGCTCCGCATGCAGGGCCTGGCCTTAGACCTGGCCCTGCCCTCAACCCATGCTCTGCATGCAGGGCCTGGCCTTAGACCTGGCCCACCCTCAACCCATGCTCTGCATGCAGGGCCTGGCCTTAGACCTGGCCCTGCCCTCAACCCATGCTCTGCATGCAGGGCCTGGCCTTAGACCTAGCCCTGCCCTCAACCCATGCTCTGCATGCAGGGCCTGGCCTTAGACCTGGCCCACCCTCAACCCATGCTCTGCATGCAGGGCCTGGCCTTAGACCTGGCCCTGCCCTTAACCCATGCTCTGCATGCAGGGCCTGGCCTAGGACCTAGCCCTACCCTCAACCCATGCTCTGTATGCAGGGCCTGGCCTTAGACCTGGCCCACCCTCAACCCATGCTCTGCATGCAGGGCCTGGCCTTAGACCTGGCCCTGCCCTCAACCCATGCTCTGCATGCAGGGCCTGGCCTTAGACCTAGCCCTGCCCTCAACCCATGCTCTGCATGCAGGGCCTGGCCTTAGACCTGGCGCTGCCCTCAACCCAAGCTCCGCATGCAGGGCCTGGCCTTAGACCTGGCCCTGCCCTCAACCCATGCTCTGCATGCAAGGCCTGGCCTAGGACCTAGCCCTACCCTCAACCCATGCTCTGTATGCAGGGCCTGGCCTTAGACCTGGCCCACCCTCAACCCATGCTCTGCATGCAGGGCCTGGCCTTAGACCTGGCCCTGCCCTCAACCCATGCTCTGTATGCAGGGCCTGGCCTTAGACCTGGCCCACCCTCAACCCATGCTCTGCATTCAGGGCCTGGCCTAAGACCTGGGCCTGCCCTCAACCCATGCTCTGCATGCAGGGCCTGGCCTTAGACATGGCGCTGCCCTCAACCCAAGCTCCGCATGCAGGGCCTGGCCTTAGACCTGGCCCTGCCCTCAACCCATGCTCTGCATGCAGGGCCTGGCCTTAGACCTGGCCCACCCTCAACCCATGCTCTGCATGCAGGGCCTGGCCTTAGACCTGGCCCTGCCCTCAACCCATGCTCTGCATGCAGGGCCTGGCCTTAGACCTAGCCCTGCCCTCAACCCATGCTCTGCATGCAGGGCCTGGCCTTAGACCTGGCCCACCCTCAACCCATGCTCTGCATGCAGGGCCTGGCCTTAGACCTGGCCCTGCCCTCAACCCATGCTCTGTATGCAGGGCCTGGCCTTAGACCTGGCCCACCCTCAACCCATGCTCTGCATTCAGGGCCTGGCCTAAGACCTGGGCCTGCCCTCAACCCATGCTCTGCATGCAGGGCCTGGCCTTAGACATGGCGCTGCCCTCAACCCATGCTCTGCATGCAGGGCCTGGCCTTAGACCTGGCCCTGCCCTCAACCCATGCTCTGCATGCAGGGCCTGGCCTTAGACCTGGCCCACCCTCAACCCATGCTCTGCATGCAGGGCCTGGCCTTAGACCTGGCCCACCCTCAACCCATGCTCTGCATGCAGGGCCTGGCCTTAGACCTAGCCCTGCCCTCAACCCATGCTCTGCATGCAGGGCCTGGCCTTAGACCTAGCCCTGCCCTCAACCCATGCTCTGCATGCAGGGCCTGACCTTAGACCTGGCCCACTCTCAACCCATGCTCTGCATGCAGGGCCTGGCCTTAGACCTGGCCCACCCTCAACCCATGCTCTGCATGCAGGGCCTGGCCTTAGACCTAGCCCTGCCCTCAACCCATGCTCTGCATGCAAGGCCTGGCCTAGGACCTAGCCCTACCCTCAACCCATGCTCTGTATGCAGGGCCTGGCCTTAGACCTGGCCCACCCTCAACCCATGCTCTGCATGCAGGGCCTGGCCTTAGACCTGGCCCTGCCCTCAACCCATGCTCTGTATGCAGGGCCTGGCCTTAGACCTGGCCCACCCTCAACCCATGCTCTGCATTCAGGGCCTGGCCTAAGACCTGGGCCTGCCCTCAACCCATGCTCTGCATGCAGGGCCTGGCCTTAGACATGGCGCTGCCCTCAACCCAAGCTCCGCATGCAGGGCCTGGCCTTAGACCTGGCCCTGCCCTCAACCCATGCTCTGCATGCAGGGCCTGGCCTTAGACCTGGCCCACCCTCAACCCATGCTCTGCATGCAGGGCCTGGCCTTAGACCTGGCCCTGCCCTCAACCCATGCTCTGCATGCAGGGCCTGGCCTTAGACCTAGCCCTGCCCTCAACCCATGCTCTGCATGCAGGGCCTGGCCTTAGACCTGGCCCACCCTCAACCCATGCTCTGCATGCAGGGCCTGGCCTTAGACCTGGCCCTGCCCTCAACCCATGCTCTGTATGCAGGGCCTGGCCTTAGACCTGGCCCACCCTCAACCCATGCTCTGCATTCAGGGCCTGGCCTAAGACCTGGGCCTGCCCTCAACCCATGCTCTGCATGCAGGGCCTGGCCTTAGACATGGCGCTGCCCTCAACCCATGCTCTGCATGCAGGGCCTGGCCTTAGACCTGGCCCTGCCCTCAACCCATGCTCTGCGTGCAGGGCCTGGCCTTAGACCTGGCCCACCCTCAACCCATGCTCTGCATGCAGGGCCTGGCCTTAGACCTGGCCCACCCTCAACCCATGCTCTGCATGCAGGGCCTGGCCTTAGACCTAGCCCTGCCCTCAACCCATGCTCTGCATGCAGGGCCTGGCCTTAGACCTAGCCCTGCCCTCAACCCATGCTCTGCATGCAGGGCCTGACCTTAGACCTGGCCCACTCTCAACCCATGCTCTGCATGCAGGGCCTGGCCTTAGACCTGGCCCACCCTCAACCCATGCTCTGCATGCAGGGCCTGGCCTTAGACCTAGCCCTGCCCTCAACCCATGCTCTGCATGCAGGGCCTGGCCTTAGACCTGGCCCACCCTCAACCCATGCTCTGCATGCAGGGCCTGGCCTTAGACCTGGCCCTGCCCTCAACCCATGCTCTGCATGCAGGGCCTGGCCTAAGACCTGGCGCTGCCCTCAACCCATGCTCTGCATGCAGGGCCTGGCCTTAGACCTGGCCCACCCTCAACCCATGCTCTGCATGCAGGGCCTGGCCTTAGACCTAGCCCTGCCCTCAACCCATGCTCTGCATGCAGGGCCTGGCCTTAGACCTGGCCCTGCCCTCAACCCATGCTCTGCATGCAGGGCCTGGCCTAAGACCTGGCGCTGCCCTCAACCCATGCTCTGCATGCAGGGCCTGGCCTTAGACCTGGCCCACCCTCAACCCATGCTCTGCATGCAGGGCCTGGCCTTAGACCTAGCCCTGCCCTCAACCCATGCTCTGCATGCAGGGCCTGGCCTTAGACCTGGCCCACCCTCAACCCATGCTCTGCATGCAGGGCCTGGCCTTAGACCTGGCCCTGCCCTCAACCCATGCTCTGCATGCAGGGCCTGGCCTAAGACCTGGCGCTGCCCTCAACCCATGCTCTGCATGCAGGGCCCGGCCTTAGACCAGTCCCTGCCATCAACGCATGCTCTGCGTGTCGAGCCTGGCCTTAGACCTAGCCCTGCCCTCAACCCATGCTCTGCGTTCAAGGGCCCGGCCTTAGACCAGTCCCTGCCATCAACGCATGCTCTGCGTGTCGAGCCTGGCTTGGTAAAATGTCTCTCGGATTTCACTATTTTGTGCATACACACAGACAACAACGCTCACACACTGTCTTTGTTTCAAAAGTATTGGTTATTTTACAAAATATTGTGTTTTCTCTTTTAGTACTCCTACCACTCTGCATTCCCCTCCATTTCCACTGCCCCTTAGGCCCCTTTCGTGCATCCTGCTTGTCCTATAATGTTTTAAACGTTATTGCACGTAAAAAGAGTTTGGAGGTACCCCTGTTTTTGTACAGGGTGAGGGGTTCAAACAGTGAAAAGTGTCAAAAACTACCCTGTCTTCAGAAAAAGCCAATGGCTAGTGTGAGTACTACTGGAAGTGGTCTGGGTATGGGGGTCTTCTATACATCAATTACCATATGTTATGTATGTACCTACTAAGTCACACAGTTTTATACCATTTAGATGAACTTGTCAATACACTCAGATATATCACGCAACAAAATTATGTCTTGTTAAAAAATTACTCATAAAAGATTTATTTACCTCCCACTAGGGTTACAATCTAACATCTATCACAAAAGTTAAAAAGAATTTTTTAAGAAAACTCATACATGATTATACATTTATAAAACAAGTCAAAATTTGATCAAAGAAACAGTCGACGCAGCGTTTCGGTGTTATTTCTCTTTTACACCTTCTTCAGGACTTTACATTTTGACTCCATAAATTCTAGAAATAAATAAAAATATTTAAGAATGTATCTTTTTTTGTGCGTTCATCATTGTAGCCTAGTCATTGTCATCTCTATTTTTTATTTTTATATATGTCTCTACCCCAAAATGTGCCCTTAAACATGCCAGACCAACTTCTTATGTGTACACAGAGAACTTATTCTCTTTGCATCTTTGGAACTTATTATTGAGTCCAAAATCTTATAGCATCACTGTTTTTAACATTAGGATGCATTATCTTATTATTATTCATAATTGAACTATTATTCGAGATATTTGTCATACCTGTATATTGTTAAAAAATTCGACATTTCGAAAGAATCCCACATGAATCTGCAGGCTGTTCAGGTTTTTTCAGTTTCCTTTAGTTACACTGATAATACATAACAAAAGGTTCATTTTAGTAATAGATATTAAGCCATCCTGGATAATAGTGCGTTGCTCAGCAATTATTAATATTACCTCGGTATCTGAGTATCTTTGTGTTCTATGTGCACGGAGGAGCCACCATCAGTCAAAATAAACCTTCACTGGCTTTTGTTACACCACCTAGAAATGCATCAATAACACACGCTATAGAGATCATTACCGCTATTATTTAAATCGCTTTGTGTTCTTTAATCACCATTAGTAATAGTCATTCCGGGTCACGTCCCCAATCTACTGACCTTATTCTATTTTGTGGCCGGTTTGAAATGGTGTTTTTCCGTATGATCGATATTACGCAGTCCCACTGTGTAGGTATCTTGCGTCGAGGGTCCGAGTCTCTAAAAATATAATTTTTGAAAAAGCATCCGTTTAATCTATATGGCCTTGCTGTGAGTCTGTAAAGTTAACACACGTCAACTCATTCTCTCACTTTTTGGTTCTCTTCCCTCAGACGTTAAATGTTGTCTATGTTGAGCAATAAAACATCGCAGTCTAGTTATTCTGAAACCAGAAACTGGCCACCATATTCATTGGCGGGCTCTCTGTGCCTTAAGTTAACAGTTCGTGGTAAACAATGGCCATGACTAATCCTATTTCGGACGTTTTAAACCATATTTTAAGACAGAAATTGTTTTACATAAACTCGCCGAATCACCTCTCCATGGTACCTTAAGCTAATTACGCCCCGTTTATTTGTGGTCCGTATCTTACCTTGTGGATCAAAAGTGGCCTCCCTGCTCCTCCGTGCCGGCGTCTTCCTGGGGATTAGAAGAGTGGCACCATTGTTTTGCGGCGTCCTTTTTATGTCCGGTTTAATTAATTCAACCCCGGAAGCGTTCAACTTTACAGTGAGATAGACAGCTTATTGTCTCCAAATTCAATAATGAGCATAATGTCGCTCTTTATTGCTCTATATTTTTCGTAGATGTTTAAAACGGGACCTTCTTGTTCGTACTCCGTCCCGTAGTTAAAGCTATTTGTTTGAAAGAAGGAATTTTATTTTTCCTTATTTCTGTCTTAAAATATGGTTTAAAACGTCCGAAATAGGATTAGTCATGGCCATTGTTTACCACGAACTGTTAACTTAAGGCACAGAGAGCCCGCCAATGAATATGGTGGCCAGTTTCTGGTTTCAGAATAACTAGACTGCGATGTTTTATTGCTCAACATAGACAACATTTAACGTCTGAGGGAAGAGAACCAAAAAGTGAGAGAATGAGTTGACGTGTGTTAACTTTACAGACTCACAGCAAGGCCATATAGATTAAACGGATGCTTTTTCAAAAATTATATTTTTAGAGACTCGGACCCTCGACGCAAGATACCTACACAGTGGGACTGCGTAATATCGATCATACGGAAAAACACCATTTCAAACCGGCCACAAAATAGAATAAGGTCAGTAGATTGGGGACGTGACCCGGAATGACTATTACTAATGGTGATTAAAGAACACAAAGCGATTTAAATAATAGCGGTAATGATCTCTATAGCGTGTGTTATTGATGCATTTCTAGGTGGTGTAACAAAAGCCAGTGAAGGTTTATTTTGACTGATGGTGGCTCCTCCGTGCACATAGAACACAAAGATACTCAGATACCGAGGTAATATTAATAATTGCTGAGCAACGCACTATTATCCAGGATGGCTTAATATCTATTACTAAAATGAACCTTTTGTTATGTATTATCAGTGTAACTAAAGGAAACTGAAAAAACCTGAACAGCCTGCAGATTCATGTGGGATTCTTTCGAAATGTCGAATTTTTTAACAATATACAGGTATGACAAATATCTCGAATAATAGTTCAATTATGAATAATAATAAGATAATGCATCCTAATGTTAAAAACAGTGATGCTATAAGATTTTGGACTCAATAATAAGTTCCAAAGATGCAAAGAGAATAAGTTCTCTGTGTACACATAAGAAGTTGGTCTGGCATGTTTAAGGGCACATTTTGGGGTAGAGACATATATAAAAATAAAAAATAGAGATGACAATGACTAGGCTACAATGATGAACGCACAAAAAAAGATACATTCTTAAATATTTTTATTTATTTCTAGAATTTATGGAGTCAAAATGTAAAGTCCTGAAGAAGGTGTAAAAGAGAAATAACACCGAAACGCTGCGTCGACTGTTTCTTTGATCAAATTTTGACTTGTTTTATAAATGTATAATCATGTATGAGTTTTCTTAAAAAATTCTTTTTAACTTTTGTGATAGATGTTAGATTGTAACCCTAGTGGGAGGTAAATAAATCTTTTATGAGTAATTTTTTAACAAGACATAATTTTGTTGCGTGATATATCTGAGTGTATTGACAAGTTCATCTAAATGGTATAAAACTGTGTGACTTAGTAGGTATATACATAACATATGGTAATTGATGTATAGAAGACCCCCATACCCAGACCACTTCCAGTAGTACTCACACTAGCCATTGGCTTTTTCTGAAGACAGGGTAGTTTTTGACACTTTTCACTGTTTAAACGTTATTGCAGCCTGATTGTCGGAAAATCTGAAGCTAACATCCCCCCCCAATCTTACTGACCAGGCTGTGCCTCTGCAGGTAAGTCGCAAACTTGGATCTTAAATAAACATAGCACAGTGGATTAATACTTTTGCTCCAGAGCTTTTGTGTCACCTAAAGATACAATTTGAACCCTTGTGAGATAGCTCAGTGAGTTCTACACCCATTTCAAATAGCTCCACGTAACTTGCAAAGCATCATCTGAACTCTTTGGGTTTCAGATCAAGCTTTCGTTCTTCTATGGTCGAGCATGCATTAGGTAATAATGAACAATTCAGTTTATATCTTAAAATAAATCCTGGTTAATATTAGTGCAAGTATTCACATCAAGAGTCATGCATGAGAGTCCTACCTAGAGTATCATACAAACATGAGAGTATAAGAAAACCAACACACTTCCAAATGTTAGATTAGCTCTCTTGGCAAATGTGTGAAGTAACACCCTGATTGTAACTTTGTTTTCTCTGCTGGACAGGTCCATGAGCCTGGTAACAAGGTATGAGTGTCTGTCTGGGCTCTGACCACTAACTGTCCCCAGCCAGGGCAAGATGGGGCAAACAAGTTAAAGACTGTCTTTACGTGAGGAATTAGCTGACTGCGCTGGAAATCAGAATACAGATCTCTCATCCCGCCTGCTGGGAGCAGCTCTGTACACGAAGCGCACTCCTAGGACCACATTAGGAGAGCCTGGTATAATAAATCTGGAGGGCATACTGCAGTGGCGGCTGGCATCTGCATCAAAGGGGTTGGCAAATGGAAAAAAAAAATACAATAAACACTTATCTTACACGTTGTCTGCGTTGCAGTCTTTGGACCTCTTCTTCCGTTGACGGCAGAGCAGGCCCCAGCAAACACCCTTAACCAATCATGGTGCAGCTCACATTCTGTTAACCAGCATGACATCAGAGCCCTGGTTGGAGGGAGCAACTTCTCTCTGCGCTCCCTAGTGCACTGGAGGCCTGCACTTGCTTTCAACCCAGCTGTCTTAAGAAAGCTAGGTAGAGAGGGTTAAAGTGCACCTGTCTGGTTGGCTGTTGCAAGATGGCTGGCCAAAGAGACATGCGCACTTTAAACAGTGCACAGGCAGCCCTGTGTCCACCACTCCTCCCTGCTGCCAATCAGCAGGCCCTGCCCCGTCCTGACGCTCAGTTCAGGATTGGACGATGAAAAATAAAACGTTAATGAATTACCATTTTATTTTTTATCTCTGCGGTTTGAGGGGCATTTAAGTGGGACGATGCTCCCCCGCTATCAATGAGGAGCCACCCCTAGCATTCTGCTCCGGGCCCGTGCTTAGTCTGGCTGCAGGCAAGAGCACAACCCCACTCTTTCCCTACCCATGCAGCACCGTTTATGGGTCATAAAATGTTGTCCCCTAGCTAACTCTACCCTGATCTGAGCCCTGTCCCCCAACCCCGACTGGCCCTTCTGCTGATATGTTTCACCTGCCGTGAGCAGTAGGAAGTTGTCATCAGATTTGACCCGGAATGTTCGACGAACCCATGGAAAAGGATCCTGTATTCCCAGGTTTGTGTGGTTATTTTGAGGACAAATCACATTGTGTGGTGATAGCATACGGAATCAGAGATACTGGTCCTGTACTTCCTGCACCAAAATACAGCAAACTCATAATGAAGCCTCTAACATTTTTAGGTACTCTTTCCTGTGTTCTGCTGTCTTTACAATATCTGCAAGGTTATTGGCCAACGTACTTCAACAACCACAGAAACTTCCACAAACCTGCCAGACACCTCTGCTCAGCCAACTCCTACTCACACACCCTCAACCCTGCCTCTCCCCGAATAAGTAGAACCAGATCCGGCAGTCATGTCTACTCCACCTCACTCCTAAAGCCTGGAATGACCTGCACATCAGAGCCGCCGCCTCAGTTCTTCAATTCTGCAAGAAACCGATTACCTGGTTCTTCACATAAGCCCTGCCCCGGCTCGGCTTCACAGCTCCTGCTTCAGTGCCAGGATAACCTGCCAGGTGTGTTCTGTGCTATGCAAATACACATAACATAACAATTCGAGAAACTTTTTCAGGTTTAACTGCTTAACCGCGGTGCTAATTCCGCCGTGGTTTTAACGAGTGGGCGGGGCCTTATCGGCCACGGACATGCGCAGCACTTGCGAGGTAGTGCTAGCGACGGCCTTTGGCCGACGGGAGCACGGAAGGGGTTAAGAATATCTGCCAGAAGCTCGGAACCAGAATTGTACCGGTTCCCACTGAGCGTAAAACTGCACTGCTGGCATCGCTTCCTCTTTGTCGCTGGCATGGTGATCAGAGGACGCATTTCAAAGATGGAGGGCAGTAGGGTCCCAAAGCAGAGCAAACTGCAAGCTAATTACAGACTCATCTGGAAAAAGGACAGTGTAAGGAGATTCCACGTGAAAGCGAGGCTGCAAGCGAAGCAGGCAATTACTGCGCTATCTCTCTTTAATTATATTCAGAGACCCACCAGGAGACACATGGGAAAGAAAATAAAGCATGGCTTCGTCATTTCAGGAAATATAATTGCAGTGGTGGGAGCTACGGTAAAATAGATGTTCTGTCACTCTTCGGAATGGCTGATTTACCAAAATAAAGTGCAGCGCAATACAGCAAACTAACGTAGCTGCACCGCTTTGCACAATGTGGACAGAGCAGGCGTAACGAAACATGAGGGGGCCCCCCTGCAAAGTACATGGAGGGGCCCCCCTACGGACTCACTCAGGAGCTTTCAGGCCGGGTCACTGACCTGAAGGGGACCCTTGGAGCTCTGGGGCTCTCTGCATTGCAGAGGCAGCGGGGTCATTGTTATGCCACTGCCACAAGGCTCTCACAAATATGCCCCCGGTCTTTACAAACCAGTTCTGATATGGCAATGTCAGGGTCTGAATGTTCCTCTTAACCTCCACCCTTTCCTCCTTGGTGGAGGAAAGTTCTATTCTGGCCCCCAGAAAGGACATCTCCTGGTCCTGGGAGACCTCAGCGTATTGTTGAAGACTTCTGATGGTCCTGGGAGACCTCGGGCTATGGCTTGAGTCTCCTGATGGTGTCCTGGTAAATATCTGGAGTCTTCTGATGGTCCTGGGAGACCTCAGGTTATGGCTGGAGTCTTCTGGTGGTCCTGGGAGACCTCAGTTTATGGCTGGAGTCCCCTGGTGGTGCAGCTCTTACATGTTCACATGATGTGGACTCTGTGAATTTGCATTTATTGAACACACCATTCATTCTGCTGCTCCCTTACAAGGCGTTCATCTTTCTCTCTCGTCACTTATTTGTGGCAGAGACACTCTCCCAAGTGCTTTTTAGATTGCATCTCTCCAGCTCTGAACCTCTGGAAAGAGTCAATTCATTTATTAGAGAGATTGCAATCTCCCAATATTTGTTCAGGTACTCTCTAAAAGTCTCAACAACTTTGCAACGGTCTGGCACTTTCTTTTTAAAGTTAAACAAATATGTGAAAACATTCTGACTGAAATAATGCCTACACCCAACAATCTTTATTTAAGATCGTACCACCTGTACCTCCTTCGCACCTGTTGATGCAACCAACCTTGATACTGCACCTCCTGTGCACGTGTTGATGCAACCAACCTTGCTGCCACCGTTGCAGGCTACGCCCACAAGACCCCCTTCAGATTCTGCCCAGAGAAGCTGAAGGAGCTCTGTTTCTGCTTCTCAAGATCCCCTTGTTGGAATTGTTGAGTCCTCCTTCAGGACAAGGCACCTTCCTCACTGCCTGGAAAAATGCCGCTGTGAAACCCCTCCTGAAAAAGGTTTGCTGCACCCTCTGGATATTATTAACTTCAGTCCAATCTCTCTCTCACCATTCTGGGTCAGTTAATTGAAACACTACTTTTCCAAGATCTTCAAACATTCCCGGGAGAAAGCAATATTTATACCTTTCTCAACTGGATTTGCAGTTTTGCTGGAAATACTTGAGAGTTCCTGGAAAGCTCCACAGCCCCCTGCAAAGCATGGCCCAGAAGTTAGATCTATCACTGGAGGCAGACGGCTACACCCAAATGTCAGCCCTGCGGACAGAGTGAAGCCCTAGGCTGGATAACTGCCTCCTGTGTGGAAGAAGCTGCGCCTGTCTGCTCCTGTCAGATCCTGACTGCACCTGTCTGCCCCTTCCTCCTCCTGCCTGTCCCTGCCTGTCACTGCCTCCTCCTGTCAGATTCTGACTGCTCCTGTTTGCTCCTGCCTGCTCTGCCTGCTCCTGTCAGACCCTGCCTTCCCCGTCTGCTCCTTCCTGCCCGCCTGCTCCTGTCAGACCCTGCCTGTGCCGCCTGCTCCTGTCTGCCCCTGCCTTCTCTTGTTAGGCCCTGCCTGCTACTGTCTGCCCCTGTCTGCTCCTGTCAGACCCTTCTTGCCCCTGACTGCTCCTGTCAGATCCTCACTGCTCCTGTCAGATCCTGACTGCTCCTGTCTGGCCCAGACAGCTCCTGTCTGCCCCTACTTGCTCCTGTCTGACCTTGCCTGCTCTTGTTAGGCTTCGCATGCTACTATCTGCCCCTGCCTACTCCTGTCTGCCCCTGCTCCTGTCAGGCAGTCCCTGTTCCTGTCTGCCCCTGCCTGCTCCTGTCAGATCCTGACTGCTCCTGTCTGCCCCTGCCTGCTCTTGTCAGGTCCTGCCTGCTGCCTGCCCTTATCAGGCCCCCCATGCCTCTCTCTGCCTGTCTGTGTGAGACCTTGTCAGAGCATGCCTGCTCTGCTCCTGTCTGCCCCTGCCTGCTCCAGTCAGACACTGCCTGCTCCTGTCTGCCCCTTGCATCCTCCTGTCAGGGCCTGCCTACTCCCGTCTGTCTCAGCCTCTGTCTGCCTGGTCGTGTCTGACCTTGTCAGACCATGCCTGCTCCTGTCTGCCCCTGCCTGCTCCTGTCAGACCCTGCCTGCCACTGCCTGCTCCTGTCTGCTCCTACCTGCCCATGTCTGCTCCTGCCTGCTCCTGCCTGCCTGCTCCTGTCTTCCCCTGCCTTCTCCTGACAGCCCCTGCCTGCTCCTGTCTACCTCTGTCTACTGATATGTTCATACCCACCTCAAACACAACGGGCCCAATTCACAAAGGCAAAGTTCGAATTTTGGCCTAAGTTTAGACCAATAGTCCAACTTTAAAACTTTTCAGTGTGCACAACATAAGTTGTGAGTAAAATCTTTACGACTGCAGAGTTTCCACACTCATAGCAGAGTTGCTGCACTCGGAGTGGAATCTCCGCACTTGAGGCAGAGGTCCACCTGAGTGCGGAAACTCCTCAATCATAAAGCGACTACTCATAACATATATTTGTGAATACCAAAAAGTAGTAAAGTTAGCCTTTTGTTCAAAACTTAGACCAAAAGCCTAACTTTACCTTTGCCCAATGCTGGCTATAGCCTTAGGGCTGCAACTCTTTGGAACAGCTTTGACTCCCATGGCATGATACTGCTCACTCCTATGAGATGACTGAAATGGCATTTTGAGGTTATTCTTTATATATTGTGGACATTGTTGGTATAATAGTGCCTATGCTTGGTGTAATGCTTGCACTGGCATAATATTGGCAATCCCTAGCATTTTTATAACATTATCACTTCTGCTATTGATTGGTTTAACCTCTCTGCACCTATCCTTGCATCACGCATTCATCCATTATACATTTTATTTTACTATTCTTTCAAGCAATTACCCATTCAAATACCCATACATGCATTCATTCACTTACCTATCAATTATGGGGAGAGGGGTTGGCCTAACGGCTAGGGCGCTCGACCTCGGATCTGGGTTCGAGTCTCGGTAACGACACCAAAAACCTCCTGTGATTCTGGGCAAATCACTTAATTTCCCCGTGCCTAAAATGAAAGTGTATCCTCATGTAACAATGAAAGTGTATCCTCATGTAACGTAACTGGTGCTATGTAAAGCGCTTTACATAGCACCAGTAAGTGAAGTGTTAAAATATTCACTCTTGGAAGCTAGCTCTCAGGATCAAACTAAATCAATAGAATGGTATTTTCCACAGCAAAACAAAACACCTCTGTGTTTGGCAAAATATTTAAGCATTGGTAAAGCCAATACTTCTGGCTATAGCCTTCACTGGCATTGCCTCTTTATTGCCGAGTTTGTGCTGTGTTTTAGTGGCTTCATTGGTGAATCTGACAATATACAAAATGTTGAATGGGTGTGTACATGAATGGATAAATGAATGTTTCAATGAGTGGATAATTAAAAAAAAAAAATTTTTGCTGAGTTTTATATAGCGTGAACTAGACCCGAACCGAATCAGGATTTAGTTTGATCCTGAGAGCTAGATTCCAAGAGTGAATATTTTAACACTCATCTACCATAGTTTCGGTGACGGGGGAATGCCAGGCAGAACGGCAGATGCTAGGCAGAACGGCAGATAGGAAATGCCAGGTGCATGAGCATGGTGGCATTTGCGTTGTTCTTTCTCAATAAATGGAAGTATTTTCTTTAAAACTTGGACACATGTATATTGTGCTCGCTGTAGTTTTCTCTTCGGTTTGATTACATCAACTATAATGAGCCCCCGCTCCGGATTTCATTTATAGCTCTCGGGCCTCAGTACTGTGCTGAGGGGGCTCCCTGCAGCTCGGGGCCCCCCTGCACCGCGGGGGCTGCAGGGGCCTGTGTAACGCCCCTGTGCAGGGCCATATTTATTAAACATTGCTTTCTATTGCTTGCTTCCCCTGCGCTGCCACACAAACAGGCTGCCTAGTGCCACCCACACACCTTGCACCATGGAGCAAAGGTTTGTGCATGATGTACAGCAAAGGATCTATACAGGAATTGTGCCCTTTCAGTAACAAATTCTATGTTAGACAAGTTTTTAAACATTTCACACATCGGATGTGTGCTGTGCAGTGAAGCGCACATGCAATGTGTGAACTGTTTGCAGAAATACATCTAGTTCTCTAATTGTGTGCTGGCCCCAAAGGCGTCATTTACTTTAATGCAAGGCCTGATCTGACAATTTTAGTGTTCTGCATTAAAGAGCGTGGGTGTTTGTACTAGACCTCCAAATACAGCCTATATAATGCCCCTTGACGCAAAGTAGCGCCAAGCAGAACAAATCACTATTTGTGGTGAGAAAGGGCATTTTTCCAGAGCAAAAAAGGGGTTTGCACTGGAATGAAAATAGCCTTTCAAGACTTTCTGCTGCCTTGCGTGATTTTGTGTTATTTTGCAGCGGTGCAAAGTCTTAATAAATCTGCCCTGGTGTGTCTTCTGGGCACAGGAATCGCTGTTTACTGATTAAGTGAAGTTTTAGGTATCCGGCCACATGACTGTGTCAAAACGATGGGAGAAACTATGGGGCATATTATCAAGGGATTTATCTCCGCTTTTTTGGCTTTAAAAGCCAAGAAAGCGGAGATAAAATTATCTCCCTATCAGCAACAGGGTGCTAACACGCAAATTCGCACATTAGCACCCTTTTTCTCTACGCTTCCCCTTCCATCTCTAATGAGATGCAAAGGGGCGTTCCAGAGAAAAATAATAGGAGAAATGTTGTTAAGAGACATTTCTCCTATTATCAAGGTTTTCGCTAACCCTGTTAGTGATAAAAAAGCAGCGCTAACCGCGGGTAGCGCTGCTTTTTTTACACCTGGTATTTCCCTGACTTAGCCAGGATATCCTATGGAAGGTGGATATCATGGCTAAGTTTGTGAGCCCCTATCATCAAGCTAACGCCAAACTTCGAGAGATTATCGTTGGTTTTCCAGCGATAATCTCTCATTTGGCAGTTAGCGCGAGGATTTTTATCAATTCTGAGATAATCCTTCCTAATAGCAAGTTATCTCTGCGATAATTTCCGGCGATGCTTAGCGATAAAAAAATCGTTGCTAAGCCTCGTTAGCGATAAATATCGCTTATCGTTGGTAATATGCCCCTACGTGTTTCCACATTACTCTTCTTCCATCTATTGAACCTGGAAGCTTGAGCAAGCAGCTAGACAGGTCCTAAGCATCAGACTTCAGCAAAATAGTTCATTTGACAACAAAATCCGATGAGTTGTCCAAGAAGTCTCCTGTATCTCGGTGTTTACAGAAAAATACAGTAATCAACAATTTCTATCAAGGCCTTAACATATTGAATGCATTGATTTTGGAGACCAAGGCAAAATGAAATGTTTCAATTTGGAGCAATTCTATTAAACTTGTAAAGCCTTTTTTTTAATAAGCTCTTTATTACAGTCTGGCACCATCATGTGACCTTTTTGCTCAGACACGGTAATTCCTGCACTGGTCATAATGTAGGGCCAGTCATGGGCAGGGACAAAAAAGGAATAGGGGGGGGGGGTTTGGGGGCAGTGATTATTTCAACAAGAGAACTCAAAGAAAATTTGAAAGTGATATTTTTTTGGGTCTCAAGCCCACCAGACACCCCAAGCTGTTTGCAAAAGACCTTGAGCTTACCACGAATTTACAGGAGCTTACTGCTCGCCCATTACTTATCATTGGCTGGCTTCATTGTCACTCTCATTTGCTGCTTTCTTATTAGAGAGCTTTCCTTGTGCCAGCCTGTCTGTTTTGTGTTTGTCCCTCCCCTAGAGCATTGCCTCTTTTCCATCTCTCTCAGAGGGTGACTTCTAGGTTTCAACTGCTCTAGGGAACTTTTTTGGTTATTGGTTAAGCACTCCATGAGAGTGCTTGTGTTTTCCAACTGAACCATTCTCTTCCCACCCCCACACTCTGTGTTTCTCGCTCATGTCCTTCGTCCTCCATCCTCTGAATCTCCACATTGTTCTCACACTCATGTGTTCTTCCCTGCTCTGTATGATGCTGTCAGTTTTGTACACTTCTTGCTGTCTCGTTTTCTCCCCCCCCCCCCATCGCTTGCTGTTCTCATGTCACCCACCCTAGCTCTGTGCTCCTCACTCCATTTGTGGTTCTTGCAAACTCCATATTCCTCTCTCCTTTTTCTGATGCTTTTTAGGTCGAGCATATGAGACCTCTTGTATATACTTTAGTATATACTTATATGTGTATATACTTTGTGAACTTTGGAGATCAGCCCTAGGACTTGTCTGCTTCTGCTTAGGAACTTTTTTTTCTTTTCAACTGCCTGTATTTAACTGTCTTGATAGAAAATGACCAGTAGAGGTCAGTAAAATACCAGAATCACTTTAGCATTTTCTAGATTCCAGTCCACAGAAATTGTCTTCCAGTCGTAGACAATAATATTTTTTTCAAATCATGTATTTACAGTGATATGACCACAGAAGTCCCTGGTTTTATATTTGCTTTATTTCTTTATTTCGACAGTTTGTTTGTCATAAAAGAGAAATTACAGACATTTGTTACATCTCAAATATTTAAAACGATTAAAAGGTTAAAACATTTCGACAAATCCATATACATTAGACAGTAGAGAAGTGCAATATACGTAGTCCTTCATACCCCAACAGAGATAAAAGGGGGCAACCCCCTGTGGTCCAGTCAAGTAGTCCAATTCAAATCTCAGAGGGTATTTAACAGTGACCTCCTCATGTTCCACATTGCTGCTAAGTACTTAGTTACAGCGAAGACCACAACCGGCGAGAGATCGGACTTAAGAATCCTGTATGCTTGGGCACAGTGGGTTAACCCCAAGTTTTTGCATAACGGGGCAATCCACCTCCTCCTTGGACCAACGTAGGCAGGGCAGAAAAAGACAACATGGACCTCACTTTCTAGGTTGGCGCTGCAACCTGGGCAAATTCCAGGGGATGAAGTGCTCCACTTTTAAGTCAGCGCTCTAATCGGGAGAGAGCCATGCCGCCATTGTAGGAAAAGCTTCCTCGCCAAGGCTGGGCCCATGTCATCCAAAACTTGCTCATAGAAATAGCTGTCCTTTATTGCAAGGAGCGTAGCTGTTAATGTTCCCGTTTGGATATTGGACAGTAGACGCGTCCTTTTAGTTTCCCGGTACAGCTGGACCAGCTTGAATCTCGAGATCCTTGCACATGCTTGCTCCGGGTCGGACCACATTGCCTCAAGGCCTAGATTCCCAAGTTCCCCTCTAACATGCTTAAACCAGGGTAATTTAGCAACATTTGTTAATCGCAAAATCTCGGTTAACTCTCCCCTGTATACACTCAACTCCGGAGAGACCCAGAGCCGCCACCAATAACTTAGTGGTCTTAAGGCCAGCTCTTCTTCTATTGGCCGTAGGCCCAGGTCAAGTCTCAATGGGACCAATGGAGTGCTTGGAGGTAGAGCTACCAGCTGCCTAAGGAATCTATTTTCAGCAATTGCAATTCCCGGGGCAACCTTAAATCCCCACAACTCCGCCCCATAGAACACAGCCCCCTGTGCTCTCAGTTTGTATATTTCAAGAGGGGGGCCAAGCGGCTTACTTGATGATTTATTCAACAGTTTCAAAATGCCCCCGGCTATCTGGGTCAACTTAAGTTGAGATCTTACTTGGTGATGAACCCAGTTAAATGATTCATTGAGGGTCAGGCCCAGGTAGTCAAAGGTATAAACCCTTTCAAGCCGTACTCCCTCTATGACAGGGTTTGGGCGGGTTTTAGCAGGCGGGTTAAAAATCATAAATTTGGTTTTTACGGGGTTGATTTCAAGGCCCCGGTCCTGACAAAAAGAACAAACCCGTCCAGGACTCGCTGGATACCCATCGGCGTTTTTGATAATAACAGGGTATCATCCGCGAACATAATTGCGGGAATCCTGGACCCTGCAAGCCTTGGGGCATCGGTATCCGCTATGGACTCCAGGTGTGCGATTAGCCCGATGACATAGAGGCAGAACATGGTTGGTGCCAAGACACAACCCTGTCTTACCCCCCTGCCAACGGGGAATCGAGATGTTAGAGACCCAGCATTACCACATCTAACCTGGGCATAGTTTCCTGCATGGAGGCGGATTGTCAGGACTAGGGTGGCTTGCGGTCTAGGGCCCGCCCCACTCTACGGACAACCCGCCTTGTGTGGAAAAATGCACCGTTTTCCGTTGGGAGGGCGCTGGTGGTTGAAATGTGCCAAAGGATCTTGCTTGCTAACATGATGATGTTTGTTAACATAATGACATTTTGCTCCTAACACTTGTCATGCTTTAAAACTGTGTTCTGAGTTATTCCGCCTAATGCGTGAGGTTTCGCACCCGAAAAGCGTCCGCCAGATGCGTGAGCTTTGGGTTACTGGTCGCATGCGTGAGATTTGGCCTGGGCGTTGTCACGTTTATATACGCGACCGCGCCCAACCTTCCCTGCTCACTATTCTTTGCGCGATTGAGAGGAGGCAGGTGTTTTCTTGGTTGTCCGCCTCTGTTGCAGGTTCTGAGCTCGTTTCTTGGATTGGACCGGAGGCCTTCGGTGGACCAGTCCTGTGGGCGTGGCGACTTCGTGTTTGGCTCGACGGCAGAATTCCTGATTCCACCGTTCTGAGGAGAAAATCTTCGTGATTCCTAGAAGGCTTCCTGTGAGGCGTCTTGTTCTTCCTAATTTGTAGAGTAGGACGTACTCTGCAGGTAGGGGAGGAATTTTGCGCTAAAATTTGAGATTACTGTTTAGTTTAATTTAAAAATAAGGGAGAATTCAGACTCAAAACTCTATTGCATTTAATTATGAGTGGTATTGTTGAGGCTATTCTTCAGTAACTTTTTCCTGCGCCAGTCAGTATCTTTGTGTGAATAAAAGTACTAAATACAATGTCAACTTTTTGTTCATTTTGGCGCAATTCAGTGTTGAGCTAATTCGCAATTTAGTGATTTAGAAAATTAACAAATCTATTCGTATATCTCTGATATGTTTCAAGATTAGACAGAATTATAATCAGGCTAATATTTGGTAAAGATGTTCATTTACTGAATTCTGACGCTATTCACGACTGTTCGAAAAAAGCAACGAAGAACTTAGAAATTAGTTCATTTAACAGAAATTCAGAAAAGTATGTTCTAATCAAAATTAGGTGACTTTTAATTTTAGAATATTGAGATAGAGAAAGCTCTGATTGTATCTAATAATTTGTTAAGCAAGAATTAAGCGTAGGAATACTTGCTGCTATAACTTTTCCTTTTCAGATCTCCTTCCCTGCTGTTCCCTTCCTAATTCCCTTTTCCCCCCCGCTTGATCACTTCAAAATTCTGTGTAATTAATACAATCAGAATTGGAGGTATCGAGAGGTGGGTCCTTATAGCTTCACAACAGACCCTGAGGAAGACGTCGTCTGACAGAATAGTGAGCCCACAAATTATTTTCCTCCCGGTCTGTTTGCGAAGTCATAATGACTACCATGAATGATTTGATGTCGGCAATAGTTCGGATGCAGGCTGATTTAAAAGAAACTATGAATGCAACGGAAATATTGGCTGCTAAGGTGGATAATATGCAACTCCAGAATACTCCCCTTCCCGAAGATGTCCAAGACTTTGGTGCTAGAGCAGCTACAAACATTGCAGTCACTGTTCCTCCTCAGATCCCTTTAGCTGCACCAGAGCGTTTTTCTGGGGATTCTTCTAAGGTCCAAATTTTTTTGACTCAAATTGAATTACATTTTTCTTGTAGACCAGCAGCTTTTCCTACCCCTCAGTCCAAAATAGCGTTTTTGATTTCTTATCTAACTGGTGATGCAGCAAATTGGGCTGTTCCTTTGGTCAGACAAGACGACACCTTATTATATAATTGGCGACGCTTTGTTGAGGAATTTGAAAAGGTTTTTGATAGGCGTACAGTAACCTTGTCTGCAGATCGAGAACTACTACAGCTAAGACAAGGTAACAGGGATCTAGTTACTTATTTATCACACTTTAACAGATTAATCGCAGAAACTTCTTGGCCAGAAGAAAAGAGAGCGGCTCTCTTTTATCAGGGACTTAAAGATGATCTGAAAGATGTCTTGGCGCAAATTGATCCACAACCAACTGTGTGTTCAGATTTGATTAATCTGACGTTACGCTTAGATCACAGACTTTCGGAACGAAGATCAGATAAGGAAAGAGTCGACAAGCCTAATTGGAAAATAGAAAATAAATCTAGAACTCATTTTACAAACTCTGAATCAAGTTCCGAGCCAATGGAGATTGGGACACTTAGACAACCGTTGTCGAAAGAGGAAAAGGACACTAGACGAAAGAACGGTCAATGTCTCTATTGTGGTCGCAAAGGACATTTTGTGAAAGATTGTTTGATGAAACCGAAAGGCAAGTTTCCAAACGTGAGCAAGGCAACTGTAATAGAAAAAACTGATCAAAAGTCGGAAAACTAATATGCCCAAGATGTTTTAATGGAGATCTCTTGGGAACCATAGCCTTCCCTTCTGTGAATTCTTGTGTGTCCAATTACAAAGCACATTTCAGATTAGCAGTCCAAATTCGGTTAACTCGCGAAACTTGCCAGATGGAAGTTTTAATTGACTCAGGAGCTACAGGAAATTTTGTAGATTTAGAGACTGCTCAACGATTAAGTATAATTTGTGAAAAGAAAGAAACTCCAGAAATTGTTCGAGCAGTTGATGGGAAAATTTTAGCTGGAGGTCCAGTAACCATGCAAACTTCTAAAGTAACTATGTTCTGTGAAGATTCTAAACAACAATTGCATGGGGAAGAAGTTCAGTTTGATGTAATCCAGGCACCTCAGTATGGTTTTATTCTTGGAATGCCTTTGCTTTGTTTGCACAATCCTTCTATAGATTGGCAGAAGAGGGAATTGGTTTTTCTATCTGACTTTTGCCATTCAACTTGTTTGAGAACCCTAAAATCAACAGTTAGTCAAATAGCCACTGCAGAGGAGAAAGAGACTGTTTTACCAAAAACTTACGAAAAGTACAAAGAAGTATTCAGTGAAGTCAAAGCAGCCCTTCTTCCTCCCCATCGAAGTTACGATTGTCAAATTGATCTTATGCCTGGTTCCTGTGTACCTAATTGCAGAATATATGCTTTATCCGAGAAAGAAAATCAGCATTTGAGACAATATCTGGATCAGTACTTAGAAAATGGTTTTATCCGCCCCTCCAAGTTGCCGGCCGCATCCCCTTTGTTTTTCATTCCAAAAGCAAATGGAGAATTAAGAACATGTATCGACTATAGGGTGTTGAATAAAATAACAATTAAGAATAAATATCCTTTGCCGCTGATTCCAGTTCTTTTGGACCAAGTCAAAAAGGCCGTAATTTACACAAAGCTGGATCTTAGGGGAGCTTACCATTTGTTGCACATTAGACATGGAGACGAATGGAAAACAGCATTCAAAACTCGATATGGCCTGTTTGAATATTTGGTAATGCCCTTTGGTCTGTGCAATGCGCCAGCGGCTTTTCAGTTCTTTTTAAACGATGCTTTAAGAGAATTTTTGGATCTTTTTGTTATCCTCTATATAGACGATATTTTGATTTACTCCAATTCTGTAGCAGAACATGAAGGACATGTCAAAAAGGTACTAAGTACGCTACAATCACACAATTTGTATTGCAAATTATCCAAATGTGATTTTCATGTTTTTGAAGTAGAATTTCTCGGAGTTTTGCTTACACCAACTGGCATGAAGATGACAGAAAGAAAAATCAAAGCAGTTGCTGAATGGCCTACTCCAACTTCTGTCCGAGACATACAATGTTTTTTGGGATTTGCAAATTTTTATCGTCGCTTTATTGATCACTTCTCTGCAGTGGTAACTCCTATTACACGATTGTTGAGGAAGAAAGTAAAATTCGAATGGACGTCTGAAGCCGACAATGCATTTCAACTTTTGAAGAAAGCTTTTACTGAAACGCCGATTTTGATGCATCCAGATGTGGAAAAACCTTTCATAATTGAAGCTGATGCATCTGATGTAGCAATTGCAGCCATTCTATCCCAAAGACACCACAACACTGGACAAATGCACCCGGTTGCATATATGTCCCGAACATTGAATCCAGCAGAACAAAACTACAATATTGCTGAAAAAGAGTTACTTGCCATACTTGAAGCCTTCAAAGAATGGAGACATTATATAATGGGAGCAAAGTTTACTGTGACTGTCTATACAGATCATAGAAATTTGCAGTTCATGAGTTCAGCCAGAATGTTAACACCTCGACAACTAAGATGGATGATGTTCTTCGCGGAATATGATTTTGTGTTAACTTACCGCCCGGGACAAGACAACAAAAAAGCTGATGCCCTTTCCAGAAAGGACTCTTCTTTACATAGGTTTGAAGGAGCGCCTCAAGCCATAATCGATCCGGATAAAGTTATCTGTTTATTGACTGCGGAGCAATTCTTGGATAACATTCATGAAAATTTTCCTCCTTCCCAGTGGAAGCAATAGTTGAACACAAAAAGTAATCAAGCTATCAAAGAAGGAATACCTTTTCATGGAAAACAAGTGTATTTGCCTACCATAGACTTACAAGAAACAGTGTTCAATTGGTTACATTCTCATCCTATGGCAGGACATCCAGGTCCAAAAAAAACTGTGGAAAAAGTACGAAAGATGTTTTGGTGGCCAACCCTGCAGAAAGATGTATTTACTATGGCTCAAAATTGTGAAATCTGTGCAAGATTTAAAACTGATCACAGTAAACTAAAAGGTTTGTTACAAGTATTGCCAACACCAACTGAACCACGGAAACATATTTCTTTAGATTTCATTACCGACTTACCTCCAGTCAATCAACATTCAGTCATTTTAGTAGTTGTGGACAGCTTAACGAAATATGCACATTTTATTGCTTGTAAATGATTGCCGACTGCTGGACAATTAGCACAACTATTCCTACAAAATGTGGTGCGATTACATGGTTTACCTTCAGTGTTACTTTCGGACCGCGGAACTCAATTCTCCTCCAAATTTTGGCAACAATGGTGTCGAAG
Organism: Lissotriton helveticus; assembly: GCF_964261635.1. Classification (NCBI taxonomy): domain Eukaryota; kingdom Metazoa; phylum Chordata; class Amphibia; order Caudata; family Salamandridae; genus Lissotriton; species Lissotriton helveticus. Next base: position 79,063,805 of record NC_136064.1, read on the forward strand.
TTTGCAAATGACTTCTAATATGTCCACCAGCTATCATCCACAAACTGATGGTCAAACTGAAAGATTGAATCAAACTTTAAAACAATACCTAAGATGTTATGTTGCAGATTCTCAAAAGTCTTGGTTAGATCTGCTTTGGATTGCTGAATTAGCATACAATACTTCGTCTCATTCTTCCACAGGATCTTCTCCTTTTGAGGCCTAATATGGTTATGTACCAAATACTATTCCTTTAACTTTGCCCAAAAATATAAGTGATGCACCAGCAGTACAAGACACTGTGCAACGCACGCAAACAGTTCATCGGCAAATTCACAAGCGATTACTACAAAGCAAAGAAAGATATAAGGAACAGTATGATAAACGACATCGTTCAGGTCCAACATATGTCCCTGGAGATAAAGTATGGCTATCCACCAAGAACTTGAAATTTAAATACAAGAGCATGTTTCAACCCAAGTTCATAGGTCTATACCCAATACTTCGTCAAATCAACCCAGTGACATTCAAATTGTTGTTGCCCAAAACACTACGCATACATCCAGTGTTTCATGCTTCTCTTTTAAAACCTGCGAGTCAAACTTTGACTCCCCGGCCAGCTCCGGTTCTGGTTCATGGCAATTGGGAATATGAAGTGCAGAACATATTGGATTCAAAGCGTAGGGGCTCTAAATTGTGGTTATGGCTCTGAAAATGATTCCTGGGAGCCAGCTGAGAACATTCATGCCTCTCGTTTGATACGGCGTTTCCACCTCCTTCATCCTTCGAAGCCGGGCCCTAGACCGCTCCAGGGAGGGGGGAATACTGTCAGGACTAGGGTGGCTTGCGGTCTAAGGCCCGCCCCACTCTATGGACAACCCGCCTTGTGTGGAAAAATGCACCGTTTTCCGTTGGGAGGGCGCTGGTGGTTGAAATGTGCCAAAGGACCTTGCTTGCTAACCTGATGATGTTTGTTAACATAATGACATTATGCTCCTAACACTTGTCATGCTTTAAAACTGTGTTCTGAGTTATTCCTCCTAATGCGTGAGGTTTCGCACCCGAAAAGCGTCCGCCAGATGCGTGAGCTTTGGGTTACTGGTCGCATGCGTGAGATTTGGCCTGGGCGTTGTCACGTTTATATACGCGACCGCGCCCAACCTTCCCTGCTCACTATTCTTTGCGCGATTGAGAGGAGGCAGGTGTTTTCTTGGTTGTCCGCCTCTGTTGCAGGTTCTGAGCTCATTTCTTGGATTGGACCGGAGGCCTTCGGTGGACCAGTCCTGTGGGCGTGGCGACTTCGTGTTTGGCTCGACGGCAGAATTCCTGATTCCACCGTTCTGAGGAGAAAATCTTCGTGATTCCTAGACGGCTTCCTGTGAGGCATCTTGTTCTTCCTAATTTGTAGAGTAGGTCGTACTCTGCAGGTAGGGGAGGAATTTTGCGCTAAAATTTGAGATTACTGTTTAGTTTAATTTAAAAATAAGGGAGAATTCAGACTCAAAACTCTAATGCATTTAATTATGAGTGGTATTGTTTAGGCTATTCTTCAGTAACTTTTTCCTGCGCCAGTCAGTATCTTTGTGTGAATAAAAGTACTAAATACAATGTCAACTTTTTGTTCATTTTGGCGCAATTCAGTGTTGAGCTAATTCGCAATTTAGTGATTTAGAAAATTAACAAATTTATTCGTTTATCTCTGATATGTTTCAAGATTAGACAGAATTATAATCAGGCTAATATTTGGTAAAGATGTTCATTTACTGAATTCTGACGCTATTCACGACTGTTCGAAAAAAGCAACGAAGAACTTAGAAATTAGTTCATTTAACAGAAATTCAGAAAAGTATGTACTAATCAAAATTAGGTGACTTTTAATTTTAGAATATTGAGATAGAGAAAGCTCTGATTGTATCTTATAATTTGTTAAGCAAGAATTAAGCGTAGGAATACTTGCTGCTATAACTTTTCCTTTTCAGATCTCCTTCCCTGCTGTTCCCTTCCTAATTCCCTTTTCCCCCCCGCTTGATCACTTCAAAATTCTGTGTAATTAATACAATCAGAATTGGAGGTATCGAGAGGTGGGTCCTTATAGCTTCACAACAGACCCTGAGGAAGACGTCGTCTGACACGGATCAAGATGTTCAAAAGTGAGGGCGGGATCCCTAGTTCACCCAATACAGTCCACAGCGTCCGGCGTGGGACTAGGTCGAAAGCTGCGCGAAGATCTACAAAGACTGTATAGAGTGAACCTCCAACGGCCTTCACAACCTTCCAGTAGAGCATATTCAAACGGAAGATTTGGTCTGTTGTGGAAACACACTTTCTGAACCCGGCTTGATAGGGGCTCAGAATAGATTGTTCCTCAGTCCAATCTAATATGTGATTTAAAATTAGTCTAGCAAAAAGTTTTTGAGGCACGTCAATAAGACTAATTGGCCTATAGTTGGCTGGGAGCAGAGGCGACCCCTTTTTGAAAATAGGGACAATCTCTGCCCCCATCCAAGTTTCGGGCACCGACATGCCTCCCCATATTGCATTAAAAACAGATGCTAGGTAAGGTGCCCATACCCCGGGTTCGTGTTTTAGAAGGTCACCTGGAACTCTATCCAGCCCCGGGGCTTTCCCTGATGGTAAACTTAGAACCGCCATCTCCACCTCCCTGACGGAAAGTTCACCACCTTTAGTACTACTCTGGTGAGGGGAGACAAGTACCTGCCACTTAGGGTTATCACAGTCGTTATCTCCCTGGTAAAGGTTTCCAAAATGCTCTTCCCAAACCTCCGCGGCAATATTGGGTGACACAGCCGCCACAGGATCGGCCGATCCAGTGTTTACAATGTGCCAAAAGTTACGGGTATCTTTCACTGCCAGCGATGCAACCAGTTTCGCCCAGTGGTCCTCCTCCCATTCTTTTTTTGCGTGGTAAATAAGATGGCGATATGGTGCCCTTTTTGTTTTAATTTGGTCTCTGTTTTGGTTATGCTTCAGAGCCTGAATAAGTTCAGTTTTCGCCTTCCTGCACGCTTGGTTATACCAGGAGGATGTTCTACATGGCCTAGTCCCTCCTCCTGTGGGGTTGAAAATCACTGCGAGGTTAGATGTCAAAGCCTGATACAGTGGCCCCAATTCGGCATACAAGGAAGGGGAACTGTCCCTGATGAGCAAGGCACCAGCAGCTTCCAGTGCCGTAACTACATGGCCATAGATCTCAGCCAACAGCTCTGCACGGGTTTCTGCTTTATCCCATCTTATCCTTCTTCTCTTACTAGATAGGATTGTTTGATTATCCAGTCCATACTCACACTGGGGGCTAGAATTAGCAATAGTAGGGAACTGAAAAATTAGTGTTAATGTGTTGTGATCGCTGTCACCTCGCTCTTCCACCTTAAACTCCTTGATCCTGACCCATGCCTTGGTCTCTACAAAAATATAGTCCAGGCGCGCCTTCTGTCCAGGCTTGTGATAAGTGCACCTGGCTGGGATATCTGGAGATACCCGACCATTGCACGCCCTAATTGCGTGGCCTAAAGTCAGGGAAAGTAATTGTACATTCAAGGGCGCCCAAGATTTTGGCGGTGAGCCCACTACCCAAGGAATTTCAACTCCATTTGTGGTTCTTGCAAACCCCATATTCCTCTCTCCTTTTTCTGATGCTTTTTAGGTCGAGCATATGAGACCTCTTGTATATACTTTAGTATATACTTATATGTGTATGTACTTTGTGAGCTTTGGAGATCAGCCCTAGGACTTGTCTGCTTCTGCTTAGGGACTTTTTTTCTTTTCAACTGCCTGTATTTAACTGTCTTGATAGAAAACGACCAGTAGAGGTCAGTAAAATACCAGAATCACTTTAGCATTTTCTAGATTCCAGTCCACAGAAATTGTCTTCCAGTCGTAAACAATACTATTTTTTTCAAATCATGTATTTTCAGTGATATGACCACAGAAGACCCTGATTTTATATTAAAAACAAATCTTTGGACTATACAATTTCCAGCTGAAAGGCAATATTTCTCTCCATGTGTTCCCATACCTGGCGTGTTGGTGCTTACTTTCCCTCCATGTTAAGGAACAGTAGATGTTTCAGCACCCAGGCGAATGTGCTGCATAGCTAAATACACATTGCAAATGCTTGTTTTCCTACTCACCCATACACACTCCTCCCACTCACTCCAGTTATCAATCACCCTTGTGGTCCTTTTGTTAATTTTCCACTCTCACACTATAAAATTATGTATATATTTTTCTTTTAAGCGGTGTCTACCGTCTCGAATTGTTAAATTAGGAAATAAAGCAAATGGCACCCAAGTTATTCCACTGGCATGTGCAGGTGTTCTTACGCATGTACATGCCTAGGTCATCACACATGTGCGCACCACATTTCTTTTTAGGTCGAGCCTGGCGTAAGCAGCGCGAAAGCGATGTCGCCAGTGAGCTCTATTGTTAGGGACTTGCCTTGGAAGTTGGACAGGAGATGGGCACACGCAGAGCTTTCGGCAATTTCAGCAGGTGCACCCACACGTAGAGCCACGCGCTGTGCACATCTCCTGTCCCCCTTCCTCGCAAGCCTCCTGTAGTTTCACTTTCTATGCACACACGCGCTCAACTCGGGATGTCCTTAAGCCCAGTGAGCGACACGCTTTTTCTTCAAACAGCCTGCAAGCTCTCACTTACTGGCTTGGTCCTTGCCCATCTCTTGGCACGCAGCGTGGCTCTCCTCACCACCCGGGAGCCCCGTGTTGCCTCTGGTGCCATGCAGTCTTCGCCGGGTCCCTCTGATGGGGCCAGAGACTTCAGCATTAAGCCTGCAGGATTCTGGACGCTCTCCCGGCGGTTCCTTCCTGTTTCTTTTGCAGGCCCCGCCCACGTCCCAACGAAGGCTGCCTGACTTCGCGATGTCGCCTCAGTTCTTCAGCACAGTATGATCGCCATTTGTAATTTTGTTTCTATTGCTTGATATCGAAGTTATGAAATGTATTAGCATGCAAATGGCACATGATTATACATTTCCAATGTTGTTATTTTAATTTTTTTCGACCATTTCCAAGCATTGCCCCTTTTCGTGCAGCACTGTCTGAGATCTTCTGTCACTTACTCTCTAACAGGGGACAAGTGCCCGCCCTCTGTTTGGTGTTGCATGTACCGATTTATTCTGTGTCACGTTGTGCCAAATGCCACTAAGGCCCCCCCGGCCCTTTTGCTGCTGTCCCGCTGTAAGCTTCCTAGCACAGCCCGTCCTTTCAGAACTTAACCCCGCTCTGACCTTCCCTTTTTAGTTCCTGGCCCTTCTTGTGAACATGATCCGGGCCATGTCCTGACACCTCCCGCCTCTCAGACCCCTATTTTCGGGCGCTGGACAGAGGCATCTGTGGTGCATCCCAGACACACTGATCGCCATCACAGAGCTGGGTGCGCCCTTGGAAATGATCCAACTTTTGCAGACGTCGTGGGAGGACATATTCTGAGTAAGTAGCACAACACTATGATTGGCAGGTGCAATCTATTTCTACCAATGACTGACTCTCATGGTTATTGCTGATATATCTCCTGAATTAAAGGCATTTTATGTGTACACTTTTACTTGCTAGAGGCTGGACCAAGAAGTCTCCCAATCGAGGCAAGCAGATGTAGTGCTATATATGCCTATATAGGTAGATCAGAGCCATGGGTAATCAAAGTTTGTATTATATGATCAAAGGTTTGGTACTTCTCACTTACTGGTCTTTGTATAGTGGACCATTTTCCAGTTGCTCTTCTCCTATGCCTGGCACACTTTTCCTCTTGTTCTTCTTGTGTTGGTTCCTGAAAGGAGAACAGCTTCTGTAACATTTTTTAGCTTGGGTTACCTTATCCTACCTGTGCTTACATTTAGAAAATTATATTTTAGGTCTCTCCTGAGACGGAGCATGTGCGGTTGCCTGTGAGACAGTTTTTTAGCATACGTGAGTCTTACAGCCCGCCCATTGCTCACTAATGGTTGACTGCATCATCACTCTCATTTTCACAATCACCACGCCCACCACCACTACATCCCCACCACCATGTCCACCACCACCACCACACGCACCTCCACCACCACCACCACGTCCACCACCACCACGTCTACACCCACCACCACTACATCCACCACCACCATGTCCACCACCACCACGTCAACCACCACCACACCCACCTCCACCACCACCACACCACCACCATGTACACCACCACCACCACCACATCCACCACCACCACATCCACCACCACCACACCCACCACATCCACCACCACTACATCCACCACCACTACATCCACCACCACCACGTCCACCACCACCATGTCCACCACCACTACGTCCACCACCACCACATCCACAATCACCACCTCCACCACCACCACCACCTCCACCACTACCACCTCCACCACCACTACATCCACCACCACTACGTCCACCACCACCATGTCCACCCCACCACGTCCAACAACACCACAACCACCACACCAACCTCCACCACGACCACCACCACTTCCACCACACACCACCACCACCATGTCCACCACCACTACCACCACCACATCCACCACCACATCCACCACAACCACATCCATCACAACACGTCTACCACCACCACCACGTCCACCACCACCACCACATCCACCACCACTACGTCCACCACCACCATGTCCACCATCACTACGTCCACCACCACCATGTCCACCACCACCACGTCCACCACCACCACCACACCCACCTCCACCACCACCACGTCCACCACCACCGTACCCACCACCACCACGTCCACCACCACCACCACTACATCCACCACCACTATATCCACCACGTCCACCACCACCATGTCCACCACCACCACATCCTCCACCACCACCACATCCATCACCACCATGTCCACAACCACCACGTCCACCATCATGTCCACCACCACCATGTCCACCACCACCATGTCCACCACCACCGCATCCACCACGAGGCCACTACCATATCCACCACCATGTCTACCTCCACCACCACCACATCCACTACCACCACCACATCCACCAGCACGTTCACCACCAAGTCCACCACCACACCCACCACTACAATCCCCACCACCACATCTACCACTAAATCCACCACCACCACGTCCACCATCACCACATCCACCACCACCACGTCCACCACCACCATGTCCACCACCACCACCAAGTCCACCACCACCACGTCCACCACCACCACATCCACCAACACCATGTCCACCAACACGACGTCCACCACCACATCCACCACCACCGCGTCCACCACCACCGTGTCCACCGCCAACACCACCATGTCCACCACCAACATCACCACATCCACTACCACACCCACCACCACCACGTCCACCACCACCACATCCACCACGTCCACAATCACCACCTTCACCACCACCACCTCCACCACATCCACCACCACTACATCCACCACCACTACGTCCACCACCACCATGTCCACCACCACCATGTCCACCATGTCCACCACCACCACACCCACCTCCACCACCACCACGTCCACCACCCACCACCACCACCATGTCCACCACAACTACCACCACATCCACCACCACCACGTCCACCACATCCACCACCATTATGTCCACCACCAACATGTCCACCACCACTACGGCCACGACCACCATGTCCACCACCAACATGTCCACCACCACCACATCCACCACCACACCCACGTACACCACCACCACACCCACTACCACCACCCCCACTACCACAACCACGTCCACCACCACCACATCCACCACCACCATGTCCACCACCACCACGTACACCACCACCATGTCCCCCACCAACACCACCACATCCACCACCACACCCAACACCACCTCCACCACCACCACCACATCCACCACCACCACGTCCACAATCACCACCTCCACCACCACCACATCCACCATCACTACATCCACCACCACTACATCTACCACCACAATGTTCACCACCACCACGTCCACCACCACCACACCCACCTCCACCACCACCACGTCCACCACCCACCACCACCACCACGATGTCCACCACAATTACCACCATCACAGTATCCACCACCCCATCCACCACCACATCCACCACCACATCCACCACCACCACATCCTCCACCACAACTTCCACCACCACCACGTCCACCACATCCACCACCACTACATCCACCACCACCACATTCACCACCACCATGTCCACCACCACCACGTCCACCACCACCACGTCCACAATCACCACCTCCACCACCACCACATCCACCACCACTACATCCACCACCACTACATCCACCAGCACAATGTTCACCACCACCACGTCCACCACCACCACACCCACCTCCACCACCACCACGTCCACCACCCACCACCATCACCACCACCACAATGTCCACCACAACTATTCTCAGCAGATAATCTAAGGACGGTCATCACTGCTCTCATTAGGTCCCGTCTGGACTATTGCAACAGTCTTTATCTTAATGTTCAGAAACAACATATGAACAAGTTGCAATTGGTCCAGAATGCGGCAGCAAGAATGCTGACAGAAACCCCTAGGTTTGTTTTGATCAAAGGAGAACTCAAGAAACTGCACTGGCTTCCAGTCCCACTTAGATCACGCTTTAAGGCACTATGTGTTGTTTTTAAGGCTGCTAATGGGATTGGCCCGGAGTTTCTTCAAACAAGGCTCTCATGGTACGTTCCAAGTTGAACTCTGCGTTCCTCCGGAGCTAAACTAGTCCAAACTTCCACCTTCAAGAAAATGAATTGGGGAGGTAGAAGTTTTCTTTCCTGTGCCTCCAAAGCCTGGAATGAACTCCCCTTTTATCTTAGAATCGCATCAAACCTTGCCTCCTTTCGTAAGGATCTGAAAACATGGTTTTTATCTCTTTAACCTACCATCGCTACCAGGTAATCAGTACTTAGCTCCAGGTCACCCCAGGGTAACAGTGTGCTTTATAAGTACAATTAACATAACATAACATAACATCGCCCTCACTCTTTTTATCTATCTATCTATATATCTATCTATCTATCTATCTATCTATCTATCTATCTATCTATCTATCTATCTATCTATATATCTATCTATCGCCCTCACTCTATCTATCCATCGTCCTCACTCTATCTATCGCTCCTCACTCTATCTATCTATCAATCTATCTATCTATCGCCCTCACTCTATCTATCGCCCTCACTCTATCTATCTATCACCCTCACTCTATCTATCTATCGCCCCCTCACTCTATCTATCGCCATCACTCTATCTATCTATCGCCCTAACTCTATTTATCTAGCTATCTATCGCCCTCTATCTATCTATCTATCTATCTATCTATCTATCTATCTATCTATCTATCTATCTATCTATCTATCTATCTATCTATCTATCTATCTATCTATCTATCTATCTATCTATCTATCTATCTATCTATCTATCTATCGCCCTCACTCTATCTATCTATCTATCTATCTATCTATCTATCTATCTATCTATCTATGTTCTATCTATCTATCTATCTATCGCCCTCACTCTATCTATCTATCTCCCTCACTCTATCTATCTATCGCCCTCACTCTATCTATCGCACCCACTCTATCTATCGCCATCACTCTATCTATCTATCTATCTATCTATCTATCTATCTATCTATCTATCTATCTATCTATCTATCTATCTATCTATCTATCTATCTATCTATCTATCTATCTATCTATCTATCTATCTATCTATCTATCTATCTATCTATCTATCTATCTATCTATCTATCTATCTATCTATCTATCGATCGCCCTCACTCTATCTGTCTATCTATTGCCCTCACTCTATCTATCTATCTATCTATCTATCTATCTATCTATCTATCTATCTATCTATCTATCTATCTATCTATCTATCTATCTATCTATCAATCTATCTATTGCACTCACTCTATCTATCTATCGCCCTCCCTCTATCCATCTATCGCCCTCCCTCTATCTATCTATCACCCTCCCTCTATCTATCTATCGCCCTCCCTCTATCTATCTATCGCCCTCCCTCCCTCTATCTATCGCCCTCCCTCCCTCTATCTATCTATCGCCCTCACTCTATCTATCTATCGCACTCACTCTGTCACATCACCACAGCATCACTCAGCACCACCACAGCATCACTCAGGGGCACCACAACATCACTATGTGCTACCACAGCATCACTAAATGCTACAGCATCACTCGTCACCACCACAACATCACTCAGCAGGACCACAGCATCAATCTGTGCAACCATTCAACAACAATTGGTTCAAATATGTTCTCTCAATGTTTCAAGCTTTATTACAAATGTCACAAAAAGATGTTAATATTTCACTTCTGTTCTTGGATTTTCGTCACAATAAAATACACTGAACATAATTTTCACAAAAGTTATTTACAAAAGTTTAACCTATTGCCATTATAAATTACAATAGCTTTTATTTAAGTATTAATTATTTGAACAAATTTAAAGCCATTGTTATTTGTAATATCAATACAAGTAAGTCACGTAAATACAACACATATTGCATTACAAATGCTATAGGTGTCACATGTGCGACAGTTAAAACTATTGGCATTGTAAATGACATAGCTATTCATTTAGCTATTTTCAAAACCAACACATAAATAAAAAAATTGTCATTTACAATACCAATAGCTCAAACTTTCCTAATGCGAGACCTATTTATTTATTTTATTTATTTATAAAGTTTTATATAGCGCGAACTTGATCCCGAAGGATATCAGAGCGCTTTACAATACTTTTTTATAACAACAGTTCAACCGCATTGTAACAGTTAGGAACATAATTCAAAACAAAAAGTGAGACAACAAATCACCGAGGGCGCATGCATCAGATAGATAGAGTGAGGGTGATAGATAGATACAGTGAGGGTGATAGATAGATAGAGTAAGGGTGATAGATAGATAGAGTGAGGGCGATAGATAGATAACGTGAGGGCGATAGATAGATAGAGTGAGGGCAATAGATAACAACAATTAAGCAAATAGAAAGCATACGCAAATAATAGTAATAAATACATTTTCTCCTACTTTGGCTCATTCTTGTTTTGAGTTTGTGAAAGCAGATAGATGGAAAATATAGTAAAATGGACACAGCAAGTAAGAACCTCAAAACTTTATAAATAAATTTAAAAAAAAAAACTTGCTCCTGAAGCCACACAAATCCTCTCATCGTGAACAAAGAGACCTGTCATCAGTAAACATCACAGCCGTTCCTGTACCTGGTGGTATAGCATGGGACAGAACTGATTATGATATTTATGGTCCGCATTGCAAATGCTTGTTTATATTTGATTATGCTGCATAGAGTTGTTAGAAAGCCAGACCCCACAGAGCATCGCCAAAAGGCATTAGAAAAGCCAACAGGTCCCAAGTGTGTGGATTACTGGCTGTGCTAATGATTTTTTTGAGGAGAGCTTGGCTGCCTGGGTTTGAGGCCTGGTCATCTTTTTGTCAGACCAGGAGCCTCCCGCTCCATCTGATGAGTGAGTCACATAGTGCCACAACAGGATGGTAAACAAACCCAGTGACAGGTCCCTTGGTAAATGTTGCACTAAAGTTTGAGATCAGGGACTGGACATGAGAGAGCTATAATGAGAAACACACTGCTTGTGATTTACAGCCTTACTCCAAATGTCCCGTGTGAAAATTGAGAATTTAAAAGTGATGAGAAGCAGAAAAAAATTAATTTCATGTATTCCACAGGGGTGAAAAAGTTGTGCCTCTGAGGAACAGTTAAAGCCATAGGGCCAGATGTATCCACATTGCATTTTGCGATTCTATAATAGCAAATTTTATCAATTTGCTATTCTAGAATCGCAAAATGCAATGTATGTAGGTTTCGCAAAAGAAATAACGATTCCTACATATTCCTTAATAGAGAATCGCAAAGTGGGTCTAGAGGCCCATAGGAAGGAATGGGAAGGCATTCACAATTTGCGATTCCCAAATTGGGAATCGCAAAATGCGAATGCAATTGCAAGGGTGATAGGGGACCAAAAAGGCCACCCTGATGCACCCCCAAAAATGTCATGTGTGCACATGTGGCGCACACACATGCCCTGTGTGTGCCGCACATGGCACTTGGAAAAATGCAATTTTGTGCATTTTTCTAAGGATTTACAAATTACCACCAATTTGAAGTCGCATTCTGAGAATGCTTGTTGCATTGCATTTAGGGAATCTAACTGCATTCGCAAAATAGATAATTGCAAAAATTGTGATTGCCTATTTTGCGAATGCCTTTTGGGATGATACATCCCAAAAGGCTTTTTACCATTCGCAAACGGGCCAATACATCTGGCCCATTGTCTTTTCTGCTTATGAGGCCAGATTTACTAAGCCCTTCCAATGCCCTGATGTAACACAACAAAACGCAAAACTAGGGCTTAAGTGAGATTTACTAAACCTCGCAGACCCACCTTGAGTGGCACTGTGTGGCTTAATAAATTGAGAGCAACGCAAGGTAGCGCAAATCGCTTCCTTGCGTTACTCTGCGTTGAGAAGGCGTTCCGTGGGTTGAGCATGGGCTTTCCCGTGCATCCACCAATGGATTTTGGTGCATTCCAAGATTTACAATGACTTGTAATCCTAGGAATGCATCAAAATGGTACACCTTCCCAACAGAGGTGTAATGAGGAAAAATATCTTTATTTCTCCTCGGTATCTCGTCTTTGAACGTGTGCTGCATTCTGTTGCACTTGTAAAAAGAAATATAATCCTCAAAGTATTGTTTTTGTGCAGGAAAGTTTCCCTTCCTGCACAAAAACAATTCTGCAACATGGCAAAAGGGTGTATGCGTCGGAGCTGGGCATCACTGAATTCTTCAATGCAGGGAGAGAGCAGGAATGTGTCATATCTAAGGGGTCCAGTTTCTCTTATTACAGATTTTTACAGATAAAGACAAAAAACAAGCTTTTTCCTGTCTGTATTTATTTTTAAAAGTGGAAGAATATAGAAAATTGTGCATCTTGTGAGTGACTTTCCTTGTTGTCCTTCATGAATTCCAGACCAACTGCTGAGCAGGTATACAGCATGGGGATTTAAAATCAGGATGAGATTCGCATAATTAAAGGCATATGTTTACATATATTTCTTTGTAAAGCTAATACTTACCTCTGCGTGTAATGTTTAGCTATATTTGGCTGCTTGATTTAATAAAACATGATAGGCAGCAAAGTATGAGTGCATGTTTATCAGTCAATTAAATGTGACAATATACCTTTTTACGACTCCCTATTCTCAAAACATAAAATAAACATGGATAAAGACCAATAAAATGGACAAACTATAAGTATGGTCGGCATCAAGTATATTCCGGAGGTATTCGGTAGTGGACAGAAGGGCAGATTCAGTACTATGTCCTGGCCTGAACCCGTTCTGAGATGTTGTTTTGGACCATGTGGTGGGACAGGACATTATTCACATGGGTTTCTGCTAGTTTAGACACCCATGGGAGCAGCGGGATGGGTCTGAAGTTTTCCAGCTTTGTGGGGTCTAGAGTAGGCTTTTTAATAATAGGGGAACCCATGCTTGTTTCCAGCAGGTTGGAACCTCAGCTGAGGAGAAGGAGAGATTAAGTAACGTGGCTAGGGAAGGGAGGAAAAAATTCAAAGATTCAAGAAATTGGGCCGGTCTCATGGGGTCTGTAGGGGAGCCGGACTTGACCTTCCTGCAGAGTTTGGCTAGGTCGTCATAAGAAATTTCAGGTATGAGTGACAGCCTAGTGCCCTTGATAGATGGGTTGGAGGGATTAGGAAGGTCGGGCGAGTCCTGAGAAAAGGCACTGTAAATTGTTCTCACCTTTTCTATAAAGAAAACTGCGAGATCCTCACACTGCTGTGTGGAGGTAATGCAGGAAGCTGAATTGCCACTGTTCTGGAGTTTTTGCACCAGTTTAAAAATAGTTTTCGTAGGATTAGTGCTAGAGTTAATTTCTTTTGCGTAGAAGGATGTGCACGCAGCGCGTATGGCTTTGTGGTAGAGTTTTAATTTGGACAGGTAGAGAGCTTTATCCCTGTCTTTGTACTCCTTTCTCCAACTACGCTCAGCTATATTGCACTCTTTCCGCATGGTTTTCAGAGTTTCATTATACCATGGGTTGGAAGGGGAACTACGTCCTTTAGTCCATTTAGCTGGTATAAGGGTGTCGAGCCCTTTAGTAATCCAGTCATGGAAAGCCGCATAGGATGTATTAATATCTTTAGTAGCTTTGTGATGGAATTCTCCTAAAGTGGTGAGTAAGTCAGCAGTTTGCAGTTTATGCCACGGTCTCTTAAGACAACAATTTGACACTTCTTTATTGGGCGATTCTCTTGCCATCATCGTAATTCTGATAAGAAAATGGTCAGTCCAGCCCATAGATTTGGGTGGGTCAGCCCTGGCCTCCGGGATGTTGGTGAAGACGGGGTCTAATAAATGACCAGCAGAGTGTGTGGTGGTATGAATAAGTGACTTTAGCTGTAAGGCTGAGAAGTCCGCCAAGAGATTTTTGATGGTGGGGTCTAGAGTGGAGTCGAAATGGAGGTTAAGATCTCCCAATATTGTAAAGTTAGCCGAAGTCACTACTAGGGCGTGAGCCACCTCTAGGAGTGCCTCGATAAACTTGGTGGCGGGTCCCGGAGGTCGATAAATGTAAAGGCCAGAAAGGGCAAAGTGGGGGCGTGGACTCGCAGGGGCGTGGCCTCGGTGCACGCCGGCAATGGCGGCAGCTAGTGTTGATTTCGTGAGGACCGCGGCAACGCTAAAATCCGCAGCGCGGGTTGTCAGGGTGTAGGCTTCTGCCCCAGTCTATCAGCAGAGAGTGAGGTGAGTTTTAAAAGCACTTTACACAAAACGTGACTCTCAAGTGAAATATTTTAAAAGCAATACAAATGACACTCCCGGCTTCCACCTCAGGAGTAATGGTTCTAATCAGACGCTCGCATTCAGCGCCTTTTAAAGCTTGGGCGGGGCGCGTGGCCTCGCAGGGGCGTGGCCTCGGTGCACGCCGGCAAAGGCGGCAGCTAGTGTTGATTTCGTGAGGACCGCGGCAATGCTAAAATCCGCAGCGCGGGTTGTCAGGGTGTAGGCTTCTGCTCCAGTCTATCAGCAGAGAGTGAGGTGAGTTTTAAAAGCACTTTACACAAAACGTGACTCTCAAGTGAAATATTTTAAAAGCAATACAAATGACACTCCCGGCTTCCGCCTCAGGAGTAATGGTTCTATTCAGACGCTCGCATTCAGCGCCTCTTAAAGCTTGGGCGGGGGGCGTGGCCTTGCAGGGGCATGGCCTTGGTGCACGCCGGCAAAGGCGGCAGCTAGTGTTGATTTTGTGAGGACCGCGGCAACGCTAAAATCCGTAGCGCGGGTTGTCAGGGTGTAGGCTTCTGCCCCAGTCTATCAGCAGAGAGTGAGGTGAGTTTTAAAAGCACTTTACACAAAACGTGACTCTCAAGTGAAATATTTTAAAAGCAATACAAATGACACATAGTGGTTTATTCCGCCTAAAGCTTTACAGACCAGTCTAGAATTTGAGAGAGAGCAAACAATTGGTTGAACATAAGGATAACTAGAAGTGATTGGACTGTTTCCTTGAATGCACAATACTCCTCACTCGCAATGAGCTGCCAGATCAACACCATATCCTTCCCCTGCTTCCGCACACTCCACCTGCTTTGAAAGACATTCAGATAGATCTCGAAAGAATCCAGAAAGATGGTCACCCACGCACTCATCACCAGCAGACTCGACTAAGGCAACTCACTCTACGCCGGTGTCACCCAGAAACAGCTCAGGAAACTACAGAACGTTTAAAACATCACAGCCAGGCTGATCCTCGGCATCCCCTGCCACAGCCGCATCACAGAACACCCTTGACAACTTCACTGGCTCCCATTCAAAAAGAGAATCACCTTCAAGCTCCTCACACAGGCCTGCAAAGCTCTCCACGATGTAGGACCACCGCCTCTCATTCCATGTACCCGCCAGACAAGTTCGCTCCGCCCAACTTGCCCTGGCCACTGTCCCACAGATTCACAAGACCAGAACCAGAGGTAGATCCTTCTCCTACCTTGCCACCAAAACCTGGAACACTTGCCCCTCCACCTCAGGCAACCCCCACCGCTGACTAATTCAGGAAGGATCTCAAGACCTGGCTCTTTGACTGAACCTCAGTGCCCAGACGGATCAGCCACCCCCCGCACTCCTTCACCGCCTTGAGACTCTCACGGGTGAGTAGCCTTACTACACAAAATCTTGATTGATTCATTGATTGATTGAGTAGGGCAGTACAGCAAAATGGCTTTCAGCACTGCCCTACGCCAACTCTTTATAAATGAGCCTCCCCAATTGTTCTGTGCTTAAAGTCTGTGACTTGAGTTGCACCTTTTAGAATTAGAAAATTTCTTCAGAAAGGAGCCTAAACCCTAAAGTGAGAATAACCTGTAGGTCCTAGCATAGAAATCCCTGTTGGCTGCACATTGGCATGAGTGAAACGATCCTTCAAGACAAGGAGTTACTGGTGCTTAGATCTGGTTTAAAACAGGCGTTGTAGCACACTGGGGGGGCATTCGATCTCCCCAGTGGGAACCCAATGATGAATCAGGTTGGTGAGTGAGGGGTCTTTTTAGAAAAAATGCTTTTTTCTTTTTCTTCTTTTTGCTTATTTATCACTCTTTATTCTGTGACAGTAAAGTTCGTTTTCAAGCTATAAATTAGTTTAATCGAGCACTTTCATTTCCTTGTGTTTGATACACCTTGTGGCACTCTTTTGTTGTTATTATTCAGTAATTTGAGGGGTAGAGGAGTGACCCAATAAAACCCTAACTCTCTTGTTGTTCTAATATAGATCTGGGTTAAACCATTTCCAGTGTGGTGGTGCAGGGACCTGAAGCACAGAGGTGTCATCTGATTTAATGACCAAGTTTGTCAAATCCAGAAAGCTGATTTCAACTCCTGTCACTGCTGCCAATTGCCCCCTGCATTGTGACTGTCTTGGTGACCTTCAGGAGCTTTCATTTATTTATCCAGCAGCACTACTTATAGACCAACTATACTAGAAATGAAACTTCAAGTCCTGACGTGCATAGGTGATGTTGCTGAAAAGTCTGGACTTACTCTAGAGGCCATACCAGTGGCATGTTACTGAGTGTTAGACTGCTCTGACCCTGGATCATGGGTTTGATCCGGAGCGCAAGACTCTTTGTACTGAGTACTGTGGTTCTGGATTACATAGCAAAGAATCAGGAGTTTGAGACTGTCAGATAAATGCAATTCTAAATTATGAATATGATGCAGAGAATCACTCTGTTCTTCAGGAGTGAAACTCTTTGTTCTGATTGGTGTGACTCTGGATTACGGGCATGGATAATGAAAGTTAGATTGTTAATACTGTGTATAGTAACTCTGGATTGACCCTGGATCAAGGGCATGGATCATGAAAGTAAGATTGTTAATGCTGAGTGGTGTGTTTCTGGTTTGACTCTGGATTAGGGACACAGCTCATGAAAGGGAGATTGTTATTGGTGTATGAAGTGACTTTGGATTGACACTGGATTACTGACATGGGTCATGAAAGTGAGATTCTTAATACTGTATGGAATGACTCTGAATTGACTCTGGATTATGGACATTGGTCATAAAAGTTAGAATGTTAATACTGTGTGTAGTGAGTCTGGATTGACCCTGGATTACGGGCATGGATCATGAAAGTGAGATTGTTAATGGTGAGTGGTGTGACTGAATTATGGGCCTGGATCATGAAGGTGAGATTGTTAATACTGTGTTTAGTGACTCTAGATTGACCCTAGATTTTGGCCATGGTTCATAAATGTGAGGTTAATAATGCTGCATAGAGTGACTTGATTGGTTTTGTACTATTGGCATAGTTCATGAAAGTGAGATGGTTGATGGTGCAAAGAGTGACTCTGGTTTGTTTCTGGATTACCTGCATAGTTTATGAAAGTGAGATTGTTGATGTTGTATTGAGTGATTCTGGATTACAGGCAGGGTCCAGGAAGGTGAGATTGTCAATGCTATGTGGAGTGACTCTAGATTGACTCTGGATCATGAGCATAGTTCCTAAAAATTAGATTGTTAATGCTGTGTGGTATGACTGGATTACGTGCATGATTCATGAAAGTGAGATTGTTAAGGCTGTATGGAGTGGTTCTTAATTGACTCCGGATTACGGGCATGATTCGTGAAAGTGACATTGTTAATGCTGTGTGAAGTGACTCTGAATTTACTCTGGTTTACAGACATGGTTCATGAAAGTGAGATTGTTAATACTGTATGGAGTGATTCTGGATTGACTCTGGATTATGGGCATGGTACATGAACATGAGATTGAAAATGCTTTGTGGAGTGATTTTGGATTGACTCTGGATTTTGGGTATAATCCATGAAGGAGAGATTGTTAATGCTGTGCGAGATGACTCCGGATTGACTCCGGATTACGGGCATGATTCATGAAAGTGAGACTGTTAATGCTGTATGGAGTGACTCCAGATTGACTCCAGATTACAGATATGGTTCATGAAAATGGGATTGTTAATGCTGTATGGAGTGATTCTGAATTGACTCCAGATTATGGGCATGGATGATTAAAATATGAGACTGTTAATGCTGTATGGAGGGACTCCGGATTGACTCCGGATTACGGATATGGTTCATGAAAATGGGATTGTTAATGCTGTATGGAGTGATTCTGAATTGACTCCAGATTATGGGCATGGTTGATTAAAATATGAGACTGTTAATGCTGTATGGAGGGACTCAGGATTGAATCTGAATTACAGACATGGTTCATGAAAATGAGATTGTTAATGCTGTATGGAGTGACTGGATGCACTCCGGATTACGGACATGGTTCATGAAAGTGAGATTGTTGATACTGTATGGAGTGACTGGATTATGGCATGGTTCATGAAAGTGAGATTGATAATGCTGTGTGGAGTCATTTTGGATTGACTCTGGATTTTGGGCATAATCCATGAAGGTGAGATTGTTAATGCTCTGCGAGATGATTTGGGATTGACTTGGATTACAGGTATGATTCATGAAAGCAAGACTGTTAATGCTGTATGGAATGACTCTAGGTTGACTCCGGTATACGAACATGGTTCATAAAAGTGGGATTGTTAATACTGTATGGAGTGACTCCAGATTGACTCCAGATTACGGATATGGTTAATGAAAATGGGATTGTTAATGCTGTATGGAGTGATTCTGAATTGACTCCAGATTATGGGCATGGTTTATTAAAATATGAGACTGTTAATGCTGTATGGAGGGACTCCAGATTGACTCCGGATTACGGATATGGTTCATGAAAATGGGATTGTTAATGCTGTATGGAGTGATTCTGAATTGACTCCAGATTATGAGCATGGTTGATTAAATATGAGACTGTTAATGCTGTATGGAGGGACTCAGGATTGAATCTGAATTACAGACATGGTTCATGAAAATGAGATTGTTAATGCTGTATGGAGTGACTGGATGCACTCCGGATTACGGACATAGTTCATGAAAGTGAGATTGTTGATACTGTATGGAGTGACTGGATTATGGCATGGTTCATGAAAGTGAGATTGATAATGCTGTGTGGAGTAATTTTGGATTGACTCTGGATTTTGGGCATAATCCATGAAGGTGAGATTGTTAATGCTCTGCGAGATGATTTGGGATTGACTTGGATTACAGGTATGATTCATGAAAGTGAGACTGTTAATGCTGTATGGAATGACTCTAGGTTGATTTCGGTTTACGAACATGGTTCATAAAAGTGAGATTGTTAATGCTGTATGGAGTGACTCTGGATTGACTCTAGATTACGGGCATGGTTCATGAAAGAGAGATTGTTAATGCTGTATGGAGTGACTCTGGATTGACTCTGGATTAAGGGCATGGTTCATTAAAGTGAGATTGTTAAAGCTATGTGCAGTGATTTTGGATATACTCTGGATTTTGGGCATAAACGATGAAGGTGAAATTGTTAATTCTGTGCGAGATGACTCAGGATTATGATTTATGAAAGTGAAATAGCAATGCTGTGTTGGGCCCCTCTCCATCAAGGGTACGAATAAATAGTTGAATAAGGGAACATACAATGGCAGTATTGTGTAGAATTACTCTGCATCACAATTCTGGCCCAGAAATGTGTGTGTGGGCCCGGTGTGAAGAAATGTGCCACTAGTGATAGGCTAGAGATGACTTTGTGATGCAATCCCAAGTAAACAATACTCCTGAATGAGCACGCTGGCCTCGACTATTGGACGCTCCATTGGGGTCAACCCAATTTCTTAGGTGGCGCAAGTTTTAGTGGTCAGAGGTGGGTGAAGGAGAGCTCCAAGTTTACGAATGTATGATGTTGCAATGCATACATTTACAATGCATGCTTTTACAACGCAGTTTTCACATTGCAAAAATCCTTTACAACGCATTCTTTTACATTGCATGCCATTACATCGCATTTTGAGAAACTACTTTTACAACGCATTCCATTACATCGCATTATACCTTTACAATGTGTGCCATTACAATGCATACCATTATATCACATTTAAGGTAAGTGTTGGATAGTATAGGGGTAATAATTACTATTCTAACTCCAGTGAGTGCAACAGTCGGGTAAGTGTTGGATAGTGTAAGGGTACTATGCGTTGTAATGGTATGCGTTGTAATGACTTGAGATGTAATGCCTGCGTTGTTGTGACATGCTTTGTAATGACATGCGTTGTAGTGACATGCAATGTAATGGCTGCGTTGTAATGACATGCTATGTAAAGGATGTTGTGATGTAATGACTGCTATGTAAAGGTAGTGCGATGTATTGACTGTGTTGTAAAGGTTGTTTCCCGTTAAGAAAAGACCAGAAGATAAATCTCTGGTCCAGACTTTCACTAGAGACTACTGATGGAGATAGACTTGTTCAGCTTTAGAGCCAGTGTTGGAAGCTGCAGATGCTGGAACAGAGAAAGAGGCAGGAAATGAGGCATGTGGCACAGGGGCCAGTCTTACATTACAGGCAGGATAATTACAATGGTGTGCACTCCTTTGGAGGAAGGCGGTAAAAATAGCCACAGTATTTTCTTAGTATGGATTGCAAAATGAGAGAGAGGATATATTAGTAGTGAAAACTGAATCAAGCACACTTTAGCAAGGAAAATGACATTATAATGGCCTTAAGGGCCTGGCCTCCGCCAAGAAACTTAGTGGGTTTCAGAAACAGTAAATTACATTACGCTACTCATTCTCGCAAACCGCTGGCTGCGCTGCTTGTTTAAGTTTTCCAGTCGTTTGCTTGTAGCAGAAATCCCACAAATTCGATTTGCACATCCCTAGATGGCGGAATGTCCAAAATATATTCAAGAGGCTCCAGTGCCCACTGACGAACACACTGGGGTTGTTGTGTGCACCACAGGAAGCACTGGGAGCCACGACAGTGTGAATGAGAGCATCTTATTTAGCTTTAACCCCTTGGCCGCGGCGGTAATTCCGCTGTGGCGCTGGGAGGGGCTAGGGGGGGTCCGCATAGTGCTGCCATGCTTGTGACGGAACCACTCCGTCACGAGCCACGGGCATGCTGTGCTCATGACGGAGTGATCCGTCACGGCCCCGCCCGCTCATTAATTCACCCTCGCAGGCGGGGAATTGATGCCGCGTGAGCGGAGCGGCAGCGGCATGACGGAACCACTCCGTCACTAGCACGGAACGGGTTAAGGATAGCAAAGGCAGCAACATGGCCGTCAGCCCATACCTTTAGAGAAAGCAACAGAAAAGGCAGGCTTCTGAGTAAAATGGAGAAGAATGTAACTCTTAATATCGTGTAACATTGGGGCATATTATCAAGGCGGGCGATATGAGATTATCGCTGCTTTAGCAGACGTTTTCGGCCGCAAAGCGCCGATAGCTTTATCGCCCTATTAGCAAACTGTCGCTAACAGCAGTTAGCGACAGCTTGTACGTGATAGCGAGCGGTTTGGGGCCCGCTTTGCATGTCAGCGATATTTATCGCTAATGACATGTAAAGTGGGCGTACCCAACCTGTTAGCGACTGAAAGCAGTCGCTAACACAGCTATCGCCTATTAGCAAGGCAGGCGAAGCGATTAAAAAATTCACGCTAAGCGCGAATATCGCCAAAACCTAACACCTGCTCAGACCACTTCTTAGCCTGTATATCCAATGGGAGGTGGATATTCAGGTTAAGACCCTATTAGCGATAATGCCTGAATATTGCTGGATATTTTATCACTTTAGAGATAAACGTTGCTAATAGCAAGTTATCTCTACGATAAAATCCGGCTATGCGAGGCGATAAAAAAAATATCGCTAAGCTCATATAGCGATAATTATCGCTTGTTGTTGATAATAAGCCCCATTGAACGTAGTGCTGAAATGGAAGTATGGAGAGCTAACACGGTTTAGCGTTGCAGTTTTATGGGGAAAATTTTCATTGGTTAACTTACTACAAGTGTGTGCAACCATGCGAACATGCCCCCCCGCGAGCGTCAAAAAAAGCCTCCTCTACACTTGTGAAGTTTTGCAAGAGTTCCTAAGTGTTTTTGTGGCAGAAAGATCTTGGAAGCCCTGCAGTGGGTTTGGCAATGGCACTAGGTTTACACTGAAACAACGTTGCTGCGGTGACCTGTGAAATGAAAGCCCTGTCCACCTATGAAAAGTGATGATGAAAAGCTGCAATCATTCTCTGAAACACTCGGACACATTTCCAAGAATAAGAAGCAGGCTGTAGCGTGGAGCATCGATGGGGGATAGTTCAGAAAAGACTGCAGAGAATCTTAGACCCTGAAAAAGGCCATTAGGCTCTTGTGTAACAAAACACGAGGAAATATCTGTGGTGAAAATACAGCATGTATGTCTCAGCAGAAAATAAATTACATATTATAGCCCTGAGGGTCTGACTGCAGCCCAGGCAAGGTTTAGGGGCTTACTGGAACAACAAATGACATTATATTGGTCGTGTCTCCATACTGCAGGTAGTTCTGTGTAGTTCATGTTTGCAGTTTTTTTATGTGCAGAGTCCAGAAATGTGATTTGCACGGCCTACCTTACTGGGCTGAAGGTTATACTGAAACCTCATTAAAGCGGTCTCACCCTGTGCAATCCGACTAGCCTTGGAATCTGCAGTCACTTTCCTACTGTGCCCCAGGGGAACAGGTCACTGTTTCATGTTGGAGACATGGTGGGCGCCCCAATGGTCGCCATCTTTGAGAGAGCGGTCTAAACAGAACCAAATACGAAAGCATCAACAGGGTTACATGTGAAGGAAATCAGGGCCATATATATGACCAGTTTTTGCGGTCGCAAAGGAGTTTTAGGACCGTTTGCGACTACAAAAAACATGTGGCCCATGTACCAACCCTATTTTGCATTACGCAAACAATTTGCAACTCGGAAAATAGGGTTTTGCAACTCGCTATTAGGAAGGGGCATTCCCTTCTTAACCTCTTGGCCGTGGCGGTAATTCCGCCGTGGTGCTGGGGGGTAGAGGGGGCAGCGCGTGGCGCCGCCATGCTTGTGACAGAACCACTCCATCACGATCCACGGGCGCGCTGTGCTTGTGACGGAGTGGTTCCGTCACGGCCCCGCCCACTCATTAAAACTGCCGCGCAGGCGCGGAATTGCTGCAGCGTGGGCGGGGCGGCCGCGCCGTGACGGAACCACTCAGTCACCAGCACAGCGCTTCCGTGGCTCGTGACGGAGTGGTTCCATCACGAGCACGGAAGGGGTTAATCCTGACTCCAAAAGCTATGTAAGCAGAGACCTCACGCCCTCCAGATTTCTGGGCTCCGTTATCTGAGTGTCTCCTGAGGAATCCTGATTTGCAATAGAGGCTGTAATTTGATGCTCTTGCTGTATTTAATTCTGGGGCTGATCCACTGTTGTGAAATGCCCTCATGTGATGCTATGCTGCTTTGGGGTCACACTCAGTATCATCTACAGTGCTGTGGGGGGTAGGTGGAGAAGGGTGGTGAGAGGTTTCTGAGTATTGTTGTTACTATTCTATGGAAAATGCTTGTACCATTTATGGTTTCTGATGCCTGCCTAGGTCCCTAATCGGGGGTCTGACTGTGTATTATACAAGCTGTTCAATAAACTAAGTTAAAAAAAGCTGGCTATGTAAGAATATTTTGCGACCGCAGTTTATCACAGCAGTTGCAAACGGGAAGAGGTCCCCAGGGGATCCCTTCCCCTTTGGGAATGCATGCACAAACATTTTCTAAGGGCAGGCAGTGGTCTGTCTGCCCTTAAAAAATGAAAGGTTACATTTTTATTTTCTAAATGCATTCCGTTTTCCTTTAAGGAAAATTAGCTGCATTTAAAAAAAAATGTTTTTTTTGAAAGCAGTCCCAGACATGGTGATCTACTGACCCCAGCATGCCACCATCTCTGGGAGGTCGCAAATTGCGAAAGCCTCATTAATATGCATGAGGCATGCAATTAGCCACCTCATTGGGAATCGCAAACAGTGTTGACACTGTTGTACAGTGATGTTTTCGACTCGCAAATTGCGACTCGCAATTTAATGCAATTTGTGAGTTGCAAACACTAATGGTTGTACATCTGGCCCTCAGAACCTTAAGGGAAACCTGGTGATGTTTGCTACACAGTGTGAACAGGGCGGGAGGGAGGGAGCCCACAGTTTTGAACAGCTAATGAAAGAGAAATGTCACTGGCACAGTATTTGACATTTTGCACCGCGGCATGCAAGATGAAATCTGCTGTCTAGACGAAAGGATTTATTAATTTGTTTCTTCCTCTACAGAAAAAGGTTGTGGGTCACTTTGTGGGAATCGGCCAAAACCATCCATCTGCCACCAGAAGGGTCCGCGACACTAAGGTTTACTTCAGTGAATGACACAAACCCAGTGAATAGTGAGTTCTTAATGTCAGTTATAATAGTTTTGACTTTATGTTTTCCTTTTTTTTTCTTCATCAGCACCATGCTCTCCTGTCCCAATTCCAGAAGTCCCATGAATAGGGTGACCAGAATTTTAAAGCCAAAAACGGGGACATTTCACAAAAATAGAAGAAGGACTACAATTTTTCTTCAAGCGATGAGAGCGCTCCCCAGCAGAGAATTACAGAACTGGCAGTAAGAACATACATAACATGTAATTTTTAAGCCCAGTAGCTTGCCTGTTAATTAAATAGCTTTCTTGAAACAACTGCTAACTTTCCCTGCTTTGTAAAACATGAAAAACACCTCCCACCGTTTTCAGTCGACCCTCTCTAAAAACCGGGACATGAGCTGAATTTCTTGAAATTTGCAGGGACAGCTGGTTAAAAACGGGGACCGTCTTGGCAAAACGGGGACGCCCCGTCACCCTAGCCATGAAGGCAACCGTAAGATAGACAGAGTAGCCATAGTGGCTGTTAGTCGTATCCCCGCGAGCACTCAGATGATGGTGGAGGAAATGACATCAGGAGCTACCATGCTGCCTGATGTCATATCCGTGTTTGGTGGGACGGTCACCTGAAGGGAAAGAAAGGGATTTGCATCTCTTGGGAAAGTGCAAAGTTCCCCGATTTCACCGGAAAATACGGGTGCACGGTAACGGAATATTGTGGATTTAATATCGTCCTGTAAACATATCACAGACAAAATATTGACTATTAAAAGATAATGGGGGTAGTATGTTTTCTGACATCAATATATGTTAAATGTCCATGTATGTACCTAGAACCCCTATAAGGCACGCATATCTAAATTAAAGACTAGTATATGAGTACTTTCTGTATCCTTCCTAACATTTCACTTCCCTCCTTAACCCTATTGCACCCACCTCCTTTTTCCCTTTTCATACCTATACGTTCTTCTAGCTCATGAGGAGCACTGGACGTGCAGCTTCATTAGAACTTATGATGCGCACGAGACTGGCGGGAGCTGCTTTCGATGCAAGTTGGGCTGGGAGAAAGAACTCGCTGAAGCAATCTTGGGGCATATTACCAAGGTATAGCGATATTTATCGCTAAATGCGCTTAGCGCATTTTTTTTTATCGCTGCTTATCACTGGATATGTTAGCGGAGAAAACATGCTATTAGCAACGTTTTTCTCCATTGTGCTAAAATATCCAGCGATAGAGGCGAAATGCGTGAATATCGCTGAGAATACAGCGATATTCACGCATTAGCGACAAAATGCTCTTAACCATGTTATCCACCTCCCATTGGATAACATGGCTAAGAACTGGTCTGAGCAGGCGTTAGTTTTTGGCGAAAGCGGGAATATTTCCATCGCTACACCTGCCTTGCTAATAGGCGATAGCGACGTTAGCGACTGATTGCTGTCGCTAACAGGTTTGGTACGCCCACTTTGCATGTCATTAGCGATAAATATCCCTGACATGCAAAGCGGGCCCCAAACCGCTCGCTATCGCCTAAAAGCTGTCGCTAACATCAGTTAGCGACAGCTTGATAATAGAGCGATAGAATTATCGCCACTTAGTGGCCGAAAACGGCCGCTAAACCGGCGATAATTGTATATCGCCACCCTTGGTAATATGCCCCCTTGTGTGGTGTTAGTGTATTTACTCGGTGACCCACTTTTTCGCCAAATATGATTCAAACCCAAAAGCACCCTTTTGTGTAGGTTGAAAGTATAGTTATTCTTCTCTGAAAGCCCCTGAGTTCAGCATAGCTGCACAAAGAGCTGTGCACAAAAATGGCTGATTTGCCAGAGTTAATATTATGAATATTTTAAATTGAAACCATTTTTTTGTGGGTGAGGCCAAGGCATGGGCGGAGTTCAGCCTTCCGCGAAGTGACCAAAAATCTCTGCCAGGCTACGTGGAGTTTCTCAAGTGGCAAAGTGTGTTAGGTCGTGCCTTTCGTGCTGATTTTAGCGCCGGATGTTTGTCCCGCGTTGGAAAATTTGTGTGAATGGCACCATGCGCAGCGCAAGAGGGCTCAGCTTCTTTCTGCCGCTCTAGTAGATGTTCCACTCAAGCGGCAGCTTCATCAACGTAAACCGAAGGTTTCTCAATGCAATCGCGACCATCCGTGACACCCACATTGAGAAATCTCATTGGGAGGTGGTCTAGCCTTGGATTTTGTGCTAACCAACTTGACGCGCTGGTGAGCGAGGAAAAAACTCACTCAGGGTCGCAGAGCGCAGTTTTTCGAAACCCCGAGTGCTCCTCGGAGTGAAGAAAACTCTTCAAACTCCCCGAACAGATACGAGTTCACTGCCCGGCCTATTGAGACCTGGTGACATGCCCCAGACACAGCAGAAGGAATTGGGGGGCATAATACCAAGATTAAGCGATATTTATCGCTTAACACGGTTAGCGGCAATATTATTATCGCCTAGCTCCGCCGATTTTTATCGCAGATAAACCTTGCTATTATCAAGGTTTATCTCAAAAGCGATAAAAATCGGCCGTAATGCATGAATATCGCTGAAAAGTCCGCGATATTCATGCATTACCGAGCTAATGCTCTTAGCCATGTTATCCACCTACCATTGGATAACATGGCTAAGAATTGCTTAGCGCGAATATTTCCAAAAGTACGCCTTTGTAGGTAATAGGAGATAGCAATGTTAGCAACTGTTTACAGTCGCTAACATCTTGGCACGCCCACTTTGCATGTCATTAGCGATAAATATCGTTGACATGCAAAGTGGGCCCCAAGATGATCGCTATCTCCTTTAGCTGTCGCTAACTGGTGTTAGCGACAGCTAGGTAATAGGGCGATAAAATTATCGCCGCTTTAGCGGGATAAATTTCCCTTGGTAATATGCCCCTAGATGACCACAGCAAACAAATAGGGAAACACTTAAAAAGCAAACTTCTCAATACTCAGTAAATATCAGGTGAGTATAAAATCATGCAGGGGTTGTAGGAAACAGGTATTTGGGCTATGGACACTTGACGGCAAAAGAGGCTTCCATGGTACTCATACATCGGACTTATAAAAATCTTGGGTGGACATGCTTTTGGCAGTTTTAACATTCAGAGTTACAGCCAGGAAGAGAGGGACGAGCCAGTGAGCTTCTTTGACAGCTGGGAGAGCCTATCAACAGCAGTTTGAAAAACGTAATCAGTTCTCTAGAATTAATTTGTACTACTCCTTTCAGACAATAGATATGCACCTGTAATCATGCCCTTCCATTGATGTCTCCTCAGACAAAGCCCGGGACCCCCACCTCATGCAATATCTATGATTTGAACCTTACATAGTTACAGAAACAAGGGTACATCAGATGTAGGAAATATGAAATATTTAATTTAATTCACAAACAAAAACATATGCAAAAATCAAAATTTTAAACCGAAGGTTGGAGCATTACAAAATTGATGCTGGATTCCTGCGTTTGATTTTGCACCAAATGCAAGCTCTCTTTTTGTCTTCATATACCAGTGTCCAATTGGGGCCCCCAGTCATCCATAATAGATTCATGTTGATGCACTTGAGCTGCTCCTACAAATCAAGATAAATTCACCAATTTGATTTTCACCCCCCAGGCTCAATTTTTTTTCCACATAGCCTTTTAAGAATTGTAATTGTTGGTGTGAAGTCACTTCATGAAGGTGAACTTAAAATTCATGTCTCTTCTCTGAGACAAATGTTTGAAGGAGGATAAACATTTATAATTTATATTTTTTTTCTCTTATGATACTTGCAAAGATTGCCGCAGCCTTATTTATTTTTCTTCAATGTATTTATCGCTTCAATGATAAATTCACAAAGCAGAAAATCTTATGTAGCTACACACCACTAAATCACATGAGTCAGCATTTTCTTTCAGC
Source organism: Lissotriton helveticus (assembly GCF_964261635.1). NCBI lineage: Eukaryota > Metazoa > Chordata > Amphibia > Caudata > Salamandridae > Lissotriton > Lissotriton helveticus. The sequence continues at coordinate 79,092,590 of NC_136064.1, forward strand.
ACAAAACACAATCATAGCCAGAGGTCCCAGCTAACAAAGCGATTTCTCAGCCAGACCTAAAGCTGACCACACGTGTTCCTATGGGTAGGAATTGAGCACAGCTCAAGCCAAGAAGATGCACAATGCAGCACCCTTCTTTAATATGCAGCAGATGTGCAGCTCCAGAAACATTTCTAATGATAATTGTTGAGGCCTTTTCCATTGCCAACAAACGAAACCCATTTTTAGTAGGGGGGGGTGATATTTAAATCAAAGAATGACATTTTCCCTCCCCCAGAATGCTTATGTTTTGTCTTTTTTCCCAAGCCTTGCAATTAATGTCCCCAACCACGTTTTTCCCTTTGTTTCCTCCACCCAAAAAAAAATGAATATATTAATGCGGCAAAGCGCGGGCCGCGGACACGCTTTGTCAACTGAGGGGGACCGAAAGCTTGGAACCCCCGCTCCCAGGGATGGATTCAATTTAACAAGATTATCCTTCAAAACAAGGACTAAAAAAAACCCAACGAAAAAAGCAAAAACCCGCCTCTGTCCGGTCGCATTATGCTCACTCCCTGAAAAATTTGGAATTTTTCCCAACTTGCACTTATTGAATTATTGTGTGTTCTGCTCGAAAGCAAGCTGAGGTTGGATTTCTGGTGCGTTATTGTCAAGGTTTGAAAGGACGGATTAGCCTTGTTTAGCCAGCCTTGTATGTTTGTTTAACAATGTTTTCACTTGTTTAAAAAAGGGACTGAACTTGTAGCCTCTTTTTTCTCTTTCCGCTTGTCATCTGGATGTTGTCGATTGCGGGACTTTCGTGATGCTTAATCCAGCCATGTAAAGTCTCATTCCCATCAGATACAAAAAGAAGCACGGCGGCAGCCATTTTGTCATTAAATGATTTTGAATAGTTCCGCTATGACTGTTTCTAACCAGTAGGGGTCAGGCACACGCACATACCTATTGATATACGTATTACGTATACATATCATTTGTTGCAACAGGCGAAAGGCAGTTTAGGGTTAGCAATTGACTCCATGTTATTTTGCATAATATACTCAAGCCTTCGGCTTTCATTTAAGAACCTAATGCATTCTGGGAGATTAATTTATATTGACGTCAATTGCAGGGGGATGATTTTCTGCAAAGTTCCAAGGTGGTATTAGCCACTATGTAACTACCATAGACATTACGTTCCTCATTTACAAGTCCATTGCGCCGGCGGTGCATAACTTATTTTGACGCACCAGCAGCGCAATGGGCTAGCTCAGTGGTTCCCAAACTGTGCGCCGTGGCTTCCTGGGGAGCTGCCAAACCTAGCCAGGGGACCCACACACCAAGCACTTTAATGCATTTAATGATGAAGGGTCTGTTGGCTTTAGATAAACTAATTAGACTTAAACGAATGATGTTGATGATTTGTAAGTGACATCCTTAAAACTGTACACGTAGTGCTTAATTAATGGCATATCAAGGGAGATGACCTCCATATTTCACTGGGTCCCCACGTCCAACACTCCCAAAGTAAGCGGAAGACGCCTGATTTATTTTGTTAGACTTGTTAATCATTTTGTATTTTTGCAAATGCATTTTACACCAATTGTCCTGTCTATTAAACACATAAATTATTATTAAGTATTGACACTTGTACTTGAACCATAGGTACTTCCAGTACATATTTCTTTCAGTACACACACATTTCCAGACAGGCCTGCTCTCTCCTTGAGCACAGGGAAGTAAATCACCATATACGGCATAATGCCAACATTTAGAAGCAAGAAAGAGGGATGTTAAAAAAAAAATCAGAGGAATTGATTTGGCTTGCATTGATTTGGAGGCATCTTTAAGGAGGAGACAACAAAAATAAAGCTAAATATGATTTTAAAAATCGTGAGTCACCCAGCTGAGACAGGTGTGTTGGCACGTATGACATGGGTAGGAATGGAAGTGCATGCAAATATTTTTCAAGCACAGAAACTCTTTGGCAATGAGCCCTACCTGCATAGGGGTGCTATCTAACACTGTAAAAGGGATAAAAATGTTTGAGCGCGTACTCTAAAAAAGACATGGGCAAAGAAGCGTAATATGAATATTTTATTAGAGGCGCCGCTTTAGTAATACGAAACACCCTGCGTATATGATTATAATACCTGTATCAGCTTCATCCCAATTATTTTCAGGGAGAAAACCCCAACTACTCCTGAGGCCAGGCTTGCATCCCCCACACCCTCCAAAAAAAGTAAAAGTGGGGAGCCACAGACAATGGCCAATGGGCCAAAAAAGCCCGGGTCAAAAAAGATTGGGAACCACTGGGTTAGCTTTTTTGGGGTGGCAGAGGCGTGCGTAAGGTAAGTTTTCTCTTTTTTTTTACCCTCCCTCGTCGTCTGTCTCCTCCACCCCCTGCTTGTCGTCGTTTGTCACCAGCAACCCCGCCTGCTCTTACCTGCTCCGGCCATCACTTGGCGACAAACTCAGGGATCGCCCAGAGCAGCAAAAGCTACAGCTACACCACTGCGTTCCAAAGGTATTGCTGAGGACGTTCCCACGCAACATCCATGGAACCTGACACAGTCTCAGATTTACAAACATTTGTAAACAAGGGAGTGCATCAGAATCGTACGTCTCCCCAGGGGAGGCGTAGCAGTGGCGCAACCAGGAGAAATACTTTTATTTCTCCTCGGTTTTACTCTTTCTATGTGTGCTGCGTTCTGCCATCAATTATTGCTTTTGTGCAAAAACGTGTCCCTTCCTGCACAAAAACTGTGTCCCTTACAGCACAAAAACAATCATCCCCGCAATGCAGGCACTCTTGCAACATGACACAAGAGTGTCTGCGCCGGTGCACGGCTGCTGTTTGTGCACCGATGCAGGGGAGAAGGACAGGAATGCGCCATATCTTGAGGATACGTTGCATTCCTGCCCTTTCATTTTGACGCACGGCAGCGCAGCAGGAAGGCTTGCTGTGCTGCCATGCAACAAAATCTAGTAAATGAGGCCCCGAATCTCAATAAAGCAGGAAACCAACTAGAAACATTAACACAAATATGTTAATTAATTTGTACCTCGTGTTATTCCGTTTGATCACATTGAAACAAGCCGTCTTTTAAGGCTATTTTTGGATAACTTAGTGTTCAACACCATGAACCACTGATAATGGGTCTGGTGGCTTTGTGGATTATTGTGTTGACTGTAGGGTCCTGAGTTCGACCTCATGGTCACAGCTTCAAATCGCAGTGCGTCCACTCAGCCTTTCATCCATCTGAGGTCAATAAAATAAGTATAAGTGAGTTGAGTAACAATAAACATCTGATATTCAGCGTCAGATTTTCCTTTGGTAAACATGCGTTTACAAATACACGGTATGTTACCATCCTACCTTATTTCCCTTATTAAATGACTATGGGGCAGATGTATCAACATCCAGATTTGCGAATCTCAAATAGCAATTTTTTAGAAATCGCTATTTGAGATTTGCAAATTGGTATGTATGTAGAAAATCACATTTTTTTTGCAATTTCTCAAAATTCCTTAATTGCGATTAGCAAATTGCGAATCGCAATTAAGGAATAATTTCCCATTCATTTCTATGGGGCAGGAGGCCCATAGGAATGAATGGGAAGTTATTCTCAATTTGCGATTCGCAATTTGAGAATCGCAAATTGAGAATAATTTCAAGGTTGCAAGGGTGTCTTAAGGACACCCTGCTGCACCCCTGAAATTTACATGTGTGCGCATATGGCGCACATACATGCCCTAAGGGCATGTATGTGCGCCCCATGGCACCTTCACAAATGCAAAAAAGTGCTTTTGTGAAAGAAATCGCAAATTACCTCCTTTGGAAGTCAACCTCTGACTTAGCTTCTGCCTCGCTTAATCCATCTGAAGATGTGACCTGTAGGGATGGACTCCCCCTGAATGTGAGGCTTCCAAAGCAGAACACAAGAGTCCAGATATGGTCCCAAATACCTGGAGGCATAAACCGAAAACACCTCTGTACTCAATTTAAGAAACATAAAAAGGAGGGAGTGGATGTGGCCTAGTGGCCAGAGATGCAAACTCTGCAACTGGGAAACCAGCTTGGACCTTAGCTTAAACATTCTGTGATTCTGGGCAAATTACTGAGTACCCCAGTACCTAAAAATGTGCAACGTAATGCTCTCTTATTCAAGTAAATTAACTTCTGTTTAATTGGGTACTAGTAATATATGAGAGCTACAGTGCCTAGAAATTGCACGTGTGGCATTAAGCGCTAGATGCTAGCAATATATCAAGAGACATGAAGTATACGCACTCGTTTGTGAATACGTTCATGGGTGGGTGTTGAGCAGCAGGGGTGTGAGGAAAGCAAAACCAATGCAATTGTAATTTAGAGTGATTAGAAAGTAGCTCCCTTGTTTGTGGCTTAAAAGCTCCGGGGTTGAAACTGGCTCTCAGGTGTGAGATTCAGGAATGGCGGCAGCATCTTCACGAGGACACATCATTACCCCTGGGGGTATCTTTCCTTCGTCTGTGAGACCTGCTGTGACTGCCTGGAGAGGGCTCGCGACCTGTCAACAAGCATGCCGCCGGAAGCGGCGGCGGTGTTTGCACAGAGAGGGGCGGGGCTTATCATCTTCAGCGGAAGCAGCGCGCTAATGGCTAAGTAAGTGCTCTCGAGGCCTCCCTGCCAAGGGCTTAGGGCGGATTTGTGTGTTTCCCTTTCCTTCTTCCGAAGAGATTATGCTCAGAAGGATCCGAGGTGACGGTGCCAGCTGGGTGAATGGCCAGTGCCGCAGGGGTGAACGGCGGGGATGCCATCTTTCGTCACCAATGTTTGGTAATTGTCAAATTTTGGAGATATCACAGAGGCAGATAAAAGAAAAGGAGGCTGGAAAAAAGCTAAAGCATGCTGCAAAAAAATTAATAAAATGTCCTGCTCAAACTGAAAAAAGATGTGCTTTGCCAATCCCCGGCCTAAGGGCTGGTTACCAACTGACCTTGTCATCCAGAAAGCAATTGGTAACCTGCAGAGGTGTTTGAAGACATATATGACTGCTACAATAGAATAAAATGCAACCCCAATAAAATGGAAACTACTGGGTGGGTTGTATCGAACACCAGAAATCAAGAGCTACAAACAATTTTCAGTTTGGGCTGTCATTTTCAGAGTAACTGCGCATGAAGACCTGCATTGTCTACCTCCACGTGGAGCATCTAAAAGTAAACCGTTATATATCTTTATTTAAATCTCATTTAATTTGTGAAGCGGCACGGAGGAGGTGTACCTTTGTGTTCCCCGACGGGCGGCGGAGGCTGAATGGTATACGTATTCACCTCCTCCGTAATGCCACAAATTACTCTCATGTACACCTTACCCTAACGTAAGCTTTAACTTTCACCCGCAGTGGAACACTATGGGCCTGATTCACAACGGGCCTCCGCACTCGTGGCGGCGACCCAGCTGTCATGGGGGAGTCTGTGCAATCGTGGCAGAGGCCCCGCAGTCACAGGGGAATCTCCGCACTCGTGGTGGAGGCCCGCAGTCGTAGGGGAGTCTCCGCACTTGTGGCAGAGGCCTGCAATTGTGGGGGAGTCTCCGCACTCATGGTGGCGGCCCCGCAGTCTTAGAGGAGTCTTCGCACTCAGGTGGAATCTTCGCGGTGAGAATGCTCACTGTTAAGATTCCATCTGAGTGCAGAAACCCCCCACGACAGTGGAGCCTCCACCACGAGTGCGAAGATTCCCCTGCGACAGAGGCTGCCGCCACGGGTGCCGTGGCCCTTTGGGAATAAGAACCTATATCTCACTCTTCCCGTGTGACTAATCCTAAACCTAACCCTAATTTAAACGCAAGACTTACCTTCACCTCTAACCTATTAAAAAAAAAACATATCTTGCCTTTAACTTAACCCATAACCCAATCAAAAACCAAAACATAAATTGCCCTACCTAACCTTAATCCCAACTCTAGACTTTACCTTAACCGTTAACCTAATCAAAAACCAAAGCATAACTTCCCCTAACCCTAATTCTTACCCTTATTCTAAACCTAAACTTCAGGCCTAGGCCTTTATCCTGCAACCCAGCATGGACCTAACCCTAAAGTCATCCTTAAATAATGCACTAAATCTTAAAGTAATCTGAATATTAACCTGAACTATTACCCTAACACTAAGCTATTTTCTTACAGTATCCCAGACCCTAATCCTAACAGTATCCTTATCCTAACCTACACACCTACTTTGGTTTTACAATGCAGTGGTATTCTCATTACCGTTCGGTATCCATGACCCTTCTGTATTTCTGCTCATCCAAGTAGTAACATCGCTGGCATCAGAATGATCCTTCGAGATGTAATCTTTATTTATTTTACATAACACTGACTTGACAGTATTTTAATGTGGTGCTTCCTTAAGAGAAAAGGGCATCAGCGCAGGCAATATAGTAGGTCAATATAATTCTGATCGCATTCACTTTGATGGATTTGGGGTCACGCAGCTCGGTACACCAGCTGAAAGCCAGTTGAGGACAGAATCGTCACCCATGCCAATAGCAAGGGTCAGACACCAGCAGATGTCCAGGAGATTGTACTTAAAATTGCATTTATATAGCACTTACTACCTCTGACAAGGCGTTGAAGCACTTTTTTGGCGAGTAGCACGCTATTCCTGAACCCGAAGAGGTTAGTGGTGAATTAGAATAGGGAGATATGAAATTAATTTGAGCAGTGGACATGTGAGTTTTCTATTTGGATTGAAAAAGGATAGTGGAGAAATAGAAGAGGGAAGTGTGTGCATCTATATAGCACTTGCTACCCCTTATGAGGTGTCGGAATGCTTTTCGGCGGGTAGCACGCCACACTGGAATCCGAACAGGATTAGTGGGGAATTAGTATAGGGAAATATGAAATTAATTTGAGCGGTGGACATGTTAGTCTGTTACTTGGATGAAAAAGGATAGTTGAGGGATAGAAGAGGGAAGGGTCTAAAAAGTTTTTTTTAGGTCATAGCAGTAGGAGGCGGTTTGGGATGAGTAAAGGGGAGGTGGGGGAGAGTCAGAGTGAAGAATTTAGAAAGGAATGTTTGGAAGATCTGAATAGTAAAAGAGCGGTCTGAGATGATGCAAGGAGGGGTAGAGGAGGGAAGTGTTATTTTGGGAATCATAGTAGTGGTATGGGGTTTGAGATGAGTGAGAGAGTGGAGGTAGAGGATATATTCAGAGAGGCATAGGGTGAGAAATAGGATAGTGCATTGGGAAGAGTAGTAGACTGAGGTTTGAGATGATTCAGAGTGGAGGTAGAGGATGTATTGATAGAGGTATAGGGTGAGAAATAGGATAACAAAGTAGGGTTCCATTGGGCAACAGTGTAAACACGCATTTATTATGGCTACAGATAACTCAAAAGTCAGCACCAGACCGGTCCCACCAAAAGCTGATACCCACCTCATCCCCGCAGCCACAACTTGCAACTGGCACCAGCATACTCACCACCACTAAACAGTAACCCCATGTAACACAACTGAGATAGCAGCAAAACCAATAAACAGGATCCTACACATGCCTCCATTTAATAAAACACCACACCTGGTTTGCCTTTGCCACATTTTACTGTGTGCTGCAGGCCTTTTCTTCATTAGCGGCAAGAAACCTCAGTCTTCGGGCACTCTATAAATACTCTTAACATAACAAGCAAACCATCATCCAAAAAAGAAACCTGTGTGTGAACCATGACCACAGTGCACAAACTGTGAGAAGTTGGCCTGATATAAAGTCACTATATATCAGGCCAACTTCTCACACAAACCACAACCAGTGAGTGCATGAAATCAACACTGCTGTCCTCTAGGAAATAAACCATCAAAGTAGGAAGCTATCTCCCCAAAAGAACTCCAAATATTTACCAAAGTAGTGAATACTTCCATGCACAAAATAAACTGAAGATAAGGTGAACTAAACTTTTCCATCCTCAGCGGATCACTGGTATAACTCCTCATACAACTAGTGCCAACAACACCACCTGGCGCACACAGTAATTCCGGTCTCTGATACCCAATGCAGCCCAGTCTTGAACCAGCGTGTGTCCTCAAACCCAGAAAAAAAGCTGGCATGTAATAAAGTGCATCTTTAATCGCTGGTGAATTTAGCCACTCAACATGTTATCGCATGTGCACTCTGTCACTCATCTTCAAACTCATGCATTCATTCATTCACCCACTAACTTGGGATTCTCCCAATTAGCTATCCACAATAAAACACTCAAAAAGCACATACAAGGATAAATGTAGAAAAGAGAAATATGTACCACCTCCTAAACATGACAAACACCAGCTCACGAAAAATAAAATTAAACATAGCATCTGAAGGCTGTTCAAAGTGTATCTTTAAAAGCAAAAACAATGATATACAATGGACAGCACCATTCCAAGATGGCTGCCCACTTCAGCAGCAGTGGCTGTAAGTGATGCAACATACTGCAGATTAAACAAGTGGCAAGAGAGCAGTCTGTACCATTCCCTGTACCAAGATGGTATATGTCACTTGGAGTATTTAAAAAAAATATATAAATATAAATTGTGTGAATTACATATTTAAAACAGAGCAGTCTGGCACCAAATAGTAGATGCCTGGACCTGAAAAAAACGATATATATATTTTTTCTAATGAAGAGAGCACGGAAGTGGGTATGAAGCAAGGAAGGTACAGAGGCGCAGCGGGCTTATCTTAACCCGTTGAGTGCTCATGACGAGCTGGGCTTGTCATGAGGCACGGTTGAGCTGCACTCATGACGAGCAGAGCTCGTCACGGCCGTTGGAACCTTCGCACGCTGGGATAATTTCCCCGCTGTGCGGAACGTTCCAAAACGGGTGTGGCTGTGACGAGCTCAGCTCGGCATGAGTGCAGCTCCACTGTGCCTCATGACGAGCTGAGCTCCCCCCTGCGCCTTGAGACCCTTCGGGTAGGTAGCGCGCTTTATAAGTGTCACTGATTGATTGAGCTCGTCACAAGCACAACACCCCGGGGTTAAAAGGTGGACACTGATAGTTAATATGCTCAGTCCAATTACTGTGAATTTACTGCAAGTGAGACTCAAGTAGTGATATTTACTCCTGATAAAATTCCAAAAAGGAGGGTAGTCCATTGAGAAAGGCCCTGGTGGACTCAAGGGGCAGAATCCATTTGCTACATTAAGGATGGTAAAAGGCCATGCTCCAGGGGAGGGACAAACAAGATGAGGAAGGAAAATCACTGAATAATCAAACAAGCTAATGAAATGACAAGAAAGCCAACCAATGCTGTGCAATGATCTAGTACCATGCCCAATAAGATTTTGCTATTATCTAAAAGAGGCCTTTCTACAGCGGCAGAAAAAGGGTGATCCAAAGTCCCTCTAGATATGTATATGGATATAAACTATCTTGTATTACAAGAGTGAGACAGACACATAAACTGTCAATCTCGCCCAAGAAGGTATACCAAGGATTATCAGAGTGCAGATCATCCATCTGCGGGGTACGTAAAAGGAAGTATCAACACCTAAACCCTTGCCTAGTAAAGGCACAAAATACCTGTCCATAGGTTTTAATACAGAAGAATAAAAATCCCCCTTAAATGCAGGTTGGTTTTTATCAATGGCTTATCAACATAACCAACTAAGTCCTACTTTAAGAGCATAGGCTTTCCAACAAAGCACTCATGAGCTACACACTTATAAAATGATAAATATGTAAAATTGCAGTTGGTAAAACAATGTACAACCCCTTAAGGGAGACCAGCAGGAACCCAACAGTGCATATACTCAACCGCCAAGATGTCAGAGAGGGTAGTCAACACTAAAACCGATGCCTACAAGGGTAATCTGTGAGATTCCAAGTAACAAAATAGCTACCTATGAGATTTAACACATAATAGCAATCCACTCTTAAATGCCTATTAGCTTTAGCATATGCTTTTCACAATAAACATGTCCGGCCTACTTTTTTGAGACTTTAATAATAAGTAGATCAGACCAATGGCGTCAAACATAACTTTTGCCAATCAACCACTCAAGCCTACAAGCTTCATTAGTGGCTTCTCGCCGTAAGACGCTCAGTCTTGCTGCGTGGGATGTTGGCTTTCTCACAAGGCAGCACTCAAATGTACAGCCAGGGCCGGACTGGCATTTACGGGCACAGGGCATTTCCCCGGTGGGCTGGAGGGGTGGGGGCCGGTTTTGTGGCCGCAGGGGGCCGCTTTTCTTACAGAGTGCCGGTTTTGTAGCAGCGCTGCAAAATCGGCCCTCTGTAAGAAAAGCGGTAGCAGTGCTTTGCGGGTAACAACTCCCTCCCCTCCCGTTACCAGGGCTGGTGGAGAAGCAACCTGCCAGGGCTGGTTGCTGGTCTCAGTCCGAATGTATGACGTTACAACGAATTCCGTTGCAACGCATGCCTTTACCACGCATGCGTTACAACGGAATTCGTTTTCCACGCTTAACCTTTACCTCGAATATTCCTTTACCACGCATACATTTACACCGATTTTTGTTGTAAATGTATGCATGGTGAGGGCATACTCTTGATAAAGATTAAAACTCTCCCCTTACATTCCCCCAGCCTCATTCCTAATATTTACCCTTAACCCTTAATATATATATATATATATATATATATATGTATTTTACTAAAATACCCCTTACCTTTTAACTCGCCTTCCCTCCATCTTCTCTGGTTACATCGGACGTACGTCGTTAAGAGGAAGCGGAAGTTACTTTCCGTTTCCTCCCTAACGACGTTGATAGCTTCGGCTTTAGCTTCGGCTCCTCAGGTTAGTTTTGTTTTTTGGGGGGGAGACCCCCCAACCCCCCTTTTTATCCCAGCGCTTTATTTTTTTATGGGGGAGACCCCCCAAGCCCCCCTTCCTTTTTCTTTTCATTTACCACACATGCCTTTACTACGTATTTCGTAGTAAAGGTATGCGTGGTAAAACCTTTAGTTGTAACCACGCATGCGTTGTAGTGCATGCGTGGTAAATGATTTCGTGGAAACGGCTTCGTTGTAGAGGCCGTTTCCCCTCAGTCCGGCCCTGTGTACAGCCATTCGTAAGAGGCCCTAGCAAGAATTATCAGTGTAAATCTTCTTACCCACAGAGTTTGTCAAAGTGAGTAAACTCCAAAACACTTGCCTACAACAGTAATCTGGGAGATTCCATACAACATAGTGTAATAACACTCCAGTCTTAAATGCTTACAGGCTTTAACATATGCTTTCCCAATAAATATGCCATGCCGACTTCCCTGGTCATAACTTGCCATAGTAAACGTATCAAATCTACAGGTTAGATCACCGAATTGGCACCATAACTGAGTCCTGTCAAACTGAGTGTGAGATTACAAGTACTCTTTTTCAGTGGAAGCACACCACTTCTGCCCAATCAAATGCTGGACTCAAGGAAATCAGCATGTGGGTGCAGCCGAAGCCCCTCTCTCAGTCGTGCTTCCTAACAGCCTTTTTGTTGATCATATGAGGTCAGGCAACAGGTGCACAACCAGGCCAAAAATGAAAACTGGCACTGCTCATCTGCCTTCAGCCCTAGCAGTGCCTATTGCCTTTCCAGTGTGTACATGCCTAGCCCTTCCCTTCACCCAATGCAAAATCTCTGGCAAATGAAAGACGTACTGCGCAGACCCTGTGCAAGTACCGCGCCAAAGCCTCCGACCAAACAAAACATACCCCATTGCCTCAGTGCAATCTTCTGACATTCACATGCAGCGCTGTCAAGGAGGTCCTGATTGTAAGTGCACTTCCCAGCCGGACACTGCGATCATCTGAGGCCTGCCGTCTAGCTCCCCCCATTACACTACTAAATCCAAAGGGGGTAGAGCATTCTCTGTCCTGATTCCGCAAATTTGGAATAACTTACCCGAGTACCTCTGTAGGGAACCGGTCCTCCTCACTTTTAGGGAACAACTAAAAAACATTCCTGTTTAGAGAGGTGCTAACTACAGTGTAATTCTGGTAATGCTGCTTATGTTTCCATCTGCTCTAGTGACTTGCTCACTTTTCTCTATAAGCGCTTAAAGACCCGAAGGTGATTTTGCGCTATATAAAAGGCATATAACATAACATAGCACGTGTGGTATGAGAATAACATCCATGCAGGCACTACATACACATGGTGAGATTAGTGGAAGAACCACCACTATACTGTCCATAACCCATGATCTGGTGCTCCCACTCATCCTAGTTAACAGAGCAACCAAGGACACATGGACATGCAGGTAACCATACCTACCGTTGAAGCGCAGCGCCAGTTACTAGGGCAGTGCAGGGTGGCGACATACTGGCTCATGCCTCAAGGGCCGAACAAGACCACTGGTGCTGGATGTCAAAGGAACATCGGCCCTAAAGAAACAATAAGGTCTTCTGGAGAGCAGTCTAGTAATTAAGTTGTGTTACAGTTCAGGTATCATCAGCTTCCCTCTCAGGTGCCTGCCCCAGCACATCAGCCAGTGCTGTACCTTATCTTCCACAGCAAACTCATCAATGAGTCCTCTACTTCCGCATCCTGCTTCCAATTGCCCTAAGCAGGCTTCCTCCAGCTGGTTTCTTTCCTAAAACCCCCTATGATAGATTGCTTCAACTTGGTTCTATCAAGTAATCTGGGGTTCTGCTATTACACTCCACCAGGCTGGGGTGTCCTGGCTTCCAGCTGCTGCTTCCACTAGGTGGCAGGACTGCTGCCTTGACCATCTTCAAACCTCGCTCTACCTCTTCCCAGGAGGGCAAGCCCTCCCACTGCAGCAGGCCTGTGTTACCTTCAGCTGGCAGGAAAGACAGACCGGAAATCTTCCTGGAACACAACCTGCCTGGATTTTGGAAAAAGGGGGTGGTGATGGACAGAGTTTCTGAATGATGCAGAATACTCTTACCAAGTCAAGAGATCATGGTTTTAATCCATCACCTATTTTTTAGCTCATTGCACCATCCCAGCTCAGAACCTGGCTATATGCAAATTAGTCTGTTCCTGTCCCAGTGCATGATGGGGACAGGGCAAACCAAACTACCAAGCCAATTCTTATACTGGGAAGGAGACAAGCTTCCGGGGACCGGTTTCTGGCATCACAGCCTTCGTCGGCCCGGCTTGCTTGAATCCTGATGGTGCAATGAGCAAGGGACTCACGTTTGAGTATACCCTCCCACACATAGTGTGGATAAAATCGATTTTGGAAAAAGGGGGTGGTGATGGACAGAGTTTCTGAATGATGCAGAATACTCTTACCAAGTCAAGAGATCATGGTTTTAATCCATCACCTGTTTTTTAGCTCATTGCACCATCCCAGCTCAGAACCTGGCTATATGCAAATTAGTCTGTTCCTGTCCCAGTGCATGATGGGAACAGGGCAAACCAAACTACCAAGCCAATTCTTATACTGGGAAGGAGACAAGCTTCCGGGGACCGGTTTCTGGCATCACAGCCTTCGTCGGCCCGGCTTGCTTGAATCCTGATGGTGCAATGAGCAAGGGACTCACGTCTGAGTATACCCTCCCACACATAGTGTGGATAAAATCGATTTTGGAAAAAGGGGGTGGTGATGGACAGAGTTTCTGAATGATGCAGAATACTCTTACCAAGTCAAGAGATCATGGTTTTAATCCATCACCTGTTTTTTAGCTCATTGCACCATCCCAGCTCAGAACCTGGCTATATGCAAATTAGTCTGTTTCTGTCCCAGTGCATGATGGGAACAGGGCAAACCAAACTACCAAGCCAATTCTTATACTGGGAAGGAGACAAGCTTCCGGGGACCGGTTTCTGGCATCACAGCCTTCGTCGGCCCGGCTTGCTTGAATCCTGATGGTGCAATGAGCAAGGGACTCACGTCTGAGTATACCCTCCCACACATAGTGTGGATAAAATCGATTTTGGAAAAAGGGGGTGGTGATGGACAGAGTTTCTGAATGATGCAGAATACTCTTACCAAGTCAAGAGATCATGGTTTTAATCCATCACCTGTTTTTTAGCTCATTGCACCATCCCAGCTCAGAACCTGGCTATATGCAAATTAGTCTGTTCCTGTCCCAGTGCATGATGGGAACAGGGCAAACCAAACTACCAAGCCAATTCTTATACTGGGAAGGAGACAAGCTTCCGGGGACCGGTTTCTGGCATCACAGCCTTCGTCGGCCCGGCTTGCTTGAATCCTGATGGTGCAATGAGCAAGTGACTCATGTCTGAGTATACCCTCCCACACATAGTGTGGATAAAATCGATTTTGGACAAAGGCGCTGGTGGTGGACAGAGTTTCTGAATGATGCAGAATACTCTTACCAAGTCAAGAGATCATGGTTTTAATCCATCACCTGTTTTTTAGCTCATTGCACCATCCCAGCTCAGAACCTGGCTATATGCAAATTAGTCTATTCCTGTCCCAGTGCATGATGGGAACAGGGCTAACCAAACTACCAAGTCAATTCTTATACTGGGAAGGAGACAAGCTTTCGGGGACCGGTTTCTGGCATCACAGCCTTCGTCGGCCCGGCTTGCTTGAATTCTGATGGTGCAATGAGCAAGGGACTCACGTCTGAGTATACCCTCCCACACATAGTGTGGATAAAATCGATTTTGGAAAAAGGGGGTGGTGATGGACAGAGTTTCTGAATGATGCAGAATACTCTTACCAAGTCAAGAGATCATGGTTTTAATCCATCACCTGTTTTTTAGCTCATTGCACCATCCCAGCTCAGAACCTGGCTATATGCAAATTAGTCTGTTCCTGTCCCAGTGCATGATGGGAACAGGGCAAACCAAACTACCAAGCCAATTCTTATACTGGGAAGGAGACAAGCTTCCGGGGACCGGTTTCTGGCATCACAGCCTTCGTCGGCCCGGCTTGCTTGAATCCTGATGGTGCAATGAGCAAGGGACTCACGTCTGAGTATACCCTCCCACACATAGTAGATAGCGCAGGCAGTGGCGGCTCCTGCGCTAAGGTGGAGGAGCGTCGCCCCGCTGCTGTTTGAGCAGTGCAAAAGAAAAAGAACATGATAATAACAAGAAGTTATTATCATTTTATTTTTCTTTGCAGGGCTCCAACAGGTTGGGCGGGGCATGGCTGGGCTTGCCACCGTCAGAGGGAGCAACAGTAGTTTGTACTCCCTCCCTAAGTGCGCTTTGCGACTTGGCTGGCTCTCTGTCATGCGCACTTGGCATGTTCTTCACTGGGTATTGCTGCACAGCCCAGTGGAGAACCTGCCCTGCCTGCCAGGTACTGCCTGAGCAGCCAAACAGGCTGCTCAGACCAATCACGGCTCTGCTCCTGCAACATCGTGATTGGCTGGGACTGTCCGGGAGCCCTTCCGGTGGCAGAGAGCGAGGACGAATGAGACATGTGGCGGCAGCAAGGAAGGTAATTTTTTTTTCCATAACTCCCCATCTCCCCTGCCTCAACACCCTCGTACAGAGGCAGCCGCTATTGCATGTAGATTCACTCACATTCAAAGACTGGTCGCCTACAGCCATACCCCCCTGAATGCGCCAGATCTCGTCCTGTCTCTGAAGTAAGCAGGGTCGGGCCTGGTTAGTACTTGGATGGGAGGCTAAGACCAGTCCCCATTTCAAATTAAGTTGCCTTCATCAGGCAGGAGTGTATGAAAACGTATGTGTTTTATTTACACGTCGATTCACCTCAGCAGGAGTGAACATGCTCTCCTTCTCCGGGCAATGCATTGAGCGGGCAGCGCCAGGAGGACGCAGACTCACGAACCGTAAACGTGACCACATCGCTCACTCAGAGACCTAAGTAGGACAGGAGTGCAAGCACTCACACCACACGCACACATTCCTTGTCCTGTGACCAAAAGCCTGCTTGAAGGTGTGTGTATTTTGACATGCACAGACAGCCACAGCCCGTGGTAGGTGTAACTGCAGGGCGGTGACGTAGGGAGGGGCAGGGTGGGGGGTTGTAATGTATGGATTACGGACTTTAACAAGTAAGTAAACATATAAATAAATAAAACGAATTTCGTTGCGCGCCAAATGCGATGCAGTGCACACAACGAAATTCGTTTTATTTATTTATATGTTTACTTACCTGTTAAAGTACGTAATGCATACATTACAACCCCCCACCCTGCCCCTCCCCCTCCCTACGACACCGCCCTGCCGTTACACCTACCACCGGCCGTGGCTGTGCACAGATAGTCAATATCCACACGATAAAGGCAACCTCCAAAGAAAACTAAGAAGCACTGGCCGCTACAAGGTCAGACAACATCATTAAGTGCAATACTGCGGGGAAGAGTTAAAAAGAGGTACCGAGGCACAGACAGCAAATAAGAAGAGTGCTGAAGGATGCATTTACAGGCACCTGATTCCATACCATTACCTATATCCAAAGCCTCTATCCCTGCCTATACCCTCCAATCAATTTCTATACCCTTTCTATACCCTTTTGCCTCTGCCCCACTGTCTCTACCCTTGTACCCCTACCAATACTAGTGTACTACTACTTCCACATGTATTGCTATCCCTACCTTGGAGGTAGACAGACATTGTTAAGTGAAAAGAAAAGAAAAACTCTTTCTTTCCCTGAAGAACACAGCCTCCAATTGTTTGTCATACCCGCCCCCAGCATAGATCTAGAAAGATGTATCAAACGCCGACATAGACCCAGGAGAATGTACCAAACGTGGCATACGCCAATGAGACTGAATCCAAAGCCAGCATAGACCAAATAGGATGTACACAAAGACTGCATAGACATTGGAGGATGTACAAAATGTCTACATAGATCGAGGAGTGTAGTGTAGTTCCTATATTCCCAATAAGCTCTGCGCATTGGAATAACATAAACGATAGTTTAGACGTAGGACTGAGGTCGACTAGGTCTCTATTGAATATGTTAGACTTAATTATGAATGCCAGCTAGCTCAGAGGTCACTAGAAACTTTCTCGAATGAACAGGAAGGAGTTAACTTTCCTGATTAGACAGGAAGGGATTAGCTTCTGGCAACCGCATTAACATGACAACTTCGCTCCCTCCAGAACAAGGAGTATATCTCCAGAGTTGTGTGAAAACAATAGACAGCTATTTCACTCAGTCAATCGTGCATACTTAGTTTCACCAGAGTGCAGAGAAATAGAGAGACTGGCGTTTTCAATAAAAGGTGTTATTTATTGAGCAGTCCTCTTTCTCGTGCAAGAGAAGTGAATTGCCACAATTGCAATACTTGTAATAAAGTAAAGTGCATACAGTAAAAGGAATATTATGAAATAATACTGTAAAACCATTTATATGGTTTCTAAGCCATATGATACTTAAAACGGATAAAATATATACATACATAAAATCATTGACTAAACGTACTCAACTGGTGCTTCTAAGATACGTCTACCCCGGTGTACCTAACCTAAGCCTAGGACGTGGGAAGGAGTAAGTGAGCTGCAGTTTAAGTTGAGTTCGTTTTTGCCAAGAATCTGAATCAAGAATTCTCTTAAGGATTTTATCAGCTCAGTACCTTGGTTATAGAATGAAGGAGGTCTTGTATCTCGTTCTCAGGACTCGATCTCCCAGAAACCCGCAAGGGTGACTGGAAACACTGGAGCTGGATTTCTCGGCAGGAGAAAAGACAGTGTCTCTCTCAGTGCGTCAAATGGGAGGGTCGGCTTCCTTCGGCTCTCGCATCAGCTGGGCTTCGGGCAAGTAGATAGCCGCTCTGCTCCAAACCACCGTGTCTTTGCTTAAGGCAACGTTGGTATATTTATACCTGGAAGGTGCCGAGTTTGACGTTAGGTTGGACATAAGACGTCACTAAGAACTTACAGTTCTTTCTGGACTCCAGGAGTTCAAATCAAAACAAAAGCAGGGGGAATTCCCGGGCTGCTGGAGGCTTGGTTTGTTTAAAGAACGCGTTGTACTTCCTAGGAGTCTATGGGAGTAGCCTTGCCGTATTTGGACTGCATTGGCTATGACTAAATATGGATATGATTCGTATGCCTTTATAAGGATATTATTTGTTATAACCACATAAGGGCATTGTGAGAAGTTGGCCTGATATATGATGCTCACTAATTCTAGTAATCACCTTGTATCAGTCCAAACAACCCTTATGGTGATTGGTTGTAAAGTCAACCTGATAGACCAGCTATCCTAGTAGCGTGGACAAAAGCAGTCTTTAGGCTAAACTCTTTTGGCATGTGAAGCCAGCTGTTTTACCACAATATAACCCCTTGAATACCAGATGAAAGGACACCACACAGGTTGTTATGAAAATAAACGATATATTTATTAATAACAACACCTCTGAACTCTTTATGAGGTCAGAGGGCTAAGCACATGACAATACTATAAAAGAAATACGAGTTTGCACAATATCTACAAGTGTGCCTGAGGGGCACGGCAAACCATATACTCAAAACAATGGAATGCGAGGAAGGAAAGTACTGTAAGAAGATCCAGAGGCTGGAGGATCGCTGGGACTACGCTACGAACTAGGTAAGTAAGGAGCAGGAGGCCCACGGGACTCACGTGCAGAGTGGAAACTCTCACGCGGGATGCGTACCAACGTCTATGGATGCTACAGTTTAGAAAGTTACGGATTCCGGACGAACCCGGCTGGATGGAGGGAAAACAACAGTGGACCTAGACACTAGGATAGTGCACACAGACTTCAGCACCTAGGAGCTTTAGTTACCTAACCCACAGGCTGCGGGTGCATAGGGCTGAAGTTGCGTCGGGTTTGCTGCGTTGATCCCGGTGATGCCTGAAACAAGAAGTTGCTGGCAGGCAGCCAGATGGAGGAGTCCGGTGGTTCCAAGGATGGAACCGGAAGATGGAAGTCCTGAAAGGGAAGGGGACAGAGTCTTGGTCACTAGCCAGTGACGGTGCTGGAACCAGGAGGGAACCAGATGCTGTCGCGGCAGTCAGGTGAAGGAAGGGTCACTTCTCTCTGTAGCTGCGCGGACCAGGAGCTGCTCTTCACAACCAGGCTGGAGGCACGAGCTGTCCCACATAGTCTGCTGCTGTTGGCGGTGTCGGATCGCCGATCTGGACAACAGGCCTTGGCTAATGCAAGCCACGCGGTGGAACAAAGATGGCGTCTGGTGTGGACCAGGAGGGTCCGGGGTGCTTCTCTTTCACAAGGAAGCAAGGGCCAGTCTGGGGGACTAGACTAGCAGTGTCGAAATCTTCGGGTCGTTGTCCCAGAGGTCACTAGCCAGCCGGCAAGTGACCAGACAACAGGAAGGGCAGCAACCAGGCAAAAGGGCCCCACGCAGATCACGGGGATGCTGGGGGGCTGGTCTTTGGTGCAGGAGCTGCGTCGGTGTGGGGCTTCTCAGTCCCCAATGCACTCACTCGAGGAACCCTCAGGGGTCGTGCTGGAAGCGCTGTGCAGGTTTCTTCAAGATGGCCGTCTCCACGTTGCTCGTCGCACCCACGGGTCCCAGCTGTGCTGTGGATGTGGGTAGAGGTCAGAGAGGTCTGGAGGTCCAGGTCTTGTCGAGCTGGGTCATCGGATTCCGGGATGGAAGGACTTTGCAGCAAACTGCACAGGAGCTTGATGGTGCCTGCGAAGCAGGATGGTCACTCCCTGACCATAGGGGAGATTCTTCAGTCTTCTGATGTTCAGGAGGTCGAAGGTCAAGAGTTCTTCGTGGAAGTTGTCAAGAGTAATCTAATCTGGAATGGGACCAGCTCCTACCTTTATTCAGCTAAAGGGGGCTGCACTACGACTAGGTCCCTCCCCTGGGTGGGACCAGGAAGGGGGGTGGTTACACCCCCTATCCTTTGTCCAGTTTTCCACCGGAGCTGGGGCTGGAGTGCCCCAGCAACTGGTTGGAACCGGTTTATGCACAGGGCACCTTGTGTGCCCCAGGCATGTCTCATTCCTTTCAGCCTTGGCCTACCTAATACACAAAATCCTGTCTGGGGTGGTGCTAGCACCTCCCAAGGCAGGAAACCCTTTGTCTGAGCCTCCCTCGCTGGAAGGACTCCCAGCAGCAGGAGGTCAGACTTGTGTCTGTGGTGGCAGCATCCATTTTGTGATGCTGAGGCTTGAGTTAACTTTAACCGGGGTTTACAGTTACATACATGTCGTGACCCTCTAGAAGGGTGGAATGCTAACCCCGTTGCCAGAATTGGCGAGGGGTTAGTATTCCAATTCGTATGACACCTTACTCGACATGTTTTGATAATGCTATGCCAAAGTTAGCATTTAACCAAGAGGATTATAATGCACTTAAGAGTATATGGTATAGCGTTATCATGGAACAGCTATAAGGACTTGGTTCCGCAAGCTGCAAACGGGCTCAGCTCATGCCAGAGCACCATCTCACATAACTCCAAGCACTCTGCCTTCAGGATTGATAAGGCCTGCCATAGGAGTGACTGATAGGAATATATGTGTCCATTTTAGTGTTAGATATAGGAATACTATATCTAAAGCAAAGGGTGATTACACCACCTTGCCCCAGCTGTCGTGCAGCCAGTTGTGTCAGATTTGGGTGGCCAGCCAGGGGTGGCATAATACATGCTGCAGCCCCTGGTAGGCCCTGGGTACAACTATGCCCTGGATACCTAAGGTATACTGTACAGGGACTGATAAGGTGGCCCAGTACCAATTGGTAAATGCACCTAAGGTACATGCTTCTCAATTTAGAGATGAGAACAGCTAGGCTGTGGGTCTGATTAGCAGGCCCACAGCCAGGGAAAGTCGTAAACCAGTGAAGCAAAAAGCTAAAATCTGGGGTGGCCATGGGATTGCAGACCCCACTCTCCTACATAACCCCCCCCCCCCAAACTTAGGGACATTAAACTAACCTTGACCAGGTGAGTCTTCTTGCTCTAAGTGGAAGTACCTGGAGAGACCATCTGCATTACCATGGTAAGTCCCTGGGCGGTGCTCCACTGTAAAGTCCATCCCCGTAGGGAAATGGACCACCTAAGAAGTTTGGGGTTTTCACCCTTCATTTGATTTAGCCATAAGAGGGGCTTATGGTCGGTCTGAATCTTGAAGTGAGTACCAAACAAGTATGGCCTCAACTTCTTCAGGGCCCAAACCACAGCAAAGGCCTTCCTCTCAATAGCTGACCAACATTTCTCTCTAGGGGTCAGCCTTCTACTTATAAAAGCAATGTGCTGGTCATGACCATCAATATTCAGCTGAGATAGAACAGCTCCCACACCCAACTCAGAAGCATCTGTTTGGACAATGAAAGGTTTGGAGTAGTCTGGACTCTTGAGAATAGGTGCAGTGCACATGGCCTGCTTTAGGTCATCGAATGCCTTCTGACAGCTAACTGTCCACTGAACTTTCTTTGGCATTTTCTTACTTGTCAGGTCATTAAGTGGAGTCACAATGGTTCCATAATTTCTGACACATTTTCTGTAATAACCAGAGAGGCCCAAGAAAGCTCTGACCTGTGTCTGGGTGGTTGGAGGAGCCCAGTCCTTTATGGTCTGTATCTTGCTCTCCAGAGGTTGAACTTGGCCTCCCCCCACAAGGTGGCCCAAGTATACAACTTGACTCTGCCCTATCTGGCACTTAGTAGCCTTGATAG
This sequence comes from Lissotriton helveticus, assembly GCF_964261635.1. Classification (NCBI taxonomy): domain Eukaryota; kingdom Metazoa; phylum Chordata; class Amphibia; order Caudata; family Salamandridae; genus Lissotriton; species Lissotriton helveticus. Next base: position 79,114,085 of record NC_136064.1, read on the forward strand.
TGAGGCCTGCCTTCTGCAGGGCCTCTAAAACTTTCCTTAGGTGGATCAGGTGATCCTCCCAGGTGGAGCTAAAGACAGCAATATCATCTAGATATGCTGCACAAAAGTCATCCAACCCAGTGAGAACTTGGTTCACCAACCTTTGAAAAGTGGCAGGTGCATTTTTCAAACCAAAGGGCATCATCACAAATTGGTAATGACCTCCTGGGGTAGAAAATGCTGTTTTGGCCTTGGCATCCTCAGCTAACCTGATTTGCCAATAACCAGCTGTCAGGTCGAATGTACTCAAGAACTTGGCAGAAGCCAATCTGTCAATGAGTTCATCTGCTCTTGGTATTGGATGGGCATCTGTCTTAGTGGGAGAGGTGTGGCGCCGCAGCCAGGGCGACTGACGCTGGAATCTGGGGATCATGGTTCGATCCCCGGCTCCGGCGGCAGATTAGCCCAGCACCATGTGACTCTGGGCAATAGCTCGCTTAATCTTCCTGACGGCCCCCAGCGCCTAGAGACCCTTACGGGTGATTGTGCGCTTTACAAATGTGGACTTTACTTTTACTTTACTTTAGTGACAGCATTGAGACCCCTGTAGTCTACACAAAACCTAATCTCTCTCTTACCATCCTGGGTGAGAGGTTTAGGTACTAGAACTACAGGACTAGCCCAAGGGCTCTCTGAGGGTTCAATGACTCCCAATTCCAACATCTTTTGTACTGCAGTTTTTATGCAGTCCCTGACGTGGTCAGGTTGCCTGTAGATTTTACTCTTTATAGGCAGACTGTCTCCAGTGTCCACCTCATGTGTGCACCAGTTTGTCTGACTGGGGGTCAGAGAAAACATTTGTCTGAAGGATTGAAGGACTTGCTTACAATCCTTTTGTTGATGCTCAGAGAGGCTGTCAGAAAAGACTACACCATCTACTGACCCATCATCAGGGTTCTGAGTGAGCAGGTCTGGGAGAGGGTCACTCTCTTCCTCCTGTCCCTCATCTGTGGCCATGAGCAAGCCCATGTCCTCCCTGTCAACAAATGCTTTGAGCCTATTCACATGAAGTACTCTGTGAGGGCTCCTGGGAGTTCCCATGTCCACCAAGTAGGTGACTTCTCCCTTTTGTTCAATGATGATGTGGGGTCCAGACCATTTGTCTTGGAGAGCTGTTGGGGGCACTGGCTCCAACACCCACACCTTCTGTCCTGCATGGTAAACAGTTAGGACAGCCTTTTGGTCATGCCAAGCTTTCTGAAGTTCTTGGCTGGCCTCCAGGTTTTTAGATGCCTTCTCCATGTACTCTGCCATCCTGGAGCGGAGACCAAGTACATAGTCCACTATGTCAAGCTTAGGCTTTTTGAGAGGTAACTCCCATCCTTCCTTCACAAGACATAGGAGTCCTCTTACAGGATGTCCAAACAAAAGCTCAAAAGGGATGTAACCAACCCCCTTCTGTGGGACCTCTCTGTAAGCAAACAGAAGGCAGGGTAAAAGGATGTCCCATCTTCGCCTAAGCTTCTCAGGTAACCCTTTTATCATCCCTTGAGGGTCTTGTTGAATCTTTCAACAAGCCCATTGCATTGTTGGTGATAGGGTATGGTGAATTTGTAATTTACACCACACTCCTTCCACATAGCAGTCAAGTATCCTGACATGAAGTTTGCACCCCTGTCAGAGACAAACTCCTTAGGGAACCCCACCCTGGAGAAAACTCCAACCAGGGCCCTAGGCACAACAGGAGCTGTAGTGGTCCTAAGGGGAATAGCTTCTGGATACCTGGTGGCATGATCCACTACCACCAGTATAAATCTGTGCCCAGATGCTGTTGGGGGGTCCATTGGTCCAACAATGTCAATCCCCACTCTTTCAAAGGGAACCCCCACCACAGGTAGTGGTATGAGGGGGGCCTTTGTGGTGCCACCTGATTTGCCACTGGCTTGGGAGGTGACACATGAGCGACAAAACTCTTTAGTGTCCTCAGACATATGAGGCCAGTTAAAGTGTGGGGCAAGCCTGTCCCAAGTCTTGTTCTGGCCTAAGTGACCTGCAAGGGGAATTTCATGGGCTAAGGTGAGAAGGAAACCTCTCAGAGACAAGGGGATGACCAGCCTCCTGGTAGCACCAGGCTTGGGGTCTCTTGCCTCAGAGTATAGGAGTCCATCGTCCCAATATACCTTATGGGTACCTGTAGCATTCCCTGCAGCCTCAGCAGCAGCCTGCTGTCTGAGGGGTTCAAGAGAGGAACAGTCTAACTGTGCCTGCCTCAAGTCTGCCCTGGAAGGTCCCCCTGTCCCAAGAAACTCAACCTGTTCAGGCTCAAGTTCTTCTAGGACAGTTCCTTCTGGGGTCTTGGGGTCAGTCTCCTGAGAGAGCTGATCCTCTACCTGAGGCAGGGGGGAAGGGTCCACCTTACCCCTACTGCTCTTTCTCTTGGGTAGTGTCTGGTCCATTCTTCCAGGATCCAGCACTAATTCAGCTGGGCATTTCTTGGCCTGTGACCTAGTCACAGCAAGGACATGTGCTGACAAACCTAACATTTCCACATGAGTCCTATACTCCACATCTGACCATAAGGAGGATTCCAAATCATTGCACAAAAGACAGTCCACTGGGAGGTCTGAACTAACAACAACCCTTTTGAGGCCATTTACCCCTCCCCAGGAGAAATTAACAAGTGCCATACTATGGGAGGTAGTGGCATTGCTAGCATTGGTCACCAGGTAGTCTGAACCTAGTATTACCTGTCCAGGGTCCACAAAGTTTGGTGTCACCATAGTGACACTGGCACAAGTGTCCCTGTAGGCCTGAGCCATTTTTCCATTGATCAAAGGCGTCTGCCTGTACTTGCCCAGAGTACTGGGACTTATTGTAGGGGTCATATCCATGTCCCCAGTACAAACAAGAACAGCCTGAGTAGGTATCCTGACTAAGTCAGAACCCACCTCAGTTCCCAGGGTTAACCCCACTATAGCCTTGGGAGGATTACTACCACTACTAACTGTACTAGGGGGTGCAGATGCCTTAGGGGCAGTAGTGGTAGGTGTTGGGCCTTTCTTGGTGCACTCACTAAACCAGTGAGTATTACTTTTGCAGTATTGGCACCATGGTTTCTTCTGACCATTATTCTTCTTCTTTTGGGAATTCTGGGAATTCTGGGACCCACCCTCTTTAGATTGTTGGGGCCCTGTTGAAGACTTCTGGTCATTTTGCTTATTCTCATTACCCTTGGGGTCTGCTTTCTTTTGGCCACCACCCTGGTTCTGGTTCTGCTGCTTGACCCTTGAACTGACCCATCTGTCTGCCTTCTTTCCCAATTCTTGGGGAGAGGTCAGATCGGAGTCAATAAGGTGCTGATGCAACAACTGATTCTGACAATTACTTAAGATTTGTTCTCTCATAATTAGATTATACAATCCTGTGTAATCAGTAACTTTACTTCCCAGTAACCAGCCTTCAAAAGCCTTAGTGGCACAATCAACAAAGTCAGCCCAATCCTGAGACTGAATTTTCTGGGTGTCCCTGAACAGCAACCTGTACTGCTCAGTTGTTAAGCCAAACCCATCAATCAGTGTATTCTTCAGGACTTGGTAATTGTTAGCATCCTCAGCTCTAGTAGTGAGGAGCTTATCTCTACCTTTACCTTCAAAGGAGAGCCACAATATAGCTGCCCACTGACTCTGGGGGATGCACTGGACAGTGCAGGCCCTCTCCAAAGCAGCCATCCATTTGTGGATGTCATCTCCTTGTTTAAAGGGGGGCACTATCTTACTCAGGTGTCTAGTATCAAAACTCCTGTCTTTATCCTTAGGGATATTGCTGCTACCAGTGGGGACTGCCCCACTCAACTGTTGCTCTCTAGCAAAGGCAAGCTTCTCCTTGGCAAGGGCAAGTTCTTCCCTCTGAATCCTCAGATTAGCCTGTTTCATCCTTGCTTCATGTTCTCTTCTCTGAGGGGAAATCATTCTCCTCTGGGGAGAAGTCATTCTCCTCTGAGAAGAGGCATGAGAGTGCACATATCTATTGGAGTCCCTAGAATGAGACCTATCTCTTCTAACTCCAAAGTTAGGCCTACTTAGGGTCAGTACTGGGGGTCCCCCAGATCCTTCCCTATGTAGGTCTACGTTGGCCCTAGTAAGTCTGCTCACTAGCTCAGGACCATTGTCTGCCTCATCCCCAGAAAGAACCTCGTCATCCTCCTCCTCCTCTACTTCTTCAGTTTCAGGGAGGTCAGGATCACCAAGGGTACCTTCTAAGGCTGGCATGCTCCCATCTGTATGAGTAGCTTTCCTAGCATCATATGTCTCTAAGAGACCTAACAGAAAAGGAGTGGTAGGGTTAGAACCCTGTTTCAATTTCCTGGAGGTACACAATTGTCTCATCTCCTGGAAACTGAGAGCTGCATATCTGGAAAGGACCTGTGGAGGGTCACTAGCCACTAGGGGAGTCTCTGCAGACTCTCCATGGGTAGACATGCTTTCTAGTGAGGTGTAAGTGATGCACCTACCTACACTATGGGTTTTCCTACTGATCCCTTGCTACGAGTTGTAGTCAGGGTGTGCTAGGCCCTTTCTACTACAACAGCTGGTTCAGTAGAACTCAGAGTATTTCTAAGCTTGTTATATGTACCTATGGTACCTATGTGATCTTTCAAATGATATCTCAAGATTATGTATGTATGTATGTATAAACCGTTTTGTAACGCGCTCCGTTACTTGGGAGTATCCTGGCGCGAATTGGGAAAGACAGAGAGCAGAACAACAAAAAAACAACCTAGGTTATACTCCTGAACAGATGAGTTTTCAGGTTCTTCTTAAATTGAGCCACAGATTGCATGGAGCGCAAATGGAGAGGGAGAGCATTCCAAGCTCGGGCCGCTACCACGGCAATCGACTGACCACCGAGTCTAGCTCGGTTAAAAGGAGGAAGAGACAATTTAAACAGAGTAGATGATCTAAGGGTGCGGGCGGGGGCATAGATGGCAAATCTGTTTCTCAAATATGCGGGGCCTTGATCATGAATTGCTCTAAACGCAAGCACCAAAGATTTGAACAAAATGCGCTGTGATACGGGGAGCCAGTGAAGAGTGCGCAGATCAGAACGCACACTCTTCCATCTTGGGACATTGAATAGGAGACGGACAGCCGAATTCTGGATGATTTGCAGGCGTTTAACCAGGTACGCCGGAATGCCACTGAACAATGCATTTGCATAATCCAACCTTGCGAGTATGAGAGCCCGAGCAACAGTCTCCTTGGCATCCCTAGGGAGCAAAGGGAAAAATTTGCGAAGCATTCTCAACGTGGCAAAGCAGGTTCCCGTGAGCTTTTTTATATGGTCCTCGAATCTAAGGTCCTCCCCAAACCAGATGCCAAGGTTTTTCGCGGGGCCCCCCATCTCTTTGGGACTGGGAATATTCGGGGGCCACAGCGTATTCCTGAACGAGGAGGGGAAGGAACCATAAAAAAGCACCTCGGATTTGTCCTCATTGCATTTCAGCTGGGCCAAGGTTAACCAGCGAAATACTGAGGACAGACATAAATGGACTGCAGAAGCATCCAGAATATCGTCTGGCCAGGTGAACAGCAACTGAGTATCATCTGCATACCCTATAATCTTAGCCCCATACTGTTCCGCTAAATAAACCAAAGGGGTGATATAAATGTTGAACAGTAGGGGACTAAGAGTGGATCCCTGAGGGACCCCCATGAGGAGTGGTTTAGGCTCTGAGGCGTGGGGCGGCATCCAGACCTGCTGTGGCCTATCCGATAGAAAAGAGGACAGCCAGGCCAGAACAACCCCACCGATACCAATAGCAGACAGCCTGGCGAGGAGGAGCTCATAAGGGACGGTATCGAACGCAGCAGAGAGGTCCAATAAAATCAGGACCGCTCTGCCGCCTCCGTCCAAACATTCCCGAATAGACTCCGTCATCTCCACCAGCGCAGTCTCGGTGCTATAAGACGCCCTAAAGCCCGATTGGGCAGGATGAAGGGCATTGGAGGATTCCACGAAACTCTCCAATTGCTGAAAAACCACTTTCTCACAGATTTTAGCGAGTGCTGGCAAAAGGGATATGGGACGATAGTTCCCAGGGACCGTAGCGTTCAGTCCCGGTTTTTTCAGGAGCGGCAGAAGTTTGGCTCGTTTCCAACCAAGAGGAACCTCGCCAGAAGCCAAGGAAAGATTCACTATCTGCGTGATCTCACTACAGACAGTTTCCGCCACCTCCGAAAGCACTCGGGCTGGGCACGGGTCAGCGGGAGAGCCGGATTTCAGAGACTGAAGAAGAGGTAATACAGCACACTCTGCGACTTGCGCAAAGTTAGTCAGCTGTTGCCCAGAACACGGGCAATGTGTAAAACAAGAGTCGGCCGCTAAATAATCTGCGGGCCGCGCCGCGAGTAGATCCTGCTGTATCCTAGCTATTTTGCTGATGAAAAAGGTGGACAAATCCTCGCACCATTGCGCAGAGGAAGGGAGAGTAGCAACATCAGCAACAGGGGATACAAAACTTTTAACAATAGAGAAAATCTCTCTACTATTGTTATCTGCTTTAGCGCTACGCCCTGCATAATAATTCCCTTTAGCAACCTTAATGGCGGCATAATAATCTTTTTGAGCTGAGCGTAGAACAGACTTGGCCTCAAAGCTATACCCACATCTCCACGCACGTTCCAATTTTTTACAGCCTAGTTTTAGCTCTCTCAACTCGGGAGAGAACCAGGGTTGAGAGGGAGAGCGTCGAAGTCTAGACACGGTAGTGTGTTTGGTGGATACAGTAGCCGCCTGCAGCACCCACTCATTAAACCCACCGACCGCCTCATCCAGAACCACCGTGGGTTGTGGGCGGGCTCCAGATAGGGCCTTTCTGAACGCGGGCACGTTGACCTTTTGGGTATGGCACAGGGGGGGTGTTTGACCAGATTCCACCATCTCCCACGCAAACCTGACCAGGTCATGATCGGACCAGGTAACTTTTTCTACGCTCACAGTCTTAATGGGGAAATTTGAGCAAACCAGATCAAGAAGGTGACCTCCCACATGCGTCGGAGAAGTCACCCATTGCTTGAGCTGTGCGAGGTCAAGAACTTCACTGAGCCTACGGGCTTCAGGTGACTCAGGAGCATCCGCATGAATATTTAGGTCGCCGACCAGAAGAAATTTTGGAAAACTTAAGGCCCGCGGCACTATGTATTCCTCAAGAGAGTCAATAAAATGATTGGCTTGGCCCGGCGGCCTGTAAATCAAAGACCCTCCTAAAGTAAAATGAGGGGAAATTATAATGGAGAAGTGGAGAACCTCACCCCCTACATCCGCAACAGGCGGCTCAGAGGTGAAGCACCACCCATCCTTAAAAATAACGGCTAAACCGCCCCCTCTACCCCGAGGTCTGTCAACCCTAGCAATCTTAAAACCTCTGGGGACGGCAAGTTCCACACTTGGGGCGGATGTGCTGGTCATCCACGTCTCCGTGACGAACAGCACCTCCAACTGGCCCTCCACCAGTAGTTCAAAAACATCGGCGGCATGTCTCACCACGGATCTGGCATTAATCAGCCCAGCCCTAATGGTTGCTGCGCCGGTGTTACTGACTATGCGTGGGGGTAGGCATGGCTGGGGAAGAAAACCACAACTGGGGCACTTCACCATAGCACAATCCAGACCCGCGCGCAAACAAGTCAATCTACCGCCGGGGAGAGCAAGTCTCATAAGATCATAACGAGAATACTTGCGCTTCTCTGAGCTGGACGAACCCGGAGGACGTCGGGCAGAGTAGCTGGCCCTGGGCCCGTCCGGGACACGGACGGACACAGACGGGCCCTCCTTTGGCGCTCCATCGGCGCGCAGACGGCGCGCCCGCTGCGCGCGACCGCTGCGCGCCCTATGAGGTATCATTATTTATCACCCAAGCCCCTCCCCGAGCTGGACCGCTACCTCCCGACCAGCCGGGGACCGGGACTCACTAAAGATGGCGCCGTCCGACCTGTCCCTCCACTACAATCGGCACAGAGCAGCCGCGGTGGAACGGGGCACAGGGGAACCGGGAAACAGCACTAAGAAGTTAAAAAGGGTACAGTTGATTAAAAAACATACATCACAATTATTAATCAATTGAATGCAGAAACCGGGTTTATTTTTAAAAAAGCGCTAAAAAGGACAGTGCTGCAAAATGTAAATGGGCAGAAGAGGAAATCTCGCAGTCTGCCCGTCTTTCCCGAGCGGAATCTCAGAGTGCTGCCACCACCATGATCAACCACGAGGGTCTGAGGACAAAGGATCTATTTATCACCCAAGCCCCTTCCCGAGCTGGACCGCTACCTCCCGACCAGCCGGGGACCGGGACTCACTAAAGATGGCGCCGCCCGACCTGTCCCTCCACTACAATCGGCACAGAGCAGCCGCGGTGGAACGGGGCACAGGGGAACCGGGAAACAGCACTAAGAAGTTAAAAAGGGTACAGTTGATTAAAATACATACATCACAATTATTAATCAATTGAATGCAGAAACCGGGTTTATTTTTAAAAAAGCGCTAAAAAGGACAGTGCTGCAAAATGTAAATGGGCAGAAGAGGAAATCTCGCAGTCTGCCCGTCTTTCCCCAGCGGAATCTCAGAGAGCTGCCACCACCATGATCAACCACGAGGGTCTGAGGACAAAGGATCTATTTATCACCCAAGCCCCTCCCCGAGCTGGACCGCTGCCTCCCGACCAGCCGGGGACCGGGACTCACTAAAGATGGCGCCGCCCGACCTGTCCCTCCACTACAATCGGCACAGAGCAGCCGCGGTGGAACGGGGCACAGGGGAACCGGGAAACAGCACTAAGAAGTTAAAAAGGGTACAGTTGATTAAAAAACATACATCACAATTATTAATCAATTGAATGCAGAAACCGGGTTTATTTTTAAAAAAGCACTAAAAAGGACAGTGCTGCAAAATGTAAATGGGCAGAAGAGGAAATCTCGCAGTCTGCCCGTCTTTCCCCAGCGGAATCTCAGAGTGCTGCCACCACCATGATCAACCACGTGGTAAAACAACAGCAAGCTCAAATCCCAACCGCTGCACACCAATGTGAGAAGTTGGCCTGATATATGATGCTCACTAATTCTAGTGATCACCTTGTATCAGTCCAAACAACCCTTATGGTGATTGGTTGGAAAGTCAACCTGATAGACCAGCTATCCTAGTAGCGTGGACAAAACCAGTCTTTAGGCTAAACTCTTTTGGCATGTGAAGCCAGCTGTTTTACCACAATATAACCCCTTGAATACCAGATGAAAGGACACCACACAGGTTGTTATGAAAATAAACAATATATTTATTAATAACAATACCTCTGAACTCTTTATGAGGGCAGAGGGCTAAGCACATGACAATACTACAAAAGAAATACGAGTTCGCACAATATCTACAAGTGTGCCTGAGGGGCACGGCAAACCATATACTCAAAACAATGGAATGCGAGGAAGGTAAGTACTGTAAGAAGATCCAGAGGCTGGAGGATCGCTGGGACTACGCTACGAACTAGGTAAGTAAGGAGCAGGAGGCCCACGGGACTCACGTGCAGAGTTGAAACTCTCACGCGGGATGCGTACCAACGTCTATGGATGCTACAGTTTAGAAAGTTACGGATTCCGGACGAACCCGGCTGGATGGAGGGAAAACAACAGTGGACCTAGACACTAGGATAGTGCACACAGACTTCAGCACCTAGGAGCTTTTGTTACCTAACCCACAGGCTGCGGATGCATAGGGCTGAAGTTGCGTCGGGTTTGCTGCGTTGATCCCGGTGATGCCTGAAACAAGAAGTTGCTGGCAGGCAGCCAGATGGAGGAGTCCGGTGGTTCCAAGGATAGAACTGGAAGATGGAAGTCCTGAAAGGGAAGGGGACAGAGTCTTGGTCACTAGCCAGTGACGGTGCTGGAACCAGGAGGGAACCAGATGCTGTCGCCGCAGTCAGGTGAAGGAAGGGTCACTTCTCTCTGTAGCTGCGCAGACCAGGAGCTGCTCTTCACGACCAGGCTGGAGTCACGAGCTGTCCCACGTAGTCTGCTGCTGTTGGCGGTGTCGGATCGTCGATCTGGACGACAGGCCTTGGCTAATGCAAGCCACTCGATGGAACAAAGATGGCGTCTGGTGTGGACCAGGAGGGTCCGGGGTGCTTCTCTTTCACAAGGAAGCAAGGACCAGTCTGGGGGACCTGTGGAAAATGACAAAATGTATATGTACATAAGCGGCGTTCATTTGTGTTCACCCTCGCCACTGTTGAAGGTAAAGAAAGTCACGAAACAGTGGCCCCGCCATCTTGTTCCCTTTTAGGTTCCATCACGAACATAGATAGTAGCCATCTTTGCGTCATGACCTCCCTGCCCATTGCCGATAGCCATCATCTCTCTCTCCCTCTCTCCAGCCCCGCAAGCACCCCGCGCCCCGACAGCCCCCGGTCTCTCCTGTTCGGGCCATAAACGCACCGCTAAACACGACCTTGTCTCCGTGCTGGACCCCCTGCCCCCTCGCTCTTTCATTCTACTCATAGAACGGGCCCTTTTGGTAAACCTCTTCCTCCCTGCCCGATTGCCCGGCCTGATCCCCGGCCATCACCTAGCCCAACAGATGCAGTTTATTGCTTCCTACAGTAGGACCTCGCCTCACATCAGAGGAGCGGTGATTAATCAAGGCCTTCACACCCCTAGACCTGACCGACACCCCCGCATCCCTCCCAGGAACACCCTTCCTCTCTTCTGATGCCCCCCCCCCCCGGCTACACCTGGCCTCTCGACCCAGTCCCACATCATAAAACTAGGTCTCGTGAATGTACCCCTCCGGCCCCGCATAGCGAAAACATGATCTTATTGCCCGCCCAACCTTAGATCTGACCACCCCCTCCTGCCCTCGTGCCCTGTTGGAATGTCCGGCTGCAGATTACAATCACATGTCACATGTGGGAGGGGAAAACAACATCAGAGCGGTCAGTATGGGAATGGGCCTGGAGCTGGGGTCCCAAACATGCCCTTTTTGTACTTCAAAGTGTCTTTATTGCAATAAGGAATGTTTGTACATCATAAACCTGTGTATAAAAGACTGAGCCGTAGACAAACTTGTTAGAGCACCTCGAGAAGATACCCTGTTGTCTGATTTGACGTGTTCTGTTCCGTCGGAAATAAACTCCTGTTTCCTGCCTTCCAGTCTCCAGAGCCTGCCTCTTTATTTGGGTAATCGTGAGTTGGGTGAGAAGCGGCTAACGCCGGGCAAACCTAGAAAAGGGGTAAACGACCTGATCTGCCTGAACCCTTTTTCCACAATTGGCGTCCCAAACATGGGGCCCATCAGCGACACGTGGATCCAGTGAGAGAGGTCCCAACGACAGAGTGAACGACTGCAACGATCGGGAAGAGCTCCTGCCCGATAGACCCTTGTCTGGCAGCCGATCATCCGAACTTCACCGGTTCCGAACAGACCTCTCTCGAGTGATCTACGGTCCTGACTGGGAACCATCAGGAGTGCCACAGCAATTACGGAGAATAGAGGACGATCGGGCGCTGGAAACGGAAGACGAGAAACCGTCCATACGGTCCGGGTAAGGTCGTGGAAACACGACAAATTGCGAATTGATTGTTTGATTGTCATTGAAAATACTAGTATTACACATTTTGATTGTTTTGTCCTGAGAGATTCTCTGTCTACAAACGGGGAAGGATAGGAGTATTCTCCCTTTGCAGATAGTGAAGGGTGGGTAGCGCAGGCTTTTGCCCCCGTTGTAACCCGTCGCGCCTACTTCCCTCTCCATTTGATTGATTGTTATCCAAGCATTTATTGTTTTGGAATTGGTTCTTTTTGGATCATTCTCTATTTGCAAACAAGCACAGGGCCGCCATACTCTGTTTAGTCTTTGCAGATAGTGAAGGATAGGTAACGCAGGCTTTTGCCCCCGTTGTAATCCGTCGTGCCTATTTTTATCCCCCACTGATTGATTGTTTGACCGGACCTTGATCGTTCGGAATTGGTTCTTAGAAAGGATCTTCTCTGCCTACAAACAGAGAGGAACAGGAAGATCTCTCTCTTTGCAGATAGTGAAGGGTAGGTAGCGCAGGCTTTTGCCCCCGTTGTAACCCGTCGCGCCTATTTTATTCCTCATTTGATTGATTGATTGTTTGTCCGAACTTGACTGTTTGGAATTGGTTCTCTCTTTGGGTATTCCCTATTTGCGAATACTGTAGAATAGAAATATTCTACCTAGTCTCCGCAAAGTAGTGAAGGATAGGTAGTGCTGACTTTTGTCCCCGTTGTAACCCGTCATGCCTATCTTCCCCCCATTGCTCAGTAGTTGGTTCAGCCCGGACCATTTATTAAAGGTAGACCATCTGGCTCCACCGGAGGACACCCCTAATAAAAAGGACGTATATAAAGAGAATGCGGATTAGCCGCTGATCGTGCTAGCAAATAAAAGAACACAAGAATCGTTAGGAAAAACAAAAGGAATCGAGTAAAGTCAGTAGGCCACTGATGAGATCTCTTTTCAACCTTACTGAAATGGAAACATTAGGAACAACCCCTCAGGAAGTATGAAACTAGTGAGGAAAGCCGAACTCAACGCCATGATGACTGCGAGACAGCTCGGCTCCACAGACCACCCCGCCCAATTAACGGCAAACCCTAGGCAAATATTAGAAACATACAACACTATAGCAAAGTAACAGGTTAAAACGTTTTTATTTGAACAAAAATACATTAAACAACTATTTACACGGCAAACGGCTGCAACAACAAACCCACAATGCATTTCGCCGTCTGCTTGACGCCGTTCCTGTCCCTCCTTCCCCAAAGTAGCTATGTCGGGCTACTTTGGGCTACTTTCTAGTAGGTTTTTGGGCGTCAGAAAGTCTACAAAAGCCGTCGGCGGCGGCGTGGGGTGGAGAACCATTACGCGAATAGTCCGGAGGCGACACCACGCGCCAAGGCCTGTCCCCGGGATGAACCAAGGGACCCGTTCCTGGGGCCGTGGCAAAGAACGGCCGGCCGCCGAAGGCATGGGCCCGACCCGGAATGAACTGGTCCTCCCATTCCCTTCTTCTCCCGGCGCCTCGCAGGCCACGGGGGGGGGGATGTCTTGCATATGCCTCCGACCCCCCCCTCTTCTTCATCGCCTGGTCCGGCCATAACAAATGTCAGCGAGACGCCGTGGGGTGCACTGGGAGGGATAGGCGGCGCGGACGAGCCTCTCCCGCCTCCCCAGGTGGAGGCCCCTCAGCTGCACCCCCCAACGCTCCACACACCCGGCAAAGGGTTCGTCCACTCTTGCGGTGCAGGGACGCTCCACACACGCGGCAAAGGGTTCATCCACTCTTGCAGTATAGGGACGCTCCACACACCCAGCAGGGTCTCGTCCACTGTGGCGGTGCTACGACGCCTCACCCAACAGGCTGGAGTCCGTCTGCTCATTTGACCCAGTGACTGCCGGTAGCTGCAGAACTCCTAAAAATGGCAGTCGACCTTGCAGGAACGAACCTGGCGTGCAAGGATGGCCTGGTCGCTGGCCAGCTAGAAAAACGAGTCCTCCGTTCAGAAGCGTTCTCCTCAGCTTTGAAGATTCTACGAGAGTTGCGGAGGGCCCTCGACCTCCGCGGGCCCCCAACCGCCACCAATGGGAAGTGACTGCCATGATCACCCGCAGAACGACCAAGACGTAACCACGAGACGTCGGCGCCTCATGCTGGCGCCAGCCTCAGTTTTGAATGACCCAAGATACTGCAGACTACCGATTTGATCAGTTCCGGTGGAACATCAGTACGACCCGGTAGGAAAGACTGTTGCCCCTCCCTTTTCTTTGATTGATGGTTCATGTCACCGGTCCCTTCTGTTGCCCCTTAACGAAACTTCTGGACTGCCGAAAAGAAGTTCTGGTCCAACCACAAGTTGGTAGAGACAGTTTGACTATACTTGGACCCGCCTGACCCCACCCAAAATGGCGCCGGTACAAACGAAACTCGCAATTCCCCGTTGTGTTCCGGATGCTCAGACTTGATATCGTGAGATATGTATGCAGTTTTGAAGCACATGGCGGGAGGGGATGAGTATTGCTTGAACATTCGAACAATGAATTTGATATTAAGTTCTGACACATCGTTGATTACAGTATTATTGAAAGTTCAAATCTTTTTGACACTGATGGTACCTACCCACAATGAATTTTCGATATGATTTTATTGCACTTATCGTACCTTGATGAAATAAAACAACCACCGACTCGGTTATGTTTTCCACAGATAAATATGCCCTCATGTACAGTTCCACTCTGCTCCGTGGCTGGCCCACGTGGTTGTAGGCCTACATTTGTACGTCAACATTTTTTAAAATAAAGATCTTGTGACAAACAAATAGTCGTAGTTTTTGGATTGGTAAGTTCGAATACATAGCCCTTGTTTCCGATCTACGAAAAAAAAAATAGGCAAAATAAAGCAAGTCGATTACCGAAAGGTTAAAAAGTAAAGTACCTAGAAATATTGAAAATGTGAACGATCCAAGATGTTGCGTGTGTTTTTTTTACCTTAGTGCAACCTAAGGCATTCGATAAAGGTCCCGGTGTTCTGTTTTACTTTGTATGCCACATATCTCAGGGAAATTGTTTCAGATACCCCTAAACCAGACCCGATACCACTGTAGACCACCCCGACTCCTCGAAGAAGAACATGAGTTCACCCACTTTTCCCTGATTGCCCTTTTGTTTCAACCCCCCACACAAGATCCGCAATACCACACGTGGGCGATCTATGCAATGTGCAGTCCATAAATGATTATGCCTCCCGCACCACCAGTCCCTCGGGGCTTAAAACGCCGCGATGGAAGGGACTGCACCCCGCGGAGATAGGTCGAAATACGTAGTAAGTAAAAAGCCTTTTGGGTTTATGCGCGCGAATGTGTCTTTAAACGCTGCCCCCACCCCTTCTTCTTCCCCTTCTTTTTGCAGGTCGCATCAGAACATCGACTAAAGTGTGGAGAAGACCTAAGCAACGCGGATTTGGGTGATATGAATGCATGTGTGTATGACCGAATGTGTGTAACTCGACTGGATATACGTTGCACGCGTTGACCTGATAAGAGAGATGTCTTTGTACGACTTGAGTGATGATCGGACAGCCGATGGAATGGGGAAAAACGGGGTCTGGACATAGCACCTATACACGATGAACAGTCATAGATATAACGCACCCTTACTTAGAAACGACCATCTCTCTAATAATGCAACCAAGAATGACGTGCACCTACGAGTAGATTCTTACGCCATGAAACTCGAAGTTGCCCATTGTTCCCCCAACTAACACCCTCCGTTGCCTTGGCCTGGATACCCGTCCGCTAAAAATGATTCAAAGATCCCACCGTAAGTACTAGCCCGACCAGGATAGTTCCCGAACAATTGACGAAAGTATAAGTACTTGCAACAGAGACGAACAGCAAAAGACAGCCAGGCGAATTAAATAGGAAACTAAGGATGCGCAGCATACAGGAGGAAATGTCTTTGGCCAAGTACTGTTCTATGTTTTGTCTTGAATTCTGTATGTAAATGCATGTACCCCCCCACCCCCCTCGCCTGAATTCATGTGTACGTGGTATATGGATTTACGTTGTCCCTCAGTCTGTGTTTCTATATAATATGACCCCTACTGTTTTGTGTTTTGTGTGCATCGAAATGGCCTATTATTGTACACGTTTCCCTCTCTCGTCCTTTCCCTTCATGTTGTACGTGTACCGAATAGTTCATTTAAAATGCGAACGACCCCTGCTCCCTCTTCCTCTGTGTGGTAATGTTGTGCCCCGCCGGCACGAGCCTAATTGGTTTTTCGAACACAAAGGTGATCGACAAAATTGCCAGAAACTAAAACGATTGTAATTTGCCATGTTACTACCTCTCCTTTTTCTGTAAAAATGACAGAACTCGAATTGGCTATAAGAAAAGGACAGGTAAGACGACTGATGTCCCCCTAATCTGGCCCTTTTTATAGGAGGACTATACGTCAGTGGCCTTCTACTCTCAGCTCGTTAGAAACACAATCTCCTATGCCCAGATTGCCCCACCCCTCCGCACCCAAGTACGGATGTCCAAAACGTCCCCGTTCCTCCCGCTTGACCCCAGCTCCGTAAACTCGAGGTATAACTGCTGACCCTGCTTAACTGTTGCTCCCCGAGAAAAGAGTGTTTAGCCTCTACCCCTCTCTCATGATGATAAAAGACTGCCAGGGCGAGGGTCAGATAGCCACATGCGACATGAATGAATGCCAAATAGACCTAGTTCAAAATCAGTAGACACGCCTGTATACATACTCCACAGTGATAACTTCTGACCGTGACCGATGAAACGTACCCCCAGCTACCTAGATCTGGGATGGAATTGAAATGTATAAATGCCTTCTCTTGCCAGTTTGCTAAAACCTGTTTTGTACCCATTCAAGGATACACAGCCACCGGAGGAGAGGGGTTGGACGTGACGCACAGCCTGGTCACAGATCGTGAGGCGCGTGTGACCTCGACCTAAGATGGAGCCGCAGAGCAACGGGACGCGGGACGATGCACCACTCTCAAACGCAGAAAACGAAGGAATGGAGGGCTGCCTTGAAGCCCTCTGCTTGTTGACCCACGCGTGCTAGAAGTCCCCGCCCCTTTGAGCCCGATTGATGGACCTGCCTGCGCATCACCCTTTTGCTCCCCTGGTCCGTTTCAAAGATCCGGTCCCACTCCGCCCTCTCCTCCCCCGATTATCCGACAAATCCCCTTCTATCCTTTCCACGTGGATTTTGACTCCGAGACAGAAATGCAGGTGCCCAGCATAAGGCACCCTTAAGAGAGATTAGCTAGGAAACAGGACTGTGGCCTAACGGCAAAGGACAGATCACACCCTGCGACGTGTAAAGAAGGACCCGAGCTGGACCTATAGCTCCACCGCCGGTGCTCAACAGCGCCAACGGAAGAAAACAAACTACCAGAACCTACCAGTGATGACTCGCTACTAATAAAGACACTGTGGCGAAGACCCCCCTTTTTCTGAACTTTCTACACCCCTTGACTAATTGCTTGTATTGGACTAAATTCCTCCCTCAATCACTTTTGCCTGTAAAATGTTTCATCGGTCACTTTTAAGTACGACAAATGTAAATTTATATGTATTCCACCTCGTATGCTGCATCAACTACACACGGTTATATGTAAGTCTACCAATATTGACAAACGCTATTCCATTGACTACACACGACTATATGTATGATAAATACACAAATGATCTAGCTTATGTAAAAAGCGGCGACTGTGGAAAATTACAAAATGTATATGTACATAAGCGGCGTTCATTTGTGTTCACCCTCGCCACTGTTGAAGGTAAAGAAAGTCACGAAACAGTGGCCCCACCATCTTGTTCCCTTTTAGGTTCCATCACGAACATAGATAGTAGCCATCTTTGCGTCATGACCTCCCTGCCCATTGCCGATAGCCATCATCTCTCTCTCCCTCTCTCCAGCCCCGCAAGTACCCCGCGCCCCGACAGCCTCCGGTCTCTCCTGTTCGGGCCATAAACGCACCGCTAAACACGACCTTGTCTCCGTGCTGGACCCCTGCCCCCTCGCTCTTTCATTCTACTCATAGAACGGGCCCTTTTGGTAAACCTCTTCCTCCCTGCCCGATTGCCCGGCCTGATCCCCGGCCATCACCTAGCCCAACAGATGCAGTTTATTGCTTCCTACAGTAGGACCTCGCCTCACATCAGAGGAGCGGTGATTAATCAAGGCCTTCACACCCCTAGACCTGACCGACACCCCCGCATCCCTCCCAGGAACACCCTTCCTCTCTTCTGATGGCCCCCCCCCCCCGGCTACACCTGGCCTCTCGACCCAGTCCCACATCATAAAACTAGGTCTCGTGGATGTACCCCTCCGGCCCCGCATAGCGAAAACATGATCTTATTGCCCGCCCAACCTTAGATCTGACCACCCCCTCCTGCCCTCGTGCCCTGTTGGAATGTCCGGCTGCAGATTACAATCACATGTCACATGTGGGAGGGGAAAACAACATCAGAGCGGTCAGTATGGGAATGGGCCTGGAGCTGGGGTCCCAAACATGCCCTTTTTGTACTGCAAAGTGTCTTTATTGCAATAAGGAATGTTTGTACATCATAAACCTGTGTATAAAAGACTGAGCCATAGAGAAACTTGTTAGAGCACCTCGAGAAGATACCCTGTTGTCTGATTTGACGTGTTCTGTTCCGTCGGAAATAAACTCCTGTTTCCTGCCTTCCAGTCTCCAGCGCCTGCCTCTTTATTTGGGTAATCGTGAGTTGGGTGAGAAGCGGCTAACGCCGGGCAAACCTAGAAAAGGGGTAAACGACCTGATCTGCCTGAACCCTTTTTCCACAGACCAGACTAGCAGTGTCGAAATCTTCGGGTCGTCGTCTCAGAGGTCACTAGCCAGCCGGCAAGTGACCAGACAACAGGAAGGGCAGCAACCAGGCAAAAGGGCCCCACGCAGATCACGGGGATGCTGGGGGGCTGGTCTTTGGTGCAGGAGCTGCGTCGGTGTGGGGCTTCTCAGTCCCCAATGCACTCACTCGAGGAACCCTCAGGGGTCGTGCTGGAAGCGCTGTGCAGGTTTCTTCAAGATGGCCGTCTCACGTTGCTCGTCGCACCCACGGGTCCCAGCTGTGCTGTGGATGTGGGTAGAGGTCAGAGAGGTCTGGAGGTCCGGGTCTTGTCGACCTGGGTCGTCGGATTCCGGAATGGAAGGACTTTGCAGCAAACCGCACAGGAGCTTGATGGTGCCTGTGAAGCAGGATGGTCACTCCCTGACCATAGGGGAGATTCTTCAGTCTTCTGATGTTCAGGAGGTCGAAGATCAAGAGTTCTTCGTGGAAGTTGTCAAGAGTAATCTAATCTGGAATGGGACCAGCTCCTACCTTTATTCAGCTAAAGGAGGCTGCACTACGACTAGGTCCCTCCCCTGGGTGGGACCAGGAAGGGGGGTGGTTACACCCCTATCCTTTGTCCAGTTTCCCGCCAGAGCTGGGGCTGGAGTGCCCCAGCAACTGGTTGGAACCGGTGTATGCACAGGGCACCTTGTGTGCCCCAGGCATGTCTCATTCCTTTCAGCCTTGGCCTACCTAATACACAAAATCCTGTCTGGGGTGGTGCTAGCACCTCCCAAGGCAGGAAACCCTTTGTCTGAGCCTCCCTCGCTGGAAGGACTCCCAGCAGCAGGATGTCAGACTTGTGTCTGTGGTGGCAGCATCCATTTTGTGATGCTGAGGCTTGAGTTAACTTTAACTGGGGTTTACAGTTACATACATGTCGTGTCCCTCTAGAAGGGTGGAATGCTAACCCCGTCGCGAGAATTGGCGAGGGGTTAGTATTCCAATTCGTATGACACCTTACTCGACATGTTTTGATAATGCTATGCCAAAGTTAGCATTTACCCGCGAGGATTATAATACACTTAAGAGTATATGGTATAGCGTTATCATGGAACAGCTATAAGGACTTGGTTCCGCAAGCTGCAAATGGGCTCAGCTCATGCCAGAGCACCATCTCACATAATTCCAAGCACTCTGCCTTCAGGATTGATAAGGCCTGCCATAGGAGTGACTGATAGGAATATATGTGTCCATTTTAGTGTTAGATATAGGAATACTATATCTAAAGCAAAGGGTGATTACACCACCTTGCCCCAGCTGTCATGCAGCCAGTTTTGTCAGATTTGGGTGGCCAGCCAGGGGTGGCATAATACATGCTGCAGCCCCTGGTAGGCCCTGGGTACACCTATGCCCTGGATACCTAAGGTATACTGTACAGGGACTGATAAGGTGGCCCAGTACCAATTGGTAAATGCACCTAAGGTACATGCTTGTCAATTTAGAGAGAGAACAGCTAGGCTGTGGGTCTGATTAGCAGGCCCACAGCCAGGGAAAGTCGTAAACCAGTGAAGCAAAAAGCAAAAATCTGGGGTGGCCATGGGATTGCAGACCCCACTCTCCTACAGGCATGAATCGGGAATATTTGATTAGGGTCCTAGATACGTTTACAACAGGAGGATATACATAACACTGGCATAGACCTATGAAGATGCATCAAACACTGACAAACACCCAAGAGGATGTACTGAATGATGGCATAGACTCATAAGGATGATCCAAATGCTAACATAGCCTCAGGAGGATGTAACCGCCAACGAGAAAGACACAGGAGGATTAACTATATGCCGGCATAGATCTAGGGGATGTATCAAATGCAGATCTAGAGCCAAGAAGATGTACCCAATTCTGACATAGACCCAGGAGGATGTACCATATGCCGGCATAGATCCATGGGGATGTACCAAATGCAGATGTAGAGCCAAGAAGATGTACCCAATGCTGACAAAGACCCAGGAGAATGTTCCCACCACCAACAGAGACCCAGGAGAATGTACCCACCATCATCATAGACCCAGGAGGATGTAGCCACCACCAACATAGACCAGGAGTATGTACCCACCACCCACATAGACCCAGGAGGATGTACCCATGACCGACGTAGACCCAGGAGGATGTACCCACCTCCGACGTAGACCCTGGAGGATGAACCCACCACCGACATAGACCCAGGAGGATGTACCCACCACCAACATAGACCAGGAGGATGCACCCACCACTGACGTAGACCCAGGAGGATGTACCCACCACCAACATAGACCCAGGCAGATGTACCCACCACCGACATAGACCCAGGAGGATGTACCCACCACCGACGTACACCCAGGAGGACGTACACACCACCAACATAGACCCAGAAGGATGTACCCACCACCGACGTAGACCTAGGAGGATGTACACACCACCAACATAGACCCAGGAGGATGTACCCACCACCGACGTACACCCAGGAGGACGTACACACCACCAACATAGACCCAGAAGGATGTACCCACCACCGACGTAGACCCAGGAGGATGTACCCACCACCGACATAGACCCAGGAGGATGTACACACCCCCAACATAGACCCAGGAGGATGTACCCACCACCGACGTACACCCAGGAGGATGTACCCACCACCAACATAGACCCTGGAGGATGTACCCACCACCGACGTAGACCCTGTAGGATGTACCCACCACCGACGTAGACCCAGGAGGATGTACCCACCACCAACATAGACCCAGGAGGATGTACACACCACCAACATAGACCCAGGAGGATGTACCCACCACCGACGTACACCCAGGAGGATGTACACACCACCAACATAGACCCTGGAGGATGTACCCACCACCGACGTAGACCCAGGAGGATGTAACCACCACTGACGTAGACCCAGGAGGTTGTACCCACCACCAACATAGACCCAGGAGGATGTACCCACCACCGACGTAGACCCAGGAGGATGTACCCACCACCGACGTAGACCCAAGAGGATGTGCCCACCACCGACGTAGACCCAGGAGGATGTACCAAACACAACGTAGAACCATGAAGATGTACCCAATGCTGACAAAGACCCAGGAGGATCAGACACTGGATATGGTGTACCAATGTATCTGACCAGTGCTTGGGCGTGATGCTTTTATTGACAGCCCTCATGATGGTGCTCTTGCTTCCTTCTTGGGAAGTGAAACCATCTCTTTTGGTTCCCTTTGTTATGTTGCTTCAGTTTTTACTGTATCATGTTTAAATAACTCAATGACTTATGTGTAAACCTTTTCAATTTATGTTATCTAAACATATGTATATTTTTGGCATTTTGTTGTGAAATTGTCGGACAAAATGTCATGGTTGGTTGGGGCTTGCAAAGGACCTGATGGAGCAAGGATTCGCACGTAACGCGACTTGCTTGTATTCAGTCCTCTCGACATAACGTTAAAATACTAACCAACAAGTTTGTATTACTAATATCACATTACATGACATCCGAGAGAAGCTTGCATATGTGCGTTTACTAACTATAATCTGCTTGCATTAAAATGGCTGCTGCTACGCAGGATTTTCTACTGCGCATGCGTCTATCACACTCACGTGACATGACGTACTCTTTGCTTTGGAGGGAAACTTTTGCTTCTGCGCACTAGAATTAAAAATGGCTGATCTGTGTTTCAGCATGCAAGACGCTTGCACTGCTGCTTTTGCTAAGCTGTTCGTTCTGCTTAACCATAACGCAATAGTTAAATATAAAGTAATGGGAATAGAGTAGAGATAAGTGGTACCCAGTGCATTCTTTTATTCCGTGTTCTCAAACTGTTTCTTTTCTATTCTTGCATGTAAATCAATTTGGGCTTGATGCCTGTCGCTTAACTCCATATTGAAACCTATGAGCCTGCGCACCAGAGTCTAAAATCCATCGAGTCATGGCATTGAATGAGTGCCAGGGACAGTCTTGACCAAGATACGCCTGGGAACCTCACCTCCTGAACTTTACGAAGGAAACAGAATTCTAATATGAACTAAAATGTAGCAAATAATAGAACATTCATTGTCGGGTGGAATAAAATATACATGGGAAAATAAAAATTGATGGGCGGGAACGTTAATGGAATATTCAAAAGAAAAGTGTCATTTTGGTATGGTGTGATGACCTCTCCTCATTCCTTGTCCAATCAAAATTGGGGATCCTTACACTTGCAACATTGGGGGTGGTACACTGACCTGGGAAATAGTATAAATAGGGTAGGTTTAGCTAGTTCATTTGTCCGACTTGTCCGAATAGCTGACCTGTGAACGAAATGAAATGAAATGAAAAGTAAATTTATAAGAGTGCGGTTGCTGCCCGGGGGCGTCCAAGCGCTGGGAACCAGAATAGAAAGGCGTGACAGCAGTAGCTAGCTAGGATTTACTGAGGGGGGTTAAACAAAAATGTCTTTATCTGTTTTCGGAATAAAGAAAGGTTGGGGTTGGATCTGAGATGAAGAGGAAGTGAATTCCAGGTCTTGGCGGCATTATAGGTGAATGTCCTGCCTCCAGACCTTGCCTTTTTTATTCTCGGAGCTATGGCCCTCAAGGCCTGGCTAGATCGAAGGTTTCTGCTAGGTTGGTACTGATTTACTAGGCCACGGATGATCATCGGGCCTGTGTCCCAAAATGCCTGATGGGCAATACACATGGCCTTGAAGATGATTCTCTGACGCACTGGTAACCAATGCGGGCTAATCAGTCCAGCTTTGACTGATAGTCTGCGTGGAAGCTGTAACAGTGTGCGGGCCGCACAGTTCTGCAGTCTACGCAACTTATACTCCGGGGCACCAAGGTAGAGGAGATTGTTGAAATCTAGGCGGGACTGTATCAAACCCTGAATGGCCACCTGCTTTGCCTCCATAGGTAGAAGAGGGAGGACCTTCTTTAACATCCTAAGAAGGCCAAAGCAGTCAGCCGAAAGCTTTGTAGCCTGGGTGTTGAATGAGAGGCTCTTATCCAGCCACACCCCAAGGCTCTTAATATTTTCCTTTGGTGCTGGAGGGGTGCCTAGACAAGGGGGCCACAATGAGTTGAAAAAAGTGGGGTTTGAGGGGCCCAGGAGCATCAGCTCCGTCTTGTCCCCGTTGAGCTTAAGGGATGACAAAGTCATCCAGACCTTTACCTACTCTAAGCACTTTGTTAGCCCACCTGATGACGGCCGGTCGGCCTCCTGCGCCAGTGAGACCACCAGCTGGGTGTCGTCCGCGTAAGAAATAATCTTAACCCCAAATGGACGAACAACCTCAGCCAATGGTCTCATGTAGATGTTGAAGAGCGCAGGGCTTAAGGAGGAGCCTTGCGGGACTCCACACCTCAAAGGCCTACTCATGGACACTGTCTCTCCATCAAATACTTGAAATGATCTCTCACTCAAGAAGGATTTAAGCCAAAGCCAAGCCCCATCCACTATTCCGACACTCGAAAGGCGGCTCAGCAGAGTGTCATGGCTGACCGTATCGAATGCCGCACTAAGGTCAAGGAGGATCACTGCCACTGATCCTCCTTGATCAAGGATTTTTCTGGATTCCTCTGTGACTACTAGGAGGGCGGACTCTGTACCATGTCTGGGTCTAAAACCCGTCTGGGTGGCATCCAACAGCTGGTTATTTTCAAGAAAATTCACCAGGTGGAGGTTGATGTATCTCTCAAGGATTTTGCTCACCCAGGGGAGCAGAGAAATAGGCCGGTAGTTGCTAAAATCCGAGGAATCCAGATTGGGTTTTTTTAACAGGGCTCGGACCATGGCCCACTTCCAAGCGGGAGGGACAATGCCAGAGATGATGGATACGTTCAGGAGGTCCATAATGGTTGGTAAAGTGACCTGGGATGCTAACATCATGACATCAGGAGGTGCAGGGTCGCTTGGAGACCCAGATTTTACCTTGCGGGCCACGGACTCCAAGGTTTCGAGGTCTAGAGGGGGGAAGTGGTCCAATACAGGTAGGGGATCTGATAGAGTGTCTACCAGCTTTGTTTGGTCCTGGTCTAAAGGGGGAGAGGCTGTAGAGGGGAAAGATGAGTAGATTTTATTAACCTTTTGGTGGAAAAATTCTGCCAAGTCGTTGCAGTGGGCAGTTGTTTTTACCTCGTGCAGGCTGGAGGATGGGGGTTTAATAAGTTTTTCCAGTATTTGAAAAATGTCTTTAGGTTTGGATTTGGGTAGTATAATTCTGTCAGAGAAGTATACAGATTGGGCAATTTTGACTTCAGCTTTGTAGGCATTGATTGCCTCTCGGTAACAAATTTTTACCTCCAAAGAGTAGTCAAGACGCCATTGTCTCTATTTTCCTGCATTGGCGTTTCTTTTCCCTGAGAGCCTCTGAGTACCAGGGAGCAGTTTTATGGGGACGTTTCAGCGTTATTTTCCTCATAGGGAGGGTGGCTTCAAGGGATTGTGTGATCCAGTCTTCGAACGCCTGATTGGCCAGGCAAGGATCCTCGTTGTAGGAGGGTTGATCACTAGCGAGCTTACTGGCCCATTCATCAACTGGTATCCGCGCCCAGGGTCTGGTGTGTCTTATCGAGGGTCTTACGGGGGGTTGGCTTAAAGGTGGTCCAGGTAAAGGGCACCAGTAAGTGATCGGTCCACGGGAGGGGGATTGGTAGTCCTACCACAAGGTCTGCAGAGTTACTGAACACAGGGTCCAGTAAGTGGCCCAACACGTGAGTCGGAGCCTTCACTCGTTGGATTAATTGTAGAGCGGCTAAGTCGTCTGTGAGTGTCATGGCTGTATGATCCAGAGCAGTCACTGACCCAACGCACTCAATAGGTGACCAAGAGCAGAGGGCTGCGGAGCACCCTGCTAGAAGATTCGGTAACCCAATCGGGGTTCTGGGAGCTGAAGTGCTGACGAAGCACTTTGTCGGGGAAATCGATAACCCAATAAAGGTTCTGGCTGTTAGCCGCAGAGAGGGAGTAGCGCAGGCATTGCAACTTAACTGCGGGTGCTGGTCTCAACCTTTGGGGTCCTGTCCTGATCCAATTTGGTTTTACCTGTCCTGATTCTAATCCGCACCTGTTAGCCTACTGGCGACTGCAACTTTCGGGGTTCTGTCCTTTAAACTGACCTGTGGCCAGGGTTAGTTCTTCACACCATTCTAGGTAAATATAAAATCTATGTGGGTTCGTCATTGATTTGTTCCCTCTCTTTCCCTTCCTAATCGCTACATGTTTTTAATTGCTGCATGTTTGCATATCATGATCCTTCTTTTTACCCTACCTACTGTTAAAGTTTGACATGTTCCCTTTTTACCCTCCCTTTTGTTAAATGCCTAAACATTTTGATCGTATTTCATGTTCCTTTTGCTTTACCCTTCCTATTGCTAAAGGCTGGGGGCCGCCATAAACCCGCCGCACAGGCGCAGAATCATGCTAGGGGTTAATCTTTGGATCATGACCATTTAAGAAACTTTGATAAAGAGTTAAAAACGTTCCCGAGTCTGTGGTTATTATATGAGTGCAATGTTAATTTCCGCTGCCTATTTTCAAGCTAACTCCCTGATCCACTAGGTTTACAGGTACCAGCAACAAGGGTGGGTAAGTTAATGGTACAGGACCTAGTAGGGGAAATATCTGGTAGTTAAGCAAAGGTTACCTGATTAAATTATATGTGTATTGTATATGGGCCCAGGTGAGTATGGTAAAAATATAGTCGGGTGACCTGCGCACTCTATCAGACCTGTAGGTGTGTATGGATTCAAAATTCCTTCCCGCATAGAGTCAGTATCTGATTATTTCTACACAGAGTGTTAAATAATTGTCGGTGCCCCTCCCCCTCACCTCTTGTGAGTATTTCTCACCTTGTGACAGACAGACCCGAAGGATGTGATGGGGAGGTGGGGGTTGAAGTGAGAGGATTAGGAGAACAAAGGGAGCCCCCGGCTGACTGGGAAATGAAAGGAAACAAAGGGCGGTTCTCTCCATCCGAGAGAGACTGCTGTGTCAGCAGCCCGGCTGGTCCTCGGAGCCCCCGGCGGCGGCCCGGCCCGGGTCAGCAGGCATCTGCTGACATCCATCGCCAAGCGTGGTACCCACACTGTTTATGGGAAGGGCTGATTTTCTATGGGAGGCTTACGGGCAATTCTTCGTACTGGTTTCTTTTCCAGTCTAATAGCATTAAAGTAAGAACAGGGCATTGTTCTCCTTGTGTCTACACAGAGCCTTTTCTTTTTCTTACATTTATTTCTATAAGTTACTTGCATTTTATGATATCCACCCCCTTAATCTGTTTTATTCTTCTTTCCGGCTGCTGAGGTGTTATTGCCTGATGGCAGGAGCTGGTCCAGGGGAGCCGGAGCTGATATGCAGAAGTAATCACTAATTAATGAATCGGCAAGAAAAGCTCCCAAACCATCTCTCTTGTGATTGGTCTTTAGAGAGACAGCCATCAGGAGTTGAGTCCTCACATCTAAAGAGTGCAAGCAGAGGAGGACGGAATCTGGACCTCCCTCCATCCCTCAGGAAACAAGTGGTGAGCCCGGACCCAGACTCCAGGGGCCTCATTTATGAAAAGTGACGCATCGCTGCGTGAAAACAGCGATGCGTCACTTTTCACTGCGCTCTCCTTGTACCACCAATGATGCGACAAATTTACAGTATGGCGCCTCATTGCGCAAGGAGTCACAGATACCTCAGTATTTCTGACGTATCTGTATGGCGCAAAAGTGACGCATTGCTGGAGTGTGTCACAAAAGTGACGCAACTCCAGCAATGTATCCTTTCACATGGGGCAAGCCCCATGTGAAAGGGCCTACATCAGTCTTACGCCTGCTGTGAGGCAAGCGTAAGAAATTGACGCATTTGTGTAATAGAAGTGGCTGCGTCACTTCTACGACCCTTTCTTGCGTCAATACGCCCCCTTGCATACATTAGACCTGGCGCAGGTATAATGTGGCGCAGGAGTTTACAAAGTGACGCATCTACCTAGATGCGTCACTTTGTAAATATGGCGCAACAAAGCACATTTTTTACGCCACTGGTGCGTCACAAAAAGTGACGCACCAGCTGCGTAAAAGTGACGCATAGCCTCATAAATGAGGCCCCAGGAACTCCGAGGAGCATGACCCCTGTGACGTCAGAAGCCGGTGAATGGACGATGCATGCTGGAACATTCAAGCCGGACTCTGCAGGCAGATTTCTGCACCCCCCACTGGGCCATTCCCAGACTTGGCCCACGGATTCTCGCCTCTCCCCACACACTCATGACCCATTTCCATTCCATTCTCTACTGACATGTATTGTCTAATTGTATTATGAGTATTGTTCTTTCTGTGACATCAATAAGGTTAAAGGTAATGCAGCTTTCTAGTTTCGACGATATTCAACAGAATCAAGCTTTTTCAGTCTTTGCAGTTTAGCATGAAAATTGAGATTTTGCAAATACTTGCAAAGCCAGGTGGGTGCCAGGTAGTAGAGGTCCAAGGAGGTGTGGTTTTGAGGCTCTCACACCTTTTACCTAAAGGAACACAGTTCACTCTGACTCATATTGTGTGTTTAAAGTCCTCTCTACCATACGCATTCAAAGACTTGCCATATACCAAATACTTGCTGCTATCGCGGTTTCTGATGTCATTCGTGCATTGCCTGCATGTTTATTCCCTCCACGCGTCCTCTTTGCACTTTTACTAATAGGGAGGTGGACGGTTCACAGTGGCGTGAAAGGTTATTCAAAGAGTAACTCCTGTAGTACTTACTACTCATAAGTGCCTGTGTGGACCAGCCCCTTGTCCTTTTAGCATCTTTGTCTGCCTCTATGTCTGCTCTGGCGCCAGTATGTGAGTGACTCGTGCATTTTTGTAAGTGAGTGTGTGTGATGGTGTGTTTGAATGTCTGTTTGATATTAATATGTCTGTTTGTTTGCACATGCATGTTTTTTCACTTGTGCACGATTGTATATGTGTGTTTGTTTATTTGTGTATGTTATTATGTGTTACTATGTGTGTGATCCTGTTAGTCTCAGCAGCAATGGTGCAACTGAGACCCGCTGTATGGATGAAAACCCCCTCGATCCGCAATCGACGACATCTCAAACACGATCACATACCCTCCATACAGGCCTGGCAGTTGAGGGGGCAGACCCCCAGCCCCCAAGGTAGATCTGTGCCCCCCAGTCCCATTTACACATAGAAACCCATCTCTTGTTCTTCCCCAGGATGAGTGACGTCAGCTGTCAGCCTCATTGTTTAACTCCCATGAATCCCACCGGTGCCTTGTGCTGCTTGAAGAGCCTGGAGACGGGTGTGAAGCCCGTGGGGAGGGTGGCTGTTTATCATTCACGTGTCGAAAGCAGGGGCAACCGTGACATCCCCACTGCATCAAAAGAGACCACAAGCTCCCATCACACAGTGCTTAAGAGAGGACATATGGAAGCAACAATCCCACAGGATTTTGCCATCACATGAATAGTAATTGAAAATATGTAAAGAATCATAATATATATTTTACTTGAGGTTTAATTTCTTTTCTTCCTGCTGTAAAGCTGTTTTTTATCTTGTGGAGCTATATAGAAAAAAGAAACTGTCAGACATGTTGACTCTTTCGAGGTGGTCAGACTTGGGAAACATCCTTTACAACGCAACTTTTACCACGCAGTGCTTTTACATCACAACTTTTACAACGCAAACCATTACAACGCATTGCGCTGGGGGGTGCTCTAGGATAGGGAATAGATTTAATTTACTATCCAACACCTTCCCTACTATCCACGGGGACTGGAGTTGGAATAGTAAATTAAACTATTCGCTATCCAGCACCCCAAAGCGCTATGCGTTGTAAAGGCATGCGTTGTAAAAGTTGCAATGTAAAAGCATGCGTGGTAAAAGCATGCATTGTAATGTCATACATCCGTCAGACTTTGGTGTAGTTTCACTAACAGCACACACACGGAACGGGCAGGAGCAGGGCAGATACCCTTCATACAAAGAGCAGCATGGGCTGCTGCCCTGGGGCAGAGCCGGCAGCAGGC
The DNA here is from genome assembly GCF_964261635.1 of Lissotriton helveticus. Classification (NCBI taxonomy): domain Eukaryota; kingdom Metazoa; phylum Chordata; class Amphibia; order Caudata; family Salamandridae; genus Lissotriton; species Lissotriton helveticus. The sequence goes on from NC_136064.1 coordinate 79,143,488, forward strand.
GCTGCCACTGCCCTGTCTCTGCCAGTCTCAAGAGGCTCGCACAGAAGCCTGGGTCTGTTACCATCCCATTCATGACAAAGTCAATAGTGCTATTGTAGAAAAGCAGAAAGTGCCAACTGAGCCCCATCAGAGCTCCAGCAAAATCATTGGTGCTTACCACTGGGATTGGACTACCAGGGGATCCCAACTATGCCCAGGATGGGGTTCTGCAGGCCCATGAAGTGCTCCCCTTCTTCAGCAGACTTTGCCAACCCTTGATGCCACAAAGTGCCCTGGACAAGGTTCTGCAGGCCCAGGGAGGGCTCCTGTGCCATTGCCCAGGATGGAAAGCTCTGATCAGGATCATGTCCAAGAGATCCCTAAAGTTCTGACCTGAGGAGATGGGGTGAGGTGCTGCTAGCCCTACAAGCAGCCTGGTGGGCTGGATCTTGTATGCCATGCTGTTGCCATACTCCCACATCTTCCCCCTTGGGAGAGAAACTACCCTTCACAACAGTGTCGCATGTGCAAAACTGGTAAGGAGGACATTGTTCATGTGTTTTGCATCTTTCCTAGCCTAAAGGACTTGAGGTACAACCTCCTACGTCCATCCTTCAATCTACACGCCGTACGGACCTGTAGGCAGGCAGTCAAACTGTGCTTTTCCACCAGCGACACCAAATTGAACTGCCAAGTCATGAAGTTCTTCGACTTAACAAGAAAGAGACTCAACAACGCCGGATTTAATTTAATTTAATTGCGGGTTTATATAGCGCTAGGAATCGACTCCCGGAGGAGTATCTCCACGCTTCGACCGCTGGGGAACCCGTCCTGGCTCACCCTGAGAGATGGTCCCAGATGGGTATCTCTAAGGTGCGACCAAGCATCCCCGGCGGTCTGGGGGGCCGTTGTGAAGATGAGGCAAGCTGATGCCCAGAGTTGCCGAGTGTGGTTTCTGACTAGAGTTGGCACCGAGGCGAGAATTATCGAGTCTGCTGACCCTGGTCCACGACCCTGCCGCGTCGGGAATCGAACCCTGGTCCCAGGCCGTTCTCTGCTTACGGGTCTGCCGCCTCTAACCAGTGAGCCACACTTCTCCATCCCTTGAGGATAATCATGAACTGTTTCCAACAAATCTGTAATTTTATGTATTCCAATCTGTCAAGTTCAAGTACAAATGGCTTCTTTTAACAATGATTTTATCGGAGGTTTTACAATTTTGTAAAGATTTTAATCAATCATGTACAAATAAAAACATTACTTACTTACTAATTACATGCTGTTGCCATCCTTCACCCAGCACATTTAGAAAGTAGCTCAGAATGTGGGGTGTTCCAACACCCATGTTGGTAGTGAGCCGAGGGCTCCTATGTCTTACTCAGTCTGTGCCTCGCCCTGCGACTTCCTTCTGTCATTGCAGAGCAGGCCTGGTCACCGGCACCTGTGTGATTGTCCCGTCCACCCAGCCCCTGCTGGAAGCAAGGTCTTGCAGGCAATCAGGGATGTGATGGTTTGTCCGGGAGGGACATGCGGCTCTGTCTTCCAGTAGGTCTGTCTACATGGCTTATCCTGCCAATTATCAAATGTTTGCCTTAAAGATTAAGCCATTCATGTATTATAACACACATTCAGTATGGTGACATCGTGAGTTGCTCAGTAAATCGGTTATGTTTTTTGGATCACTTCATCTGTTACTTGGATAACTGTGATAACTCTAGAGCTAATATATATCGATGATTACATACCTCCCGTGGTGCGTGTATTCATCAGACTAAGAACAATCCAGTTGGCCTCATGATAACTCTAGGAAACTTGGCCTGATGGTGACCACGTGTACCAGGAATCTGGATTAGAATCCAAAGAGGGAACCTGAGAAATGGCTGTCAAATCCAAGAAAGGCAGCAGGCGTGCAAATCACCCACTCCAAACTCGGGGAGGTTGCGATGAAAAATAACAAAAAAAGACTCTTTTAAGGACTGTTATTGAAATGCGTACACTTTAAATGATTTAACGAGGATCCATTGCAGGACAAGTCTGGTGCCAACAGCTGAAGTACTTCAAGCTCCGATTGCGTACATTAAAGTTCCTGCAGTTAAAAAGCTTGTGTCGGAGCCTCTGGTTTTGAAGGCAGTCTGCCATGAGGCGAGCTATCGCCTTGCCTCTCAGTGCCTCTTGATGCCCTTGACAGAGTGTACTGGGGGCCCGAAGTGTTTACTGTGAAAATATTTGAGTGTTTAAAGGAGGTCGGTTTCCTGAACACTTCAGCTAGGAATAATGGAAAGTCTTAATTCTGTTTTGTTGGTTTTTGGAACTGGGGCCATGTGTAGGCGGGACAGCTGGGAGCATTTGTAATGTGCCACAAACTGTGAAATATTTGGACTGGTGTTAGATGGAATAAACTGAAAGCATTTGCCAAGAATGTTTTAATTAATCAGAAACCAAAATCAAAAGTTTGAAGTCGATCAGATGCTGACAAATTTCTGACCATAAACAATGCTGATTAGTGATCCTGTGCCATTATTCCAATCACTTGCTGAGCTGCTTCTGGGAAACCAAAGTCTTTGAGTTCAGAGGGGTGTGGTTGAAAGATGCAACTTAAAGGAATTGATGGAAGAGAACCACTAGGAAAGTGCATGTAGAGTTTTTGAAGTAGCAGAGCAGCTATTTCACTGCAGTCTGTCTACGCCATCTGCCAGTGTCCCTTTGGCACTGGTGATGGTGTCCTGGCCCAAGCAAGGCTGCATCTATGTAGCCCATGTGTGTTTTACACCCTTCACAGGATGCAGGGTGGGAGGCACACTCTTTTTCCAGATCAGCATGATGACCAGATGGTCTCAGTGGGCACTGGTGGAGACAAGCCAGTTGGTGGCTCCAGGGACTTTAACTTTCTGGTCAACAGCTCTGGTGGGCCTGGGCACTCTGGTCAGTGGCTCCAGTGGCCCTGTGCTATTTGGTCCACAGCTGGCCATAGCCATCTGGTCAGTGCACCTGGAGCAGCCGGTCAGAGGGATGGCGAGTGCCACATTCTCCAACTTGTTACTCTTCCTTTGTTTTATAAGCCTCTACTTAGTGGGGACTTTACAGCCGAAGACAACAGGTTTTCCACATATGTATATGGGCCCCCACAACTAGCCACACCTGTGTGACAGGCAGGTGGATAACAACGCTGCCCCTCAACCCACCCCCCCCCCGCTGCGCATCTAGAGCTGAGCAAATGGGCTGGCAGTCCCAGGCAGGAAGAAGGCATGACCCACTAAAAACTACCTCCAGTGAGAGGATGGTGAAGATTGCACTGGTTACTAGAGTCACCTTCCCTACCCAGGGTAGGATGGCACCTGAGTGGGGAGCAGTCTAGTGCTGACCAGCTCCAAGAAGTCCTAGTGAGATCTGATCATCCCGTCCATCCAGTCCCTGTAGGAAACAAAGTACTGCAGGTGATGCCTGCATAGACACAGTGGCCACAGTTCCCTGTTCCAGGGCTCAAGGTACTGACAAAACCCTCCTTCACTACCCACAGTACAATCTTGTCAGCCTACTGGTTTGCAAAGTTTAAGGACATTCACAAGTTAACCCGTATCAATTTCAAAATCACATTTTGACTAAAACATTGCCGATGATATTTCATACCGAAGGGCGATCCTGCCAATGGACAAGTATGCGAGAGTCCACTCTGAGTCCAAGCCATGAACCATGCGTTAATTTTCGACACAAATCTTCACCAAACAAGCAGGCTTTATTAGTTTCACACACCCCAAGACAAAGTGCATGTCTCTAAACTTTTAGCAGGCCCAATTGAATTATGCGGCTGGGAAGGGTTAAATTATGCGGCAGTCATGAGTAAATTATGCAGCAAGAAAATGGAAATTATCCGGCACATTTTGAGATAGTATTCATTATTTTGCCATTTTTAAGCTTGCTAATAATAATCCGGTATTTGTGAAGTGCAAACTTATCACCCCTAAGGCTCTCAAGGTGCTAGTGCCAAAAGTTGCATTACGCTGAACTGCCACCATTGATCGAACCGTGAGCCTGCACTACGGAGACGACCGCTCGGGCCACTGCACCACACTCCTCTTTAAAAATGTCAGGGCATCAGCTACAACCCATTAGTTCCAGTTTAACAAACAAACACAGCAATAAGCTACAGAAAGGTGACCAGACAACCTTTGTAATGGGTCTTCCAGTGTGTGGCAACATGTGTCGCTGCATTTTTAGTAACCTTTGAACCGTTTGAGCTAGAGACAAAGGGGCATATTACCAAGGGCCTTATCGCTGCTTTAGTGGAATTTTTCCCGCTAAAACTGCGATAATTTTATCTCCCTATTACCTAGCTGTCGCTAACACCAGTTAGCGACAACTAGTAGGAGATAGAGATCATCTTGGGTCCCGCTTTGCATGTCAGCGATATTTATCACTAATGACATGCAAAGTGGGCGTGCCAAGATGTTAGCGACTGGAAACAGTCGCTAACATCGCTATCTCCTATTACCAACTTTTGGAGATATTCGCGCTAAGCTCGAATATCTCCAAAAGCTAACACCTGCCCTGAGCAGTTCTTAGCCATGTTATCCAATGGGAGGTGGATAACATGGCTAAGAGCATTAGCTCGGTAATGCATGAATATCGCTGACTTTTCAGCGATATTCATGCATTACGGACGATTTTTATCGCTTTTGAGATAAACCTTGATAATAGCAAGGTTTATCTGCGATAAAAATCGCCGGAGCTCAGCGGTAATAATATTGCCGCTAACCGTGTTAAGCGATAAATATCGCTTAATCTTGGTAATATGCCCCAAAATTTTAAGCAGCGAATGATGTATTATACAGCAAATGGGGCAAATTTAGAATTAAGCACAAATAGAAGCAGCAGCCGCATAATCACCTAATTCCAGTGGCCTGGACTATTCGATTTGGGTTCCACTTGTTGAACAGATCCCAGCCTGTCCAGATGAGCTCTCCCAGAGCCAAGCCAGTTTTTTATATGCAACTAACAGTCTTTCATGAAGGTTTCATGTAAAAACGATATAGCACATCAGAACGACTGCCAAACCTTAATCCAAGCTTGGATGCAGAGGGCCTCCCTCAAGTTTGACCCTTTGAAGACAGAGGATGTTCCAACTGACATCGCCAGCAAGCATGAGCAAATGCAAGGGCGGCTCTAACAATGAAAGGGGCGTTTTCACCCACAGCAGGCCAACAATGCCACGCCCTTGGGATTTCCATTAACACCAGCTCACAAATGAAAGAGACAAAATCATCTGGTATCATCTCTTCCTACTTAGATATTGTAGGGAGAAGACAAAACGATAGATCGTCTGGTACGGGCTGAAAATCTGAAGCTCCATCTCAAACTAAATCCAGCAAGATCACAGCTGATATATATAAAAAGATCTCGGCTAAAGAGCCCTCTCGCAGGGTGCCTGGGGATTTGCAGCATCGGTCCTACGAGGAGCAAAAAGACCAATGATGAAGCATGACACCCGCTTCGGTGTCTGAGGGCATCTCTTCCTAACAAGGAAGATACCCCTGAGAGCTATCTATTCCAACCATTGCTCATCCCTTTATCACATAGGAACAAGTAACCCATTCTGGTTATTTTATTTATTTTATTTTAAAAGTTTTATATAGGGCTAGCTTGACCCGTAGGTATCAGAGCGCTTTACGTACATGCTGTAAAAGAACAGACGGAAATTGCATTACATAGTAGGGAGGCGGTAAGGAAGCAAACCAAGGATACAAAAAAATACAGCATGAAAAATAATGTGGTTAACACAGTCCGGTCACCAACTATCCTTGAGTGTCAAGAGAGAGGAGTAAACTCGGATATTGAAGACTAGGTTAGTTGACGTTGGTCAGGAAAGTATTTGTTAAGGAGATGGAATACATAGTTTATGGCTACCATGAAAATCTGGTGGCCTTACTGCTCAAGACCATCCCGGGCTCACTTGAGAGGAAGATAACCAAACCATCTGCTGCTAGCATGGGGTCCTAGAGCTTCACTTCTTGTTTCTCGGAGGGTCGGTGCCACTTCGCCCTCTATGGCAGCCCACCCTTGCTCACAGCAGCTCAATAGATCTGTGCATTCCCCATAATCTGATGGAAACTGGGCCCAATCTCTGGATGAACATCTCTTGAGAAGCTCTCAGGGTTACACTACAACACTTGGCCTATAAAGGGTCTGGCTTTCACCTTCCATCCATGGTAAAATGAATACAACTTGTACCGAAGAGCCTCCTAGGGTTCATGCTTCTCCCACAGAACTCCTAAACTCAAGAGTGAGACTCTGACGTCACTCCTGCCTTTTAGGACACCAACTTCTTGCACATCTCACTATTAACTGCTCTGAGAGTCCATAGTTGCCTAGAGGCTCTTGCCCAAGAAAGAGCTACACCCGTCCTCTAGACCCTCTGGGCTTCCATAAGTTAGAAAACAAGTGCATAAGTAAATATACACTCAGCTACTAACATCTCAGTTACTACACTGCAGCTTAAGATACAGCTGGGAGAGACTCTTTCTTCCCACAGTGCCCCACACTGAAGTTCTGAAATGTTGACATGTGTGGGGGCGGGGGTGTTTTCTTTAGGTTAAGCAATTGACATATTTAGTGCAGTAAAAAAAGAGCTAGTAAAAAATGGTGCTTTGGGTATTATTCAGTGCTGATTTATTTGCATGAGTAAAACGAGGTAATTAAAAGATATATGGATCCCTTATAAGACTGATGTGATGTTGAGTGTAAGATCACAGTTTCCCCAGACGTCCTCTGACTCCGGAGTCCACCAAGGGGATAGTTCTAAGGCCTGCATCCCTAAATTTGCTAATTTCCCTTTTGGCAGTGGCATTTTAAATATTCTGTTATGACTGTTTTATCGCTCTATAAACCTTCTCACTTTTGAGATTATTTTTCCTAGTTTCCCACCCACGCTCGTTCTTGCTCTGGGACTGATCCTTGGATTTGCCTCGAATAGTTTTCCAGTTGACCTCATGTTATTCATTCTTAGCTAAGGATGTTCTGGTTGACTCCACAGACCTGGGCTGAGCAACGTGGACATCAATTTATTGGGAGACCAAATTCTTCCTCCTCCCTTGGGGACTGCTGACTTCCTCTGGAATTTAAAACATTACACCAGTGATCATTTTATTATAATGTGTGTGCCTTTGATTTTTTTCTACATTTCGTAATCTGAAGCTAGTATTGACTGTTCATATACCCTTCCAACATCCTTAAAATTTCGAATGGAGAAAACAACGAATTGTGGTATGATTGTGATCAAAGGCTATGCAAACGTCACTTCCTGTGACGTCACCAGCAATCAGATACACGAATAAACACAGGCTAGATGCGCCCCTGAATATTGTTGTGCCTGATATGCAGAGCATCAGGCTGGTGAGAAAATACACGTATGCTTAGAGAAATGTCAGCGGTAATACATGGTATCCGTAAAATACTAATTGTGAGTGTCATAACACTGACAGAGATTTAGCGGCTCTTTTCCGCCACGAAAGTGGCGATAGATTTATCGCCCTATTCACAAGCCTGCGCTAACAGCCGACATCGTCAGTATACCTGCGACAGCGGGCGCTAAAAACACCGCTAAGGCTGACAGCGACAACTACCGCTAATCATGTGCAGAGTGCCCGTGCAAAAACTCACGATAACGATAACACAACTTCGTGATATTCTCAATGACAAGCCAGATCGGCGCCGCAGTCCAAAAACAGGCGATAAGGCACGTTAGCAGCAGGGACTTAAGACCTGCTTTTTTCAGGTCTTAAATAGGACGAAAACCTGCAGTATAAAGGGATCCCAGCCCGGAGTCATATCTGAAGACCAACAGATGGCATGGAGCTACTAATCATGCAACTTGGAGACCCAAGAGGGCCACAACACCCACCGCCACCACCCCCAGGACCACTCCCACCCCCCGGACTACCACCAAGGCAGCGCAGAACAAGACAGCGGACCTTCCGAAAACGCACCAGCCTCAGAGACTTAATGCCAGAGGATGTCATTGCCCACTACAGGCTCAAAAGGACAACCATCCTCTGCATCCTGAGCATCATTGCCCACAGGCTGACGGTACCAAAAGAGCAGACAACCAACATCCCTCCGCAGACAAAGCTGCTGGCTGTGCTGCACTTGTTGGCCTCTGGTACCTTTCAACCAACAACTGCCAGAGTCAGAGGAGTCTCACAGTCAGCCCTATCAAAGTTCATCACAACTGTCTTTGATGCCATCATCAGCTTGGTACCCCAGCACCTTCACTTCCCCCACACTGCGCAGGAACAGCTGGAGACCAAGCAAGGCTTCTACACCATAGCTGGCTTCCCGCACATGTTGGGGCCATCGACTGCACACATGTCCTACATGTGCCCCCTGCCGACACTGCGCACAATTACCGCAACAGAAAGCACACGCATTCCATCAATGTGCAGGCAATAGTGGACCACCGGGGACTGTTCACCAATGTCGTCTCCAACTTCCCAGGCAGTGTGCATGATACTTACATCTTCCGACAGTCCATCATCTGCCAGAGCTTTCAGGATGGCACCTACGGGAATGCACTGCTCGTTGGGAAGTACTGCGGACTGAATCGCAGGTTCCACTTCTTCTTCTCCTTGCCCTTTACCTTCCCCGAGGTCCCTTGCTGGCCCTCATGGGGTTTGTGGGGTTCTGGTTTGCCTCTGTAGTTGCTTCAGCTTCCTCCATGGGGCTTCTCAGTTGTTTGGTTTTGTTGTTTTTTTAATGTAATTTTTTTTTTGCAGCTTTTAGGTGATTTTTCCCGCCTGACGTGGGAATAGCAACCTGGTGCTGCTTATCGCTGATATTTTTATCGCTGTTGGGCCCATGGCCACTTTTTTCATGTTCGGGTTTCCTTTTTTATCGGTGTCCCGGTAATGTTAACCCAGACATTTGACGCGTTTTCAGGAAACTATTGTGTGTTAACAATACGCTGTTAACAAGTTGTTAGTTTCCCGCTTTAGACGGCGTTCTGTTTAGACGGCGTTAACTTAGGTTGGCAGTAATTATCGGCCGTTCTTGCGAATATCCCCCTGTGGTTTTATTCACGTATATATTAAATACAGCTGGCATGATTTTTAAGTGAAAATTCACATTTAGAATTTGAAAATCGTGATTTACACTCCCACCTGGATTTACTCACATTCCAGGATGTATATTATACAATGTTGGTGAGCTCCCGCAGACCCGGATGTTTGTAGTAACCATCTTGTTCATAGCACAGTCTCTGTCTGAGATTTGTTCCAGCCATGGGTAGGAGTAAACCCTTCCCCAGGGTGGAAATGCGGAGTAAAAAATCTAAACATTGTTGGGGATGTGGTGTAAGATGTTTCCCCATGGAAAATAAATCTCGTCCCTGTGGCATGCAAAGGTGTGCATGTGCACTCACGCTTTTGGTAATCATTGGCACTTACGTAAACCTGGACCTTGCCCATTTGCAAATTATGTTGTATTCAACCAGTGCTGAGTACCATGGGGCAGATTTACAATAACTGGCGCATCCCCAAGGATGCGCCAGTTATTGTGCGTCACAGCTCCGCCACCCATGGTGCGCCGCATTTACAATGCCTTGCACCATGGGGCAAAAACGGCACAGATGCGTGACGCATCTGTGCCATAAAGGCGGCGCATTGCTGGAGTTGCGTCGCAAGCGCGACGCAACTCCAGCAAGGCTCTGGGGTGCCCTATCTGTCCAATGCTGCCTCAAGCCTTACGCCTGCTTCAAGCAGGCGCAGGGTTTTGATGCAGCATTGGCCTAAAAGTGCCTGCGTGAAAGCTTGTAGATTTCACGCAGGCACTTTTGCGAGGCGCACCTGCCCCGGAACGCCCACCCTGCGCCGGAACGCCCACATGTGGCGCAGGGCTTTACAACGTGACGCATCTGCCTAGATGCGTCACGTTGTAAATGGGTCGCAGGGATGCGCCACGTTTACGCCGCCATTGCGTGACGCAATGGCGGCGTAAACGTGGCATAAGTCCGACATAAATCTGCCCCCATGTATTTTTTTGTCAAATTGTAAATTTACTCTAAGCATTGAGGTATTCATATGGGTGCATATTTACTCTTTTTGGAGAATTGCGCCGTATATGTATGTAACATTTACAACCTGAGCGTATTTCCTACAAATTATAATTGTGCGCATGTACAGAGGCGTATCTCTAGTGTGGTGACCGAGGGAGGACGGAGGAAGGATTGTCAAAGAAAAGTGAGGCACTACCAGAAAGTCATTTTAATAAACTCTTCCGAGCACGTAACCTCACTTCTACTCAAATTAGTCTGGCCTAGGGGAGGAAAATGGTGCTAGTGTGCTGCAACTAACTATACGGTATTTCCAGGATGTGTGTGGGTAAAGGTGTAATGTTTGGGACTACTATTAATATATCAGAAATAAATGAGAAAATAATGTGGAAGTTGGAGACGTTACCTATCCCAGTACAGATGCGGGGAACTCTGGGGAGGCAAGTGAATATGGTTCATTATTTACATATGTCTGTTTCAACTCCTAATAAGTTCGAACGAGCGAAGGTGAAATTTACTCTGCCTCCCGCGTGCAAGCCATTTATTTTTTCTTAACCATAAAGAAGAAGGTGTGAAGAAGATCCTGGGGAGCACCCAAAGTTCGAGGGACGCCCCCGCCCAGGAGAGTTCTCCAAGTGTAGGCCTGATAATAGGAACTTCTTTTTATACAGGATCACTGACATAATATAGAATGACAAAATATAGACTTACCAAAATATAGAATGCCAAAATATCGAATTCCTATCTACAAACAGGTAAGTACAAAAATATCGAATCCAAAATATAGGGGCCTATTATGATTGCGGTGAATTCGCATCCTCGGAGCCGGCAGAAGCCACCGCCGGCCCCGAGGATGCGGATTCACCGCTGCGGTGATTCACAAGACCCCCCGCCAGATTAGGATGGCAGGGGGGTCGGGAAGTGCGTACGCAGCTTTTCCGCCGCGGTCCCGCGGCGGAAAAGCTCTAATATGGTGGCGGTGTCTCTCAGACACCGTCCACCATATTAGGAAATGCCTGAAAAGATGCTTTTCCGCTGCGGATTTTCCGCCGTGGAAAAGCAACGGGCCCCCTAGGTGAAGGGGGTTGGGGGGTGCACATGGGGGTACCTATGGTACCCCCCTGCATTTGTATGCAGAGATCGGCAGGCACCGCGCGGTGCCTGCCGCTTTCTGCATACAAATGCAAAGTATGCATTTTAAAACACTGCGGCGGGTGCAGCTTCAAGCTGCACCCGCCGCAATGTTAAGGATAGAGGATGTGACCGCCACCCTGGCGGTCACATCCTAATCTTCACGGGGGGGAACGCCGCTGCCCATGCGGACGTTCCCCCCTACTCTATGGTGGCGGACGGACTCAGGTCCGTCCGCCATCATAATCGGCCCCATAGTCTGTAAAAAATATAGTCAGTCAAAATATCAAATTTTTTTAAATGTCTTAAAAGTCATTTAAAATTAATGAAATAATAAATATAATTAACTAAAACATACTTAAAAATACTCAGCCTTAAAATTAAGATATAATTAATTTAAGTTATTAATAAAAAATTTACAATATTTTACCTTAGGATAGCAGGAGGGTAACATTTAATATTACCACTCCAGTGAGTGCAACAGTAGGGAAAGCGTTGGCTAGCGTAGGGGTAAAAAATACTATTCCCACTCCAATGAGTGCAACAGTAGGGAAAGCATTGGATAGCGTAGGGGTAAAAAATACTATTTCCACTCCAGAGAGTGCAACAGTAGGGAAAGCGTTGGATAGCGTAGGGGTAAAAATTGCTATTCCCACTCCAGAGAGTGCAACAGTAGGGAAAGCGTTGGATAGCGTAGGGGTAAAAAATACTATTCCCACTCCAGTGAGTGCAACAGTAGGGAAAGCGTTGGATAGCGTAAGGGTAAAAATTACTATTCCCACTCCAGAGAGTGCAACAGTAGGGAAAGCGTTGGATAGCGGGAGGGTAAAAAATACTATTCCCACTCCAGTGAGTGCAACAGTAGGGAAAGCGTTGGATAGCGTAGGGGTAAAAAATACTATTCCCACTCCAGAGAGTGCAACAGTAGGGAAAGAGTTGGATAGGGTAGGGGTAAAAAATACTATTCCCACTCCAGTGAGTGCAACAGTAGGGAAAGCGTTGGATAGCATAAGGGTAAAAATTACTATTCCCACTCCAGAGAGTGCAACAGTAGGGAAAGCGTTGGATAGCGGGAGGGTAAAAATTACTATTCCAACTCCAGAGCGTGCAACAGTAGGGAAAGCGTTGGATAGCGTAGGAGTAAAAATTACTATTCCCACTCCAGAGAGTGCAACAGTAGGGAAAGCGTTGGATATTGGAAGGGTAAAAATTACTATTTCCACTCCAGAGAGTACAACAGTAGGGAAAGCATTGGATAGCGTAGGGGTAAAAATTACTATTCCCACTCCACAGAGTGCAACAGTAGGGAAAGCGTTGGATAGCGTAGGGGTAAAAAATACTATTCCCACTCCAGAGAGTGCAACAGTAGGGAAAGCGTTGGATAGCGGGAGTGTGAAAATTACTATTGCCACTCCAGATAGTGCAACAGTAGGGAAAGCTTTGGATAGCGTAGGGGTAAAAATTACTATTCCCACTCCAGAGAGTGCAACAGTAGGGAAAGCGTTGGATAGCGTAGGGGTAAAAAATACTAGTCCCACTCCAGAGAGTGCAACAGTAGGGAAAGCGTTGGATAGCGGGAGGTTGAAAATTACTATTCCCACTCCAGTGAGTTTAACAGTAGGGAAAGTAATGATTTAATATATTATTAAAAATAAATTAAATATCAATACCAATAAAACATTAATTGAAATTAATAACCAATTTAATATTATGTAATAATTAATTAGAAATACAACTACATATTAGTTATTAAAAATTAATAACCTATTCATAATTATTTAACAACTAATAAATTTTCATTAACAAAAACTAATTAATAATAAAAATGAATACCAATTAAAAATTAACAGTAAATTAATTATCAATACACAAAAAGTATTTTTAATATGTAATTAATTACAATTACATTACTTCCCACCCTATTCCCCTATAAACCCACATCCCACTACAGAAAATACATTAATACAATTATCATAATTATCAAATATTTAATTAATACAAAATAATTACCAATTAATAAAAATGAATTGGCAATAGAAATTAATTACCAATTAAAAATTAATTAACAATAAATTTAAAATCAATGCCAATAAATGACAAAAATTAGTTACTTAATTACAATTAAATTACTTCCCACCCTATTCCCCTATAAACCCACAACCCGCTACAGAAAATAAATTTAGAAAATTAAATGAATTAACAATTAATCAATTAATACAAATTAATTGACAATTAATAAAAATTAATTACCAATTAAAAAATAACAATACATTCAAAATGAATACCAATAAATAAATAAAAATATTTAATTAATTACAATTAAATTACTTCCCACCCTATTCCCCTATAAACCCACAACCTGCTACAGAACTAAAAAGCAAAATGTAATTAAAAATTAATAATAATTGCTAAAAATTAATATTTAATTTAATATAATTAAATTACTTCCCACCCTATTCCCCTATAAACCCACAACCCGCTATAGAATTAAATTACCCAAAAATTAAATAACATGAAATTCATTACTTAAAATACATTAAACATACATTACAAAAATTAATATACACTTTTCACACATATACTAACATACAAAACACTTTAAAAAAAATTATATTATTAAAAAATCGATATATTTAATGCCTATATTGTATACTTCGATATTTTGACTTCTATATTTTGAAAATCGATATTACTTACCTTAAATTCGATATTTTTAACCACTATATTGTGTCCATTCGATATTTTGTCCATTCTATATTTTTACTTCGATATTATGTCCATTCTATATTTTGGAATCGATATTATGACTGTTTACCATATGTATTCAATATCGTTTTACTTTCTTTTAATGGTACTCAATTTACCAACCTCAAAAGGATAAAAAGCTGAGTCACCCTTAGCAGGATTCCATCTTGTGACTTAGCAATCATTGCATATCTGAGTGGGGTGCATTAAAGAAACTCAGGGTCTCATTTACGAGAAGTGGCGCATCGCTGCGTGAAAGCAGCGATGCGCAACTTCTCAGTGCGCCCTCCTTGCGACACCAATGATGCGTCATATTTACAATATGACGCAATATGTCGCAAGGAAGGACAGATACGTCAGTATAACTTACGTATCTGTCAGCGCAAAAAGTGGCGCATTACTGGAGTTGTGTCGGAAGCCTGACGCAACTTCAGCAATGTTCCTTTCGCAAGCCCCATGTGAAAGGGCCTGCGTCACCCTTACGCCTGCCATGAGGCAGGCGTACGGTTCTGACACATTTGCGTCCTAGATGTGGAGCTGTGAAATCTCATAGATTTCACAGCGCCACTCCTACGACCCTTTCTTGCGGGGGAACACCCACCCTGCATACATTAGACATTAGACCTGATGCAGGTCTAATGTAGCGCAGGGGCTTTTGAAGTAACCCATCTGCCTAGATGCGTCACTACGTAAATATGGCACAACACAGCGCATTATTTACTCCACCGCTGCGTCACTAAAAGTGACGCAACGACGGCGTAAAACTGGCGCAAGGGGCTCATAAATAAGCCTCTCAGTCATTCTACTAGCAGGGCGCATAAGGCGTGAATCTTCAAATGAGCCGAGCGCATCTTATTGGCACCTACTACACCCACCCATTCCGTGGACACTCGTCCGTGAGGTCCTTTACTTTCATCACGCGGGCTGTGTACGTGCACTGTGCCTATGTGCTACATGTAGGTGGCATGGATAGTTCCTGTGTTCATGCTAATCCTCATGACTGCCTGCCCTGACACACCCTGTGCATGTGCTAGCAGATGATACACACATGTGATGTGGCCTTCCTTGCTTGATAGGATCATGACTCTTGCATCTGGTCAAGGCGGCCTCCATGGCTGCTTTGTTTGTCCTCCTTCAGCTTCCATCGCCACTGGACGCCTCTCTCTGCGCCCTCTATCTTGCCATGGTTGGACTACAACTGATTTTCATAGCTGTTTAAGCTTAAAACCTTTTTTACATGTAAGAACATATTTTTTAAATCCTAAAATGTGTTTTCAACCTTTAAAATGATTTACTTACACAACGATTCTCATGTAAGAAAATATATAACTAGGGGCAGGAAGTGGGCATTCCAGGGTTTGTATGCCCTGTGAGATTCATCGCACTCTCAAACTTGCACATCAGATATTGTCCCACCCTGGAAATGTTCAAATGCTTAATCCGGAGAAGAGCAGAAATTAAACCATTTCCAAGTTGGGAAGGGTTGAGGGTGTACAAGAAATAGTTTCTTCAAGGGGATAAAAACGTTAATATTTTATTTATCTTCTAGAGAAAAACAAGGTGTCATTGTGCAGAGGCAATATTATTTCACAATGCAAAAATTGTGTACAGGCCATGTTTTTGATTGTGCAGAAATGATGGTGTTGTTGGAAACAGGAACATATTTGCATAAATATTCTGGTAAACCTGAGACGCTCCAAGCATACTTCTGGGAAGTTTGTGAATTCCTGAAAGTCATAAATCCGAAACCATGTGATGTCATAACCCTGTTGAAAAATGAGTATATGGAATAAAAAGAGGAGTGCACGGCAAACTCTCCCATTTGATAACCCTGCGGGTGCCACTCTACGGCTTCCTGTGAGAAAGGGTCAACAAGTGTTTAGATCGTCCCTGGGATGCTGTTAACAAATTCCAGCATATCCAGAAATGTATTTATCATCTCCTTCTCACACTTCTGGAAATGTGATTATATGTTTCAGAAGCTCGTTGCTCTCGCAAACGACTGCGGACTCCCCAGAAGATTCTATTTAAAGTGCCTTGCATCGTGTAGTGCTCTTTAGATGGCACGGTACATTTAAAGTGTTTTGCATTGTGTAATGCTCTTTATATGACACGGTCCCAAGATCATCTAAATGAAGCTTGGCTCGTACACTCTCCAAAGATCTTTAGTTTGGTTCTATGTGAGAGGCTGGCTTAGTATATGGTGCACACTTATTTAAGTGTAGCCTCCTGCACTAATACAGACAACTCTTATGGCGATTTTAGTGATCTTAGACAACTTTAGGAAGCTCTATAAGTGTTAGCTGTGGAGAGCAGCCTTCAGGCTTAGTCCAGAAGGAGTGTAAAGCAGCCTGTTTTACAAGAATTTAATCTTATTGGTATAGATGAAGTGAAAAAGAACCGCACAGACTGGCTGTAGCAGTCACCGGGCGTTTTCCCGGTGGACCCGAAGGGTGGGGGCTGCTTTTGTTACAGGGGGACAGTTTTGCATATTGTCCCCCTGTAACAAAAGCAGCAGCAGTGTAGCAGGAGCAATGTTTCCACAGACCTGCCCCCCCCAGCCCCCTGGAAATTCAGAGTTGATTGCCAGGGCTGGTTTGCATTCCCAGTCCAGCCATGCACACAGTGTATTTATTAAAATATATATTTATATTAAGACACTCACTAACAAATACAAATATCTCCTACCCGGAGATATAAACACGATACACACAATCAATAGAATACGTAAGTAGCACAGAATACACAGTGGTCTCCTGGGGAGACCAAACTATATACTAAAATAGTGGAATGCAAACCACGACTTAAGTTAAGTACGGACCCAGAAGACATAGAAGAGCCAAGGACCCAAGGAACCATCCAAGGTGATTATTTCGGAGCCCCATGGAGGTGGTGTGCAGAGCGGGAACAAGACTGCGAACTCAATAGAAGTCAATAGATAAGTCGCGGTTGCAATTTTAAAGAAGGACCCGTCCCATCAGACCCTGAAGACACCCTCTGGAAGATGGAAGGTTAGAGAGTCGCCCCACCAGTGGATACCCCAGGAACTAGGATACCTACACCAGGGAAGCCGGGTGCAGAGGTGCGAAGTGACATTGAAAACCGCAGTAGACCACAATGGAGGACTTCAGAAAACATGCCGCTGGCGAAGAAGGTGCAAGTGTCCAGTGGAACCCAAAGGTGGGTTCAAAATGAGAGGTACCTGTAAGCCGAGGGGACAGAGTCTACACCACTCAGGAGTGACCAGGAGGCACGGAAGACGAATGCCCGCTGGTATCGGGAATGCAGGAGTTGACTGTGCCCTTGAAGTTGCAGCTGTACAAACCAGGTGACACAGAGGAGGACCAGGAGCCATGTAGAAGCTCTCCCACGTCGGATATCAAGAGCCAAGGGGTCAGTGTCCGCAGGGGCACCAACAAGCCTTGGCAACGGCAACCAACATAGTTGAAGAAAAAGGTGCAGTATTGGAACCAAGTGATTCACCATGAGCAGGTAAGTCAGAGCAGGCCCCGAGCAAGCAGGGGAGCCCACTGGAGCCAAAGAATACCCTCGAGAGGACCCACTGGTCGAAGGCATGGGAGTCACAAGAGGACCTCGAGCAGCTCACCAAGGGATGAAGGCCCACGGTGCAAAGGATGCGATGCGGGCAAAGATCTTGACTATAGGAGATGCTTGAGGCTCGAGCTTCTTGGAGCTTGAAGGTCTTTGGAGGAGAGAGTCAACAAACCTTGGCAACAGCAAGTCAACGAGCTGCACAGGGGTTCTATTCCAGCAGTTCCAACGAGGGATACTGGCCTCAAACTCGGCGAGGAGACAGGGCAGGCATTGAGGGAGTTGCAGAACCACCGCCTGTGTTGCTGACCCTTTTGGAGTCCGTGGGAGCCCCTCTATCAGCAGACCGGTCAGCTGTGTTGCAGTGCCTGCAGATGCAGGGAAGTGACTCCATCACTCCAAGGGAGATTCCTTCGAGAGTCTTGGATGTCCACAGGCCTTGTGAAGAACCTGTTTGGAGCACAGGCACAGGCGTTGCAGCAGACTTGCAGGATGCCGAGACCAGGAGCAGCAGGAGTCTTCCCAGTTGCATTCTCGGCTCCCAACGCGAAGTCCACTGAGGTCCTGAGGACCAGACGGTTGAAGTTGAAGTGGTGTTCAATCTGAATCTTGTCCCAAAATGAATCTAGGGACCCACTCACAGGAAAGCCCTTAAGTACCCTAAGGGAAAGGGTTGGGACGATGCAGGGATCCTTCCTGGAGGAGGGGCTGGACAGTGTATGTATATGTATATGTATAAACCATTTTATAGCGCGCTCTGTTACTTGAGAGTGTCCTGGCGCGATGAGAAAAAGCAGAGAAAAGACAAACGGAAATCAGCTTATGTCACACTCCTAAATAAATGGGTTTTGAGGTTTTTCTTAAACTGGGCTATGCTTTGAGTGGAGCGCAGATGGAGGGGAAGAGCATTCCAAGCTCGGGCAGCCACAACAGCTATGGACTGGCCCCCTAGTCTAGTTTGCTTAAAGCGAGGAAGAGTCATCCTGAATAGAGATGATGATCTGAGGGCTCGTGTGGGGGCGTAGAGAGCGAATCTCTTCTTCAGGTAGGCAGGTCCTTGATCATGGGTTGCTCTGAACGCGAGTACTAAAGATTTAAACAAGATGCGATGTGACACTGGCAGTCAATTGAGGCTACACAGCTGGGAGCGAACGCTCTGCCATCTCGGGACATTAAATAAAAGACGGACAGCGGCGTTCTGGATCACCTGCAAACGTTTAACCAGGTAAGCGGGGATGCCGCTAAACAGGGCGTTCGCATAGTCCAGCCTTGCTAGAATGAGAGCTCGGGCAACAGTCTCCCTTGCTTCTCTAGGAAGCAATGGAAAAAATCTGCGTAGCATTCTCAGAGTAGCAAAGCATGTCCCCGAAAGTTTCTTTATGTGGTCCTCGAACCTTAGGTCCTCTCCAAACCATACGCCAAGATTTTTAGCGGGGCCACCCATCACCTTAGGGCAGGGAATATTCGGGGGCCACAGCGAGTTTTTAAAGTCGGAAGGGAAAGAACCATAAAGGAGGACCTCGGATTTGTCCTCATTACATTACAGCTGCGCCATAGTTAGCCAGCGAAAGACTGAGGACAAACATAGCTGGACTACAGAAGTATTCAGATGATCATCAGGCCAGGTAAACAACAGCTGTGTGTCATCCGCATACCCTATAATCTTAGCCCCGTACTGTTCCGCTAGGTACATCAGGGGAGTGATATAAATGTTGAACAGTAGGGGACTAAGAGTGGATCCCCGTGGGACCCCAGTGAGGAGCGGTTTGGGCTGTGAGGCATGAGGCGGCATCCAGACCTGTTGTGTTCTGTCTGCTAAAAATGAGGATAACCAGGCCAGGGCACCCCCACCAATGCCAATAGCAGACAGCCCAGTGGGGAGGATACTCCCATGTCCTTTGTCCAGTTTTGTGCCAGAACGACAGCCAACGGCTCCTTGAACTGGTTGGAACTGGAGTATGCAAGGAGGGCACCAAATGTGCCCTTCATAGCAGTCTCAGTGGTGCTGGCAAGCGCCTCCACCCTGCCCTAATACACTAAGCCCTGTCTGGGAGGTGGTCACACCTCCCTGTGATGGGAAACATATTGTTCTGCCTTCCCCTGCTCGAGCTTGGCTCAGCAGCAGGACAGATTCGTGTCTACAGTCGGCAGCAGTCATGTTGTGCTGTCCGGGTCTGGAACACTGGTACCGGGAGCACTGAGGGCCTACCAGAGGAGCTTCACAGTGCATGTAATCATACCCCCACACCGTAACATGTTTGATACCAAACACAACAGGGTTCGTTCCAGCCAGTTTAGAGACAGTCATCGAGTAATGAAGCATGGCCACTCTATGCATCTTAATGGCTGATGAACTCACAATGCTTGGAGATCTGACTCCGAAGGTTGTAGGGGTGTCCTGCTCATGCAGGGCACTCTCACACATAGAATCGAGCACCCTGCCTTCAGGATTGAAAGGCCTGCCTTAGGGGTGACTTATAGGTTTTAAGTGCAGTGACCTCAGATATAAGGAAACTATTATCTGTCGTAAGTGGTGCTAGCACCAGCTTGCACAGGCTGCAATTGCAGGATTGTAGTCACAGTTTGAGTGGCCTCCCATGGGTGGCATAATGCTCATGGGGGGCCCCTGGTGACCTCTGCCCTGGGTACCTTAGTACCATATACTAGGGACTTACCAGGCACACCAGCAGCCAATCTAGAGTGTGCCTAAATACTCACTATGTCCAATTTTGGGAAGAAGCACAGAGGCTGGGTTCCTGGTTAACATGATCCCTGTCAGACTAGTCAGTAAAACATAATGACAACAGCAAAAAGTGGGGGAGACCATGAAAGCAGATCCTACTATCCTACAGTCCACCCTCAACGTCTTCTGAGGGTTTTCCACTGTAACAGGAAGCAGTGCAGTGGTCAAACCAGCTGTGGCCCAGGCAGGTAAGAGCATTGAGCCAGTTGAGGCCAGGTTGGGGGGGGGGAATTTGGACAGACGACGAGGGAAAATTCATTATTTTTTTAATTGTCCCTCGTCATCGTCTGTCTACACCCCTCCCCCACCCTCGTGGCCCCAAGACCACACAGCTCTTACATGCATGGGCCACGGCTCGGTCAAACCATTTCCATGGCTAGTCCACAACACTGAAACACTTTCATATTTTACAGATTGCCAACCACCTTCCAGAGAGCCCTTAGAATTTACCTATTTTGCTAATTCCTATCATTTTAGGCTAGCAGATCTTGATCTTACTTGCACATTGTCCGAAGCTGATGTCCTGGGATGCAAGGTGCAGGGTATGAACACTGGCCATGTCCTGTGTCCAGGACAATCGCACCCCATAATCTATTCTTTTTCTTTTGACTGTTTGTTCCTGCACACCTCAGTTGAGACCAGCAGACCTCAGGATACATTTCAGAGCACCCTACTGCAACCATGCGGCCCAGAATTACTACAATCATGCCATCTAAGGTCTACGGACCAAGGCACGACCCCAATTCGAGTTCATCTTCTCAGAAATATGATTTTTCAGACCTTTGAAGGGCCCTGAAACCAGCAGTAGCCCGTGCAAGTAAAAGCAGTGGGGCCCGGTGGGGATTTTGACAGACGACGATGAGGGAAAATTAATTATTTATATCATTTTCCCACGTGGTCGGCTGTCGAATGCCTCCACAACCTGGCCCCACCGCTGTTACCTGCATGGTCACTCTTACCTGAAACTCCCTAGGGTGGGATGTGTTCACCCAGTCTTGTCTCATAGTCAGATGGGCTGGTTCAGCGCAGAGCCGAGAGCCTGGTTTTTTGCATCTGGGGCGTCTTAAGTTCACTTCTATAAATGGGAATTTCTTTGCATTGTGCGCCAGTGCTGGAAAAGGGAAGGACGGCGCCGTATATTGGGGCTTATTTACGAGCCTCTTGCACCACTTTTGTTTCATTTTTAACATGGGAAAAGTGACGTACGTGTGGCACAAGGGAATTGTAAATAAGCTCCATTGTGTTTTGCAGACATACAAAATAAAAATGCTCCATTCCAGAAGTTACAAGGTTTTCCGTAGAACTTTGCACAGTTTGCAAAAAGCCGGTGATCTCTGTGTTATCAGTATCAGTGCATGGCCATTACAATAGCTTTATTGTGCATATACATAATAAACAAAAATAGTTGTAAGTAAAGTCACGAAAAACGACCCGATTAAATTGGATCTGATGATACTTTTTCATTAAACCTCTTTTGATGACGTTTTCACCTAGAATGAAACCAATGTGGTGGGCACTTCTTGGTTGGCTTTTGCCTGACTACTACCCATCTTTCATTTTTTTAAAGGGCGGATCCTCCCCCAAATTTCCTGGTTTCTGTTCTCCTCCCTCTTCCTCATGCGGCAGAGAAATCAGATGGATGGACATCTTAAAAACACATGTCCATGGTCATGTGGATAATCCTAAAGAAACTGGAGTTGGCTTGATAAAACATGGAATGCGTTGAAGAATGGTAATGTAATACATGTTAGAACTTGATTAAGAAATACACAGCATGTGGATCTTTATTATCAAATGCTAATTTGTGGATTTATTTCTCAGATATCAAACACATATCTATAATTTCAGGTAGGATATTCATTTCAAGTACAATTAATTTCAAGTCGATATTCATACTGTGCAAAATTGTGTGTGTCTCGCTAATGAAATAATAGTCATCAGCCAATTATAGTAAATATCCTTCATTCCTTGCGCTAATTGAGAGGAGATTTTTTTATTCAAATTTCAGATAATGTTATCTATGCGAACTCAGTGAAATATTAAAAATGGTGTGGCAATAAAAATAACAGTAATAATTATTATAATAATAACTACTATAATAATGAGATTAAGGTTTCTATGTGTACTTAGTGTAATATAAAAAAAGTAATAATAAAATAATAATAATAATGTAATGTTATCTACGGGTGCTAATGTAATGGTAACAATAATAGTAAGATAATGTTATCTATATGTACTCAGTGAAATATTTAAAAATGTAATGGTAATAATAATAATTGTAATAATAATAAGTTAATGTTATCTATGTGCACTTTGTGACATATTAAAAATGAAATGACAATAATAATAATATTAATAACAATTTCAACAAAAACAACAAAATTAATAATATTAACAATCATAATCATAATAATATCATTATCACCAGACGAATGAAAAGCACAAGGGAGGTCTGTTTTATGATGCATGAAATTATTGAATGAGATCAGCATTTGTCATCTTCTCATTCACAACTCGTGGCCATTGCCAGTTATTCCGAGTGGCGCCCAGAGTGGGGTCAGTCTCAGTGCTGGAGAACAGGCGCGTCCTGTTGCTCGCGTGTACCCGTGCACCGCCCCAACACAGGACCCAATGATGCCGCCATCTCTCCCCATAGACGAGGAAGGAGCCTGGACCACAGGACGAGCCGGTCTCTGCTGCCTCATTTAATCCATTGTTGAGCTGACTACACTGAAAATGGAGCATGTAATTGTTCCCTCCGCGGAGGCGAAGACGTCATTACTTGGCGTCTTCCGACAGATATTCCAGTTGGATGGCTTTCTCTGGGGATTAGATCCAGAGCTGCCCTTGTTACTGACTATCCACAGACTTATTCATGGGCTTAATTAAAAATCCGGTATTACTGGGATGGTCGGCCCAGAGGTCCGCCGAAGTGCCGCCGCCAACCCCTCGCTTCCACCAGAGGATTCGCTCATTAGCCTCGGAACAAGTCTCGACGCATGCGACATGCCAAGAAGGGGAAGGTAGGCATCAAGAGTCTGACAGCCCCAGAGTCCAACAATCAGACACCCAGACTCCACCCCATGAGCATAAGAGATAAAAAAACACAATAAGGAAGGTCTTCAACAGAATGGTTCCTCCCATCTCTGAGGCTCCATACTGGCTGGTAAATGTAGCACTGAGCCCTGGACCCTTTAACAGGCCACTTGTACCGAGGCCTAAAATGGGACAATATGGGCTGCCATGGCACTAAGGGGACTTGCTTGTATGAACAAATGCAGTAAAAATGTGAGGATGTACAGTGTTTGCATCATGATAAGGGCCCATCATAAAAAATATACTATCAACATATGCCATGGTCATGATTTCTTCAATGACAAGGAGAAAGAAGCGCCAAATGAGAGACCTATGAAGGCGAACAGTGAACACGGGTGGTATATTGAGAGCAGGGCGTGGCTGCCTTCTAGGTTAAGGTGTTATAAGAGCAGCAAGTAAAGAGGCTGGGATGTTGATTTTGTGCCATTTCATTGAATTATATCAACATTTCCTTTCTTAATTGCTGCTGAGGGTTGGTTAGTTACAGAGATGCCTAGATTGATTCCTATACAGTTTCCTTGCTTGGCATTAAAATTGTTGCAAAAGTGGGGAATAGCAATTATACCTCACATGCATACATGTGCTTACGTGACCTAGGATGGTGTCAGTGCTATCTATCTATCTATTTATCTATCTATCTATCTATCTATATATCTATCTATTTATCTATCTATCTATCTATCTATCTATCTATCTATCTATCTATCTATCTATCTATCTATCTATCGCCCTCACTCTATATATCTATCTATCTATCTATCTATCTATCTATCTATCTATCTATCTATCTATCTATCTATCTATCTATCTATCTATCTATCTATCTATCTATCTATCTATCTATCCATCGCCCTCACTCTATCTATCTATCTATCTATCTATCTATCTATCTATCTATCTATCTATCTATCTATCTATCTATCTATCTATCTATCTATCTATCTATCTATCTATCGCTCTCTATCTATCTATCTATCTATCTATCTATCTATCTATCTATCTATCTATCTATCTATCTATCTATCTATCTATCTATCTATCTATCTATCTATCTATCTATCGCCATCTATCTATCTATCTATCTATCTATCTATCTATCTATCTATCTATCTATCTCTCTGTCTGTCTGTCTGTCTGTTGGTCTGTCTGTCTAGGCATTTTTGCAAGGTGTATTTTTCTTATTTTCATGCTCGCGCTTTGGGACTAAATTGGTGCAGATTTCCAAACAGTTTTCCCTAAAAATGCTCAAATAATTAAACACTAGAAGTAATGTTCTCTTTGTGTACCACAGTGCCTTGGAACTAGCTCTCCAATGGGGTGAGAGCCCTATGTCTGTGAGGCAAGCTCCGATCCCCGCAGAGTCTGTGCGATGAGTCTGGGGTCCTGAACAGTCTATGGGGAGCCCAGGATAGTCTGTGGTGAAGCACTGTGCTGACTGTTGTGGAAGGCCCGCAGAACCTTAGCCGTCTCCTGGGAGAGCTCTGTGGGGAGCAGGGCCGGCTTTAGCGTTGGTGGCGGCCAGTGGAACAATAATTTTTGGTGCCCCCACACTCCGTCACTACCACCTGGCAAAAATGCCCCTCATCCCTCCACTCATAAGTTATTGCTAAACACAGCACCCCCTCCACCCCCGAGGTCAGTGCCCCCTCCACAGGTCAGCTCCAAGTGCGGCTGCACCGGTCGCACTGCCCTAAAGCCAGCCCTGGTTGGGAGACTGCTAGGGCCCGATTCTGGCTCCCTGAAGTCGGCTGTGGAGTTCTGTGGGGAGAGCCCTTGGCTCCGTGCAGTCGGCTGTGGAGCTCTGTCTTAAGTCTGTCCTACTACATTTGGTATTCATAGAAGGCATTTAGTAGTAGTAACGTTAGGATTTTGTCTTAAGTTTGACTTTAGACAGATTTAAGACAGACTTAAGACAGACTTAAGACAGACTTAAGACAGTCTTAAGACGGTCTTAAGACAAACTTAAGACAAACTTAAGACAAACTTAGGACAGACTTAAGACAGACTTACGACAGACTTCAGATGAACTTAGGACAGACTTAAGACAGAATTAAGACACACTTAAGGCAAAATCCTAACTTTACTACTACTAAATGCCTTCTGTGAATACCGAAAGTAGTAAGTTTAGGATTTTGTCTTAAGTTAGTTCTGTGAATCGGGCCCCTAGTGACTATGCAGTCTGTGAGTGGAGTCCAAGGCATCTTACAGTCTCTGGGGAGAGTGCCTGGGCCCCTCACTATCAGGTGGAAGAACTCTAAGGGCAGAGTCCTTTACCCTGTGCAGTCTGTGGGAAGAAACACATGCCAGGTGCAGTCTGTGCAGAGAGTCCAAGGGATTGAGACTAGAACTGTCCATTAGGTGAGTGCCGCTGAGCCTTAGCTGTCTATTGGGAGAGTTTTATGGAGCGAGCCCTTGGTTCAGTGCAGTCGGCTGGGACAGCTTTATGGAGTGAAGCCTTAGCTCCGTGCAGTTCGTTGGGGGAGCTCTGTGGGGAGAGCCCTTGGCTCCGTGTAGTTGGCTGAGGAGCTCTGAGGGGAGAACCTTTGACTCTGTGCAGTCAGCTGGAGAAATCTGCGGGAGAGCCCCTGGCTCCGTGCAGTCGGCTGGGAGAGTTCCATGGGGAGAACCCTTGGCTCTGTGCAGTAGACTAAGGAGCTCTGTAGGGAGAGACCATGGCTCTATGCAATCGGCTGGGAGAGCTCTGTGGAGAGAGCCCTTGGCTCCGTGCAGTCGGCTGGGAGAGCTCTGTGGGGAGAGCCCCTGGCTCCGTGCAGTCGGCTGGGAGAGCTCCGTGGGGAGAGCCCTTGGCTCCGTGCAGTCGGCTGGGAGAGCTCTGTGGGGAGAGCTCTTGGCTCCATGCAGTGGGCTGGGAGAGCTCTGTGGAGAGAGCCCTTGGCTCTATGCAGTCAGCGGGGAGAGCTCTGTGGGAAGAGTCCTCTGCTCCGTGGAGCCAGCTGGGAGAGCTCTGTACGGAGAGCCCTTGGCTCTGTGCAGTCGGCTGGGGAGCTCTGTATGGAGATCCCTCAGCTCCGTGCAGTCGGCTGGGAGAGCTCTGTGGGGAGAGCCCTTGGCTCCCTGAAGTCGGCTGTGGAGTTCTGTGGGGAGAGCCCTTGGCTCCGTGCAGTCGGCTGTGGAGCTCTGTGGGGAGAGCCCTTGGCTCCGTGCAGTCGGCTGTAGAGCTCTGTGGCAGAGCCATCGGCTCCGTGCAGTCGGCTGGGAGAGCTCTGTGGGGAGAGCCCTTGGCTCCGTGCAGTCGGCTGTGGAGTTCTGTGGGGAGAGCCCTTGGCTCCCTGCATTCGGCTGGGAGAGCTCTGCGGGAAGAGTACTTGGCTCCGTGCAGTCGGCTGTGGAGCTCTGTGGCAGAGCCCTTGGCTCCGTCCAGTCGGCTGTGAAGCTCTCTGGGGAGAGCCCTTGGCTCCGTGCAGTCGGCTGGGAGAGTTCCATGGGGAGAACCCTTGGCTCTGTGCAGTAGACTGAGGAGCTCTGTAGGGAGAGCCCTTGTCTCTATGCAATCGGCTTGGAGAGCTCCATGGGGAGAGCCCTTGGCTCCATGCAGTGGGCTGGGAGAGCTCTGTGGAGAGAGCCCTTGGCTCTATGCAGTCAGCGGGGAGAGCTCTGTGGGGCGAGCCCTCTGCTCCGTGGGGCCGGCTGGGAGAGCTCTGTACGGTGAGCCCTCGGCTCAGTGCAGTCGGCTGGGAGAGCTCTGTGGGGAGAGCTGTGGCATCCTGGCTATACAGCCTGTTGCTAGGTAGGCACATGCAATAGAATGCTCAGTACAGATTCTAGGTTTGTTATGTTTAGAAGAGCTAGACAGTTGATCTTGGACTGTACTGCTGGTGACTACTTATCCTATGGATGGGATCCTTACTATAATAAATACTTGCTTCAACTACAACATTCCTTTGGACTTCTTTACATTTTTTTTCTCTTCATGACATGTTTGGCATGACATGTCTACACAGCGCTGTCTAGTAATTTAATCAAAAAAAAAAAAAACGCTGTTTTCCCTGGTTTATTTTGACTGGCGCGTCGTGTGTTGCATCAGTGTCTCCCTTCAACTGGCACACTGTACTGTACAGTAAGCAGCATATGCGCTTCAACCTGCCAACACTTTGGTCTGTCAGCGCACTTGAACTGCAGCGCTTTTCTACAGCGCACGTTCGTCTGCCAGCACAGCGCGTTTCCTCAGCGCTCTTCAAGCTACCATTACGACGCGTCTCTGAGGCACACTTAAGCCTCCCAGCGTCCTTCTTAAAGCCCCAGCCTGACATCGGCAGCCGCTACTGCAAAAATTAAAAAAAAAAAAAAGACTCACCGCATTTTCTTCTCGAGCGCGGCGTTCGCTCACAGCAGCAGCACCCTGGCAACAAAGGGCACCATTGCGCATTCCCTGACATGACGCGGCTTCCACAGTGACACAGCAACTTCGTTTTCAGATACACAGATTCGTCTTAGGCGATTTTTGCTCGTTTGGATATTGGAAAATTACAGATTCATCAAATTTTTCATTTAACTCGTTTTTGACCCTTTTTAAGCGCTCTAACTGTTGTTTCTTCAAGGGAATTTATACAACAGATATTGTCACAGACTGTAAAAAAAAAAAAACAAGAGAAAGAAGAAGGAAAGAACGAAACAGTTATTCTTTGAATGTGATAACCTTCTTCCAGACTGTTTTCATAATCCTGCATTTTACCTTCAGGTTTTACAGAATGTTTTCATAATCCTGCATTTTACTTTCAGGTTCTAAAAAAAAAACTGCTATAGTTATTCATTGTTTATAGTCTAAGTTAACCATTCTTTTTCACATATAGCCTCCATATCAGTGTACACATTATGCAGAATGTCACCGCTCCACCCTTTTTTTTGCAAAATCCAGGAGATCCTCCGATTAGGTGGAAAAAGTGGTGCAAGGTATTTGAAAGATATGCAAAAGTTTGTGGGGCTAACTTGAGCGCGGAAAGGAAAACAGCTTTGTTATTACACTGTTTAGGCACAGAGGGCCAGGAAGTATTCGATCATCTCCCAGAGATACAAGATAGGAATCTTAACGAGTATGAAATTTGCATAGCTATGTTAGATAAACATTACCTTCCGAAAGTATCTACTATCTTAGAGAGGTATCATTTTGGTCGCAGATTACAACTTGAGGAGGAAAGCATAGAGAACTACATAACTGCGCTAAGAAAATTAGCTTCGTCTTGCAAGTTTGCTGCCTCTACTGACGAAAGAATAAGGGATCAGTTCATGCTAGGTTGTAGCATTGAACGTGTTAGAGAGGAACTATGGCAAAAAGATGAACCTGATTTAGATGATGTGATCACCATAGCCAAAAGGATTGAGCATTCTATTAAATGTGTAGAAGTCATAAAAAAGAATGGGGACAGTAAGAACAGTAGCACTGTTAATCTTGTCAAGGCTCCGAGTACAACTAGGGAAATTGCTGGCCAGAAAAGTAATACGAGGGATATAACTACCAACAAAACCCTCAATACTAGACCAGATAAAAGGTTTGATTTTACACAAGTGAGATGTTATAGATGTGGCAAAATGGGTCATTTTGCAAACGATAGACAATGCCCTGGATGGAAAGCTACCTGTAACAAGTGCAAAAGAAAGGGACATTTTACTATTGTTTGCAAGGGAAGGGATTACAAAGGCAAAGTTAATGAAATTTTTTATGATTTTGATGACACAAATGATTATTATGAAAATGATGATAATGTTGATTGTGGTCAAGTTTTGGTTCAAGTAGTTTTTGGTCCACAACCAAAGAATTGTCCTATTGATGAGATTTTTGTCAATGGTCATCCAGTAAAAGTATTATTTGATTCAGGAGCCAAGATCACCATTGTTGCAAAAGAATTTTATCTCAGGTATTTACAAGGTAAAATTAAATTGTTTCGTCCAGATATAAAACCACTTGCATATGGTAGGAAGCCTATAGAGATTTTAGGATTCTTCTTAGGAAACATTAATTATAAAGAGAGACTTGCCAACTCGAAAATCTATATTTCACAAAAAGAAGACAATATCTTGAGTTGGTTTGTTCAAAAAGATTTAGGAGTAATGCTAGATCCCAATTCCTCTCCTCCCATCATCTTAAAAGAGTTTCCCTTTGTTAACACTGATTCAATCAACATAAACCAAAATTGTGATGAGTCCTTTTCAGATAAATTAAGAAGGGATTTTCCTACTGTCTTTACTGAAAAGTTGGGTTGTTTGAAGAACTATGATCATCACATTAAGTTGAGAAAAGACGCCATACCTGTTTGTAGCAAAGTACGTACTGTTCCCGTTACTGTTAGAGATCAAGTTAAAAAAGAGTTGGAGAAATTAGTTAAGGAAGGCATCATAGAAGAAGTTGAAGCAACCCAATGGGTCGCTCCAATTGTGGCCGCCAAGAAATCAGATGGCTCTCTTCGTTTGTGCATAGACCTTAGAGAATTAAACAAAAATGTGGTGGTAGATCACTACCCTTTACCCAAAATTGCAGACATGTTAATGTTATTAAAAGGAGCAAAGGTCTTTAGTACGGTGGATTTAAGATCCGCCTATCACCAGATAAGGCTTGATGAAGACTCAAAGGATTTGACTGCATTTGTAACATCATTTGGCACTTTTCGCTTTGTGAGGCTTCCTTTTGGGCTAGTATCAGCTGCCTCAGTTTTTCAGAGAGCTTTGGAGGGTGTCTTGAAGGGTTTGGAAGGTGTGAGGGTGTATCAAGATGACATCCTGATTTTTGGGAGTTGTGATAAAGAGCACGATCTGAGGCTGATTGGAGTTTTACAACGTTTGTGTGAGGCTGGTCTAACAGTGAAATTAGAAAAGTGTAAATTCAAGAAGGACTCCATAGATTATTTAGGACACACAATCTCAGAGGGTGGCATTTCACCAAAAGCTGGTCTAATTAACACTATGATGAAGATGTCCTCCCCTAAAAACAAGGAGGAATTGATTAGTTTTTTAGGTATGGCTGAGTACTATAACAAATTTATATGTGGTTTTGCTTCACTCTGTGCTAGCATGAGATTGTTATTAAAAAAGGGATCTGATTTTGTATGGAGTGATGATTGTGAGAAAGAATTCATTGCGCTTAAAGAAAAGTTGAACAATGCTCCCAAATTGAATAGTTTTGATCCTGAGAGAAAGTCAGTTCTAATAACAGATGCAAGTCTAAAAGGATTAGGGGCGGTCTTAACACAAAAGATTGAAGGGAATGAAGTAGTCATTTTGTTTTTGTCAAGGAGTTTGAGAGGTCCGGAACTAAGATATTCTGTAGTAGAGCGTGAAGCACTAGCAGTTTTTTGGGCAATAAAGAAATTAAAGAACTTTTTGTGGGGAAGTACTTTTGAAGTGAGGACTGACCACAAACCATTATGCGAAATCTTAAAAACCAAAGGAATAGATTCTGTTTCCAGTAGAATCACGAGATGGGTTGTAGGTTTACAAGATTACAACTTTGAAGTTAGATATTTACCAGGTGTCGAGAATAAGGTAGCTGATGCTTTATCTCGTCTTGTCTCTCAAGAAGATTTAGATCCAGAGGATGATTTGGAAGGTGAAGATGAAATGGTTTGTTCAGTTAGTGAGGGGATCATTGATAAGTGTAAATGGTTAGAGGCTTCACGAGAAGATTTGGCCCTAATGGAAATTTTGAGATTGATCAAGATTGGATGGAAGGTTAAGCCAAAAGGTGGTGACATGTTGGAGAAATTTTGGCATGTTAAGGATCAATTATCTGAATATGATGGGTTACTGGTAAGAGGTACTAGGTTGGTTCCTCCGGCTTCGCTAAGAAGTGAGCTCATTTCGTTGGCTCATTGTGGACATATGGGCATTTCAAAGACAAAGGAAAATCTGAGGATGTCATACTGGTGGCCCAGCATGGATTTAGAAATCGAAAGGAAAGTTAGAGATTGCATGGAGTGTGCTTTGAGTGAGAAGGTAGCAAAACCCAGAATCCAACCCATGGTTATTAGAACACTCCCTAACAATCCGTGGGAAGAAGTTGGCCTAGACATCCTTGGGCCTATATACTCTGCAGGATCTGAGTGGTATGTTCTAGTTTTAATAGATTTCTTTTCTAGGTGGCCTGAGATTGCCATCACTCGTGGCATAGAATCCAAGCATGTAATACAATTTTTGGAGAAACTTTTTGCTAGGGAAGGTATTCCCAGCATCATTTTGACGGACAATGGAACTCAACTTGTCTCTAAGGAGATGGAGTTATTCTTGTCTAAACATGGTGTTAAACATAAAAAATCTTCTCTATACCACCCAGAGACGAATGGCACCGTGGAGAGATTTAACCGTGTGCTCAAGGAGACTATTAGGATGTCTAAATCTGCAGGTTCAGATTGGAAATCAGATGTTTTTGAAAAGGTTAAGCTTTACAGGTTATCACCACATGCCACTACGGGAAAAACACCCTTTGAACTTTTCAGATGTAGGCGTCCCAACTCTTTGGTTACCCCACCTTGGGTTAATGATTTACATTTGAAAAGTTCAACTGACACTGAGGAGTGGAAAACAGCTCAGGAGAGAAATCTACAAGATAGAAAAAGGATTCATGATTTAAGAAATTCTGTGAAAAACACGGTAGTACATGTGGGTGATTGGGTCCTTATAAAAAATCCGTGTAAAAGGAACAAGATGTTATCTGCTTCATTTTTGAAGCCCATCCAAGTCATCAAAGTTTTAGGCAATGCTATCAAAACATCTGATCATCGCATTTGGAACTTGAATAGGGTTGTAGTGATCAAGAAAGACTTTGTTGACAATTCCAAATCTCCTATGTCAAGTTCTTCACCTACAGGTACATCATCTCATCTCCCCATGAGAGGTCCTCTCATCTCAAAGAAACCTTCTCATCGGGCTGTCATCGCGAGGAAGTCTTCAAGAACTACACGCACACCTACTCGTTTTAATGACTTTGTAAAATAATGTATGTATTTAATCTCATTTGTTATAAGGAAGGAGATGTGTGGCATCCTGGCTATACAGCCTGTTGCTAGGTAGGCACATGCAATAGAATGCTCAGTACAGATTCTAGGTTTGTTATGTTTAGAAGAGCTAGACAGTTGATCTTGGACTGTACTGCTGGTGACTACTTATCCTATGGATGGGATCCTTACTATAATAAATACTTGCTTCAACTACAACATTCCTTTGGACTTCTTTACAAGAGCCCTTGGCTCCGTGCAGTCAGCTGGGAGAGCTCTGTACGGAGAGCCCTCGGCTCCGTGCAGTCGGCTGGGAGAGCTCTGTGGGGAGAGCCCTTGGCTCCGTGCAGTCAGCTGGGAGAGCTCTGTGGGGAGAGCACTCGGCTCCGTGCAGTCGGCTGGGAGAGCTCTGTGGGGAGAGCCCTCGGCTCCATGCAGACGGCTGGGAGAGCTCTGTGGGGAGAGCCCTTGGCTGCGTGCAGTCGGCTGTGTAGTTCTGTGGGGAGAGCCCTTGGCTCCCTGCAGTCGGCTGGGAGAGCTCTGTGGGAAGAGTCCTTGGCTCCATGCAGTCGGCTGTAGAGCTCTGTGGCAGAGCCCTTGTCTCCGTCCTGTCGGCTGTGAAGCTCTGTGGGGAGAGCCCTCGGCTCCGTGCAGTCGGCTGGGAGAGCTCTGTGGGGAGAGCCCTCGGCTCCGTCCAGTCGGCTGGGAGAGCTTTGTGGGGAGAGCCCTCGGCTCCGTCCAGTCGGCTGTGGAGTTCTGTGGGTAGAGCCCTCTGCTCCGTGCAGTCGGCTGTGGAGCTCCGTGGGGAGAACCCTTTGCTCGGTGCAGTCGGCTGTGAAGCTCTGTGGGGAGAGCCCTTGGCTCAGTCCAGTCGGCTGGGAGAGCTCCGTGGGGAGAGCCCTTGGCTCCGTGCATTCGGCTGGGAGAGCTCCGTGGGGAGAGCCCTTGGCTCCGTGCATTCGGCTGGGAGAGCTCTGTGGGGAGAGCCCTTGGCTCAGTCCAGTTGGCTGGGAGAGCTCCATGGGGAGAGCCCTTGGCTCCGTGCACTCGGCTGGGAGAGCTCTGTGGGGAGAGCCCTCGGCTTGGTGCAGTCGGCTAGGAGAGCTCGGTGGGGAGATCCCTTGGCTCCGTGCAGTCGGCTGTAGAGCTCTGTACTGAGAGCCCTTGGCTCCGTGCAGTCGGCTGGGAGAGCTCGGTGGGGAGATCCCTTGGCTCCGTGCAGTCGGCTGTAGAGCTCTGTAGTGAGAGCCCTTGGCTCCGTGCAGTCGGCTGGGAGAGCTCGGTGGGGAGATCCCTTGGCTCCGTGCAGTCGGCTGTAGAGCTCTGTAGTGAGAGCCCTTGGCTCCGTGCAGTCGGCTGTGGAGCTCAGTGGGGAGAGTACCTGGAGCCTGCACTCTCGGGGGGAGGGGAGAGCTAGAGACCTTGGGCCCTGCACTCTTGGGTGGAAGGGCACTGTGTGGTGCAGTGGCCAGGGCAGCTGACTTCAGAGCACAGGATTCACGGTTCGATCCCCGGCTCAGGTGGCAGCTCAGCTCAGCACCATGTGACTCTGGGTAATAGCTCACTAAATTTCCACAACAGATCCAGGGCCTTGAGACCTGTAAAGTGTGAGTAGTTTGCGCTCTACAAATACGGATTTACCTTTACTGTGGGAAGAGCCCTTGGGTCTGTGCAGTCTGAACAGAGCCCTGTGCGTAGTCTGTGGGGAGAGTCCCTGGGGATAGGACCTGCGCTGTCCATCAGGACCCCTCAGCAGCCCAGGGAGACAGCAGACAGTCCAGGAGGTTCCCAGCAGCCTCCGGGCTCGCCCACCCCTGGGACCAGGCAGCCTTTGGGCTCGCCCACCCCTGGGACCAGACACCCCTGGGACCAGGCAGCCTCTGGGCTCGCCCACCCCTGGGACCAGGCAGCCTCTGGGACCAGGCAGCCTCTGGGCTCGCCCACCCCTGGGACCAGGCAGCCTCTGGGCTCGCCCACCCCTGGGACCAGGCAGCCTCTGGGCTCGCCCACCCCTGGGACCAGGCAGCCTCTGGGCTCGCCCACCCCTGGGACCAGGCAGCCACGGGGCTCGCCCACCCCTGGGACCAGGCAGCCACAGGGCTCGCCCACCCCTGGGACCAGGCAGCCTCGCCCACCCCTGGGACCAGGCAGCCACGGGGCTCGCCCACCCCTGGGACCAGGCAGCCACAGGGCTCGCCCACCCCTGGGACCAGGCAGCCACGGGGCTCGCCCACCCCTCGGACCAGGCAGCCTCGCCCACCCCTGGGACCAGGCAGCCACGGGGCTCGCCCACCCCTGGGACCAGCCAGCCTCGGCGCTCGCCCACCTCTGGGACCCGCATGGCCTCTGCCTAATTGAAGTCATTTGAGAATGACTGGGTTACATGGAAAATTACCTCATTAGAGCCACGGAGCGGCCCCGACGCACAGGAAATCCAAACAAGTGGCCAAATTTGCTTTAAACGCCAGGACCAAATTACAGGAATAAGCCCAATTAAATCAAATCGTCCCCTCCGCAGTCAATACAAATAATACCCCTCCAAATAAATAACAAGGCCGAGGGGTTTCCATTTGCAAATCACAGGGGGGTTGAGGTTTGTTTGGGTTCTTGATGGAAATTCAGAGCCTGCCGTGTCCCTTTCCCGCCGCCCCCGCCCCGCGCCGTCCAGAGCCCGGGGAGCAGAGGAGGCTTCGGTGCAACTCACCTTCACTGCCTGAGGGTGCAGAGGGGCCCCCAAGAGCCCTCGGGGGAAGCATCGAGAATGGCGTGAATGACAAAATTAACTCTTTCATCCCTCTTTCTAGAAATAGACATAGAGCCAACCTTACATTTGAATAATTACGTACCTGCCTAGTGCCTACCTGTACATCCATACATCCACTGCCCATCTATCTACGCATCCGTCTGTCTGTCGAACCCTCCACCCTCATCCAAGCATTCATCTGACCATCTACTCGCCCATCATTCCATTCCCAGTTATTCACCCATCCATCCATTCATCCATCCACTCTGCCACCGTTCATCAATGCATCCATCTATTCATCTGCACATTTGACAGCCTGCCCATCCAACCTCCCGCACATTTGTGTATCTACCCAGCTCCATGCAAGATGAATGACAGATATAGGCACTACCGTAACTCCATTGTCAGGTCTCCTAGGGGGCGGGAGATCACAAGAGAGGGTGTAGCTTAACGGCTAGAACCGCTGACTTTGAAGCTGCGGAACCAGGTTTGACTCTGGCGTGGGCTCAAACATCCTGTGATTCTGGGCAAATCACATAATTTCTCCATGCCTACAAAAAAAGAATGTGTCCGTCTATAATGCAACTGGTGCTCATGTAAAGCGCTCTGATACCTTCGGGTCGAGTTTGCGCTATATAAAACTGCGAAAAAAAGAAAAATCACTGTTAACTTAGTTCAGTGGTAGTTCCAGTGTTCTTGCCCTTCCTGTCTTTCAGTGGCAAGCGAGATTTGTCCAGTTCTTGTTACAAGGCTACAATAACCCTATTAAGTCCTGCGCTCTCCGATTTCCTATGATGCGAAGCGCTGTGCTTATTGCAGAGGTCCACTTTGACCAGTGGTTGTGTGCACCATCTATTCACTTGTCACAGGTTCCTGATGATTCATCTCCATCGGAGTAAGTCCTGTGTCTAAGAAACCTAAAAGAAGATACGGGTCATGGAATTCTGATGTTAGGCCCTTTGGAGCGATAAGCCTCACTGCAGGCCCAGAAAACCTTGTTTGATATTATTCAGGTAGAGTTATAGACGTAGAGCTAGGATTTTCTTGCATTTTATTGCAGGCTCAAAGAATAAATTTGCAGTGATGTGAATTTGATGACTGTCCAGTAGAAATGGACCCTTGTGTTTTTTAGCCGCCTGCAGAATCGTCCACACCTGGGTGTGTCGGAGGAGACATGCAATAATTGCTGGAAGCTGGGAAGAGGTACGGGCTTGGCACAAACAAAGTCAATGTGCTCTCTGGAACTGCGGGAATTCCAAAATGTGGATGTCTACAAGCCATGGTAGAATGGATTTTAGGAAAGCTGAAATATTCCCTTCTACCTCATCCAGTACTCCATGGATGTGGATATTGTTCCTCCAGGAGTGGTTCTCAAGGTCTGTGACCTTCTGTTGGGGACGCCAGAGCTACGACACCCAGTCAGATTACCAATTCACTTGTCTATCAAGATCCTCAAGGCTTTGGTCGACTACATCCAGGCATTTGTGAACCACTGCAAATTGCACTGTAGAGATTTTATTTCAGTGTGTAAGCCGGGCATTGTGGTGTCAAAACTGGACATTTTTTATACCCAAGCCTATCATTTATTTGAGGATTTTGTCTGGTGCCATGTCTGAGGAAATGCTAGGTTTGTAGTACAATCCCACTTTAGTGCCCGCAAACGCCTCAGAAAATGTGAGTAGACCTGATGCTCACTTCTACTGACATATGGCAAACCGTGACGTGTTGACTGTCTGGTTGGCTGGAGGGCTAGGGAGAAGCAAAGGGCTTGATGAGGCAATTTCCACCCGTATAGACGTGCGTTTCAAACCTGAGAGGGGCAGCGGTGACCACTAGTGGTGGGCGTATCTCACTAAATTTAATGTAGTGTGATTATGTGAAATTGTAGGGAAATTTTGCGAGATTATACAAAATTACGTCAAAACTTACCCTGCATTTAGCACTATTTTCTTAGAACAAAATGCACCCTCATGTCCAAAATAGACCTGATAGAGCACTAAATGCCACATAGCAGGAACAGCAGCAGCCAACAGCCACTCACACGCTGTTCCAGTAATCTTTGGATGGCATTTTTGCTAAATTACACAAAATTATGTGAACGGGCTTGGCGACCTAGTTTTACCCCTGTGTATCACTGAGAAGATTGCGGCTGCTGGGAGCCTCTGTAACCCCCCAGAGAAAAAAAATTAATTAGTCGCTACTGATACTGTTACCCCCAATAGCTGGGGTCTAGGCCATGGTCTTACGTATGCTAAATAGATTAAAAGTCTGAGTTTAGGGCCTGCTGCTCTGGTCCAGGAGCCACAGGAAGCAGGATTACTCTGAAAAGAGAAGGGGACATCCGGATGTAGACGGCTGCTAGCATTGACCGTGTACTACATTATGCTGCCCCTGAGTATCTAGAAGCCAAGCGAGAGGCAGCTCCTCCACTAAGGCGGAGGAGCATCGCCTCACTGCTTTCAGCAGTGGAAATAAAGGAAAATAATAATATTAACTTGTTATTATTATCATTTTGTTTGTTCCTGCTGTGGCAGCTTTGCAAGGCGGAGCTGCTCTGCTCTCAGAGCATGGGGAGGAGTGGTGGGCACTCTGTAAAGTACACATGAATGTTTGACCGGCCGTCTTAGATCAGTCAAACAGTCATGCACACTTTGAATGTTCCCCACCCAGACTGCACTGAACAACGGCACTCAGACCAATCACAACGCTGCATTGCAGCATTGTGATGGGGTTAGGGGAACCTGGGTGCATCCTGTTAAGGCCGGAGCGAAGGGACGATGACGAGGGGCGAGGAGTTAAGTTTAATTTTTTTTGTTACCCCCCCCCACACTCGTGCCCTATGCCCTCTGCCCCGCCACTCCGATCCGTGCTAGCCACCACTGGGCCAGATGGTCAGAGGGAGACTGAACTCTTTCAAGGGCAAATAATATCCAAACATATGTCCTCCTGAGTGTTAGACCTCACCGTTCCTGAGATTGGGGTCGCGTGGGCCTGCTTCCGTCTCCCCTATGGCAGAAAGCTGGCTCCGGCGATATGCGTAACAGCGGTGCAGCTCCGAGTATGTGCTGTGCCGGAGGAAAAGATATGTGCTGCTGTGGCTGTATGGGGACACATACCTCAGTGGCATAGTTGCATCGACCCACCCAGGCTCTTACGACCAGCTTCTTGCATCTCTGACGTTGCAGTGCAGGTGAGGAAGGGAGCTGCAGAACACTCTCGGGCGGCACTCAGCAGTGTGAGCAGGCTACATGGGGTTCACACAGCAGAGTGTGCATTCTATGGCCCTTCAGTCATTCATGACTGTAAGCAGAAGCCTGGGACTCAGGTAAGACCACTGTAGTGTCTTGCGGGACACGTCATTTTATTTTATTTATTAATTTATTTTAGCGATTTGTAGAGCGCCTGGTGACCCGGAGGCATCCCCGCGCTATAACATTTGTGGAGACCAGAGGAGAAAAAGAGGGGACTTTATTTTGGGAATAGCAGCGTTTTCAGTTTTTTCCTGAAAATCAGATGACTGGGTTCCAGCCGCAGGGGGCGGGGAAGTGAATTCCACCCGGAAGATGCTTTAACGGAAAAGCGTCGGCCGCCGGTACGTGTCTTCCTGTATCTGGGGACGTTGGCCAGACGCTCATGCTCATGCAGCAGCTTCTCCCTAGCGGCAGTCCTACCACTCACCCCACACCCATCCAACACAGGCGTCACCGGTCATGTGAATCTGTTAATAAAAATGCCCATGTGCACGTGCTCCAGGCCAGTTATACCCACTATCTCCTCGTATCTCTTTCAGTCATTTGTGCACCATGTGGGCATAGGGCCCAACAACGCTACATTGACGATGAGGGTGTCTGACCATACCTGCCTCGCTACCCCACAGTGAACCGCTGTGAGTGAGGAAGATGTCTAGATCAGCACTGCCGCTGTAGCCCAGCCAGGAAATAGGTCACAAGGAGAGCAGCCTCTCCATACTTCACCTGGACACAAACTGTGAACACGAGTGAGACGTGGTAGGACATAATTTTTAGGTCTTGCCTAAGCAGCGCGCAAGTGCTACGTAGGAGGGACCTCTTGGAATCGCTTTGTAGAGACAATTATACATTCTAAGAAACATACAATCGGTGGAGTTTATGTGTCATTGATGGATAGGTTTCCAGACGATTTAGATAAAACGGCAACGAGGTGGCAAATTAAACTCAAGATCTCTAAAGAAGGATTCTTATATTCTTATCATCTAGCTCACACCATCCTTATTTCTACCAAACTCCAGGCACAATTTTACAAAACCTGTTTTTTTCTTTACTATACACCCGATAAGATTGCAAAATAGGGAACCGGTAAGGGGACCTGCTGCCCGAGATGCAACCTATCTAAAGCAGACTGCATCCATATCTTTGCCTCTTGCCCGGTGTTAATACCTTTGGTACAAAATATAGAGAGGTTCTTAACTTTTGTTCTTCATAGAAAGGTCGCCTTGTCACCAGAGGTAATGATACTTGGGGTTGAATATTCAGATAATCTTGAGAGCGGTCACGATTTTATATTTGTTGCTATGGCTGTTTGGAGGCTATGTCCAGCCTCTGCTTGGCTAGACCCGCTACCGCCCACTTTTCATCAGTGGCTAGCCAGGCTTTTAGCTGTGCATAATATCGAGATAGCTATATATAAGCGCAAAGGTAGACGGCGACGCGAAAGGGGCATGAAAATCTGGACTCCTCTCACACACTGGCGAGATCTACAAAACTGATTTATTATCAATGCTGTAATGTATTTATGTTATTGCTTTAATTGGTTTTTCGTGATGCTTGGAATATATTTTGTAAATTCTCTATAATGTATATTTAAATATGACAAAACACAACGTAAAATTCATGATGTTAATGTACAGAATGTATACCTGTCCGGGGGGGGGGGAATAAATATGTTAAAATCAATAAAAACATTTTTAAAAAAAAGGAATCGCTTTGTAACTTCTTGGAAATTTGTGCATGTTTTGCACTGTTTTCAATGAGTACTCGTGCATGCACAGTGTTTGCCTTGAGGGAGCGAGCAGCGGTGCCAGCTGTTTGTAATTATCGTGCCTGCCGCTGCTCGCTTCCGCAAGGCAAACGCTCTGCATGCACGAGTACTCTTTAACTTTCGTGCCCTCAGGGCAGCGCTTGTCTTTCAGCGCTTGTCTTGTTTTGGGATGCCTGCAGCATACCCACATGAGGGACTGTAAGCACTGACTCACAGGAATGGATTTAAGCACTATGCATGAACCGTACCACGCAGGCGAAGGAGAGCGACACACTTCACAAAACAAGGCCCATGAGACTACCAGGTAGACT
The DNA here is from genome assembly GCF_964261635.1 of Lissotriton helveticus. Classification (NCBI taxonomy): domain Eukaryota; kingdom Metazoa; phylum Chordata; class Amphibia; order Caudata; family Salamandridae; genus Lissotriton; species Lissotriton helveticus. The sequence continues at coordinate 79,183,785 of NC_136064.1, forward strand.
TCTGCTGCCCCAGAAGGAGGAATCAATATGAGTTCTGACAGTACCATGCGCCCCCTGGTGGCAGCATACTATGATTGGAAGCACATGTGAGAGGTGGTACCGTACCTGCTGCACGCTGCAATGCCATCCACCCAAGGACAGCCTGTTGTCCCAGCCGCAAAACAGCCTGAAGCTGGCCAAGTGGACACAACGTCAAGCAGGAGAAAGTCCAAGGAAAGCAAAGCTGCACCAGAAGAACACAACGCTGCAATGGTGGTCCAGACACGAGGACCACATTGTCCTGCAACTTCAAGTCACACCGTGCCACACCCCACTGACCATTCCTGATGGCAGCGACGCCTCAAGGTTCAAATCCTGTGCCACCTTGAGGAGAACAAACGTGTGTGAGTTTTGTTTTCTTTTCTTCTCACTGTCACTAGTTATTTGACTTATTATATAGAGATGTGAGGCACTTGTAGCTCAGGGGGATTGAGGGCATGGGTTTACATGAGTTGGAGTAAGTGGGTATTGTCTAAATGATGAGGCTGGGGTTGGTAAAGAGTGTCGTTTTGGGTGAAGAATTGGGTGTTGTAGCACTTCATTTCATACAGCATGTTTGTATAGAGCAGTAAGTTGAGTTGTTTTTTTCATGTGTTGCAGTGACCCTTGACGAAGCGCCAGAAAGGCTCGAAATGCATTGAGTATGACACAAAGAGCTTTCTTTAAAATATGGTTGACCTCACATGCCACTGTGGAAAGCATGGATGGGTGGTAGGCGGCATTTGAAATTGGCGAAGAAAGTATTCAGTTGCAACCATTCTGTCTCCATGGTGACTAAATGTGAAAGAACATTGGTAAAATTGATCGGCATAGAATTTGGTATACAGTTATATAAAAAAATGGTGAACTTCGGAGCAAGTGGTTTACCTTGAGGGGTTATTTCCATTTCAGCAGTGCGACGGTTGGGTTTATGAATAATGTGCCCGCTTTCGGAATATCTTGAGAAAGGAGGCCGAACCACAGCTCCCTCCTGCCCACAGACGAAGGTCCTGGATGAAAGAACAGCATGGAATAGGAGCTCCAAGAAGGTCCCTGAAGAGGGAACACTTGGTACATGGTTGGACGCCACACCACATTCCAGAAGAAGATAACTTGACGATCAGCAACTGTCCTGATCATCACCAAGCTTGAGCCCAACACCCCAGGCCAGTGAACAGACAACAGAGATAGTCGAGCACTAAGAGGCCCTGTTGGCTGGCCTTGAAGAAGCGGCATGCCGTTGCACCCAGAAGGGGAAGAGACTCAAGTGACTGGAAGTCTCACCCACATAGTCCGGAAGATGGTGCATGTTGCTGCACCCAAAAGAAGAGACTCTAGCAACAAGAAGTCTCAATAGCATATCTGGAAAGAAGGTGCATGCAAAAGCACCAAGGAGAAAGAAGAGGAGGATATGTAAGTGGGACATGCCAGTTCTCTCTGGGAAACCTGACGACTGACCAGCCCAAGAAGGAAGGAAGCTCAAGAGAAGCCAGGCCTGAAAGGCTCACTTAAGAAGACTCGAGCTGCTGATGGAGCACATCTAGAAACACAAGCAGCAAGTCACCAAGATGAACAGCGAAGAACTGAGAGTAAGCCGCAAGCATGCACAAACAGAGTCTCAGCCTCACGCTTCCCAGCGTATCCTTCCAGACACAGTCACAGATGGCTCGGCAACTCAAAACATCCAAGCAAAAGGATGTAGATGCCTCCATGAAAAAAGAATGTAAGCACCTGGAAACCATCACCCCAAGTTGTTGACAAGCCAAGAAAGAAGGTCTGCAACAATCAAAGCAAGTCGGCGTCACCTGGCCTACTGGTTTACCACATGACTGGCAACCTCATCTTGCCAGCCACTATCTAGTGTGTCATCACTGCAGCCCAGCCGCAAACATCCCAAGTGGAGTCCAACACCGCTATCAGAACTACAGACAAGAAGCACCTGTGGTACACAGAAGAGTCAGTCAACCACAGACTGCCTGCTCACCCTGATCCCAGTGGCGAGAGCAAGTCTCGACCAAGATCCATCTACCCCTGTGGTTGCATGAGTGACTAGGCAGTGGCTCCTTGGCGGTCTTGCAGCTGCCCAGATGTGGCCCATAGGCAGCCCCAGCGCAGACCACATGCAGTCCCGTGGCAACCCATCCAAGGGGCCTCCACACGCGTGGGAGACGAACTTGACACTGCTTCACTGTTGGATACCAGGAGTTGGCAAGGCCTTGCAGTGGGGACCTCATCAGACTGCAGCATGACAAGACTGTTTGCAGCGAACCAAGCAACATCACCAAAGTATGCTGCATGGTTGCTGCTTTGAGATGGATTCCGACAATGCCCCTGATGCTCCCTGTTTTGAATTGTTGACACCAACCATCCTGTGTGTCAGCAGAGTGGACCAACTCCACACAATGGACATGACTCCAGCCAGCATAGGCCAGAATATTTTGAACTTTTCTGAGCCAGTGTTCATGTCCTGAATCACTCTAGTTAAATTATGAATGTGAGCGGAGATGTGCCGTTGCAGCCAGCTTTATCAGTCTGTACATTCACAGCTGTCCTGTCGATTGACTCTAGAGACTGATGGACTATGTGGTATCCAGTTTATTCTTGTTAGTTTCCACAATTTGGATTTTTGTTTGCTTTTCTTTTGGATTTTGGGAGGAAAATAGTGTCTAGCAGGACACATCATGCAGCAGCACCTCGCTAGGGGCAGTCCTACCACTCACCCCACACCCATCCATAAACAGGAGTCAATGCTCAGGTGACCCTGTTAAAAAAAGGGCCCGGGTGCATGTGCTTGATGCCAGTTATACCTACCAGCTCCTCATGTCTGTGTCAGCCATTTTTGCAGCATGTTGGCATAGATCCCATGATGCTACAAGCACCACTGTGAAGTCCCCGAGCATGGGAGCAACTCACAGGACAGTCACCCAGCTCCATGGAAAGAACCACGGATTGCAAATAAAATCAGCACATATACAGAATTATAATACTTTTGCATTAGATCTGATATGACAAAACTAAGCGGCTGCTATTAGAATAAGTAAAACTGTTTGCTAAAAGGGCCTTCAGGGTAAGTATCTATCTACTGATAGGAGGACCAAGCAGAAACATACAATGAATTCCAAGGACATTCTTTTTATGGGCATGCTCTGTACCCTTTAATGTCAGATTCTCTAATTCTGAAAAGTAAAAGGTGAATTTGCATGATGCTATACCTATTTAAATAATTAATTAGATCTTCCAGACAAAAAGTTCTCCTGTTAACACAATTATGAAGTGACTAAATAATTCACATATTTGCCTTTCATAAAATCTTCAATATCTTTAATATGAGGTGTTATAATTAATTAAAACCTTCAAGATCTTCAATATCAGATGTTCTAATTAATTGGGCCTTGAGCAAAAACTTACAGGCAAAATATGTGATATTCAGCTTTTAATCAGTCAAACTAAGAATTTCGGCTATCATAATTTCTGGGATTTAAAAAGTGCCACATGCTGATTTTAAGAATTCAGACTTGACATTTTTTTTAATTCTTTTTATTAACCAGCAAAAAGAAAGAAACAAAACATTTGCTTCAGAAATCATTACAGCAAACATAGTATGGAGACCAGCATACACAAATACAGAGAGAGCAGAGCAATTTAAAACCCCCCAGTGTCCCACCCTCCCACCAAGTAAACAGAGATTATAGCCACACTCTGTGTATTTTAAAGTGTCAAAAATATTCCTATTATGTTGTTGGCTGATCAGTTCTGTAGTTCATCCAGGCCCCCCATATCTTCTCCCATTTACGCAGGCATCCCCTGCTCTGGTATACTGTCTGCTCAGCCCGCTGGCACCAGTATAAATCGTTCTCCCAGGCTTACGATGTTGGGGCTACATTGGCACTCCCGCAAGGACTAACCACGTTGTGGGCCATTTAGGTCATACTATATCTCCCGTCACCCCCAGGATGTGCCATCTCGCCTCTTCCTGACCTGCTCACCCACCACTGCTGCCATTACTTGTGCCACCTGCCTTCAGAATATCTGAATCTTGAAACAGTCCCACAATATATGAAAGAACGTTCCTATCTCCCCACAGCCCCGTACACACTATGCTGACATACAATGGCCCATGCCGTATTGTACTGACCGCGAAGCATAAGATCTATGTAGAATACAGAGCTGAGTCAGTCTGAACCTAGCTCGTACAGCTATCTCTCTGGGGCTCTGCACAGCCTCCCCCAATCCTCATCTTCCAGGAGACCCATGTCAGATTCCCAGGTCGCCCGCAGGGGTCCCAAACAATCAGGGGTATTATTTATACGTTTTTTGTACGTAAGGGATATTGTTTTGTCAATCATTGGGTCAGGGAGGAGTCTGTCTTCAAGGGGTGTGTATTTCAGCAGTGAAATTCCTTCTTTTAAGTGGCAATGGAGGTCGTGCGGCAACTGTAAGTACCGAAAACGCGCAGTCGGTTTCATTTGCAATTCTGCTCGAAGACTATCAAATGAGATCCTTTTCCCCTTTTTTTACCAGATATTTCCCAGGAGATCAATGCCAATGCTGCTCCAGCCTTGGAACCCCCTCAGGAGGCTAACCTCGCTCAAAAAATCTCAGACTTGACATTTTTAAGTTCATCACAATATTTTTGAAAAGCCAACTTACAGCCAAGTTTCTGTCCAATCAATCCAAATTCTAAATACATCTAGGATTGTCTGGCACATTAGGGATTGTGAAAAATTCTCTCTCGATTACTTTGTAAAATATCAATTGCCTTTACCAGCCTGTGTGGAAAAGCCTCCTGACCATAAACAAGAGCTCGGACTAATTCCACCTTCAAAATTCTCAGCATTCTGCCATACATCTTGCAAAATGAAAATGTTAATGAGAATCCCTTGTTTTTAATAGAAGCTATGTACTTATAAATTGGAGTCCTATCTTACAACATGCCCCCATACATCACAAAGGAGAATTTGTAGTTCTTTTACGAAATATCACAGCTGTCCACAAATTAGAAATACAAGTCACCCGTGTGGTAGGACACACACTGTTTCCTTGAATATTTAATTATAGTTTGTACATTTTAGTAATAAGCTTCTGGGACTTTGTTTGACCCATTTCTCTGCACAGTTTAAAAGCATGTGACCATTGTGCTGCTTTTTTTACCTCAAAAACCTTTATTTTAGACATATATATCTCAGACTAGCAAACTTAATTTACACATTTATTTAGCTTTGTTTTGCTTATGCAGTAAAACGCTCAACTCATACTGCATCGCCTGTATTGTAGCTGAAGTTAAGAACCAGTTCTGCTTAATCTACTTCTCATACAACAGCTTCAACTGATTCAAATGATGGATACCCACACTTATCAATGACAATTAAGTAAGAATTGCGAGGTAGATTTGCTAGTTCCTGAGTAGTTGAGTGTTTTAAATCATGATTTTGTTGCCACACTTCCACTCTGTTTGTTGCGCTGAACAATGCCACAGGCAATGTGCTTGTTGTCCAAGTGAGTGTCACAAGAAAATACAAAAAATTCAAAGAAAAATTGTAACTTTCCATTCTTCTACCTAGTAAAAAAATCTTGTCAGATTGCAAATCACTGACATAACATAAATGTATTGGTTTAATTATTTCTAGCCTTAAGGAGGGTCCTATGAATGAATTATTCTGGAAAGAAAAGTGTTGGCAGGAAATCTTTTACCCCTTCACTGCTTCTGTCGACCAACAGCCATCGCGAGCACTACTTCCGTAGTGCTGCGCACGTCCGTTGGCCAACGCAACCCCTCCCACTCTGCTCAACTGCCGCACCGCGGCAGAATTGCCCCCACGGTTAAGCGGTTAATGAATATTTGATATTGGATTATTGGAAATGTAATAGAGGAGACTTGGTCAACCCCATTGGAAAAGAAGTTGTGGAATTTATTAAATAAATGGATAATCTTAAGAAATATTGCTAATCAATAGCTAAGTTTGACTTCCCACACACATGTGGAGTTGTGCTAAAAAACATTTTTAATTATTATCGTGAATATGTAAATTTTCTAGAGACTTGGATATTTTAAGCAACCCAATATCTGCGAGGAGCTTTCGCACTCAGTTACATATCATGTCGTGAGTCAGTGATGAGCCAATAGGTGTGCAGGCGTATTGGTCCTGAGGTTGCGGCCTTTTGTTTTAAATCAATCAGCAAAGGCTCTCATTCAATACCGCGACGGCTCGTCATAGACTGTGATTTGATCAGCTAAATGCTCAACGTTGCGTTGGTGACTCAAAAATTTTAGTTGTTAGCAAGCCAGCTTTTGTACACGCTTGTCAATTTGTTTGTTGGCGGTTCATTCCACCGAACACCAACTTGTCTTGAATTGATTTGGGTCCATTGATCATATGCTTTTTGGAAGCCACAAAGGACACCCTTCCTTGCATGGAGCCAGCCACAACTTGCCCACCTATCGCTCAAGGTTGAATCCGGGTGTATTTTGTTCTCTGTAATATTTTTATTTATTTATTTATTGCGATTTTATATAGTGCAAACATTACCCGAAGGTGTCACAGCGCTTTACAAAAGAACCAGTGGCGTTACATAAGGACTTTGGATTACATGAGTTACATAAGATATAAACAGGAAAAATTGCAAATGCACAAGTTGTAAAGTCACTCAAACAGATAAACTCTAAAATCACATAGGAGTGGTAGTAAGTACCAAGGTCTACTACCTATACTAGTGGTTAGAGTTATATATACTAGTGGTGTGAAAGGAGGGAAACATTGCAAATGTACAAGTTGTAAAGCCACTCAAGGAAGAGATACAAACAGATCAACTCTACAATCACATAGTAATGGTAGTAAGTACAAAGGTCAACTACATATACTAGTGGTTAGAGATAAAAATATATACAAATTGCAAATTCACTCAGGATTACTTATATTACATATTTACAGCGCAGGGATACTTTATATACTTTAGGAAGCAAAAATACCTTCTCTTATTCTTTCTAATTAAAACCACAAAAAACAGCAGGGTCATGCCCCCTGCCTTCGGTGCCCTCACCAAATGGCACATGTGTGTTCCTCCCAGGGCACCTTGCTCGCGATTCGTTCACCACTACAGGGACTGTTGTAATTTGTAATTTAACGGAACCATTTAGAGTGCACCAGTCCTGAGGCGACCTTCCTCGGCTCTCCGCCTTCACCGTCCCATGGGGACACACAACACGGAAGTGGACTGTAGGACAAGATGGGTAGGAGGAATGGAGAAGCATCTTGGGAACTGGAAGGTGACTTGTGTTGTGCAAAGGTGACTACTGGGCATGCACAGGGTAATTTAGATTATAAGGGGAATTTGTGAAGCTTCGGTCACTTGCAAAGCCCAGTTGGTGCTGGGGAATGGGGCCGACGCGACTGGTCAGTGGTGAGCAGAGGGTGCAATGTACGAGGTCTACAGGACGCAGTCCAGGTCAGGGCTCAGGAGGGCCCATCCAGAGGGAGGAGACCCTGGAGGGATGAGTTTCTGAGCAGGGGGATGTGTTCGTTGTCAGGAAACTATTTCCACTGCCACAAAAGGCTACTGATGTTGCCCCTGATCTTTTTTTAAGCTGCCTCCAGGCAAGTATTTTAAATTGATACCCGCTGTTTTATAAAATATTTGGAGTGACAGGTCACTAGGATTCAAAACTTCACAGACCCGTATTCTTCACACAGGTAAACCACGCGACGACAGGCCCTATCTCTTTGCCACAGGCTATGCACTATTGTGACAGGGAGAGACCCAGAGAGGCCAGGTCCTGCACTCAGTGTGACAGGGAGAGGCCAGCTCTGCACCCTTTATCACAGGAAGAGTCCCAGGGGTCCCAGTGTCTGCCCCTAGTGCGACAGAGGAGACAGAGAGAGGCCAGGCTCGGCACCTGTGTGGCAGCGAGAGGCCGAGAGTGGACAGGTCCTGCACCCAGTGTGACAGGTAGAAGCCTGGAGGTGCCGGCTGTGTACCCTTTATGGCAGGGAGATGACCAGAGGGCCCAGTCCCTGCCCCTGATGTGAGAGAGACAGAGAGAGGCCGGGCTATGCACCAGTGTGACAGGGAGAGGCCTAAAGAGGCCAGCTGTGCACTCTTTGTGACTGGGAAAGTCTCAGAGGGCCCAGCCATTCTCTGCCCCTAGTGTGACAGAGGAGACAGAGAGAGGCCTGGCCCTGCACCCAGTGTGACAGGTAGAAGCCTGGAGGTGCCGGCTGTGTACCCTTTATGGCAGGGAGATACCCAGAGGGCCTAGGCTATGCACCTGTGTCTCAGAGGAGACAGAGAGAGGCCAGGTCCTGCACCTGTGTGACAGGGAGAGGCCCAGAGAGGCCATGTTCTGCACCCAGTGTGACGGGGAGTGGCCTAGAGAGGCCAGCTCTGCACCCTTTATCACAGGAAGAGTCCCAGGGGTCCCAGTGTCTGCCCCTAGTGTGACAGAGGAGACAGAGAGAGGCCAGGTCCTGCACCCAGTGTGACAGGTAGAGGCCTAGAGAGGCCAGCTCTGCACCCTTTATGACAGGGAGAGACCCAGACGGCCCATTTCCTGCCCCTGTTGGGACAGAGGACACAGAGAGAGGCCAGGCTATGCACTTTTGTGACAGGGAGAGACCCAGAGAGGCCAGGTCCTGCACTCAGTGTGACAGGGAGACGCAGAGAGAGGCAATCTCTGCACCCTTTATCAGAGGGAAAGTCCCAGGGATCTCAGTGTCTGCCCCTATTGTGACAGAGGAGACAGAGAGAGGCCAGGTCCTGCACCTCTGTGACACGGAGTGGCCTGGAGAGGCCATCTGTGCATCCTTTATGACAGGGAGATACCCAGAGGGCCTAGTGTCTGCCCCTAGTGTGACAGAGGAGACAGAGAGAGGCCAGGCTATGCACCAGTGTGTTAGTGGGTTGTGATACCTCCCTTTTCACCGTGTTCCTCGCCTTGACAATGGCTGATGGCTTCCTTTACACCTTCTATACCTGTCCCGGTGACAGCTGCACCCGGATCACCTCTGTACTTTCTCACCTTCCCTGTGCCACCAAGTCCCTCTTCACCATTTTTAGTGACACCAAGCCTGAGGACTGCAGCAGGTCAATCTTTTCTAGCTGCACTGTTGCACCACCATCGAATCGAGTGTGGCCTACTGGCCCTCAAGTCCCATAATATGGACAGCTGTCGCCCCATCTCATCCTCACTAGTCTGTGCCGTGCCCCTGCCACCTTCTCATCTTTCCATCCCAATTGCTGCCTGTTTCATTGCTTATTCAAGCGCTCCCCCCTTACTACACAATGGAGTGGACACACATCCACACTTCTTTCTTTCTCTCTGAAGCCAAATCTATTGCTATGGAAAAGACACAAGCATTTGGTGCCACTCCTTCCTTGGGCCTTTTGGACACATATATACCCACATCTTTCCTGACCTCCTCCTCCCCAACGTGTTCAGCCTGTCCTCCTGCCACCCAAACCAGGATGCTTTCATCACCACTCACATCCTAAAGGAATGAGTTCCAGATCACTTTTCAGGCCAATCTCCCAACCAGAGGGACTTTACTTAGCCTACCAAGCATCTACCTATCTGAGGCTCTCCCCACCTTCATGGGGGAACACTCTGGAGCCTCTCATCCTCGGGTAATTCCTTATGGAACGGATCTCTTTCTTGCCTGACCTATTAATCCTCACCCACCTTGCTCTCGACTAAGTCTCTGATCCATCTTACTCTTGGCCAGTCTAATTGCCCCCTGAACTGCATATCTTTCAGATCAAGGCCACACTACTACTTGGCTCCACTATGATATTCTAAATGCCTCAAAAAACATAATATAGCCTTATAGCCCGCCGGGCTGTACATGCTATTAAAGGCCCACTGCAGCGTTAAAGGCCCGAGCCAAAAGCGAGGGACTTTAACAAGGCAGCGGGACTTTAATGGCCGGTATAGCCTGCTACGGAGGGCTATAAGGCTATTAAAACATTCTGCCACTAGAGGACAGAATGTTCTAACAAATAAAACAAAGCCTTCAGGGAGTGCGAGGGGATTGAAATCCACTCAGGCTCCCTGAAGCCTTTGTTCACAGCCATAGAACACTCCATTGTTTTCAATGGAGGTACCAACATTCCAATGTGCTAATTGGAAATATGGCCCTGAAGACCCTCCCATATGCTTATTGTAATTGCTTTCACTGTTCCCCTTTCCCTTGCCCGGCCCTCAAATATCTGTGGCACAAATCTACTCCCATTTGAGCTCATACCCCCGAAGTATTTGCAGTAAAAAGCCATCCCAACCAGCTTTTCATCAAGGGTTACCAGAGATATCCCCCTTTCCATCACACCCCCTCCCTCTTTTCCATCCCTCCCTTGTCCCTTTTCCTCCTTTGCGCCGCTCCTCCCAAATCGGGTCCGGACATTTCCATATGAAGTCCTCGTCGACATCACCAATGAACCTGAGGTCAAGCACCGTGTTCTCATCTTTATAGTGCCCACAGTTCCTCTGGCTCCTTCTCCCCAAGGCACCCTGCTTCTGGTGCCAAATCATGGAACTTCAGAAACTGGGATCGAGAAAGCATCTACCAGCTCATCTTGTAACCCTGGTATGCTCTTTCCCGATAAAACACATTCAGGCGCAAGCATCGTCACACCAGCTCTCCCGGAGACTTCAAAGCCCCTGGGTCGCATGCTGTCAATTTATTTAACACACTCACCACTGCCTCATTGTCAATCAAGAAAGCATGTCATTGTTGTTTATCACGCTTTCTCACAGCTCCATCACAAGTAGCATAGAAAAACAATCCAGAAATGCAATGTTGTGTTTGCATCTCTTCTAGTCAAATCCCAACCTTTCAGAGCACCAGCGACTGTCCCAAAACAGCAGTGCATTTGGGGATGCAGTGCACGCAACAAAATTAGTTTTATTTATTTATATGTTTACTTACCTGTAATCCTCCGTAATCCATAGATTACTACCCCCCACCCTGCCCCTCCCCACATCACCCCCTGGCAGCTACTCCCACTACCGACCGCTAATCTTCTAGGCCCCTAAAGCTATAAGAATGACTTGGGCAGCACAATTAGATTTTGAATTAATATAGAACTGTTGTTGTGCTCATAAATTAGACAAACAGCACCACCATGTGGCAGACTGTCATAAGCGCAGTTGTTGGCAATTAAGTGCAGGTGCCGAGTACCAGAAACCACCGGCTCAAATTAAGCACTGGGTAATGCTCACCTAGAAGGGCCAGTGGTTGGTATTTGAGGCAATGGCATATCGGTGTACCTGCCTGGCAATAAGTCCATACAGATGGTTGTACATATGAAGGGGTCCCTTTGACCGTGGAACAATGTCACTCGAGCGCACACTTCCAGCCAAACAGGCATCCCTGGAACGTGAAGCCTTGCAGCTCTGTGAGAAATGTAGATTTAAAAAAAGAGAAAAAACGAGGAAGTAGATAAGAGGAAGAAACAAAAGAGACACTGATTCTCTCTCTTCGCTTCACCTGCGCAGGGCAGATTCCTCTTCAGGTATTTCACGGGGGGGGGGGGGGTAGGGCACTGCCATATGCTGCCAAATATTTCCCTTCGGTGCCAGGTGAGGAATTGACTGACGGTGGCTGACACTGGACACATTACCCGCCTGAAACATTTCATAGCTCTGCAGTTCTAATGTTCCTGGTGGGCCTTAGATAATGTACAGCGCGGGTGAAAGTGGAAATTAAATGTGTCACAGAAAAAGGAGTGATGTCTCTTTGAAAAGCAAATAGACTTTCATTGGTTTGAATACCTAATTATGTTGCACTTTGTTTACTTCTAATAAACCAACTTTTAAACTTTGTAAAACAAATAGACACCTGGCTAGGTGCTCGCTCTATAATGAAATACATATATGTTTGCATGATATAAAGCTGAAACTGCACGTCATGCACCGATTTGTCTAGAGGGGATGTATGACATTACAACGCATGCTTTTACATCGCATGCCTTTACAACGTGGTTTTTACATCGCAAACCTTTACAACGCATAGCGCTTTGGGGTGCTGGATAGTGAAAAGTTTAATTTACTATTCCAACTCCAGTCCCCGTGGACACTAGGGAAGGTGTTGGATAGTAAATTAAACGTATTCCCTATCCTAGAGCGCCCCCCAGCGCAATGCGTTGTAATGGTTTGCGTTGTAAAAGTTGTGTTGTAAAGGATGTTTCCCGTCCAGAGGGAAACAGGGGAATGAAGAGACATGAAATTCAACTTGATGTTATGAAAGGTCCTGAAGTTTTCCCTTTTTTTAAATCATGGGGAGAAAATCTTCCAAAAGCAGGTTTTGTGGGAAACAACTCTAAGAAAAAAAACAAGCTTATCATAAAAAAACATTTCGAGGAAAATTCTTCTTCAAAATATTTTCTGCAGGCATTTCTTCAATATTTGACTGAGAGCAAACCTTTGTGAAGCTGAAAACAGTAACAATTTCATGCAGTGCAAAGTTTTTCAACTTTGCAAAACCATTTGGGTGAAATTCACTTTTCACATTCTTCCTACACAATACACACGCATTATGATTAAAATAAGTTATTAGAATTCCGGTTGAATGAATTCTTATTCATAGAAATGTTATAAAAGTCTCAAGATGCTGTGGAAACGGCACAGCCTCATTACTGCCCGTTGTAGGTGACCCCACTAGTTTTATCTGGGGTCTCCTTTATAGGGAAGAGGTGTGGTGCAGCGGCCAGAGCGACTGACACCGGACGCTGGGGCTCACGGTTCGATCCCCGGCTCCGGCGGCAGGGGTTTGCCCAGCACCATGTGACTCTGGGCAATAGCTCGCTTAATCTTCCCGACGGCCCCCAGCGCTGGGATGCCTCCGGGTAGCTGTGCGCTTTACAAATACTGGATTTACATTTTACCCCATATAAAAACACTTCTAGAGACCCCACAGTTCTGCGCTTTAACTGGGTGTGCTGGGCACAGACCGGGTCACTCAGTCCAATCACAATGAAGGCGCTGTCCCCATCGCAGCCGTAAACTTGCACCTTTCCTGGGCGCCGTGCATTAGTAAAAGGCAGACACGCTGTTTGAAGCCGCTGGGCTGCCTTTCACTGTGCACGCGGCACCGGGAGTGCATTCCAAAGGCGGACAGAAATCTCCTTGCAGAGAGGTGCAGTGAGTGACTGTACCCACCTGCAGTGGGCGGTCTATTTTACCCTCTTTTGACCCTTCCAAGAGTCACCCTCAGGGAGTGGGGTCCATTGAGTGCTCTAACTCTTTGTGTTGCACAGTCAGTACGCCTCCTGGCAGCCTCTTTGCCACTGCACCTGCGTCTATAATACGGCACGGAGGCAAAGCGTTTCCTTATTAAGCACATCCTGTAGAACAGCGTCTGCGATGAGTGTACGCCGTCATGCAGCTGTCAGCTTTGGAGAGTCCTCTGTCTCTTCAGTGGGACAGAACATTTTCATTATCTCAATATAGTATAAGATGCTTCAAGCCTCTCCAGATCTTTCAGTTTTTAGAGCAGCAGCACAATTGAGATTTGAGTGTGAATCCCTCTGACAATGACTTGTGATTCTGTCTCAGCCCTTCGGAGGACAGGTTTGTTCTGTTGTTCTGTGTCCATTCACTTGTCTCTACCTCAAGAACCTCTCATCAGTGCCTCTATGCAGGGAGGGTACATTCACTTGTCTCTATCACAAGAGTCTCTCAGCAGTGACTCCAGGCAGAGCAGATTTGTAAAATGGATAAAGCACCCGCATGCCTGTGAGAGGTACCTGACCTGAGAAACATGTTGGCAGCCTACTCAGCAAACCCCAAATTTGAAATACTGTAATCTCTACTGATGACGGTTAAAGAACCAGAAACACGTGTCTAGAGATCAGCACTATCTGCGCCAACTGTGGCGAAACACTCGAACACTCTTGAAGCAAGCAAGTAACTGAAACTGCATTTACCACAATGCCAGGGGCGAACCTTGCTGGGAGGTGAAGCGGTGTGCTCCCACCCCTGTCCCAGATTTGTAAAATGTGTTTAAATCATGGAAAACCTCCTGAGATGTAAATTGGATTCTTTGAGAATGAAGAGCCCAGGAGGCGTGTGGTAGTGTGACTTCTAAAGCATCAGAGGATGTGGTAGGAACAATGGGGCTACCAAGGTCATGACAATCCTTCGGCTATGTCAAGTTGGAAGGATGTGCCTCACCTGTTCTGTAAAATAGATCTGGATTTGCGCTGGTAGGTGGCAATGGGAAAGACATCACACAGACTGGCTGTAAGAAATGAGGTGACGCGTCCGACCTGCACACAACATCACAACAAATCTTCAGGGAGCACCACCTCTGAGCCAAAGGTCTACTGTTGACCCTACTAAAAACAACTGTATCATCCCAGAAGCTGTGCCACCTGTAACTCTCAACTTATAAATACAAATACCCGCACCTATATGCGTATGCATACATTATGAATGCTAATTACAACCGCTGATGTATTAAAAACGCAACTGAAAAACACATGTTGAATAATTTTGGAAAGCTCCAGCTTTAAGACTTGGTTGGATCTGAGAATATATTAATTATAAAAGGAGCTGCGAATGAGAGGGAAATTAGAGAGCCCCACCATCTTCTAATGGGATAAAGCATACAATTATACCTGTACATCCATATATATATAGATATGTTATATATTCTCATATAGATATTTATATCTGTACATCTTGTATCACTGATATGATTGAAAGTGAGATGTAGAGAAGCATTCTCTCTGTTCACGCAAGAGATAGATAACTTAATGACCAACAGACCAGATGTTATGTTATGTTACAAAGCTTATAAAGCGCACTTATACCCAAAGGTGTCCTGGCGCTAGCTGATGCCTAACTGGATACTTAAAGCTGTAATACAGCGGTTATTGGGTAAACAACCAAGTTTTGAGCCCCCTCCAGAAGGCAAGTAGCTCTGTGTTATTCCTGAGATAAGAAGGCAGATCATTCCATGCTTTAGCAGCACCTACAATAAAACTTCTGCCACCCCCGGTGGCTATTTTGACTCGAGGAACAACCACATATTTGCCTCAGCAATGATCTCCCGGGGACGTATTTATTTATTTATTTATTTATTTATTTAAAACATTTGTAGAGCGCGGCTGTCACCTGGCAGGTATCCT